>NC_087269.1:23196866-23831032 GCF_015220805.1 Pogoniulus pusillus | reverse complement strand
ATAATCTGACTATATATATTTGGAAGTCAGAATTTGGAAAAGGACTCAGCTATTAATTAATAGCGGTTTCTTACTAAATTAAGCTAAGCCAAATAACTCACTCAGGCTGGCTCGTGCGGTCTGTCTTCCTCCTCCAGCGGCTACAGGAGTCGTTAAGGGTCGTTAAGGGTCGTTAGGCAGACAAAGGTGTGCCTAACACCAAAGCAAGTCCTTTATCTCTCTGCAGTCCAGGCACAGGAGAGTGAGCGAACTCGTCCAGGCACACGCAAAATCCAAAACGGGAACCCCCAAAGGCGGGAAGACTCCCAATATTTATAACCTTGGCTAGACAAAGGGCAGAGTTACCACACCTTAGGCGCGAAAGCGCACGGCCAATCCCAGCCTGGCTCCAGCGCGGGAACTCACGGGGCAGTCGCCGCCCCCTTCTCGGCTGCAGGGCAGGCGAGGGGGGGGGGAAACCAGGCGGCTTTTCCCCTTTCCCCCCGAAGTCCGGGCAGGAGAGGAATTTAGGGGTACAGGACTCCAGGACACTCTCCACTCTAAATCTCCCCCTTTCAGTCCAAATCATCTCCCCTTGTCCTGCCACAGCAGGCCCTGATCAAAACTCTGTCTCCAGCTTTCTGCTGGGCCCCTTGAAGCACTGAAAAGCCTCTAGAAAGTCTCACTAGAGCCTTCCCTTCTCAAGGCTGGACAAGTCCAACTCTGCCAGCCTGGCCTCACAGCAGAGCCCTTTCAGCCCTGCCAGCATTGTTGAGGATGTCTATGTCTACATTATCCTTAGGATTTATAAAGGGTTTGCACCAAAGTTAAACTGTGTGCAGCAATGTCTTGAAATAGTAAGGTGCCTGTTTTTCTTCTTTCCAGCTTTTATAGCCTTCTCAACCATGCCTCAGCTAGCTCAGAAAATCAAGATGCACTTAGCTTAGGTGCCAGTGTTCACCATTACATTTGCTCCAAGTCCAGTTAGAAAGTTTGCCATCTTTTCTGACTATGGGCTGACGGTAGGTTGCTCCAGACTGTATTCTGCTTGTAGCTTTTCACAGAAATTGAGAAATTACCTAGGAAAAGGGGAGAAGGCTTCAAACTAGAGCAGATTGAGATTGGATGTGAGAAACAAGTTCTGCACCATCAGGCTGCTAGAACACTGCAACAGGTTGCCCAGGGAAGTGGATATTGCAGGTGAGGCTGGACAGGGCTGTGGGCAACCTGCTCTAGTGAAGAATGTCCCTGCTGAGAGTAGAGGGAGTTGTGCTGGATGAGCTTTGGAGGTCCCTTCCAGCCCAGACCACTCTGCGTTTCTATCAAGTTAAATTGAACGTGGCCCACAGAACCAGACTCTGTTGATAGCATCTGTGTTTGAATCTGTACCTCTTTACCTATCTGCCCAACTGTCTCTTCTGTCTCTGCATCTACCTTTCCCTCTCTGTGGACAGATGGCTGTCCCCACGTGGTGAAATATGAGTTGGTGGAGAAGAAGGAGCCTGGCTAACTAGAATCACAGAATCACAGAATGGTAGGGGTTGGAAGGGACCTCCAGAGATCATCCAGTCTAACCCCTATGCCAGAGCAGGATCACCCAGAGCAGGTCACACAGGAACATATCCAGGCTGTCTTTGAAAATCTTCAGAGGAGACTCCACAACCTTTCTGGGCAGCCTGCTCCAGGCCTCCAGCACCCTCACAGTAAAGAATTTTCTCTTTATGTTCAGGTGGAAGCTTCTGTGTTCCAGCTTATCTGCATTATTCCATGTTCAACTGTCACTGAAAAGAGCCTGGCCCCTTCCTCATGACAACGACCCCTCAGATATTGATAGACATTGATCAGGTCCCCTCTCAGCCTTCTCTTCTCCAGACTAAACAGCCTTTCTTCACAGCAGAGGTGTTCCAGTCCCTTCCTCATCCTCATAGCCTATGATTCTATGATTCCACAAAGCATAAATCCAAACCCTTTACAGAGAGACAAACTTTGAGCTCCATCTTGTTTCATATTGAATCATGCATCTCACTCCAAAGCCTTTCTGTCCTGTCATAGATTGACGCCCCAAAGTGTTTTGATAGAATTAAACTGAATGCTGTAAGTAAACATGAATACAGCAGGTGTCCAAACCAGTGTGCAGACTTCCACTTGAGCCCAGCCGTGTAACACAAACAAGAGTACAGAGAGCAGAAAAGGTCATGCACCTAAAAATCAGAGCAGAAGCATTTAATAGGGTGCAGGGAAGGAAGCACTTGTAGGAAACCTCATATATCAACAGGAGGGTGAAAGAGAAGCTGTGGAAGTGTTGCTGCTTAGAGGAACAGCATGACCATCAGGCTTTGTGTTTGATGACTACACTTGCAATGTTACAGGAGATGTTTGGTGCCAAAGAGGTCCTACCACACACTGCCTTGGGCGAGCTGATCCTTTCCAGGTTCTGTGCCTGCTCAAAGAGCTGCAAGAAATTCCTGTCTAAGTTTTTTTGCTTTAACTGGAAGAACACAAATATGGTATGCAGGAATAAATCTGATATTCTTCAGAAAGGACAAAGCCTTGGCTGCCCAGGTGAAACCCAGTGTGAAATGCCCTCCTTTCCTTCCAGAGCCGAATAAATGTGTATGCAGCACATTCTCCATCAGGGACCTCAGCCCAGAACATAATCCACTGGATACAGGTAAAAATTCCTAGCTGCGTTGCTATGCAAAAGGGAGTATTGAGTATTTTAATGGCCTTTTGTAGTCAGACTCTTGTGTTGGTTGCTGCCACATATCAATACTATCTTTGCTGGATTTGGTTTCACCCCTCTATAAAATGGTCAGCACCTTCTTGAGCTACATCATCAAGTGGAATGGCTCCTAAGGAGTGGATCTGCAAAGAGAAACACTGGCAGCTGAGGTCCCTGCATCCACAGCAGACACATTTGAAGAGTCACTTCAGACTATCTCCAGCCTCACCCTGCAGCCTGAGTGCCATTTGCAGTCAGCTGCAATGGAAGTTCTCCTGGACAACATCCAATGAAGTTATTACCAATTTAGCTGATTCTTTTTCCTGCTTCCAGGGAGCATGGAGAACAGTAACTCCTAGAGTCCCTCTGATGCTACAGTGGTGCTGTGCTGTGCTCATCCATTCTTGATTAGGCTAAATATACCAAGCTGTTGGCACATTTCTTTGTCCGTCATGGATTCAAATCCAACAGGACAAGGGGTGATGGATTTAAACTCCAAGAGGGGGGTTTAAATTAGGTCTAAGGAAGAATTTTTTTTCACTGAAGGTGGTGAGATGCTGGTTCAGGTTGCCCAGAAAGGTAGAAGAAGCATCATCCCATCCCTGGAATCATTCCGGGTGAGGTTTGTCAGAGTTCTGAGCGACCTACTCCCTGCAGGGTTGTTGGACTAGACAATCTTTCTGGGAGGCCTGAGTCCATTGATGGGCTGCCAAATTCAAGAGTGATTTGGTTGTGGCAATTAATTGGCCAAGGCAAAAATTATAAAAATACAGTCATTTTTATTTTCCCGAATGCCTCCAAACTACATCCAAACCAGTTAAAGTTTATTTATAGGCTGTAACTCAGTCAGAAAATCTTCACAAGGATGCTTATGGGCAAGTTTCCTGATTTAGAAAAGTCAGAGAATAGAAAAGGCTAAGCTACAAGAATGCTTTACCCCACTCATAAATCAGGCTGAGCAGAGAGCCTCAGGAACAGCAGATTTTATTCACGGAGGTGAAGCAGCACTTTAGGGATGATCCCTGCTGAATCTCTGCAGCAGCCTCTGAAACTGCAAGCTGTGGGGCCTATGGCAGATCTGTGAGAGACAGCTGAAAAACAAATCTTTCCACTTCCATGACAAAATACAACTTTTGAGTTTCCTGAGGTGCGACTGTACCCCTGCCCCAAACTCTGGCTCCATTACTTGGATTATTTAATTTCTCTGCAGGGAGCTCAGAGCAGTGCCCTGAGAGCTTATCATGGGGGGAGCAGGTACAACAGCCTTTGCTACAGAGAGGTAAGCAGCTTCAGATGGCCAAGGTCACAGGAACATTCAGATTGGAAAAGACCACGGTGATCCCCTTCTCTTTCACTTGCACATGCTTCTCCTATTGGTGCTTGCAAATTGTCCAACAATGATGGCAAACAACGTGCTGAGACCTTCTGGCACTCAAGCTGAGTGGCGAATAGTTGACTGCAGTCTGTGGTAGTTCGGGCACGGCTTGGTTTATGGCAAGAGGGATACCAGAGGCTTAATTCAGAGCTTCCTTTTTCCTTAAGTAAGAAAAATCAAATTGTCCAGAAAATGGCATGGTTTTGGCTGGAGTAACTACACTGCAGACAAAGAGGGATAGTGCTGACAAATTACCTCATGGTATTGAGCTGGAGCCACCCAACAGCTGGGTCTTGTTCTCAGGAACTTGCTTCCAAACATTTCCCTGCTGTTGTGAAACAGAAGGAAAGATTTGCATCAGGTGCAACCACAAACCACAGCAGAGCTGGTTGGAAGGGACCTCTAGAGGCCTCTAGTCCAACACCCAGCTCAAGCAGGGCACCCACAGCAGCTTGCCCAGGATCACAATGGCTACAGGGATTTGGAAACTCTCCAGACAAGGAGATTCCACAACCTCTCTGGGCAGCCTGCTCAAGGGCTCCAGCACTGCAAAACACAGCACTAGGAAGATGCTGTGAGGAGAATTAATGCCAGCTTAGCCAAATCCAAATCTACCCCTGCTTGAAGCAGGACGATCCAGCAGGGCAACCAAAATGTTGCCTCTGATCAGTTAAAATTGATCAAATTGACTAGAGCACAAGAAGCAGAATTCCTCACAGGGCAGAACTAATTAATTTAAGTCAACTAATTGAATTTACTTATTCTATTATAGTGCATAACTTTATGGTAGGAACAGGTTCTTTACTATGAGGATGCTGGAACACTGCAACAGGTTGCTCATGGAGGTGGTTGGGGCTCCATCCCTGGAGATATTCAAGATGAGGCTGAACTGGGTTCTGGGCAACCTAATCTAGTTGAGGATCCCTCTGCTGACTGCAGAGGGGTTGGACTGAATGAGCTTTGGAGGCCCCTTCCAACTCAGGCCATTCTGTGACAACATCTTGTAATGAAATTTGTGTTCATTCTAAAAGAAAACCATCCCAGCTTTGGCTTTGCCTTTGCCTTTGCCCTCCACTCCCAAAGAACCTCAGATGCTCTTTCCCTATGTCTATTTTATCACACCCCATTGTAACCTTTCTTCATTCTCCATCCCTTCAGATGCGTCCACCACGCTACGAAATGAAGGACATGAAAGTGCCAACAGCCATCTGGAATGGAGGGGGGTGTGGACTGCCTGGCTGATCCCTAGGACATTGCACTTCTGCTGACCCAGCTCAACAACTTGGTTCACCACAAGGTGATTCCTCAGTGGAATCACCTGGATTTCGTACTGGGGCTGGATGCAACCGAAGTTTTGTACCAAGGAATCATCGAGGTGATGAAGAAGCACCCCTGAAGCTGCTTTGATGTTGGTTTTTTTTCCCCTAACTGATCTTGCAAGATTAGTGCCAGCTTTGAAATCTTTGGCTAGGTGACCTTTAGAGTTCTCTTCCAACCCCAACTCTTCTAGGAGCCTGGGAAATGGCCTTTTCTTGGTCCCTGTTAGCATTGACATTTGGCACTCAACGGAAGGTAGTTGATTCAAATTTTCTGCTAGAGCAGTGATGGGCTGGGGCCTTTGTTCCTGATTGACACTTCACTTCCATTTCCATTTCTTCCTCCTCCCTTTTCTTTTCCTTCCCCCCTCTTTTTTTCCTCTTTTCTTCCCTCTTTTTGTCTCCTTTCTCTCTAAAAATTGTGGCTGACACTTCAAGTCCTTCCTTTTCCCTTTTTCCCTTTTATTTTTTTCCTCTTATTTCCCTCTTTCCTGCTTTCTCATTAAAATTTATGGCTGATACCTCATCTTCCCTCTTTTTAAATTTTTTCTTCCCCTCTTTTCCATTTTTTTCCTTTTGATTTTCTTTTTTCCCTCTTTTTTTTAATCCCTTCTCACTAAAAATTGTGACTGACACTTAGTGTCCTTCCTTTTCCCTTTTTTCTGCCTTCTTTTCCATTTTTCCTTTTTCACTCTTTTCTTCCCTATTTTTATCCTTTTGTCACTAAAAATAGTGACTAACATTTCCCTCTCCTTTTTTTCCTCCCTTTTCTTTCTTTCTTTCTTTTCCCCCTCTTTTTTCCTCCTTTCTCACTAAAAAAATGTGGCTGACACTTCATTTTCTTCCTTTCCTTCCCCCCCCCCCCCTTTTCTTTTCCTTTTATTTATTTTTATTCTTCCATTCTTTTCCCCTCCTTTTCCACTAAGAACTGTAATTACCCACAGCTCTAACATGGGTGGGTTTGGGTTGTTGTTTTTTTGTTTGGTTGTTTTTTTTTTTTTACTTTCAACAACTGAGAAGCCAAAAAAAAAGGAAGAACTGAGAAAGAAATAAACCCTGAAAAGCAATTCTCAGGAAGACAGCCTGGTGTGTGCTTCTGATAACACAATGTGCAAAATCCAAACCAAAAAGGGGTTAGGGATTGTCCAAACTGCCTACAGCCTAAGGCTTATCAGAGAAGGTTTGGTCATAATCATGCCATGAGATGCTGCCACATTTTTGATCTTCCAAGCTAAATTTCCTTTAAGATCTACATGACAGAATCATGGAACATTAGGCGTTGGAAGGGACCTCCAGAGGTCATCCAGTCCAACCCCCCCACCAGAGCAGAATCACTCAAGGCAGGGCACACAGGAACACATCAGGCGGCTTTGAATGTCTCCAGAGAAGGAGTCTCCACAACCTCTCTGCGCAGCCTGCTCCAGGCCACCAGCACCATCACAGTGACAAAGTTTCCCCTCCTGTTCCCAGGGAGCCTCTTCTACTCCAGCTGGCAGCAGTGCCCCTTGTGCTGTCCTTGGCCACCTCTGAGCAGAGCCTGGCTGTGTCCTCCTGACACTGCCCTGCACATCTTCAGCACAGCACTGAGGGCAGCCCTCAGGCTCCTCTGCTGCCAGCTCCCAGCCCCAGCTCCCTCATCCCGGACTCACAGGAGACGTTCCACTGCCTGCAGCAGCTTGGGGGCTCTGGGCTGGAGCCTCTCAAGCAGTTCCCTGAGGTCCTTCTTGACCTGAGGGGCCCAGAAGTGGACACAAGATTCCAGATGTCGCCTCAGCTTGGCAGCATAGAGAGGCATGAACTAACCCAGAAGTAACCATGAAAAGCAAAGCAGATTGATGGGAGATGGAAGAGAACAGCAGGAGTTAATCCTGTGTGAAGAACAGGCTGTTAAGAGAATTTACTTGGTAGAAAGCAATGAAGTGGCAGGGAATAGAGTTAAATACAGTTTGTGGCCTGTCAGAAGTGGTGTTCCCTGTTAACCATTTCTTTATCAATGATCTGAGTTAGGGGTTTGGAGCAGTAAGCTTTCAGGTGATAGCAAGTTGGTTGGTAGTGTTTATCTGCTGGAGAGTGGGAAGCCTCTGGAGAGGCACCTGGCCAGAATGGATCAGTGGGCTGAGGCCAATGGGATGAGGTTCAACAAGGCCAAGTGCTGGGTTCTGCTGCAATGCTTCCAGACTTGTGGCAGAGTGGCTGGAAACTGCCAGAAGAAAAAGACCTTGGGGGATTGGAACTAGATGGTCCTTGTGGTCCCTTCCAACCCTAACTGATTCTATGATTCTATGATGGTCTACAGCTAGCTGAAAGTGAACCAGCAGTGTGCCCAGGTGGCCAAGAAGGCCACCAACATCCTGGGCTGGATCAGCAATGGTGCGGCCAGCAGAAGCAGGGCAGCGATTGTACCCCTGGACTGGGCACTGGTGAGGCCATGGCTTGAGTGATGGGTTCAGTTTTGGAGCCCTTGCAACAAGAAGAGACAGATCTGGAGATCTGGCCAAGATAGACCAATGGGCTGAGATCTATTGCATGAAGCTCAACAAGGCAAAGTACCAGGTCCTGCACTGCGATCACAACAACACCTTGCAATGCATCTGGTTTGGAGCAGAGTGGCTGCCAGTTGCTTGGCAGAACATGACCTGAGGGTGCTGGTTGACAGACATCTGAACATGAGCCAGCATCCTGGCCTGGAGCAGCAGTGGTGTGGCCAGCAGAAGCAGGGCAGGGATTGTGCCTCTGTACTAGGCACAGGTGAGATTGCACCTCAACTACTGGGTCCAGGAAGCAGGTGAAGAGAAGAGCAGCAAATCTGGAGAGGGGTCTGGAGAACAGGGCTGAGGAGGAGCAGCTGAGGGAGGAGAAGAGTCTGAGGGAGACCTCATTGCTCTCTACAGCTCCCTGAGGAGAGGCTGCAGTGAGGTGGGGGCTGGGCTCTACTCCCATGTCTCGGGGGACAGAAGGAGAGAAAATGCCTGAAACTGCACCAAGAGAGGGTTTGGTTGGACATTAGAAGAAACTTCTTCACTGGAAGAGTTCTCTACCACTGTCAGAGGCTCTCCAGGGAGGTGGTTGAATCCCTATCGCTGAGGTGTTTCCAAGAGGCAGAGCTGTGGTGCTGAGGGCCATGGCTTAGCCCCGGCCTTGGTAGGGTTAGAGAATGGTTTTAGTGAGTGATCTGTAAAGGTTTTCCCCACCAAAATTACTCTTTGCCTGCAATTCCTCTCTGATACTGGATGTCCTTGTGTCGGCCTTGCTGAACGCTGTAGGACAGTTGAAACATGTCGGAGACAGGAGGCTGGTGAGAGGCGAGATCGGGGTACTGATGAGTTGACTCAGCAGCTTCTATGCAGCAGTACACTTTATTAGGGCAATGAAGATTCTTAAATAGTGCTCAGAGAAGGTGTGTACAATCAGTTTTGGGCTGGCACAAGTGGACAGTACAGACTGGCCCAGAGCCATGTGCAAGGTGCAGATAGGTTACCCTGTGCCAAAACAACCTGTGATCTCCACCCCAGGGGGCTGGCAGGCTCAGCCCCCTGCAGGTGTGCGTGAGTTCCTCACTTGTGCACAGCCTAGCTTCCTGAGCCGGCAATGCTCAAGGACACTCCCCAGCACGAGTTCTCATGTTTACAGCTCATGTCCTGCTGCGGGAGAATTCTCCCACAGAAACACTGTTTTATCTTACCAGTGGAACAAAGCAATCTCCCACCCTCTCAAACCAGCTATGATCCTATCATGTGCTCCATGATGGATATGGTAAGTCTTTCCATCCAGAGAAATCTTTGGCATCTACAGCATCCTTTGGGATCCGCAGTGTCCCAGAATGACTCCTGGTGGAAGACACAAGAGCACACCATGCTTGTGGCCCAGCACCTGATGCTTCCTTTTCTGCTTCTTTCTTCATGTCCTTCTCTGAAGAACAAAGTCATGAGGCAGAAATGAAAATGCAATGCAAATTATTTATGAAGATAAGTTTCAGTTCATTACATTTTTCCTGGGCTACCACAAAGTCCATTGCTTGCAGTAAATTTATTTCTTTTCCCTAAGTCACAGAATCACACAAGTTTAGGGGTTAGAAGAGACCTCGAACGTCCAGAGAAGGGCCACGAGGATGATCAGAGGGCTGGAGAACCTCTCTTATGAGGACAGACTAAAAGAGTTGAGGCTGTTCAGTCTGCAGAAGAGGAGGCTCTGCGGTGACGTTATTGTGGCCTTCCAGTATCTGAAGGAGGCCTACAAAAAAGCTGGGGAGGGACTTTTAGGCTCTGAGAGAGTGACAGGACATGGGGGAATGGAGCAAAGCTGGAGGTGGGGAGAGTCAGCCTGGACATGAGGAGGAAGTTCTTGAGCATGAGAGTGCTGAGAGCCTGGAGGAGGTGGTTGAGGCCCCATCCCTGGAGGTGTTTCAGGCCAGGCTAGATGAGGCTGTGAGCAGCCTGCTCTAGGGTAGGTTGTCCCTGGGCATGGCAGGAGGGTTGAAACTGACTGCTCCTTGTGGTCCCTTCCAATCCTGACTGATTCTATGATTCTATGATCCAGTCCAACTCCTGTTTCAGTGCCTGGGTCACCTAGAGCAAATCACACAGGAACACATCCAAGCAGGTCTTGAATATCTCCAAAGGAGACTGCACAACCTCCCTGAGCAGCCTGTTCCAGTGCTCTGTCACCCTTACAGGGAAAAAAATTTCCTCATGTTTCCATGGAACTTCCTCAGCTTCCACCAGTGCCCCTTGTCCTGTTATTAGACATTCCCAAGCAGAGCCTGGATCCATCCCGGCACATCTTTATCACAGCTCTATCATAGCACTGAGGGCAGCTCTCAGGTTCCTCTACTCCAAGCTCCCAGCCCCAGGTCCCTCAGCCTGGCCTCACAGGAGATGTTCCACTGCCTGCAGCAGCTTGGGGGCTCTGGGCTGGACTCTCTCAAGCAGTTCCCTGAGGTCCTTCTTGACCTGAGGGGCCCAGAAGTGGACACAAGATTCCAGATGTGGCCTCAGCAGGGCAGAGCAGAGGGGTAGGAGAACATCTCTGGGCCTACTCACCACAGCCCTTCTAACCCAGCCCAAGATGGCATTGGCCTTCTTGGTCCCAAGGGCACATTGCTGGCTCATGGTCAACCATCCATCCAGGTTCCTTCTCCTCCTGCCCCATTCCAAGAAGCTTTCTCCAAAACTGGCTGCTGAGGTAATGTTCTTTACCCAGTCAGATTCTTCAGTTTGTCCAAGATAATCTGTTTGCAGTAAATAAAATTGACCTGCAAACATTATCATCTGATCAGATTATGGGATTAGGTAATTGTTTACTTTTCAGTCTTGAAGAAACTCTCTAAGCCTCTTACTCTAGCACAGATTCTTGCTTAAATTAATCCCGTTTAAACACATTTTTTTTAAAAAATTCTCTTTCCATTTCTGCAGAAATACTTTGGCCCCGAGGCAAAAAAAAAAAAAAAAAAAAAAAAGAAAAAAAAAAAAAAGGCAACCAGCCAAACAGCCAAAAAAGAGCCAACAAAAACCCCAAACCCAAATAAAGCCACCCTAGCTTCTCTTAGGATTTTGCCATAGGTACAAAAATGCCTTTCCCTGATTGCTTTTATCTCCTTCGTCATGCCTAGACATTTTCTCCCTCTCTTGAAACGCTGAAACAAAGCCATGACCCAAATCCTTGCTAAATGGAAATGAATCAGCTCGCAGCAAGAGGAGATGTTTTGCAGATGCACATGTGGCATATGTGTCTGCAGCCAGGATGTGTGGAGAAAGTAAAAAAGAAATACATAAACAACCTCCCTCAATCCTTCCTCAGGGGCAAGCAGGACTGCAAAGGGGACCAGAAACTCCATCAGCCAGGAGTCAGGGATGTCCCAACATGCCTAGACTCATACATCCAGAGAAACATAGAATAGTTTTGGTTGGAAGGGACCTGAAGGACAATCCACTTCCAACTCCTGTCCTCCGCTATGGTCAGGAACAGCTCCCACCAGCCCAGGTTGCTCAAGACCTCATCCAGCCTGTCTTCAACACCTCCAAGGATAGGACTTCCACCACAGCCTTCCTGGGCAACCTGTGTCAATGTCTCCCCACTCTTTCAACAATTTCTTCCTCATTTCCACTCTCAGTCTTCCTTCTTCCAGCTCAAAGTCATTGTTCATTGTTCTCGCACTCCCAGCCCTTGGCAAAAGTCCTTCCCCAACACTAAGGGCTCCCTAGAGCCTTCTCTTCTCCAGGCTGAGCAGCCCCAGCTCTCTTATCCTATCCCTACAGGAGTCATCTCCTGCTCTGCTCCTGCTGCACGTCTGGGGAGTTGGGAATCTTCCTATGTGCTGCTGCTGTTTTCCATCAGCGCTTTTACCTGGCTACTGCTCAGCAGCTGAATGATCTCATCTCAACTAGATGGAGCCATGGCTCCCCTGGTGGACCCCCATGACCTCCTCCCACCACTGCTATTCTGATGAGCTGGGTGATATCCCAAAGCTGCCACCACCCTGTTCCTCCTTAGCTGCCCAAACAAGTCATGCTGTTCCTTACTGGGACCACTGGAACACCACTGGGGTCCTCTGTGCACATCGGCACTGTTGTGAGGGCTTAGACGTTCTGCAGGAGAAGACCTCTTCTATTGCATGCTGGTTTGGTGGGAAAGGGTAAGTGAAGCTGACAAGGCTGCATGCCAGACTCCAGCACCCACTGAGTCAGCAGGTTGTCTCTCAGCTGACAGGTCCTTGTGTGTCAGACAGGCTTTTGCCACAGAGCTTGCACGTTCCTCAATGAGCAAGTCCCAGCTGGTCAGCTTGAGGAGGATCCAAGCTGCTGCTACACCACCTGAAATCCTGAGGTCCTTGTGGGAGCTGCAGAGGGCTGGAAGGGCTCTCAAGACAAAGGAATATGGCTACGGGTGTCCCAAGATGGAAGAGTTCAACACTGGTCTCTTGTCAACACCAGCTGGTGGGGTGGTTGGTGTGGTGCTGACCTGACCTTCCTGGCCCCACAGGTCTCCCCTTCTTCCTGCCCAGCAAGGAAAAGTTGGATGTATGCCAGGGGCAGCATTCCAGCACCTGAAGGCACCTGGCAATTTGGGTCTTGGCATTGCTCTCTGTTACTTGACTCCCCAGCAGTCACTCTGGAGGACAGGACACATTAACTCAAATGACCAAAGGATGTCCATCTTGGTTTCAACCCACAAGGGCTGCCATTTGTTTCACCCTTGAATGTCTCTGGCAAAGGTTTGGAAAAGCAGTGGTCCGCTGTCATGTCCCCAGGTTGTCTTCTTGGCATCTCCCCAGTGAACACAAGCAATAGCTTCTCTTGCTGTCCTCCTCTCGGCAGCCATCAGCTCTCACCCAGGATGAACACAGGGCTTAAGATGGGCTGTGAAATCTTACACAAAACAGTCCATCTTGTCCAGACCCCAGCATATTTACCAGCACCTCCTTCTCCCCCTCCATTAAACCATTTCTATTGATGATCTGCCCTTGGATTGGTGTGCGATGTGCCTCTAGAGGCACAGGTGTGGGCTGTAGGGCAGAGATGAGAACATCATTACTTGGATGAGGACACCGTGGCTGATGGACAAGCAACCCCAGGGACTAGGGTGTCTTCTTTGAAGGCACTCAGCAGGTAGTTCAGTGGCTCCACATAAAAGGCTGAAGCAGAGTGGCAAATATTTCCTTCCGTCAGCCAAATTCCTGGTGCTGAGCATGCCCCATCCTCAAAACAGCAGTCAGAGGCACAAAGCTGCCCTTATGCCCACACCATCTGCTGTGCATGGAAATTACACAATTCTCAGGACTGAAAGAGCCAGAAGGCAAAGGGCAGGGTTGAAGCTTGAAGACAGCCATGAGAGACAGCAAATTGTAAGTGTTATGAGAGGTCAAACCTCAGCCCTTTGGGTTTCCTCCTACCACTGGGGAACAACAGGAACATCTCAATTCACACCAGGGCAAGGTGCCAGGTGATTTTCACAGTTATTTCCTCTTGCTTCTCTTCTTCCCAGAAGCTGATAGCAGCTTTCTGCTCCTTAATCAGGGATTGTTCCAGTCCATAGGATTTGATTTTGAATGCTTTTAAACCTAAATTTTAATGTATCCCTGTTTTGGCCACAGAGAGAACATGCACCTGAGGAGGCATGTGATGGTTTGGTTGTTACCCGCCCCTCCCCACTTTAGAAATCACCTAGACTAGACTCAATAGCTCTGAGAATTGAATGAAGCTTTTATATTTACAGCTTAGCACAATATACAAGCAGATATTTACAGTATATACAGTTATATACAGAAATATACAAATTAAAAGGTAAAACAGAAACACAACAGCCCTCCCAGAAACATGAGTCCTCAGGAGAGGCTCCCAACTGAACATCCACCTTCCCCCACCCTTCTCTACCCTATCCCAGATGTTGCCTTGTGCCTAAGGAAGAATGGAGCATCAGCCATGGGAGTTAGGAAGTAGGTTGTTTAATCAGGTTAGGTTCAAGAGAGAGAAATGCAGCTCGAAGCCCAAGTATGTCTTATCTATGTTTGGATTCTTACTCTTACACATCTCAGCAAGCCTATGAATGAAGTAGACATCATCATTGTTTCTCTTTCATAGCTTGTAATCTAGTTCTTTTCACCAAAACAGTCTATATAGCTTCAAACTAGCACAAGGCAGTTCCCTGCTTCAGTGTTGAATGCATTTGTATTTCCAATTCCATTTTTTTGTCCAGAAACCCCAAAGAAGTTGGGTGTGCTAGTCTGAGGCTAATTAGAATATTTTAATAAGAGAAATTTGATCATTGGCTGTGAAAAGAGAATAATGACCTCAGATCTATGGGCCAGAGTGAGGGAACTGCAGGGGGCAAACACAGGGAATAACTCCTCCAGAAGAGGGGTTGCCCTAGTGTCCCACAGGCAGCCATCTCCCCCAAGGGGTGGTCTGGCCAGTAATTCAGGTCCATGTGCCTCCTGTGGTCACACCGCTCAGCATTAGAGATGCCCTGTCTCCAGCCAGGCGGAGAACAGGGACAACAGAGTATATTGGGATGTGTTTGTAAAATGGCCTGGCACTTCTGAAGTCGAGAAGTATCAAGCTTTGGTAGACACTGGTGCCCAGTGCACTCTGACACCCTCTAGCCATAGGAGAACAGAAACCATTACCATCTCAGGAGTCACAGGGGGATTGCAAGAATTGACTATGCTGCAGGCTGAGATAAGCCTCACCAGGGATGTGTGGGAGAAGCACACCATAGTTACTGGTCCTGATGCACCTTGCATCCTGGGGATCGACTTTCTGAGGGAAGGGTATTCTAAAGACCCAAAAGGGAACAAGTGGGCATCTGACATAGCAGCTGTAGAGACTGACAATAAAGAGCAGCTGTCTATCATGCCTGGCTTGTCAGATGACCATTCCGTGCTTGGTACCCACAAGGTGGAGGATGTCGAGTTACCCATTGCTTCTCGTATAGTTCACTGCAGGCAATACCACACCAACAAAGACTCCTTGCTGCCCATACACCAGCTGACTCGCTGCCTGGAGAAGCAGCAATCCAGAGGAGTTCTACATCATCACAACAAGGTGTCCAACAGAACCCTGCACCTGATTTTTTCACTGATGCCCTGCAGTGATAGACTGTTCCTGATGTTTCCTTCCAGAGGGAAAAGGCTTTTCCCTGAGTTTCCCACAAGAACAGTTCCTGTTTCCCTGATTCTTCTTCCATGTTGCTGTCCTTCTCACACCTCACCTCACCAACCTGCACCAGAGAAGCACATCACCTTGGGATACAGCCGGGGACCAAGAAGGACTTAAGAACTCTTTAGTGCATGGACACATTTTCCTATCCTTGGAAAAAAGGAGACTGTTTGCAGGAAGGTGGAAATGGTCTAACCAAGGGGTGGAATGTATAGGGTTAACCCTCCAGGGGGAGTAACCTTGAACCTAGGTTCAACCCTAGATGGTCTTGATCCCTCCCCAGGAGTGGGTCTGAACACCACCAGGTGATGGTTAGCCCACTCCCCCTTCCTGTCTAGAGATCCATAAAAGCAGAGGGACTTTCTGTTTCACTCTCTCTCTGCGTTCCCTGCCTCCATGCTTACCACCATCACCATCCTGTTCCTGTTTCTCTTTGTTTCACATGTGTGGCCATCACCTATGAGATGGACAAAGCCATCACCATCACAATCGGCTTGTATTTATACATTTTGTATTTGTTTTCCCTTCCCTATACCCTTTGTAACTTCCCTACCTCAGATACTTTTTTTTTAAAGTTATTGTTAAACTTTTCTTTTTAACTTCCAAATCGAGTGAGATAATTTATTTGGGTATGCTTACCTTTTTGTCATAGAATGATATAATCATAGAATCAACCAGGTTGGAAGAGACCTCCAAGATCATCCTGTCCAACCTATCCCCCAAGAAGCCACCAAAGAGGAAGAAGCAGCCACTAGAACTCTACCTTCTCTCTGGCAAGAGCCTTTTCCTCCCATGCCAAGGCTCAGACCCCCAAGTCCAAGGCTGCTCAGTTCTCTCTCAGCAGCAATCCTCACTCTTTGATGTATCCCGGCATTTGCCAACTTATTATACCTCATTATGAATTGGATTTTAATCTACTGTAAATAGTCCTACCATTATAGTGTCATAAGAAGCAATTAGCCCCTCTGCTTGCTTCTATGCATGAGGGGAAAGCTTTAATATCACACAACTGTGAGGGCTTGATGGGGCTTCAGCCTCCCAGTGTACAGGCAAGGCAAAGACTTTGCCCTCCTGGCATTTGCCTGTTCTGTGTGTGCTGAAGGTGTCCCCTACTCTGCCCTGTGGACGTGTCCAAGGTGAGCAGCTCCCAGGCTTGGGGTTGGCTTTCAGCTTGGCATCTCTGTCTCTCGCTGGGTGTGCAGAGCAGGAAATCTCCTTCCCGAGGCTTCAGGCAGCTGACAAAGCCATGGCTCCCTCACCTTGCCCTTAACCCACTCACAAAGGGGATTAGCATCTGTAGGGCTACATCTAATTCCTTTCTTTTGGGAAAGGAGGGGGAAGAGGGATGGGTACTCTAAAAAAATTTGTTATTGGTTCTATCAAATTTATTTGAGTCTCTGGAAATTTAAACTAGACCCTGGGGATCCTGAAGATGCCATCCATGGGCTGCAATCCCTTGGTGGGCAGCGCAGGGTCACCTGTCCTGACTGCTCCTCCTGCAGGTGCTACCTCTGCCTTGCTGCCCCCCAGGGTCGGGCCCAGGCCCTGGCAATGCCCTTGGTGTGCAGCCCAGCCCTTGACAGCGACTCTGGCCACCAGCTTCTCCAAGCTAGAAGCAGCCTCTAGCTGTGCCGAGCTGCCCTAAGCTGCAGGCTCATTGAGCAGAGCCTGAGCTGGGAAGTTGCAGCCCTGAGAAAAACCAGCTCTTCTCTGGGCTCAAACCGGGACAGTATGCTGGGAAGAACCAGCCAACAGCTTCTTGAAGGACTTAGATTCCTTTTATTTTAAATAATTAAAGAGGTCAAAGCACAGTCTGGGTGAGAGCCCAACACAGGCCTATCAGCTCAGGATTAGAAGCTGGGCATTCTCAGGTTTGGGCTGAAAATTCCAAGTCCTTTGAGAAAGCCAAGGCTTGCTGCAGGATCTGTAGGAGCAGAGGAGTAAGAAAAAGTCCTGGCTGGTTTTGTGGGTGGAGCTCAGCAAGTTTACAGCTGGGTTTGGTGTGGCATCAGTGACAGTCAGACCTTGTTGCTGGTCTTGGGCTCCTGAGTTTGGTGAAGCAAATTTGTTCTTGGTGGAAGATCCCAATTTGGGAAGCACTAGTTAGGGCTCTGAGTTCTCATGATTTTGTGGATGGGATAACGTGACCTTGACTTCATTTCACTTTGAAAATGAAGTGTGTTGAACTGAAGCCTGTTGAACCTGAACTGTGTTATTTGAAGATGCATTTTTTAGTAGATATGGGATTTGTCCTCATCAGCCCCAGCACTGGACTGCAGCCTCCAATGCTATGCACCAGCTTCTTACTCTTATTAACATTTTCTTGGCCATCTATTGATAGATTGTCGATGACTGATGCTGTCTGAAGTGAATTCTTCTTCCACTCTTCATGGAGAGGTCAGGTGGTGTTCCCCACTGGTGGTTGGCTGGGTTTTTGCACCCAGTATAAATGGTAAATGGACACTTTGTCTAGAAAAAGGATAAATAGAGCTGTCTTGGGGTTCCTGTCTTGAAAGAGCTTCTGCCTTAACAGAGTGCCTGGCCAGATAGGTTCCTGCCATGACTGAACCATCCCTGCTTTTGGACAGCTCCTACGTTTTGTATGGCTCTTGGTTTTATCCCATCCCTGCTTTTGGATGGTTCTCCGCACTTTTGCACCCTTCTGTGCAAACCTGCAGGCTTGGCAAGCCCTAAGGTCCTCTGAGAGAGAGACAGCAGTATCTGGACTGCCCTCTCTCAGACCCTATCAGTAGCCAACTTCTTGGCTGCCTTAGACTGGGGGACTCTGGCAATTTTGGCTGTCCCCTGCCACTGTGAAGGCAGCATCATTCCACAATCATCCCACTCGGGAAGAAGTGCTCGAGACATTTCTGAATTTGGTGGCTCTGTCACTCACCTAAGGGATTCTGTGGCATGGATCTCTATTATTGGATATTGCCTGCAGTACCAGAAGGCTGCTCCTGCAGAGGAATCCAGCAAGGGATCACTGCCGAATGCCTATCTCACCTCCCTGAGTAATACCTGCTGTTCCCTTAATCTTCTACTCAGCCTGACTGATAGTGGGGTAAAGCTGTGTTTATACCTTAGCCTTTTCCAACTCCTGACTTCCTAAATATCTAAATGTATCTGTAATGTCCTTTTTTTGGAAGATATTCCTGAGCAAACTGAATCTGTTAATGAACTAAACTAATTTTGTAATAGTTTTGGGGGCAGGGTTCCAGGAAAAGAAAATAATATTTTTTTTTTTATAATTCCTGACTCAGTCATGTTTATTCCCAGCCTCCACGACAGACTGAAATTCAGAGCTCACAGTGCTACAACTCACATTCAGAGCTTACAGGGCAAGGAATCAAATTCAGAGCTCACAACAGTGGGACTGAAAATCAGTCCTCACAGTGCTAGGTCTCAAATTTCAAAGCTCTCAATGCTTGGACTCAAATTCAGAGCTCACCATGCTAGGACTCAAAATCAGAGCTCACAGTGGTGGGACCAAATTTCAGAGGTCACAGTGCTTAAACTCAAATTCAGGGCTGACAGGCCTAGGTTTCAGATTCAGAGCTCACAGTGTTAGGACACAAATTCAGCGCTCACAGTGGTGGAATTCAAATTCAGAGATCACAGTACTAGGACTCAAATTAGGAGCTCGCAGAACTAGGACTCAGACTTAGACCTCACAGTGCCCTGACTCAAATTCAGAGCTAACAATGGTAGGACTAAAACTCAGAGTTCACAGTGCTAGGACTCAGAGCTCACAGTGCTAGAACTCAAATTATGAGTTTAGTGCTAGGACTCAAATTCAGCACTGACAGTGGTAGGTCTCAGATTCGGAGCTCATAGTGTTACAACTCAAATTCAGAGCTCACATTTCTAGGGCTCAAATTCAGGTCACACAGTGCTAGGAGTCAAATTCATAGCTTCCAGTGCTATGATTCAAATTCAGAGCTCAATGCTAGGGCTCAAATTGCAGGAGACGTGGAAGTTATTAGTGGATACATAGGAGAAGGTTTGGTGACAGCTTCCCCTTTGGGGCTAGATGCTTTTGTACTCTGATGGCATCTGCTCAGCCCTGCAGCTTCAGGAATTGTATTTCTTGTAGCAGCATTCCTAAGCCGTTGTCCTGAGAAAGGACAAGGTGGTTAATCATCTCTTGGCCAGTGCCCTGCGGGAGAACATCATGAGGCAATGACATGGTTTGAGGGGTTCCAGGTTATCCTAGATTTCTGAAGAAAACTACAGAGACCAAGATCCATGCCAGGGGATGGACTGGTGGCCCCCAGATATTGTAATGGTGTTTTTCTAGCCCATAATCCTGCAGATACTTTAGAAGTAAGCAGCCAGGTAAATTCACCCTTTTCTCCCTTTTCCTTCCAGCTCTCCAGAGGGTTCCTTGTCCAGTTAACTTGGTAACTACATAGGAGTGCCCTGCAGGCCACAGCCTTCAAGGTCACCACAGCGAATTTCAGCCTGTTTGGGGCCTAACTGGGAGACAATGCCGGCTGGGAGAAAATAAGCAGTGGGAGTTTGGGTGGATTTAGCTTGGTTGGAGTGAAGGTTTGGGGGGAAATTCTCACATATCCTGTATCTGTATTCACGTATGCCATGTCTTTCCTGCACATTTTTAAACACAATCTTCCTGTATTTTCTTCTCCAGTTCAATGAGAGTGTTCTTATTTCACTGCACTTTTTCTCTTTCAAAAAGTACAGGGACACAATCAGTCTGTGGTGCTCTTAAACAAAAAACTGCAACAGATGGTGAAAGGTCCAGCAATAGAGCCTGATTTTAAGTGGGAAATCTTAATAAGTATAAATAAACACTGGAACAGGTGCCCAGCATATTGGGGGCATGTACCTGGAATAATAGAAGGGACCTCCAAAGCTCATCCAGTCCAACCCACATAGCAGGGATGTTCTCAGGTTGCCCAAAGCCCTGTCCAGCCTCACCTGGAATATCTCCAGGCATGAGGCCTCAACTACCTCCCTGGGAAACCTATTCCAGTGTTCTTCTACCTTCATGATAAAGGAGCTTCTCAGGAGACACTCAGATCTGAGTCATAGAATTGTCAGGTTTAGAAAGGACCTCAAGAATCATCCATTTCTACCCCCCCTGCCATGGGCAGTGTGTTGTGGAGGCAAGAAATTAATGTGGCTGAGTCAGAAATTTTATAGAAAAATAGAGTTATTTTATTTTCCCAAAAACCCGCCTCCAAAACAAGATACAGAAATTAATTTAGTTTTAATTACCAGATTCAGTTCATTTGAGAAAATCTACAGGATACCATAGATAATCTGACTATTTTGGAAGTCAGAAGTTGGAAAAGGCTTTTAGCTATTAAATGATAGCATTTTTCTTAATGATAAAGCTGAGCCAAACAACTCACAGTCAGGCTGGTTGAAAAGGGTGGACTGCTGCTCTTCTTCTCGGGTTCTCTTTCAGGAGAGTTGTTATGACCTTAATAGGTGTTAATGGGTGAAGCGCTGGGCTCTTGCTGCAGAATCTATCCAGGCCAGGCGAGGACCGGGGAGAAGTCTCAGGCAGGCACGATCTCTAAGGCGGGAACCCCAAAGAAGGGAAGTCCCCCAGTATTTATACCCTTCCTAGACAATGAGCAGAGTTACCGCTTCCTAGGTGCAAAGACCACAGGCAATCCCAGCCCGATTCTCAGGCGGGCACTGCATGGGCACCCCTCATGCCAGAAGGGCCCCTTGCTCACCCCCTTCACACCTGCAGGGCAGGGGGGGAAACAGGTGCCTTTTCCTCTCTGATTCAAGTGACAGAGGGAGAGGAATTTAGGGGTATACAGGACTCCAGGACACAGTGACACCTCACACTAGACCGGGTTGCTCAGAGCCATATCCAGCCTGGTGTTAAAAGCCTCCAGGGATGAGGTTTTGTGGTTCTTGGGTGTTACCTCCCCCCCCCCACTTTGGAAATCACCCAGACTAGACTCAGCCAGCTCTGGAGATTTGAATGAAGCTTATATTTGCAGCTTAGCACGATATACAAGCAGATGTTTACAGTATACACATTTATATACAAAAATATATAACGTAAAAGGTAATACAGAAACACAACACCCCTCCTAGAAACCTGAATCCCCAGGAGGGGCTCCCAATCACCCTTCCACCTTCTCCCACTCCTCTCAACCTTACCCCAGTCCCAAGGAAGAATGGAGGTTTGGTCAGGGGGTTAAGAAGCAAAGTGGATTAATCAGAGAGACAGCAGAGAAGCTAGAGGGAGAAATGCAGCTCAGAGCTCCCAAGCAGAAGTGCCTTGTCTGTGTTTGGATTCTTGTTCTCATACATCTCAGCAAGCCTATGAGTGAAGTAGACATCACCCTTGTTTGTCTTTCACAGCCTGAAATCTAGTTGTTCTTACCAAAACATTCTAGCTAGCCTCAAACTAGTACAATCCACTCCTGTCTACTTCACTCAGCGTATTGCTGAGAACTATCTGATCTAATCTAAACCACTATTTACACTAATGAATTTTACAAGTTCAGTTCACACTTCATTCTGGCTACCTCAGATGTAGGTGATTCAAAAGCTCAGAAAACAGCAAACAGTTTGTCTCCTCACAGATGAGACAAGAACAGGGACTCCCAGGTGACGTTGGGTTCGTGCTCGCGTACTGTAGATTCTCTCCTAACAGCTTGTATTATACACTCTGAATTTAGACTCTTTCAGCTAAAGTTAGATTTCTCTGTGGAACACACTGGACTTTACCATTCTCCTGCATTACCCAGTATATACCACCAGGACTTTCAGCAGACACCACCCCTTGGACAGGTTTCCCATCACCCAAAGGAGAAAATACCTGAACAGTTTTCCCTAACAGATTCTTTTCACGCACAACAGGAACTTTATCACCATCTACTGTTTGGACCAAGTCTGATTGTGCAGGTCCTGCTCTGTTTACTGAACCTCTACTAGTTACCAACCAGGTAGCTTCTGCTAAATGCTTATCCCAGTTTTTCAGAGTTCCACCCCCCATGGCTTTTAGGGTGGTTTTCAGCAAACCGTTGTAGTGTTCAATCTTCCCTGAAGCTGGTGCATAGTAGGGTATGTGATAGATCCACTCAATGCTGTGCTCTGGCCCAGTGTTTCACAAGATTGTTCTTGAAATGAGTGCCATTGTCTGACTCGATTCTCTCTGGAGTTCCATGTCTCCACATGATCTGTCTCTCCAAGCCAAGAATGGTGTTACGTGCAGTAGCATGTGGAACTGGATAGGTTTCCAGTCATCCGGTGCTGGCCTCCAACATCGTTAGCACATACTGCTTGCCAGAACGAGATCGAGGTAAAGTGATGTAGTCAATTTGCCAGGCTTCACCATACTTGTACTTTGACCATCTCTCACCATACCATAGGGGCTTGATTCGCTTAGTCTGCTTAATAGCAGCACAAATGTCACAGTCATGGATGACTTGGGTGAAAGTGTCCATGGACAAGTCAATTGACCTATCACATGCCCATCGGTATGTTGCATCTCTGCCTTGATGTCCAGATGAATCATGGGCCCACCGAGCTAGGAACACTTCACTTTGGTGTTTCCAATCAAGGTCAAGATCAGAGTTTGCATCAGCTTGAGAAATCTTAGCAGCTTGGTCTGCCTGCTGGTTGTGTTGGTGTTTCTCAGTGGCTCTGCTCTTGGGCATGTGTGCAGCTACGTGCTGCACCTTCACTGGAATTCTCTCCAGGTGTGCATCAACGTCCTGCCATAGATCAGCACACCAAATAGGCTTTCCTTTCTATTAACAAACACTGGCGGAGCACCTGGGTAAAATGACTCTTTGTTCACCAATATGGTTAGATGGTCATACTTACATGTAAGGCATGGATAGGTCAATATACCATAACAATCTGAGGGTCAGCCTCTGGGGCTGGCTAAACTCTGCCCACCTGCAGCTGGCACTCCACCCCCTGCAGCTGCATGTGGGGGGTTGCTACCCAGAGCCTGTTATCTTAATTCCCAAGATGGATTCAAGGACGCCCCCAGCACGGGTTGCTCATGTTTATGATTTTGTGTCCTCTGCTAGCAACAAATTCTCCAACACCTTTCCTCTGCCAACCATTCTTTTTCCAGTCTTTTAGCCAACCCCATAGAGCATTGGCTACCATCCATGAGTCGGTGTAGAGGTAAAGGATAGGCCAAGTTTCATGTTCAGCCACATCAAGACCAAGTTGGACAGCTTTTACCTCAGCAAACTGACTGGATTCTCCTTCTCCATCTCTCGCTTCAGTAACTCCAGACTGATGACTTCCATCTTCGCTTGTTCCCAACAAGATGACAGGAACCATCTGTGAACAAAGCATAGTTCTGTTCCTGATCAGGGAGACGACCACAAGGAGAGGCTTCTTCAGCAAGGGCTATTTTCTCCTCTGGAGGTTTGGTACAGTCTGTGCATTCTCGCCAGTTGGTGATCACCTCCACTAGACCAGGTCGATCAAGATTCCCCATTCGTGTTTGTTGGGTTATCAAAGCCATCCATTTAGACAAGGTTGCAGCTGTGGCATGGTGTGCTGATGAACCTCTGCCTTTGATCATCCAGTTTAGAACTGGCAATCTAGGAGCTAAAAGCAATTGTGACTCAGTTCCAATCACTTCAGAAGCTGCTTTCACTCCTTGTTATGCTGCTAGTATCTCTTTCTCTGTTGGGATGTAATTTGCCTCTGAACCTCTGTAGCTATGACCCCAGAAACCAAGTGGACGACCACGTGTCTCATTTGGAGCTCTCTGCCAAAGACTCCAAGTTGGTCTGCAGAGATATTTTTGCTAACAGTGCATGAAATGATAAACATGAGCAACCCATGCTGAGAAGTGTCCTTGAGTCCATCTTGGGAGTTACAATACCAGGCTGGGTATTACCCCCCACATGCAGCTGCAGGGGGTGGAGTGCCAGCTGCATATGGGCAGAGTTAGCCAGCCCAAGGGGGCTGGGTTAGGGAGTCCTGGGGCTGACCCCTTAGAATGTTATTGTATATCACCTTATCCATGCCATGCTAGTAACTCTGCACCAACCAGAGCTATTCTCATGTTCCAATCCTAAACTAAGTTAGTTGTGCACGCCTCTTGCAAGAAAGCATATAAGTCTCTGTAATGGAAATAAATGGAAAATGACCGTTTTGGTGAACAAAGAGTCATTTACCCAGGTGCTCCACCGGCATTGGACCACTGTCACTGGCAGCCATGTACAGAATGTTCTTAATGTCTGGACCAGATCTCACAGGTCCCAAGCCCACTGCATGGACTACTTCTCACTTGATTTGATCAAAGGCTGCTTGCTGTTCAGGTCCCCACGCGAAATTCTTTCTTTTACGAGTTACATCGTGCAGAGGTTTGACATCTGACTGAAACCAGGAATGTGTAGTCTCCAAAATCCCACTGCACCCAAGAAAGATAGAGTGTCCTTCTTATTGGTGGGAACTGCCATGCTGGAGACTTTGTTGATCACATCCTGAGGCATGTGACGGTGACCATCCTGCCACCGCACTCCCAGAAACTGAATTTCTGTGGCAGGTCCTTTGACCTTGTCTCTCTTAATGGCAAAACCTGCTTGCAACAGAATGTCAATGATTTTGTTACCTTTCTCGAAGACTTCCTCAGCAGTTTGGCCCCACACCATGATGTTGTCGATGAACTGGATGTGCTCTGGAGCTTTACCTTTCTCCAGTGCATTGTGGATGACTGAGTGACAGATCGTTGAGCTGTGTTTCCACCCCTGAGGCAAACAGTTGAGCTGGTACTGGATTACTCTCCAGGTGAATGCAAACTGAGGCCTGCACTCCTTTGCTATGGGAAGAGAAGAAAGCATTAGCAATGGCTATGGTAGCATACCATTTAGCCTCCTTCGATTTCAGCTCGTTCTGGAGTTCCAGCATGTCCGGCACAGCTGTGCTCATGGGTGGAGTCACCTCGTTGAGGGCACGAAAATCAACTGTCAGCCTCCAGTGTCTGCAAATGCCAGATGGGACTGTTGAAAGGTGAATGACCTTTCTCAATGACAGCCTGACTCTCCAGTGGATGAATCAGCTGATGAATGGGCAACAAAGAGTCACAGTTAGTTCTCTACTGCCTGTGGTGAACAGTTTGAGTAGCAATTGGCACCTCCAGATCCTCTATGTCATGATGTCCCACAACTGCAGATTCATCTGAAAGTTCAGGTCTAATGGACAATTTCAATTTACCATCCTCAATCTCTACAGATGCTATTCCAAAAGCCCATTTGTGACCCTTAGGATCTTTGAAACAACCTTGTCTCAAAAAGTCAATTCCCAGAGTGCAAGGCGCATCAGGACCAGTTACAATAGTATGTTTCTTCCACTCTTTATCAGTTAAACTGATCTCAGCCTGTAACTTAGTTAACTCTTGAGATCCACCAGTGATTCCAGACATAGTGATAACTGTCCCTTTGTAATTTGATGGCAGCTCTGCAGTTCCTTGACTCTCTTCAAAAGAAGAAGCAGGCTGACCATCCCACTCATTCATGTTCTCACCATATTGGTCACGCAGAATTATCCACAGTGATGCACGTGATTGCTGATGTCCAGGTGGAATTTGTCTCCTCCTGGGCTGGAATTGCCTTGCAGGAGGTGGACGTCTCTTCCTGATGGCAGAAACATGCACCCATTCAGATGATGCAGGAATGGTATCCTTTACCAGATTGGAAATGGAGGTTTTAAGATCCTCCTTCAGTTCTTTCATGCTATTCTTAATGCCATTCTCAATGCCATCTTTTATCTCTGTACCCAGAGTTTTTATGGCACAGATGACGGCAGAATGTGACAAGCTGTCCTCTATCTGTCTCATCTGGCCACTGAATTCACCAACAGTGAAAGACCTTTCATTATCACTTCTTGATAGAAACCTGCTAGCCAAGATGTTACCATAAGATGAAGGAGCAAGCTTAATAAGCTTCTTCATGAGACCTGTTCCAAGAGGAATGTCATCAGGCTCATGTGTGCCATGATCTCCATAGAGCACTTCCTTCACAGCAAACTCCTTCAGAAGCTTAATTCCCTGCTCAATGGTATTCCACTTCTTGGCAGCCCATGGCAGATCATCTCGGGAAGGATATCTCATAGCCACAGCCAACAGGAGGCATGTCCACAAGCTAACCTTACCAAGAGGACTTGCTAGGCATTTGTCCACTCCACTCTCCTTAGTGATTGGCCCTAGATGCTTGGCAGACTTGTCTCCTACCTACTGCGCATTTGCAGCGATAGTATGGCATCTCACTGGCCAGTTTAGGATTGGCTCTCCTGATTTCCTTGAGTATTTCTTTCTAACTTCCCTGACCTCTCTGAGGGGATAATTGGATCATCGCGGAGGGGTAGTCTGCTGCCTATGCCAATTGTGGTAGAGGGGAGAAATTAATTGGTGCAAGATTATATTCTATAAAAATATATAATTTATTATCTTCAATATTTTAAACCCTTGCCACCCCCAACCACTGAATTTTAATATCAATATTTGTTCTTACACAGTTATGAAAGACATTATAGGAATATTATCAAACAGTAACTTGTTAATAACTAGCAAATATTCAAACAATAAACAGAGAGAGAACTTTCCCTGTGGCTTAATGCTGCTTGGGGTCAATATGCTGTTTGACCAGTACAGAACCATAGAATCATAGAATCAACCAGGTTGAAAGAGACCTCCAAGATCATCCAGTCCAACCTAGCACCCAGCCCTAGCTAATCAACTAGACCATGGCACTAAGTGCCTCATCCAGGCTTTTCTTGAAGACCTCCAGGGACAGTGCCTCCACCACCTCCCTGGGCAGCCCATTCCAATGCCAATCACTCTCTCTGTGAAGAAATTCCTCCTCACAGCCAGCCTACACTTCCCCCCGCACAACATGAGACTGTGTCCCCTTGTTCTATTGCTGGTTACCTAGGAGAAGAGGCCACCCCCCACCTGGTTACAATGTCCCTTCAGGTAGCTGTAGACAGCAACGAGGTCACCCCTGAGCCTCCTCTTCTCTAGGCTAAACAACCCCAGCTCCCTCAGCCTCTCCTCATAGGATTTGTGTTCCAGGCCTTTCATCAGCTTTGTCACCCTTCTCTGCTCCAGCACCTCAACATCTCTCTTGAATTGAGGAGCCCAGAACTGGACACAGTACTCAAGGTGTGGCCTGACCAGTGCTGAGTACAGGGGAAGAATAATCTCCCTCATCCTACAGGCCACACTGTTCCTGGTACAGGCCAGGATGCCATTGGCTCTGCTGCCCACCTGGGCACACTGCTCGCTCATCTTCAGCCTACTATCTACCAGTACACCCAGGTCCCTCTCTGCCTGGCTGCTCTCAGCCACTCTGTCCCCAGCCTGTAGCACTGCCTGGGGTTGTTGTGGCCAAAGTGTAGAACCCTGCACTTGGCCTTGTTAAATCTCATCCCATTGGCCTCTGCCCACCCATCCAGCCTGGCCAGGTCCCTCTGCAGAGGTCTCCTACCCTCCAACAGATCAACAGCTGCTCCTAGCTTGGTGTCATCTGCAAACTTACTGTTGCTGGACTCAATCCCCTTGTCCAGATCATCAATAAAGATACTGAACAGGACTGGGGCCAGCACTGATCCCTGGGGAACACCACTAGTGACTGGCTGCCAACTGGATGTGGCACCATTCACCACCACTCTCTGGGCTCTGCCATCCAGCCAGTTCCTGACCCAGCACAGAGTGAATCTGTCCAAGCCATGAGCTGCCAGCTTGGCTAGGAGCTTGTTGTGGCAGACAGTGCCAAAGGCTTTGCTGAAGTCCAGGTAGACTACATCCACAGCCTTCCCCACATTCACCAGGCGGGTAACCTGACCATAAAAGGAGAGCAGATGGGCTCAAGCTCTTTCTGCTCTATGGCAGAAGGCAATAGAAATTACAGAGGCATTAAAGTATTTACTCACAAATTCTGATTAATTATCAATCACTCTCCAGGGTACGTCACAGCCTATTACAAGTGTTCAACCTTCAGGGGACTCTGCCCGCAGACGTCGAGGCTGGAATTCTCCCGGCTTTAGGGGAAAGGGTGCAGATATGCAGACAATCTCTGACCTTGTTCTCCTGGCTTCTTCTGGACACTCTGTCCAGGGATTCTTAGGCAGGACCTCAGGTGCAGAAGGAGTACGATGCTGTGCAGTCTCAGCATGGTCTCACACTGACCACGCAGGTCGATCATGTGCAGACAATTCTGGGTCTGCTCCTGGTAACTTGGAGTTTACCAGGCAGTGATAAGGCAGCGGGCGTGCAATAGGGTGCACAGCTGCACGGGAGACTGAGCTCCGTAGATACAGTCAGACTTTTTTAATAATGACAGCGAGTGAGAACCTTGTTTTTCTGTGTATCTCTATTTATCAAATCTGGGCTGAGATTAATGGCCCATTGGCCACCAAAATGACCAATCAGCTTGGCAGCTAGCCAACCATACCATAATAGAGAAAAGCCACAAGCCTGGACATCCCAAATATGCAAATAGCATGGGCCTAGCATCCAGTAAACATGAGCTGGGTGTGTGGGGCTTACACAACGCATAACATAACTTGGGCCCTGGGCACCAGGCCTATTATGCCACTCTTGTCCATTTAATGTGTTTATCTCTGGTTTGGGCAGGAAATCATGTCCAGACAAGGCAAGGCATATGTAAGTCTATTTTGGGCCTATAGGCCCTCCACGACAGTTGGCCTAATCTTGAAGACTATACATCTCCTCTTCTTTCTCTTGTGCACCAGAGGTTCCCTCCCCTAAGTCCTCTTTTGAATCACTCTTTGTCAAATGTTTCATCTTAACCCATGCTTTGGCTGGCACCAAAAGAAGCTGGGACGAGGTTCCCTCTAGCAGTCTGAATTATTGGGGATCTGACCTGAGGCCTGTGAGTTCAAATCTGCCTTAGGGGCTCCTACCGCCTGAGGAGCTGAACTGGCTGAATTAGTTGAATTGGCTGAAGAAACATATTGTGTTTGAGTAGTTCTCTGTGTTCCTAGGCATTGTGCCATGTTATTATTTTTGGCAGGAACATTGGCAGCTTTCCCAGAATCTAGGGGAGGTGGTGTAGTGGTGGCTCCCCCTTGCTCTCCCCCCGAGCTAGCAGTGTTTTGAAATGGATTGCCATTTATCTCACTCTGTATATCATTTGTCTGGAACACTGGCCCCTTTTTTTTACTTCTTAAAGGCATCACACAAATTTCTCTTATATAATGAAAAAATCAATAAGAAAATCAAAATTACAAGACCTAAGTTCACACATGACAGAAATACCACAGTCTGATGTGATTAAAATTCAGAACAAGGGTCAGGCACTTGTGTCTTAGGCAGAATCACTCTCATTGAAGCTGTAGATAAAGCAGAAGAAGTAATACTTCCATTTCCTGTAATGTTACTGGTAAATGTCCCTGTAAAGTTACTGATAAAAGACTCAGTGACGTTAAATCCTATATTGCCAAGGATGAAATCCCCCCAACTCAAAAAAAACATGAATGCAAGTTTAGATTTGGTCTTCTTCAAAATTAGAATAAACAAAAAGTAACCAATTTGTGCTTTAAGCCAATTATACACCAGGAAGCAGACAATAGGCTGTATAATAGCCCCCACTAAGTGATATAGCTTTATTAGCTTCATTTTGATTCCCAGATTTAATTAACAATCACTCAAAATCCCAGGTTGGAGCGCCAAAATAAAAGATGTAGTAGCTTGGGTGTTACCCTTCCCCCACACACTTTGGAAATCACCCAGACTAGACTCAGCCAGCTCTGGAGATTTGAGTGAAGCTTATATTTACAGCTTAGTGCAATATACAAGCAGATGTTTACAGTATACACATTTATATACAAAAATATATAAGGTAAAAGGTAATACAGAAACACAACACCCCTTCTAGAAACCTGAATCCCCAGGAGGGGCTCCCAATCACCCTTCCACCTTCTCCCACTCCTCTCAACCTTACCCCAGTCCCAAGGAAGAATGGAGGTTTGGTCAGGGGGTTAAGAAGCAAAGTGGATTAATCAGAGAGACAGCAGAGAAGCTAGAGGGAGAAATGCAGCTCAGCTCCCAAGCAGAAGTGCCTTGTCTATATTTGGATTCTTGTTCTTATACATCTCATCAAGCCTATGAGTGAAGTAGACATCACCCTTGTTTGTCTTTCACAGCCTGTAATCCAATTGTTCTCACCAAAACATTCTAGCTAGCCTCAAACTAGCACAGGCTTCCACCACCTCCCTGAGCAACCTGTGCCAGTGTCTCGCCACCCTCATGGTGAAGATCTTCTTCCTAACATCCAATCTGAATCTACCCACTTCTAGTTTTGTTCCATTCCCCTCAGTCCTATCACTACCTGGCACCCTAAGAAGTCCCTGACCAGATTTCTTGTAGCCCACTCAGATACTGTGTGGAAGAATTTCTCACCAGTAGAGGACATAAAGTCATAAGCATGGGTAACTTGCACTGAGAACGTCCTTGGTTCCCAGCGAGGCTAGGAAATCGAGATGTAAACAACTGAGCACCCCACACACAGCTGCAGTGGGCAGAGACTAGATAACCAAGGGGGCTGGAGTGGGTGGTCTGGGAGGCTGACCCTTAGAATGTTGTGATAAGTTAACCTATGCACACCTTACATGTAACTCTGGACCCTCTGACTGTAACCAATCTTAAGCTGAGCACACCTCTTGCTAGAACGCATATAAGTCACTGTATCATGGAAATAAAGTGGATTTGACCATCTAACCATATTGGTGAACAAAGAGTCATCTTCCCATAGCGCTCCACCGAACGTGTTTCCCAACAATACTGGAAGGCCACAAGAAGGTCTCCTCAGAGCTTTCTTCAGGCAGCTGAACAGGACAAAGCCTCAAGGAAAGTTAAGCTACCCACAGTTAGAAAATTACTGTGCTTTTAGACTTGCTAAAGACTAGAGACCTCCTGTCCAACCCAAGCCTGCCTGAGGAAGACTAAACAGCAGGAGTTCAGCAAGAGATATACTTCAACTGCTGACCCACGCATACGCACTCTCTTGGGCCAGAGTCACTTGAGCAGAGGTTTTTGTGCAACTAACATCTACAGAGGAGTCAATCAAAAGTTTTACAAGGTGGACACAGCCAGAACTGCACTGCTGAATCACCCATCTCCACAAAGCAGGGTCCTGTGGCAGCTCAAGGGCAGCTGAGGCTACTGAATCTCTGAAGATGGGTACCTATGTCTGAAGGCCCCCGGCACAGGAGTTAGTAAGTGTCAGTCTTCCTGAGCAGCCTGAGCTCCTCCTGAATGTCCAAAGTGTCCAGCTGTGCTCCAGACCTCCCCAGACAGACATCATCCTTAAATGACCTTCTGAGCTCACAAAGCTTCCAGTAAGGCCCTGATTGTGCTTTTGGAACAGAGGAAACATGAAGTTTTGCCTATTCCTTGCTCCAGAAGTTACAGGCATTGCTCCCACCAAAACCACAATATGACCAATGCTGACTGCATCTGCACGGGGCTCAGCAAACCTTCAGGCAACTCTAGGAGCCCATGCAAGGGCTCCCCTTCCAGCAATCCAGTGGTTATTGGTCCAGTAAGGGAACATTACAAGCCATTTGTCCCAGTAAGATTCTGAGTACCAGGTCCAAATCCTGTTCCTTCTTTAGTTCCAGGAACAAAAAATGGCACTCAAGAAACAGCAAATCATGTTAGCTTGACATGTCCAACAGATCAACAGATAAGTCTTCACAGGATCACAGGATGTTAGGGTTTGGAAGAAACCCAAGCAGATCATCTAGTCCAACCCCCCCCCGCCAGAGCAGGACAATACTATCTAGTACAGATCACAGAGGAACACATCCAGACAGGCCTTGAAAGTCTCCATAGAAGGAGACCTCACAACCTCTCTGGGGAGCCTATTCCAGTGCTCTGTGACCCTTACAGTAAAGAAGCTCCCCCTTGTGTTGAGGTGGAACCTCTTTTGGTGTCATTTACACCCATTGCTCCTTGTCTTATCCCAGGGAGCAAGCGAGCAGAGCCTGTACCCCACTCCTGGCCAGCACTCAGATACTTACAAATGTTTATCAAATATCCTCTAAATCTTCTCTTTTCCAAACTAAAAAGCCCCAGGTCTCTCAGACTTTCTGTGCTAGTTTGAAGCAGGCTAGAATGTTTTGGTGAGAAAAACTAGATCATAGGCTGTGAAAAGAAAAAAAAACAACGGTGATGTCTGCTTCCCTCACAGTCTTGCTGAAGAAGAATGTAAACACAAGATAACACTTTCGCCATTTTGCCCTCACTCTGCTTCTGGCTTTGGACTGAGCTGCATCTCCCGAACCTCACCTTCCACTAACTTTGCTTCTTAACCTCTTGGCTGAACCTCTATTCTTCCTTAGGACTGGGGACTCAGGTTTCTGGGAGGGGAGTTGTGTTTCTGTATTACTTTTTACCTTGTATATTTCTGTATATAACTGTATATACTGTAAATATCTGCTTGTATATTGTGCTAGCTGTAAATAAATACCTTCATTTATATTCCCAGAGCTGGCTGAGTCTAGTGGGGTACCTTCTAAAGTGTGGGGGGTGGGTAACACCCAAACCACCACATATATTTTATTTGGCTTCTCCCAACGTGGGGCAAATTCATTTGAGTGAGTGTTAATTAACTCTGGGAATCAGAATGAAGGTAATAAAGCAGCTATTGTACTTGGTGGGGGCTTTTATGTGGTCTGTTTTCTGTTTTCTTGCATTCAATTGGATCAAAGCCCAAATTGTTTCTTAGTTTTTTAATGTAGCTTATACGAAGGCTAAAGCTAAGCTCACAACCGTTTTCTGATCCTGGGATGATTTCATTCTTGGGTATGCTGGTTTTAATGCCACTAATAATAATACTAATAACACCAGCTCAGCCAGTTTGAATCCCCAACCAGCAGACCAGAACCCTGTTAATTCTAAGGCAGGTCTGAACTCACAGACCCCAGGTCAGACTCCCAGTGATTCAAACCCTCCAGTAGACACGTCAAAGTCTGTTACTGTGCAGGCCTTTTTGGCACCTGCTAAGGTGAAAGCCAAGACACCACAGTTGACAAAGTGTGATTCAAAGGAGGATGTAAGAGAGGGGACTTCTGGTGAGCAAGAGGAGGAAGAGGAGGCATACAGTCTTCGGGTCCTGGCAAACATGCTGAGATCGCAGCACTCAAATGAGAGGAGTGCTGTGAGGTTGGCTGCCAAGAAAGAGGATGGTTCCAGTGAGTTTAAGACTGCTATTAGGAAGGTTCTGTTTCTAGGCCAGGGACAACCAGATCAACAAGAGGAAGAGGAGGAGGATGACGTCCAGTACTCTAACAATCCTCTCAGAGAGGTCAGGGAAGTTAGAAAGGAATACTCAAGGGAATCAGGTGAACCAATCCTAAGCTGGCTAGTGAGATGCCATAGCATTGGTGCTAATGACTTGCAGGTAGGAGACAAGTCAGCCAGGCAGCTAGGACCACTCACAAAGGAGAGTGGAGTGGACAAATACCTAGCAAGTCCTCTTGGTAAGGTTAGCTCATGGACACGTCTTCTTTTGGCTGTGGCTATGAGATATCCTTCCCGAGATGATTTGCCATGGGCTGCCAAGAAGTGGAACACCATTGAGCAGGGAATTAAGCTTCTGAAGGAGTTTGCTGTGAAGGAAGTGCTTTATGGAGATCATGGCACACATGAGCCTGATGACATTCCTCTTGGAACAGGTCTCATGAAGAAGCTTATTAAGCTTGCTCCTTCATCCTATGCTAATATCTTGGCCAGCAAGTTCCTAATAAGGAGTGATAATGGAAGGTCTTTCACTGTTGGTGAATTCACTGACCAGCTCAGGCAGAGGACAGCTTGTCACATTCTGCCATCATCTGTGCCATAAAAACTCTGGGTACAGAGATAAAAGATGGCATTGAGAATGGCATTAAGAATAGCATGAAAGAACTGAAGGAGGATCTTAAAACCTCCATTTCCAATCTGGTAAAGGATACCATTCCTGTATCATCTGAATGGGTGCAAGTTTCTGCCATCAGGAAGAGACGTCCACCTCCTGCAAGGCAATTCCAGCCCAGGAGGAGACAAATTCCACCTGGACATCAGCAATCACGTGCATCACTGTGGATAATTCTGCGTGACCAATATGGTGAGAACATGAATGAGTGGGATGGTCAACCTACTTCAGCTCTTTCAAAGAGAGTCAGGGAACTGCAGAGTGGCAGAAACAGAGGCAGCAGTGCCAGAAAAGTAGCTGTCACTTCTTCAGCTCCCCAGAGCAACTGCAATTATTTCAACAATTACAGTTTCTCTCATAACAGCACCAATCATAGTGTACACCACACATGCCATGTTCAGCATTAGGGGAGCCCTACCTCCAGCCAGGAGGAGGAAAGGGATAGTGGAGAGAACCGAATCTATTGGAATGTATTCATTAGGTAGCCTGGCAGTTCAAAAGTTCAGAAATACAGGGCTTTAGTTGACACAGGTGCTCAGTGTGCTTTATTGCCATCAAATTACAAAGGGACAGAGATATCACTATGTCTGGAATCACTGGTGGATCTCAAGAGTTAATTAAGTTGCAAGCTGAGATACGTTTAGCTGGTAAAGAGTGGAAGAAACATACTATTGTAACTGGTCCTGATACGCCTTGCATTCTCACTTCTTGAGACAAGGTGCTGCGACGGAGAGACAGGGAGGCAGCTTGATGCAAGCTAAGTTCTGATTTTGTTAGGCAACATACAAGGGTATTTATACTTCTCAGAGAGTATCAGAAGGCTTAACATTTTTACATATTGATTAGTCATTTTATCACATGCAAAACCGTCTCTTCTTCCAATCTAAATTCTTGTCTGCCACATCTGCTTCCCCGTGGAGCAGCAGTTAGCATATTCATCAGATAAGGACAGGCATATTCATAAGATGGCAGGACAGTTTCCTTGCCTCTCCTAATCATATCACTCTGACTCCGATAGCTTGTGCCCAAGGCTTGTGTTGCCACTGACCCTGATTTACCATTGTTCTTCAATAACGACCTGCGTTCCCACAACAAGTTTGTTTCAAAGATCCTAAGGGTCACAAATGGGCTTTTGAAATAGCATCTGTAGAGATTGAGGATGGTAAATTGAAATTGTCCATTAGACCTGAACTTTCAGATGAATCTGCAGTTGTGGGACATCATGACATAGAGGATCTGGAAGTGCCAATTGCTACTCAAACTGTTCACCACAGGCAGTAGAGAACTAACCGTGACTCTTTGTTGCCCATTCATCAGCTGATTCATCCACTGGAGAGTCAGGCTGTCATTGAGAAAGGTCATTCACCTTTCAACAGTCCCATCTATCCTGTGCGTAAGCCTGTGCAGAGACTGGAGGCTGACAGTTGATTTTTGTGCCCTCAACGAGGTGACTCCACCCATGAGTGCAGCTGTGCCGGACATGCTGGAATTCCAGAACGAGCTGGAATCGAAGGAGGCTAAATGGTATGCTACCATAGCCATTGCTAATGCTTTCTTCTCTTCCCATAGCAAAGGAGTGCAGGCCTCAGTTTGCATTCACCTGGAGAGTAATCCAGTACCAGCTCAACTGTTTGCCTCAGGGGTGGAAACACAGCTCAACGATCTGTCACTCAGTCATCCACAATGCACTGGAGAAAGGTAAAGCTCCAGAGCACATCCAGTTCATCGACAACATCATGGTGTGGGGCCAAACTGCTGAGGAAGTCTTCGAGAAAGGTAACAAAATCATTGACATTCTGTTGCAAGCAGGTTTTGCCATTAAGAGAGACAAGGTCAAAGGACCTGCCACAGAAATTCAGTTTCTGGGAGTGCGGTGGCAGGATGGTCACCGTCACATGCCTCAGGATGTGATCAACAAAGTCTCCAGCATGGCAGTTCCCACCAATAAGAAGGACACTCTATCTTTCTTGGGTGCAGTGGGATTTTGGAGACTACACATTCCTGGATTCAGTCAGATTGTCAAACCTCTGCATGATGCGACTCATAAGAGAAAGAATTTCGCGTGGGGACCTGAACAGCAAGCAGCCTTTGATCAAATCAAGTGAGAAGTAGTCCATGCAGTGGGCCTGGGACCTGTGCAATCTGGTCCGGACATTAAGAACATTCTGTACACGGCTGCCAGTGACAATGGTCCATCTAGGAGCCTTTGGCAGAGAGCTCCAAATGAGACACGTGGTTGTCCACTTGGTTTCTGGGGTCATAGCTACAGAGGTTCAGAGGCAAATTACATCCCAACAGAGAAAGAGATACTAGCAGCATAACAAGGAGTGAAAGCAGCTTCTGAAGTGATTGGAACTGAGTCACAATTGCTTTTAGCTCCTAGATTGCCAGTTCTAAACTGGATGATCAAAGGCAGAGGTTCATCAGCACACCATGCCACAGATGCAACCTTGTCTAAATGGATGGCTTTGATAACCCAATGAACACGAATGGGGAATCTTGATCGACCTGGTCTAGTGGAGGTGATCACCAACTGGCGAGAATGCACAGACTGTAGCAAACCTCCAGAGGAGAAAATAGCCCTTGCTGAAGAAGCCTCTCCTTGTGGTCATCTCCCTGATCAGGAACAGAACTATGCTTTGTTCACAGATGATTCCTGTCATCTTGTTGGGAACAAGCGAAGATGGAATTCATCAGTCTGGAGTCCAACCAGGAGAGTTACTGAAGCGAGAGATGGAGAAGGAGAATCCAGTCAGTTTGATGAGGTAAAAGCTGTCCAACTTGGTCTTGATGTGGCTGAATGTGAAAATTGGCCTATCCTTTACCTCTACACCAACTCATGGATGGTAGCCAATGCTCTATGGGGTTGGCTAAAGGACTGGAAAAAGCATGGCTGGCAGAGGAAAGGAAAGCCTATTTGGTGTGCTGATCTATGGCAGGACATTGATGCACGGCTGGAGAGAATCCCCGTGAAGGTACGGCACGTAGATGCATACATGGCTGAGAGCAGAGCCACTGAGGAACACCAACACAACCAGCAGGCAGACCAAGCTGCTAAGATTTCTCAAGCTGATGCCTACTCTGATCTTGACCCTGATTGGAAACATTGTGGTGAACTGTTCCTAGTGCGGTGGGCCCATGATTCGTCTGGACGTCAAGGCAGAGATGGAACATACCAATGGGCTCATGATAGGTCAATTGACTTGTCCATGGACACTATCATCCAAGTCATCCATGACTGTGACATTTGTGCTGCTATTAAGCAGGCTAAGTGAATCAAGCCCCTATGGTATGGTGAGAGATGGTCAAAGTACAAGTATGGTGAAGCCTGGCAGATTGACTACATCACTTTACCTCGATCTCATTCTGGCAAGCAGTATGTGCTAACGATGTTGGAGGCCAGCACCGGATGACTGGAAACCTATCCAGTTCCACATGCTACTGCACGTAACACCATTCTTGGCTTGGAGAGACAGATCATGTGGAGACATGGAACTCCAGAGAGAATCGAGTCAGACAATGGCACTCATTTCAACAACAATCTTGTGAAAGACTGGGCCAAAGAGCATGGCATTGAATGGATCTATCACATACCCTACTATGCACCAGCTTCAGGGAAGATTGAGCACTACAATGGTTTGCTGAAAACCACCCTAAAAGCCATGGGGGGTGGAACTCTGAAAAATTGGGACAAACATTTAGCACAAGCTACCTGGTTGGTAACTAGTAGAGGTTCAGTAAACAGAGTAGGACCTGCAGAAACAGATTTGGTCCAAACAGTAGATGGTGAAAAAATTCCTGCTGTATGTGAAAAGAATCTGTTAGGGAAAAGTATTTGGATATTTTCTCCTTTGGGTGATGGGAAACCTGTCCAAGGGGTGGGGTCTGCTGAAGGTCCTGGTCACACCTACTGGGTAATGCAGAAGAATGGTGAAGTCCAGTGTATTCCACAGAGAAATCTAACCTTAGCTGAGAGAGTTTAAATTCAGAGTGAATAATACAAGCTGTTAGGAGTTTTCTGTTCTAGGTACCATCAGCATCCAACAATGAAAGAATCTATGAAAGAATCTACAGTACATGAGCACAAACCCAATGTCACCTGGGAGTCCCTGTTCTCTTCTCATCTGTGATTAGACAAACTGTTCTGAGCTTCTGAATCACCTACATCTGAGATAGCCAGAATGAAGTGTGAACTGAACTTGTAAAATTCATTAGTGTAAATATTGGTTTAGATTAAATCAGATAATTCTCAGCAATACTCTGAGTGAAATAGACAGGGGTGGATTGTGCTTGTTTGAAGCTAGCTAGAATGTTTTGGTGAGAATTAGATCATAGGCTGTGAAAGGAAAACAATGGTGATGTCTACTCCCCTCAAAGTCTTGCTGAAGAAGAAATGAAAACATTAGATAACACTCTCGCCATTTTGTCTCTCTCTGCCTTGGGCTGCTGATTGAGCTGCATCTCCCTAACCTCACCTTCCATTTGGCCTAACTCACCTTTGCTTCTGTGATGGTTTGGGTGTTACCCTCCCCCCCCCCCCGCCCCCACTTTAGAAATCACCCAGACTAGACTCAGCTGGCTCTGGGAATATAAATGAAGGTATTTATTTACAGCTAGCACAATACACAAGCAGATATTTACAGTATACACAGTTATATACAGAAATACACAAGGTAAAAGGTAATACAGAAACACAACTCCCCTCCCAGAAACCTGAGTCCCCAGGAGGGGCTCTCAGCCACCCCTGCACCTTCCCCCTGCCCCTCTCAACCTTACCCCAGTCCTAAAGAAGAATAGAGGTTCAGCCAAGAGGTTAAGAAGCAAAGGTGAGTGGAAAGTGAGGTTAGGGAGTGAGATGTTGCTCAGTCAGAAGCTCAAGGCAGAGTGTGACAAAATGATGAGAGTATTATCTAATGTTTTTGTTTCTTCTTCAGCAAGACTCTGAGGGAAGTAGACATCACCATTGTTTTCCTTTCACAGCCTATGATCTACTTTTTCTCACCGAAACATTCTAGCTTGCTTCAAACTAGCACAGCTTCTTAACCTCTTGGCTGAACCTCTATTCTAATCTAAATTTCCAGAGACTCAACTAAATTTGGTAGAACCAATAACAATTTGTAGAGTGCCCTTCCCTCTTCCCCCTCCTTTCCCAAAAGAAAGGGATTAGATGGAGAGAGAGAAAAGTAAGCACACCCTAATAAATGAATCTCACTCAATTTGGAAGTTAAAAAGAAAAGTCTAACAATAACTTAAAAAGGTATCTGAGGTAGGGAAGTTACAAAGGTACTGGGAAGGGAAAACAAATACAGAATGTATAAATGCAACCCGACTGTGATGGTGATGGCTTTGTCCGCCTTGTGGGTGATGGCCATGTGGTGAAACAAAAGAGAAACCAGGAACAGATGGTGATGGTGGTAAGACCGAGGCAGGGAGTGCAGAGAACCAGGAAGGCCCCCGTGCTTTTATGGGACAGGAAGGGGGAGTGGGCTAACCATCACCTGGTGGTGTTCAGACCCACTCCTGGGGAGGGATCAAGACCAGCTAGGGTTAGGTTCAGGGTTACTCCCCCTGGAGGGTTAACCCTATACATTCCACCCCTTGGTTAGACCATTTCTACCTTCCTACAGTCTCCTTTTCCAAAGATAGGAAAATGTGTCCATGTACTAAGAGTTCTTAAGTCCTTCTTGGTCCCCAGCTGTATCCCAAGGCAATGTGCTTCTCTGGTCCGGTGCAGGTTGGTGAGGTGAGGTGTGAGAAGGACAGCAACATGGAAGAAGAATCAAGGAAACAGGAATTGTTCTTGCAGGAAACTCAGGAAAAAGTCTTTTCCCTCCGGAAGGAAACATCAGGAACAGTCTTTTGCTGTAGGGCATCAAGGAAACAGGTGTAGGTGAGATGGTTGTAGACATCTGCTGGAGGGAAAATCAGGAACAGTCTTTCACTGCAGGGTATCAGTGAAGAATCAGGTGCAGGGTTTTGTTGGATGCCTCATTGTGATGATGTGGAACTCCTCTGGATCACTGCTTGTGTAGTGTAGGTTCTGATGGATACTGTGTTGTGATGTGATGCTGTAGAATTTCTCTGGATAGCTACTTCTGTGGTGTGGATTCTGTTGGACATGTTGTGGTGAGGGTGTAACTAGAAAAACAACTTATAACCACTTATAAACTATAATACAATTATTATACAACTATGATACAACTATGATACAAATATTACACAAATATTATACAAACATAATACAGTATTACATGGAACCAACTCTGAGATTTAGACCTTTTCAGCTAAAGTGAGGTTTCTCTGGGGAACACACTCAGTAGTACTTGTTTCAGGCATTACCCAGTATGTGTGACCGGGACCCTCTGCAGATACCACCCCTTTGATAGGTTTGCCCCCAGAAGCAGAAGTAACCCACATAGTTATCCCCAGTAGATTCCTTTCACAGACCACAGGAACTCCATCTCCCTCAACTATGAGCAATAGGGCAGACTGAGCAGGACCAGCACTGTTGACTGATCCCCTGCTGTTCACCAGCCAGGTGGCTTCTGCAAGGTGTTTCTCCCAGTTTTTGAGAGTTCCATCTCACATAGCTTTCAGGGTGGTTTTCAGCAGGCCATTGTGATGCTCAACCTTTCCTGCAGCTTGTGGATAGTATGGGATGTGGTAAACCCATTCTATCCCATGCTGTTTTGCCCAGTTGCTTATGAGGTTGTTCTTGAAATGGGTCTTATTATTTGACTCTATTCTCTCTGGGGTACTGACAGAAATTCTAATGACGGAACGGAAAATTGACCCTGGTACAAGCACAATCGATTCAATATGAGTGACAAGCAAGTACTCGACTCAATATGAGTGGTAAACAAGTATCTGTTTTATTCGGATAGCTCAGGGTATTTATACACATTCAGTAAATTATGCCTATTAGTCAGAATATGATTAGCCATAGCTTATAAGGCTACGTTTACATGGTCCACCTACTTGCAGTTTCAATAAGCAGTTATTCTCTTTCTCTAAAAGTCTTTGTTCTGCAACAGCTGTTTACCAAGTTCTCAAGGACTAATGTCCTTGGAAACTTGCAAGATACTGTGCTACAGCATACAGCATACGTGCAAAGCATACAGGCCTCGGACGGCGTACATGCAGAGCGTGCATACCTGCTGAAGCCTTGCCAGCTAAGGCTTTCTCTATATCAGAAACCTATTACAAAGCAATATAATCATAATTGTCCCCAAAGCCTGGGTTGTGCAATACATCCTTAGAGCCACATCTATTTTCTCCAAGCCATTCTGCAACAGGGTACCATATCTCCACAGGATGTGACTCTGTAGATCCAGAATGGTGTTATGGGCAGTAGCATGAGGTACTGGGTAGGTTTCCAGCCACCCAGTGCTTCCCTCCACCATGGTTAACACATACTGTTTGCCACTGCGAGACTGAGGCAGAGTGACATAATTGATCTGCCAGGCCTCCCCAAACTTGTATTTTGACCACTGTCCCCCGTACCACAAAGGTTTCATGCACTTAGCTTGCTTTATGGCAGCACAGATGTCACAGTCATGGATAACCTGAGCTATGGCATCCATAGGTATGTCAACAGACCTGTCTCGGGCACCTTGGTATGTGGCATCTCTTCCTTGGTGGCCAGAAGAGTCATGTGCCCACCGAGCTAGGAAAAGTTCACCTTTGTGTTTCCAGTCCAGGTTTATCTGGGAGATGTGAGCAGCCAAGACAGCTTGGTGGTTGTGCTGTTGTTCTTCAGTGTCTCTGCTCTTGAGGATGTGAGCACTGATGTGTCTGATTTTAACTGGTAGTTTGTCCAGGCATGCAGAAATGTCTTGCCAGAGGTCAGCAGCCCAAATAGGCTTCCCCTTTCTCTGCCAGTCATTTCACTTCCATTCCTTCAGCCACCCACATAAGGCATTTGCTGCCATCCATGAGTCAGTGTGGATGTAGAGCACTAGCCACTGTTCTCGTTCTGCAATGTCCAGGGCCAGCTGGATGGCTTTTACCTCAGCATATTGGCTGGATTCACCTTCTCTGTCTCTTGCCTCTGCAACCCTATGTGTAGGGCTCCAGATGGCAGCCTTCCATCTCCGCTTGCTGCCTACAAGATGGCAGGATCCATCTGTGAACAGAGCATACCCCTTTTACTTATCAGGAAGGTCACTGTATGGGGGGGCTTCCTTGGCATGGGTCACTGCCTTCTCTTCTGATGGTTTTCTGAAGTCAGTGCCCTCTGGCCAGTTTGGAATGACCTCCACAATGCCTGGGCGCTCGAGGGTCCCCATCCTAGCTCTCTGAGTTATCAGAGCCATCCACTTACTCCAAGTGGCATCTGTGGCATGGTGCAGAGTTGAACCTTTCCCTTTAAACATCCAAGTCAGGACTGGAAGCTTTGGAGCTAAAAGGAGTGGCCACTTCATTCACCACATCCATAGGGATGTGGCATCGGGCATCCTGACATTGAACTCCCAGGAACTGGATTTCTCTGGCAGGCCCTTTCACTTTGCTCCTCTTAATGGCAAAACCAGCATCCAACAGGATGTTAATGATCTTCTCATCCTTCTCGAAGACCCCGTCTGCTGTCTCACCCCACACAATGATGTCATTGATGAATTGCAGGTGTTCTGGAGCTCCACCCTTCTCCAGTGAGGTCTGGATGATGCTGTGGCAGATTGTAGGGCTGTGCTTCCACCCTTGAGGCAGTCTGTTCCAGTGGTACTAGACTCCTCTCCAGGTGAAGGCAAACTGAGGCCTACATTCCTCTGCAATGGGGATGGAGAAAAAGGCTTTAGCAATGTCAATTGTTGCATACCACTTGGCCTCCTTTGACTTCAGTTCATACTGGAGCTCCAACATATCAGGCATGGCTGCGCTGATTGGAGAAGTCACTTCATTCAGGCCTCTAAAGTTCACAGTCAGTCTCCATTCCCGATTCTCCTTCTGCACTGGCCATATTGGGCTGTTGAAGAGCCCACAAATCAGCTGGTGTATGGGTGCTGGGAAACACGTTTGGTGGAGCGCTATGGGAAGATGACTCTTTGTTCACCAATATGGTTAGATGGTCAAATCCACTTTATTTCCGTGATACAGCGACTTATATGCGTTCTAGCAAGAGGCTGCTCAGCTTAAGATTGGTTACAGTCAGAGGGTCCAGAGTTACATGTAAGGTGTGCATAGGTTAACTTATCACAACATTCTAAGGGTCAGCCTCCCAGACCACCCACTCCAGCCCCCTTGGTTATCTAGTCTCTGCCCACTGCAGCTGTGTGTGGGGTGCTCAGTTGTTTACATCTCGATTTCCTAGCCTTGCTGGGAACCAAGGACGTTCTCAGCGCAAGTTACCCATGCTTATGACTTTATGTCCTCGACTGGCGAGAAATTCTTCCACAATTCCCTCTTTTTCTTTTTGAGCAACCCACACCTGGCTAACTACCTTAGTAAAGCTCTTCTTAATGCAAGCAAAGATAATACAAGCGCATAGCAAAATTATTATGAAGATAACAAATAGCCGTAAGCCTTCTCCTAATAAGCTGCTTAACCACCCCGGGATTGTCCCAAACAGGTTCTGCAACCAGTCATCAAAAGTTGATGTTTCCTTCTCCATCTTGTCAATATCACCTTTCAACCAGGTTATACTCTTGTTAATGGACTCACCATGATCTGATAAATTCAAACAACACATCCCTTCGAAGTCCTTGCAGCCGTGTCCTTGGGCTAGCAAAAGAAAATCAACGGTTGCTTGATTTTGCAACAGGGCATGACGAAGGCTATTTTGATCAACCAATAGTTGTCCTAAAACCTTTGTGGTGACATTGGCTTGTTTTGCTGACCAACACGCGAGTCTCTCTAGCTGTACTAATGCTTTTCCAGCTGCTCCTCCTGGTAGAAATACAGCTAAGGCAACACGAGCAGCTGTGGATAATAATTGAACGTTGTCATTGCAATTAGGACTCAATTTTAAAGATCGCTTAGGCCGGCGTCGGGCTAGGTCCCTGAGCTGACTAAGATGAGGGGCAAACATTGTCAGTTTACCCAGATAACATGGACCTCCATAAACGTTCTTTGGTATGCCTTGCCAGGCTCTATCACCACAAATAAGGAACACATCAGTGGGAAGTGCCTTGGCGGTTCTGTTGTTCCACAACAGATGACCTCGGCCCCTTCTTGATGCTTTAACACCATAACACCAATTGTTTGCTCCAAAAGCACCTAAGGGTCTAACATGGGCCTTGTCACTGTCGTTTGAACCGCAGTGTCCGCCCTCATTGCTAAGGAAGTTATCATAGGCTGTTTAACACAGGGGTGAATGGTGCAGCTACAAATCAACAGTGCTACAATCAAAAGGAATAAACCTGTTAGAGCTTTCATCAGTAGCATTAGTCTGGCAAGCTAACAACCCAAGCTTAGCTAACAATCCCAAAAGCTATTTCTGCAAGCGACAGTAAGTCATTCATTCAAAAACCCAAAAGTGCAGACGAACATCACAGTCACAGGAGAGTGCAGGTGTGCCACATCTTCGCTGGCTCTGTGTGGCAGTCGACATTGCAGATTTGTAGGTCAATCAGCTGTCAAGTGTTTCTCCTCAGACTCCCATAGTTCTGGATTCACTCGATGTTCTCATTACACTCCTTAGCTATGAGCTGTGTCTGACTATTGTGCTTAAGAACTACTAACCTCTAAATACAATACAAAGATATGCCCTAGATGTTACTATCAGTCTATTCTACTTAGGCCTTTTCCCACAGTTCTTCATCTGCTTTTAGAATTTAGGGCAGTGTTTTTTTATCTCTTGCAGGGCCTTGCAAGAGAAAAAAGTCACATTGCCATCTTATGCCAATTTGAGTGGGCCTTGGCCTTTACAAAGCTGTTAAACTGAACCTATTACGTTAAACCACAATCACTGAAAACTCATAAAAATACACAAATTCGTTAGCCATGGTCCAAACCTTTAAGATCCATACAAATACAATCATCATGTCAGTGCTTCTTTCAAGTCCTTTCACAGTTCTGCCATCTGAGCAAGACTTCTGCTCACTTTAGGAAAAAACAAGTTGGTCATAATCAGGTTGGTCTTCATCAAAGCCTGTGAAGATAAATGGTCAAACACAAGCGGATACAAGAACAAATGCAGACACATCCATTGCCTAGGCTAGCAGATCCACTGGCCTAGTCTGTATGCTGTGATTGGATAAATCTCTAGAAGGAAAAGATTTCTTCTGCTATCCTACTGTCCTTTAACCCATTTTCCCCTTTTCAATAATGCCTAAATATACCCAAGAAAAACATCCCATAACATCCTTATGTCCTAAGTTCCCAAAACTACAAACCCTTAGTCTTGACTTATCTTACTCTAAGAATCTATCAGCTATAGGAACTTCAAGAAAAGCAAAGAAAATTCAAGAAGATAACAATACCATGGTATTCTCAGAAAAGGGAAAAGTCAGAATTGTCACAAGGCTCATTTCATGCAATTAGCAGCTGTTCCAGTAACCTTCTATACTAGTCCTGTCTTTATCTGTTATTGGGGGAAGGAGCTGACTGGCATTAGCCTACAAGCTCTATCATTCCCTGCTCCTAGTCCAGAATCTGGTTAGTGACTTGCAATGTGGATTTCAGTGCCTACACCCTCGCTGTGAGAGGCAATGCATCTGAGTTCTAGTCTGTCCTGCTTGGTGCCTTCCGTGTCTGTATAAGTTTCCACCCATGGTCAGTGGCATTGGCATCTCTGCTATGTCCTAGCAACCTCCCTCTTTTTCTTTTTGCCACTGAGCAGTGGGTGCAAAAGTCGTTGCTGCCTAATCTGTAGAAGGAATTAACCAGCAAGGCGATGGTGAATACCCCAGCCAGGAACTATCAGCTATCATCCGGAATGCAAACTGTCATCATCAGGTGACTAAAAAAATACACCTGTGCGTGTCCATGCCTGTAACAGGGGCAAAAATGGTCCTAAGTCATCCTTGTCATTCTTGCTACCATTTCCATAAACTTTTTGACATCTGTCTTCAGTAGCATAGTATCACAGCACCATCAGGGTTGGAAGAGACCTCATAGGTCATCAAGTCCAACCCTTCACCATGGGGCTCAAGGTCAGACCATGGCACCAAGCGCCACGTCCAACCTTGCCTTGAACAGCCCCAGGGCACCAGGGACGGCGACTCTACCACCTCCCCGGGGAGCCCATTCCAGTATCCAATCAGTCTCCCAGTGAAGAGCTCTCTCCTCACATCCGGTATTGTCAAAACAGCTTCGACGCTTCGCTGCCTCCCAGCAGGGAAAAAAAATCCGTAAGAGGAGATAACTCCGGCAGAAAAAAAAATCAGTAAAAGAAACAACGGGCGGGGGGGGAACGGGGCCCCGCGGGCCCTCCACAGGTGGCTAGAGGGGGGGAGGAGGAGGGGGAGGAGGCCAGCAGCCGCAGCGCCGCTTTTGTCCTTGGCCCTCCATCTCGCCCAACCCCCAGCTGTTTCAGGTCAGCCACCACTTGGTGTTTTCGTCCTTCCCTTCCCCTGTCACCTATCCTTAGTACATAACACGAAATCTACTCTGAAAACTCCCAAACTGCCGTCTGTCCTCTCAGACTCTCCAAGACAGAGAGAGGAAAAAAAGGCAGAGGTGAAGCTGTGAGCTATCGAACAGCTAATCTCCCTGTAGCCATACAAACGCAAATTGACTAAACTCTGAAACGACTCAAGGAAACCCACAAATCCTTCCCATCCCACCGATCCCCTCAGCATCTCCCTCAGTCCCCCAGCTGTTGAAGGCTCGCGGGAGACCCCTCGGCTTTGGGATGTGGTCCATTGGAGATGGGGCGGGCGTGCGGCGGTGAAGGGGGCGGATCTGAAGACTGTTCCGCCGAGCCGCGGGAAAGGGAGGGTCCCGAGCCGTCCGGTGCAGTCGCGTCTGCCGTCGGTCCATTCTCTCTTTACCGTCCGTTCCTCTGTACCTTCAGTAGCGTCTTTTACCGGCTGAAAACTAGAAGTCCGTGTCCCGTATCGTGTGCAGTCATCCGCGGGGACGCGCGGGCTACAGCGGCAGATTCGACACAGTACACACAGCGGCAGGCAGTCGCCCTCCACGCGGCAGGTCCGAAAACTTTTCCAAGCTGAGAAGCGTTTGTAACTGGCTGCCGGCGGGTCGCTACGGGCAGCCGCCATCATGGGTGTGTCAGTGAGTCGCTACGGGCAGCCGCCATCATGGGTGTGTCAGTGAGTCGCTATAGGCAGCCGCAACTCAGTCCCAAGCGCATCTCTCCTAGCGCTCCGGCTAGACCGATCAAAAAGTCCTTAGCTTCCTACGCGCAGCCCACAGAGCTGAAGCAAGACGAGACGTCTCTCGGAGACTAAGACTCGTCAGCGGGGACAGACAGAAAACAAAGTCATTCACATAGTGATAAACAATTGCACACGCCCAGTTCTTCTCGGGGGCTTGCAATGCTTTGCAACGAACAATCAGCAGAGAGTTGGTGTGCTCTGCATGCCTCGCGGCAAAGTTGTGTACTCAGAGTGGCTCGCAGGCTCAGCTTCAGTCACAGATGGTACTATAAAGGCAAATCGCCGGCAACCTTGTTGCGAACCGCGTATCACTCCCTGCCGTGGATACGTTCTAACTTCTCTCTTGCCGATGCCCCTGCGGCCAACGTGGCTACAATCGGGCTACCGGGCGCGGCTCCAGTAGGGAAGGAGGGCGGAGGCGGGGCGAGGGGCGGGCAACATGGGTGTCCGCCGGGATCTTACGGCACGCTCATTTTCAACTCCGCCACAGAGCTGACAACCTTCCCAGCCACGCCTTTAACGGAAGCAGCTCTGCCGAGACCGAAAAACCGAACCATGGAGCTTTCTTTCTTCGGGACGCTCGGGGCGGGGGCGGAGGAGAAACCTGGCGCCGCGCACGCGTCAGAGCTGTTTGTAACGGCCGGCAGGGCAAGAAGTACCAGGAAAACCGCCGCCGTGTTTCTCTCGGCTTTCATCCTTAGTAACGCGCGGAGCACCTCCCGCCGGGCGGGACTTAGCTGGCGGGTCGACTCAGAGTCTGTTCCGTTGCTAAGAACCGCGTCCCACAGTGCGTCTCCGACCTCCCGCTGCACTTTCAATCTTAAAATCATGGGAGGCTCATTACTCGCATGACCCTGCGCACACGCCCGGGCCAGCAGCTCTCAGAGCTCAGTGTCCGGCGAACTTCTCTCATGAGATAAATACGCCAGCAGATGCAGTGCCCCAGCAAATCCACTGTGGGCCTTACCTGCCTTACACACGGGCTGTTCACTCCGGAAATGAACGTCCAGACTACTGCCACCTCGGGGCAGCGCTACCCGGCCCAGCAGCACCGAATGACGCTTACTCTCTCCGATACGGAGAACGTCCCACAAGTTGATCAGACCCCTCTGTCTTCAGGCCAACCCTCCGGCCCCCAACGCAGTCTCACCTGCGGCCGGCTTGTGTCCTGACTCCTCTGTTCGAACGCCAGATGTTGGGAAACACGTTCGGTGGAGCGCTATGGGAAGATGACTCTTTGTTCACCAATATGGTTAGATGGTCAAATCCACTTTATTTCCGTGATACAGCGACTTATATGCGTTCTAGCAAGAGGCTGCTCAGCTTAAGATTGGTTACAGTCAGAGGGTCCAGAGTTACATGTAAGGTGTGCATAGGTTAACTTATCACAACATTCTAAGGGTCAGCCTCCCAGACCACCCACTCCAGCCCCCTTGGTTATCTAGTCTCTGCCCACTGCAGCTGTGTGTGGGGTGCTCAGTTGTTTACATCTCGATTTCCTAGCCTTGCTGGGAACCAAGGACGTTCTCAGCGCAAGTTACCCATGCTTATGACTTTATGTCCTCGACTGGCAAGAAATTCTTCCACATATGGGCAGCAAGGAGTCTTTGTTGGTGTGGTATTGCCTGCAGTGAACTATACAAGAAGCAATGGGTAACTCGACATCCTCCACCTTGTGGGTACCAATCATGGAAGGGTCATCTGACAAGCCAGGCATGATAGACAGCTGCTCTTTATCATCAGTCTCTACAGCTGCTATGTCAAATGCCCACTTGTTCCCTTTTGGGTCTTTAGAATACCCTTCCCGCAGAAAGTCGATCCCCAGGATGCAAGGTGCATCAGGACCAGTAACTATGGTGTGCTTCTCCCACACATCCCTGGTGAGGCTTATCTCAGCCTGCAGCATAGTCAATTCTTGCGATCCCCCTGTGACTCCTGAGATGGTAATGGTTTCTGTTCTCCTATGGCTAGAGGGTGTCAGAGTGCACTGGGCACCAGTGTCTACCAAAGCTTGATACTTCTCGACTTCAGAAGTGCCAGGCCATTTTACAAATACATCCCAATATACTCTGTTGTCCCTGTTCTCCGCCTGGCTGGAGACAGGGCATCTCTAATGCTGAGCGGTGTGACCACAGGAGGCACATGGACCTGAATTACTGGCCAGACCACCCCTTGGGGGAGATGGCTGCCTGTGGGACACTAGGGCAACCCCTCTTCTGGAGGAGTTATTCCCTGTGTTTGCCCCCTGCAGTTCCCTCACTCTGGCCCATAGAGCTGAAGTGGGCTGGCCATGCCATTTGTCCATGTTCTCCCCGTGTTCACACAGTGTTCTCCACAGTGAGCCCCCGGGTGTCCCTTGTCTCCTTTGGACTGGTCTCCTATGGGGAGGAGGGGAGGGTACAGCAGTGTGTGTTACTAACAGCTGAGACCTGTACCCATTCAGAAGGTGAAGAGTAATCATCCTCTGCCTTCTGCAGTTCAGAGACAGAGGCCTTAAGCACATTCATCTCCTGGGTAAGGGTTTCCACTGCTGAGATCAGGGCCTTTCTGGAGACACTGTCTTCATACTGCCTCAGGTCATTAACAAATTCCTACATAGTTGGAAGATTGTTGGGGTCTCTGCCCAACTGCAGTGCTCCCAGTGTGTGTGCGTATGTGGAAGGGGCACACTGGGTCAATTTATTTAAGAGGGCTTGCTTCATGTGGACATCATCTGGGTCCAGAGGCATCTGGCCATCTCCATAGTTTATCTCTTGTGCAGCCATTTGCCTCAGGTACGTGATACCCTGTTCCATATTTGTCCACTTAAGGGGATGGAAGATCATGTCATCCTTGGAGGGGTATCTGTATTTCACAGCTGTGAGGAGTCTGGCCTAAAGTGTGTGTGTGCCATCCGACCTCCCCAGCTCTTTATCTACACCCCCATCCCTTGGCAAGGACCCCAACTGCTTAGCTTCCCTCTGATCTAAGTCCACAGTTTCTTCTCCGCCATCCCAGCAGCTCAAAAGCAAGGCTAAAGTGCTTTTTCCATTGGCCCTTGCCTATTCCTGCCTTGTCTGTCTGATTTCCTTTCTGGGCATAGAGCTGATAACTGTAACTTCATTTTCAGATGCACTTCTAGCTGGTACATGTTGCTGGGGGGGTGCTGGTTCCCACAGAGCTTCCTTGCCCTTGGTCTGTGTCTGGGAAAGGGCTCAGGGTTAGTGTTTTTGTGCAGCATGTGATCACAGGGGCCAGAGAGACAGGGCTGCTTTTCTGTGGCGGTTGGGCACTGGGTGGAAACGGGGGTGGGTGTTTGGGGCGGAGCCTGGGGTAGAACCTGGGGCGGAGCTGTGCTCAGGGCAGGGGCTGCCACATTGTGGCCCGTTGGGCCAGTCTGACTGGTCTAACCAGCCCCGCCCCCACAGCTACAGCCACAGGCTCAGCAAAGACAGGGCAGGCCACCCTTCCCCTAGTGAATCTGTTTACAAAAGGTGCTAATGGCCTTGGCCAAGGGCGATTTGCATAACAATGCAATGAAACCTCCCTGAATCATATTTAAACACAATGCAAAAACTGCTATCAAGTACCATTTTTCCCCAACAATATCTGGACCTTCTATGTCCCAGCACATATTTTCAGAGTTGTTCCATGTTACATTCCCAAACACGGTTAGTTTTCCAACAGAGTTCAGAAAATGTGCATACACCTGCATAGGCAAGTTCTTAGAATATTCTCAAATCATATCAATCACTATCCAGAAAACATGATAACTTATAAACTTCAATATCCACAACCAAAGCAGCCATCCAAATGCTTGGATTATCAAAACTCTCAGAACATACATTTTTAATTTCCAACTCTTGTCTAAAATAATGCTTTTCTACCTAGCCCCGTGTTGAGACACCAAATAAATTGTCTTGGTTCTAATCTAAATTTCCAGAGACTCAACTAAATTTGGTAGAACCAATAACAATTTGTAGAGTGCCCTTCCCTCTTCCCCCTCCTTTCCCAAAAGAAAGGGATTAGATGGAGAGAGAGAAAAGTAAGCACACCCAAATAAACGAATCTCACTTGATTTGGAAGTTAAAAAGGAAAGTCTAACAATAACTTTAAAAGGTACCTGAGGTAGGGAAGTTACAAAGGTACAGGGAAGGGAAAACAAATACAGAATGTATAAATACAACCCAATTGTGATGGCTTTGTCCGCCTGTGGGTGATGGCCATGTGGTGAAACAAGAGAAACCAGGAACAGATGGTGATGGTGGTAAGACCGAGGCAGGGAGTGCAGAGAGAGAGAAACAGGAAGGCCCCCATGCTTTTATGGGACAGGAAGAGGGAGTGGGCTAACCATCACCTGGTGGTGTTCAGACCCACCCCTGGGGAGGGATCAAGACCACCTAGGGTCAGGTTCAGGGTTACTCCCCCTGGAGGGTTAACCCTATACAAGGCAGGTCATAGCAACGGAGTGTGGTGAAAATATCAAGATTCCTAAAAATTATAGAGTGAATCCCGAGCAATGGGAGTCTGAGAAAGAATATTGGACAACTAGATACATCTGCAATTCTACAACTTTGATTGCCACACAGAGCCCAACGAAGACGTGGTGTACATGCATTCTCCTGTGACTGTGATGATCATCTGGATCTTTTAGTCTTTTGAACAAAGGACTTACTGTCACTTGCTTAGCACCAGAGGTAGCAGCAGGAAAAGCTTTTGAGATTAGTAAAGCTTGGGTTGTTAGCTTGCCAAACTAATGCTACTAGCAAAACCTCTAACAGGTTAATTCTCTTTCTGGTTTCAGTGTTATTGATTGGCAGCTCTAGTATATATTCCTGTGTTGAACAGAGACTGTAAAATTGCAGATCAAACCTGGGTTGCTCAAAAACAAAAAGAGGGAATTGTGGATGGATTTCTTGCTAACAGAGGACATGAATTAATAAATAATTAGCAACCCGTGCTGCAGTGTCCTTGAGGCAGGAAACCAGGCAGTGAATTACAGCCCCCCCCCCACAGCTGTGAGGAGACAGGGTCTGCCATGTGCAGGGGGCTGACCCTACAGGTTGTTTATGTAAGTTAACCTGTCTGTACCTCACACATAACCTTAAGCCAATCTTTTGTACTTCTCACATATACCAATCTTAAACTAAGTTAGCTATGCACGCCTCTTCCAAGTAAACATATAACTTGTTGTAACACAGAAATAAAAGGAGAACGATCATCTAACCATATTGGTGTCCACAATTGTTACTTTGGGGTGCAATGCTGGCATACTTGATGGAGAGGGTCCAGAGGAGGCCATGAAAATGATCAGAAGTTGGAGCAGCTCTGCAATGAGGACAGTCTGAAGGAGCTGGGGGTGTTCATCCTGGAGAAGAGAAGGTTCCAGGGAGACCTTAGAGCAGCCTTCCAGTACCTGAAGTGGGATACAAGAAGGATGGAGAGAGACTGTTACCAAAGGCCTGCAATGACAGGACAAGCTTCAAAGTAGAGCAGAGCATACTTAAGTTGGATGTGAGGAACAAGTTCTTTGTCATAAGGGTGCTGGAACACTGCAACAGGTTGCCCAGGGAGGGAGTTGAGGCCCCATCCCTGGAGAAACTCGAGGCTGGACAGGGCTGGGCTGTGGGCAGCCTGCTCTAGTGCAGAAGGATTTGGACTGGATGACTTCTGGAGGTCCCTTCCAACCCAAACCATTCTATGATTCCACAGGAAGCCCCTCCAGGAGCAGGAAGCTTTGCAAATGTTGGTGTCACGCTGACGTAAACAGAACAGAATATTCAGTTGGAAGGACCTATGATGATCACCTGGTCCAAGGGCCTGACCAAGTCAGAAATGACCAGTTTGAGGCATGCTAATAGAGCCATTGTCCAAACACTTCTCAAACATTGGCAGGCTTAGAGCATCTACCAGTTATCTAAGAGTCCTCTTCCAATGTCTGACCACCTTCCTGGTAAAGAAATGTTCCCTCCTGTCAAATCTGAACCCTGATGCAGCTTTGAACCATTCCTATGTGCCCTCTCCATGTCGTACTCTGGGGAAGCTAGAGAGAGCAATGATGTCACTTTTCAGCCTCCTTTTCTTCAAACTAGACAAACCCAAAGTTCTCATCTACTCTTTATAGGACATTTTTTACAGTTCTGTCACTAGCTTTGTAGCTCTCATTTGGATACTCCCAAGGACCTTCACAACCTTCTAAAATGATGCAGACAATGTTCAAGGTGAGGTCTCACCAAAGTTGAATGACTTTTCCTGACCGGCTGGTCATGCTATGTTTGATGCACCCCAGGACAGGGTCTGCCCTCTTGCTGGGAGGTCTCACTGCTGACTCCTATTGAGCTGCTGCCATCCAGCATCCTCAGATGTCCCTCTCCAGCCACTCCTCTCTCAGAAAGACTTATGCAGTGTCACTCTTTCTCAGCGGCAGAGCATTTTGACTTATGACATTTAATCCCATTTATCATTGCTCAATGCTCCATTCTATCCAGATCCCTCTGCGAGGCTTCTTGTTGCTCAAGTGTCAACAGAACCTCCCAGTTTGCTAATGGTACCTTCAACCCCTGCACCGAAATATGGATCAAAATACTGAACAACACTGGCTCTGGGGTTGAGCCCTGAGGAACACTGCTGGTGACTGTTGGGAATGGTAGTACTCTTAGTGCTGTACAGCTGCTTGATCTTGACATACTGGAACATAAGCCATGGGTTCAAAATATATAAAGGGCAAAAGTACTGAGTTAAGTAAATAAAAGGTTGAAATGACCTAAGAGAATGTTGCAGCAGACGAAACAATGTAAAGCATGAACTCGCAGGTTTTTGCAAATCCTTGCTTATCTAGTTGCTAACGTGCAAGGTCTGTCTTGATGACGTATGTACTAAGGTCTGTCTTAATGACCAGTTAGGATTTAGCATAATCTTTTAGCTTGTATGTTAAGGCATAGAACTAAGTGCTGAAAGTACAATAAACAGAACTTAGCTTGCATCAAGCTGCTTCCCCGTCTCTCATGGCAGCAAATGGTGATCCTGAAGTCATGCGGGAAAGAAGACTGCCTAAGCTAGGCAACCAGCTGTGAGCCCCTTGGAGCTCGGAATAAGCTGCTGAAAGGAAGCAGGATCAGGGTGGACTCATCGCCTTTCCAGGAGAAAAAGGTGAGCCAAGGGGAACTATGGGGAATCAAGCCTCCCTAACAGAAAGAGATGTTTAACAACTTATGAAAGAGCTTCTTAAAAAGCATGGCAAAGCTCTTACTGGCCATGACTTGAAAACAACGGAGACCTGGCAGAAGCAGGAGAAGATTTATGAGGTAAACATCAGAAGGCTGTATCTGGTGAAGCCATAAATCTAACGCTGAAGTACAAGATGGGAAAGATCTGAGAAGGGAGAGGAAAGAAACAGCTGTAAGGAAGCTTCTCTGAAACTTTTGTCTCTCTGTAAGAAATGGACACTGAAACTTTAAAAATTATTTTTGCTGTGCAAAAGACTGATTTTAAAAATCACCTGTCATTTGGTGAGAAAAGCCCTGAGAGATTACAGAAACCAGGGCTCCAAAGACTTGTAAGTTTGCCTTTAAAGAGAAGATGGGGAGAGTAACGGAAAGCTAGCAGCTAACAGCCACAAAGTTATATACTCTGTGCTGGATCAAGAACTGGCTGGATGGCAGAGCTCAGAGAGTGGTGGTGAATGGTGCCACATCCAGTTGGCAGCCAGTCCCTAGTGGTGTTCCCCAAGGATCAGTGCTGGGCCCAGTCCTGTTCAATGTCTTCATTGATGACCTGGACGAGGGGATTGAGTCCAGCATCAGTAAGTTTGCAGATGACACCAAGCTAGGAGCAGGTGTTGATCTGTTGGAAGGTAGGAGAGCCCTGCAGAGGGACCTGGACAGGCTGGATGGGTGGGCAGAGGCCAATGGGATGAGATTTAACAAGGCCAAGTGCAGGGTTCTGCACTTTGGCCACAACAACCACAAGCAGCGCTATAGGCTGGGGACTGAGTGGCTGGAGAGCAGCCAGGAGGAAAGGGACCTGGGTGTACTGGTAGATAGTAGGCTGAAGATGAGCGAGCAGTGTGCCCAGGTGGGCAGGAGAGCCAATGGCATCCTGGCCTGTACCAGGAACAGTGTGGCCAGTAGGACAAGGGAGGTTATTCTTCCCCTGTACTCAGCACTGGTCAGGCCACACCTTGAATACTGTGTCCAGTTCTGGGCCCCTCAATTCAAGAAAGATGTTGAGGTGCTGGAACATGTCCAGAGAAGGGCAACAAAGCTGGTGAGGGGCCTGGAGCACAAATCCTATTGAGGAGAGGTTGAGGGAGCTGGGCCTGTTTAGCCTGGAGAAGAGGAGGCTCAGGGGTGATCTTATTACTGTCTACAACTACCTGAAGGGGCATTGTAGCCAGGTGGGGGGTGGCCTCTTCTCCCAGGCAACCAGCAATAGAACAAGGGGACACAGTCTCAAGTTGTGCCAGGGTAGGTATAGGCTGGATATTAGGAAGAAGTTCTTCACAGAGAGAGTGATTTCCCATTGGAATGGGCTGCCCAGGGAGGTGGTGGAGGCACCGTCCCTGGGGGTCTTCAAGAAAAGACTGGATGGGGCACTTAGTGCCATGGTCTAGTTGATTGGTTAGGGCTGGGTGATAGGTTGGACTGGATGATCTTGGAGGTCTCATCCAACCTGGTTGATTCTATGATTCTATGATGAATTTCTGATAAACCGAAAGCTGGAAAAGTGCTGAGAAGTGATTAACTGCCATATGAGGCATCTGTGGCTCAAGATTTGTCTAAGTTAACTTTTCATCTACAAGATGGAGGACTGGGAGAACCTCGGGGCTAGACAGAAGCAGCTCTTCTTGGGATGCCATGGCAGTCATCGGACCCATGGGAGCGGCATCCCCCACGGGATTCGCACGCAGCACGACCCTCTCCCCACCGTATGAGCAGTGCAAGCCCATTCCCCCCCACCTCCCTCCTTTCTTCTTTCTTTTTTTTTTTTTTTTTTTTTTTCCTTGCAGTTTCTGCGGAGAAGTACCTCAATCTGTGCTAGTTTGAAGCAGGCTAGAATATTTTGGTGAGAAGAACTAGATTATGGGCTGTAAAAGGAAAACAACGGTGATGTCTACTTCCCTCACAGGCTTGCTGAGATGTATAAAAACATAAGTCAAAACATTAGATAACCACTTGGCATCACTTTCGCTGGGGCTGCTGTCTGAGCTGCATCTCTCTAACCTCACCCTCCATTTTGGGCTAGCCCACTTTGCTTCCTAACCCTCTGGCTGAACCTCTATTCTTCCTTAGGACTGGGGTAAGATTGAGAGGGGTAGGGGGAAGGTGAAGGGGCGGTTGAGAGCCCCTACTGGGGACTCAGGTTTCTGGGAGGGAAGTTATGTTTCTGTATTACCTTTTATCTTGTATATTTCTATATATAACTGCATATACTGTAAATATCTGATTGTGTATTGTGCTAGCTGTAAATAAATAGCTTCATTTATATTTCCAGAGCTGGCTGAGTCTAGTCTGGATGATTTCTAATGTGGGGGGGGCAGGAAACACCCAAACCATCACATCTTTAATTTGGCACTCCAACACGGGGCAAATTCATTTTGAGTGACTGTTAATGAACTCTGGGAATCAGAATGAAGCTAATGAAGATGCTATTTTACTTACTGGGGGCTACTGTGTAGCCTATTTTCTGTTTTCTTATTTATAATTGAATCAAAGCCCAAATTGGTTATTTTTTGCTTAATATAATTTTTAAGAAGATCAAATCTAAACTCACATCCATTTTTTGGAGTTGGGGACATTTCATCCTTGGCTATGCTGGATTTAATGCCACTGAGTCTTTTACCAGTAATGTTACAGGGGTATTCACCAGTAACATTACAGGAAATGGAAGTGTTACTACTTCTGCTTTATCTACCGCCCTCATGACAGTTATTATACCTAAAATGGAGATGTTAGACCCTTGTTCAGAATTTCATTCATGTCAGACTGTGGTATTTCTGTTGTGTGTGAATTTATGTCTTGCAATTTTGATTTTCATATTAATTTTGGCATTATGTAAGAGAAATTTGGGTATGATGCCTTTAAGAAGTAGAAAGAAAAAGAGACAGTGTCGCATAAACAACCCAGCGATCCAACCCAAAACAAAGATAACTTGGGGGCACAGCAAGGAGCTACCACTACACATCCTCCTTCCCAAGATTCTGGGAAAGCTGCCAATGTTCTAACCAGGAATGATAATATGGCAGGATTCCCAGGAGTACAAGGAAATAATCAAACTCAAGATGCTCCCTCTACTAATAACAGTAACTCAGCCAGTTTGAATCCCCAGGCAGCAGACAAAAAAGACCCTACCTCTAAGGCAGATCTGAACTCACAGGCCTCAGACCAGACCCTCAATAATTCAAACCCGCCAGTGGACTTATCAAAGTGTCTCAGCACAGGCCATCTTGACACCTGCAAAAGCAAAAGCTAAGACACAACATTTGACAAAGAGTGATTCAAAAGAGGACTTCGGAGAGGGGACCTCGGGTGAGCAAGAGGAGGAAGAGGAGACATATAGACTTTGAGATTTGGTGAACATGCTTAAAACCCAGTACTCTGATGAGAGGAGCACTGTGAGGTTGGCTGCCAAGAAAGAGGATGGTTTAAGAGTGCTCTTAGGAAAGTTCTTTCTCTAGGCCAGGGACAACCAGAACAACAAGAGGAAGAGGAGAAGGGTGATGTCCAGGACTCCAACAATCCCCTCAGAGGGGTCAGGGAAGTTAGGAAGGAATACTCAAGGGAATCAGGTGAACCAATCCTAAGCTGGCTAGTGAGATGCCGTAGCATTGGTGCTAACGCCCTGCAAGTAGGAGACAAGTCTGCCAAGCAGCTAGGACCACTCACAAAGGAGAGTGGACAAATACCTAGCAAGTCCTCTTGGTAAGGTTAGCTCATGGACACGCCTTCTGTTGGCTGTGGCTATGAGATATCCTTCCTGAGATGATCTGCCATGGGCTGCCAAGAAGTGGAACACCATTGAGCAGGGAATTAAGCTTCTGAAGGAGTTTGCTGTGAAGGAAGTGCTCTATGGAGATCATGGCACACATGAGCCTGATGACATTCTTCTTGGAACAGGTCTCATGAAGAAGCTTATTAAGCTTGCTCCTTCATCCTATGCTAACATCTTGGCTAGCAAGTTTCTATCAAGAAGTGATAATGGAAGGTCTTTCACTGTTGGTGAATTCACTGACCAGCTCAGGCAGAGGACAGATTGTCACATTCTGCCGTCATCTGTGCCATAAAAACTCTAGGTGCAGTGATAAAAGATGGCATTAAAGATAGCATTAAGGATGGCATCAAAGACATCATGAACAGAAAGAGTATCTTAAAAATATTGCCAATCTGGTAAAGGATACCATTCCTGTATCATCTGAATGGGTGCAAGTTTCTGCCATCAGGAAGAGACGTCCACCTCCTGCAAGGCAATTCCAGCCCAGGAGGAGACAAATTCCACCTGGACATCAGCAATCACGTGCATCACTGTGGATAATTCTGCGTGACCAATACGGTGAGAACATGAACAAATGGGATGGTCAACCTACTTCAGCTCTTTCAAAGAGAATCAGGGAACTGCAGAGTGGCAGAAACAGAGGCAGCAGTGCCAGAAAAGTAGCTGTCACTTCTTCAGCTCCCCAGAGCAACTGCAATTATTCCAACAATTGCAGTTTCTCTCACAACAGCACCAATCATTGTGTACACCACACATGCCATGTTCAGCATTAGGGGTGCCCTGCCTCCAGCCAGGAGGAGGAAAGGGATAGTGGAGAGAACCAAATCTATTGGAATGTATTCATTAGGTGGCCTGGCAGTTCAAAAGTTTGGAAATACAAGGCTTTAGTTGACACAGGTGCTCAGTGTACTTTATTGCCATCAAATTACAAAGGGACAGAGCTATCACTATGTCTGGAATCTCTGGTGGATCTCAAGAGTTAACTAAGTTTCAGGCTGAGATACATTTAGCTGGTAAAGAGTGGAAGAAACATACTATTGTAACTGGTCCTGATGCGCCTTGCACTCTGGGAATTGACTTTTTGAAACAAGGTTGTTTCAAAGATCCTAAGGGTCACAAATGGGCTTTTGGAATAGCATCTGTAGAGATTGAGGATGGTAAATTGAAATTGTCCATTAGACCTGAACTTTCAGATGAATCTGCAGTTGTGGGACATCATGACATAGAGGATCTGGAAGGGCCAATTGCTACTCAAACTGTTCACCACAGGCAGTAGAGAACTAACTGTGTCTCTTTGTTGCCCATTCATCAGCTGATTCATCCACTGGAGAGTCAGGCTGTCACTGAGAAAGGTCATTCACCTTTCAACAGTCCCATCTGTCCTGTGCGTAAGCCTGTGCAGAGACTGGAGGCTGACAGTTGATTTTCGTGCCCTCAACGAGGTGACTCCACATGCCTCAGGATGTGATCAACAAAGTCTCCAGCATGGCAGTTCCCACCAATAAGAAGGACACTCTATCTTTCTTGGGTGCAGTGGGATTTTGGAGACTACACATTCCTGGTTTCAGTAAGATTGCCAAACCTCTGCATGATGTGTCTCGTAAAAGAAAGAATTTCAAGTGGGGACTTGAACAACAAGCAGCCTTTGATCAGGTCAAGCGAGAAACAGTCCATGCAGTGGGCCTGGGACCTGTGCGATCTGGTCCGGACATTAAGAACATTCTGTACACGGCTGCCAGTGACAATGGTCCATCTGGGAGCCTTTGGCAGAGAGCTCCAAATGAGACACGTGGTCGTCCACTTGGTTTCTGGGGTCGTAGCTACAGAGGTTCAGAGGCAAATTACACCCCAACAGAGAAAGAGGTACTAGCAGCATAACAAGGAGTGAAAGCAGTTTCTGAAGTGATTGGAACTGAGTCACGATTGCTGTTAGCTCCTAGATTGCCAATTCTAAACTGGATGTTCAAAGGCAGAGGCTCATCAACACACCATGCCACAGATGCAACCTTGTCTAAATGGATGGCTTTGATAACCCAACGAACACGAATGGGGAATCTTGATCAACCTGGTCTAGTGGAGGTGATCACCAACTGGCCGGGCGGCACAGACTGTACCAAACCTCCAGAGAAAATAGTCCTTGCTGAAGAAGCTCCTCCCTGTGGTGGTCTCCCTGATCAGGAACAGAACTATGCTTTGTTCACAGATGGTTCCTGTCATCTTGTTGGGAACAAGAGAAGATGGAAGTCATCAGTCTGGAGTCCTACCAGGAGAGTTACTGAAGCGAGAGATGGGGAAGGAGAATCCAGTCAGTTTGCTGAGGTAAAAGCTGTCCAACTTGGTCTTTATGTGACTGAACATGAAAATTGGCCTATCCTTTACCTCTACACTGACACATGGATGGTAGCCAATGCTCTATGGGGTTGGCTAAAGGACTGGAAAAAGAATGGTTGGCAGAGGAAAGGAACAGAGTGAATTTGTGATAGCTATTTTGTGAATTAAAATCCTGATAATGTTTCTAGTTTTGATTGTAATAGATCTTATAGTTTTAGAGTTTACTGGATAAGATGTTACTTGTAATAAGATAAGTTTTAGAATAATTTTAGCAGGGTAACTGTGATAAGATTTAAGTAATTAAAATAGAGTAAGTAAAATTGAGTATGTTAAGTACTTGATAGCTGAACATGTTCAATAGTAAATATAATGGAATATTATGGTAAGAGTTGTTTGTGAGCGTATAAGTTGTGATTTAATGTTCTTTTCTTTTTTGGTTATCAGGATATTTCCAAGGAGCTCCAGGGATGTAATATTTTCTTGATTTTCTTTGGTTTTCCTCAATAATAATTTAATGGTTTCATTTCCTTTAATTGATATATATTTTAAGTTGATAAATAATATAGTTATTGCTTAGAGTTTATAATAGGGATATTATAGGGTATTTTTTCTTAGTCTTTTTTCTGTATATCAAGATAGCATTATAGGATAAGGTTCATGTAAAAACAAATGAAAAAAAGAGGGAGAGTGAGAGAGAAAGAGAGAGAAGAGGAAAATTTGAAAATTCACTGGTCAGCCTAGGGAATGAATGTGCTTAGTTTTGTTTGATGGATATCAGCTTGTTATGCTCAGAATGTTTTTGGCAGTGAGCAAAAGTCTCGCTCAGATGGCTGTGCAGAGAAATGTATGAGATACGGTTGGTGTATAGGTTTTGGTCACGCTTTGGGTTAGGTAATTCGTTCGACCTCTGTTATTAGAGCCAAACCCACTCATGGGCAAAGATGGGGAACAGCTGTTTTATTAGCAATGATTAAAATGCTGTGTTTGTTATCTGTTTGCAAAGGGCCCTGCAAAAGATGAGAAATGCTGCCTTCATTTCAAAACAAAAAAGAGGAATTCTGGGTCTATGTGGATGGAGTCTGAGTGAGCAGTGCTGTGACACCCACAGGTCCACTTTTCAGCCGTGGATATTGTTGCACTGTAGGCACTGTGGTTACAAAGGGCGGAGAAGTGTAAATAGATTTGATCAGGTTTTGTACTGGCAATGCCCAGTTTGCCACAATTGCACAGAAAGTTGGACAGTGGAAGAGCATCTTCAGGCGGTCCTGGTAAGACCTTTATCAGAACTGCCAGGAGCAGTAAATAATCCTAATGTTTCAAGGGTATTTGCAGCACAACAGCATTTCACAAATGCACTAAGATAATAGAAAGTCTAGAAGTAAGGTATAGGGCCTATCTTTTATTTTGTATTGTAAAGTTAGTAGCTCTTAAGGACAATAGACACAGACACAGATCACAGCATGGGAGTGTGGTGAAAACACCAAAATCCTTGGATTTATAGAGTGAAACCAGAACAGTGGGAATCAGAGAAAGAATATTGGGTAATTAGAAAGGCAAAAGGAAAAACAGTACTGCATTAGGACTCCTAAAATTTATACACATGCATTCTTCCGTGATTGTGACAGTTGTCTGGATTTTTGGTTTTTGGATAGTGATTCACTGCCACTTTCATAGCACCAGAGGTAGCAGCAGAAAAAAGTTTTGGGGTTTGAGGAGAATTCAGCAGAACTGAACAGTCTCAGAAAATAAGGAGAGTAAGCAGGACTGAGTAACTGAACTGATAAGGAGGCACAGCTATAGAAAAGTGGCCTTGGGAGGCTAGCAGAGAAGAAACTAAGAAGGGTCATATTGTTCTTTCCATGAGTCCATGGAATTCCCCTATCTTTGTTATTAAAAAACAATCAGGCAAGTGGCGCTTCCTCCATGATCTCAGGAAAATTAATGATGTGATGGAACCTATGGGGGCTTTGCAACCTGGCCTCCCCTCTCCAACTATGATCCTGAGACATTAGCATTTGACTATTATTGATCTTAAGGATTGTTTTTTCAACATTCCACTGCACCCAGATGATGCTCCTAAATTGGCTTTCTCGGTTCCAAGTATTAACATGCAAGCCCCCTTGCAAAGATATCAGTGGGTTGTACTGCCTCAAGGGATGAAAAACAGTCCTACAATTTGTCAAGGGTATGTGGCTGGGGCTCTTAGCATGGTACAAATGGAAACACCTGAAGCTTTGCTATACCATTACATGGATGATCTCCTTGTGGCAGCACAATACCCAGAGATCATGGAGAAAGCTGTAGCCCTTGTCATGTCCACTATTCTTAAAGCTGGTTTGTGTATTGCACCTGAAAAGGTTCAAACATTTTTTTCCACTTGGGGGATTACTCATGTTATGGGCATCCCTCATTCCCCTACAGGGCAATTGATTATTGAACATGCCCATCAAACACTTAAACATCTCTTGTTACAACAGAAAGGGAGAATGGGAGCAGCCACCCCAGAAGAAAGACTACAAAAGGCCTTGCATGTTTTTAATTTTTTTAACTGTTCCCTTATGGATAATAATCCCCCGATCATTAGGCATTCTAATGCCAACGATTCTTTTGAGGAAAAGGAGAAGCCACTTGTTATGATTCGTGACTTAGAATCTGGGAGAATTTTAGGTCCATATCCATTAAATAACATGGGGCAAAGGGTATGTTTGCATCTTCACAGCAAAAGGATCTCGGTGGCTTCTGGCGAAGAACATACGACCATTTCAAGAGGGACTGTTGAACATTGAAGATTGAGCCTTCAAACTACAAGTGAAGTCCCCAGCAAAATGTCATTTGCAGAAGGGAATTTTGTATTATGCATCCTCTCTATACTTGTTAAAAAAACCTTCTTCTCCCCTTATCCTTTTCTTTACACAAAACTAATGTTTGGATCACCCTTGCTAGTGTAACAGGACAGCACTCTCCTTGCTTAGCTACTGCATCCCCAGAGAACCCCTTTTCAACATGCTTATTGCAATGTATTTAAAAAAATGATAGAATGTTCCACTGCTAAGATACTTTTTGTACAACAGAAAGGGGGAAATGTTGGGAATGGTAGGAGGTGACCAGTTGCCAGCCTCATGTAACCCCTCTGTTCACCGCAACCCTTTAAGCCCTGGAATTACAGAGTCATAGAGCAGCCTGGGCTGGAAGGGACCTCCAAAGCTCATCCAGCCCAACCTCCTCTGCATTCAGCAGGACATTGTCCACTAGAGCAGGCTGCCCACAGCCCTGTCCAGCCTCACCTGGAATGTCTTTGGGGATGGGGCCTCAACCACCTCCCTGGGCAACCTGTTGCAGTGTTTCACTACTCAGGTGATTACGTGACATTCTCTTTAGACTTGCTCTTGCTAGTAACATAATTTATGGACTACTTTTTCTCATCAGACACAGTGGTGGCCAATCTTAATTCTGAGCTTTCACCTTCTATGTCTTCTCTAAAACTTTTTTCCAAGTGGACCAAATGGATAGATGAAGGGAAAGCAGTGGATATTGTCCACCTTGACTTCAGCAAGGCTTTGGATACCCTCTTACATCACATTCTTGTAAGTAAACTCAAGAGAAGTGGCTTAGATGACTGAGGTAGGTTGGAGACTGGCTTGACAACAGAGCTCAGGGAGTTGTGATCAGCAGTGCAGAGTTCACTGGCCTGTGGCCAGTGGTCTTCCCCAGGGATCAAGTGATGGGTCCAGTTTTGTTCAGTATTTTCATCAGGCTGTGCTGCCATCCAATAAGGTCTGGCCGGACTGAGGGCTGAGTGAAGGAGAACCTCATGTGAGGACAAGTGTAGAGTCCTGCATCTGGGGGCAGAAAACAGCAGGCATCACCACTGGCTAGGAGACATCCTCTTGGAAAGCAGCTCCATGGAGAAAGACCTTGGAGTGTCGGTGGACAGCAAGATCTGCATGAGCCAGCAATGTGCCTTTGTAGCCAAAGGTATCCTTGGGTGCATTAGTAAAAGTGTGTCAAGCAGGGCTGTGAAGGTTCTTCTTCCCCTCCACTCTGCCCTGGGGAGACCACACCTGGAGTACTGTGTCCACTTTTGGGCTCCCCAATTCAAGAGAGACAGAGACCTGATGGAGAGAGTGCAACTGAGATTCAGAGGATGACTGGGGGACTTGAACATCTCTGCTATGAAGACTGAGAACCCTGGGGCTGTTTTGTCTAAAGAAGAGACGTCTGAGAGAGGAACTTATCAATGTCTATAAATAGCTGCCAGGCCTTTTTCAGTGGTGCCCAATGGCAGGACAAGGAGCAATGGATACCTAGGAGGCTCCACCTCAACATGAGGAGACACTTCTTTACTGTCAGGGTCACAGAGCACTGGAGCAAGCTGCCCAGAGAGGTTGTGGAGCCTCCTTCTCTGGAGACTTTCAAGACCATCAGGATGAGTTCCTTCAGAGGTCCAACCGCTAATGTTCTGTGATTCTGTGACTGATGGGATGGGGAAGAAACTAACACATCTGGGATGGGAAGAACAATTCCATGGAATAGAGACACAGAGACACAAACCAACAGGGAACCCAGCTCCTGATGGCACCATTGGCACCACTGCTGCTGGGGGCAGGCACTGGGCAAGTCCCAGCCTGGAGGCTTGACCCTGGGGATCCTTCAGCTTGCTCCTGAAGGTGCCATCCATGGGTTGCAATTCCTTGGTGGGCAGTGCAGGGCCACTCCTCCCTGCAGGTGCTACCTCTGCCTTGCTGCCCCTAAAGCGGGACCCAGTCTGTGGCAGTGTTCTTGGTGTGCAGCCCAGCCCTTGGCAGTGATTCTGCCCATCAGCTTCTCCAAGTTAGAAGCAGCCCCTAGCTGTGCCAAGGTGCCCCGGACTGCAGACAGTGCCTCAGTGAGCAGAGCTTGAGCTGGGAAACCACAGCCCTGAGTACAACCAGCTCTGCTCTGGCTCACAGCAGGTCACAGCACATCTCTCTCCTGCTTCCCTGGACTGATACACACAGCCCTTCTGCCCTACCAGCAGGACATGGACAGATGGCTAAGGGCAAGAGGGGAGCCCAGAGGTAGGCAAGCAGAGCTGTGAACTGAGACAGCAGGGTGCAAGATGCATCCCTCCAGCAGTGCCCCTGCAGTCACAGCACAGAGCAGTACAGAACATCTCCAGCTCTCAGGCACAGCAGTCAGGCAGGCAAGCACTGAAGGGCTTTGCTGTGTGCAGTTTGACATTGCTGGGTAGGCATCATCGAATTTCAGCACCTCCAGCTCCCAAATCAGGCTTTGAAAAGCAAGTGCAGTGCTCTGCCTCTCCTCCACCTGAATCAGGAGGATGCAGCCAGGCCCTGCTCTAGATTGTCCAGTGACAGGACAAGGGGCAATGGGTGCCAGCTGGAGCAGAGGAGGTGCCATGGGTGCCACTCCTGCAGGTGCTGCCTCTGCATTGCTGCCTGTCTGTCAGAGTCCGGAGGCTGGTGAGAGGCAAGATCGGGGTACTGACGAGTCGACTCAGCAGCTTCTATGCAGCAGCACACTTTATTAGGGTAGCAAAGCCTCTTATATAGTGCTCAGAGGAGGTGTATACAATCAGTTTTGGGCTGGCACAAGTGGACAGTACAGATTGGCCCAGAGCCACGTGCAAAGAGCAGATAGGTTACCCTGTGCCAAAACAACCTGTGATCTCCACCCCAGGGGGCTGGCAGGCTCAGCCCCCTGTGGCTGTGCCCAGCCCCCTGCAGGTGTACGTGGGTTGCTCACTTGTGCACAGCCTAGCTTCCTGAGCCAGCAATGCTCAAGGACATCTCCCAGCACGAGTTCTCATGTTTACAGCTCATGTCCTGCTGCGGGAGAATTCTCCCACACCTGTCACGGAGGCAGGGAATTCATGTAGCCGAATCAGGAATTATAAAAATAGAATTATTTTATTTTCCTGAAAATCCCGCCCCCAAACTAGATATAGAACTAGTCAGGTTTATTTACAGATTCTAATTCAATTGGGAATTCTTCCAAATGATGTTATAGACAAACTTAGAGATTTAGGAAGTCAGGAAATGGAAAAGGCTTAGCTATAAACACAGCTTTACCCTACTATCAATCAGATTGAGCAGAGAATTAAGGGAACAGCAGGCTTTACTCACAGAGACTCAGAAATGTCTCAAGACATAGCATATACAAGACAGAGATTTGTGGAAGTCACTTTGCCTCAGCAGCAGCAGGGGAGAGCCAAACTTGGTCTGAGGTAGCTGGGTCTGAGTGCTACCAGCAGCTCTTTCCAATGGACCCCAGGACTTGCCAAGCTTGCAAGTTTGCACAGAATGGTGCAAAAGTGGGAAGAACCATCCAAAAGCAGGGATGGTGTAAAACTGAGAGCCATGTAAAAAGGTAGGAGCTGTCCAAAAGCAGGGATGGTCCAAAACAGGGATTCTGTCACAGCAGGATCCTATCCTGTCGGGAACTCTGTCAAGGTGGGAACACTTTCAAGGCAGGAACTCCTTCGCACCTTCTCCCTTGCTCTATTTAAGGTTTTCTAGACAAACTGTCCATTTGATGTTTTATACTGGACATGAAAACCCAGCCAAGCACCAGCCTAACTCCAGCGCAGACTCCAACACAGGTCAGCACACATGCAGAGAGGCACCTCCTGCTGTTCCCCTTCAAGCCTGCAGGGTGGGGGGTGGGAAGCAGTTTTCATGCTGCCTTCTCCTCCTTATTCAAGCCCTTGGGGTGAGGGGGGAGAAGAAAGTAATTTGGAGTACTCCAGAACACTCTTCCCAAGGTGGGGCCCAGGCTGTGACAGTGCCCTTGGTGTGCAGCCCAGCTCTTGGCAGTGGTTCTGCCCATCATCTTCTCCCAGCTAGAAACAGTCCCTGGCTGTGCCAAGCTGTCCTGGCAGGGCATAAATCCTGCCGGGCCAGTTTAGCCTTTGCTCTCCTCCTCCTGTTACGGGTCTGGGAAGTTGAGTCAGATGAGCAAAGCCCTGAGGCCTAGGGGCTTAACGCCACATGTCAGGTGGATTTATTTAGACTCTCCAAATAACGCGTGTGCTCATGTCAGCAGGAGCTAGCTTGGTCAGACCCGGTAGGTATTGACACTAGCAGAAGCCACAGGTGCCCACAGCATGCAAAGACAGCACTTGGTCACTGCAGCATGGCAGTGCATGGGTACCTTGGCAAGCAGAAGCCAGCTGGCTACAAAGGCAGAGCTGCCAAAAGTCACATCCACAGTCTGCACCACACCTTGCTCCTCAGGCACCAGGCAGCAGCTGGCAAAAGGCACTGCATGTTGGGAAGAGAGGGAGCCAGAGGGAGAAATGCAGGATGGGCAAAAGTTGCTGAAGGAGGGCTATGATAAGCTCACAAGGAGATAACTGACTGGGTGGAGGCAACTGAAAGTTGGGGGATACAGACATCCACAGCAGAGAAAGCCATTTCTTACTGTGGCCAGATGGGCATCCTTTGTGCTTAGCAAGAAAAGGCCTTTTCCCACCAAAACCGCAACTCACAGTAAATGACACAAAAAGAATCATAAAATCATAGAATGGTCTGGGTTGGAAAAAACCTCCAAAAGTCATTCAGTCCAACCCACTCTGCAGTAAGCCAAAGTTGCCCACAGCTCTGTCCAGCCTCACCTGGAAAATCTCCAGGGATGGGGCCTCAACCAACTCCCTTGGCTCCCTGGGCAACCTGTTGCAGTATTCCAGCACCCTCATGGCAAAGAACTTGTTCCTCACATGCAATCTAAATCTGCTCTGCTCTCATTTCAAACCATTGTCCCTCATCCTGTCCCTACAGGCCTTTGCAAACAGTCTATCTCCAGCCTTCTTATAGGCCTCCTCCAGCTACTGGAAGGTCACTATTAGGGAACTTCATCCCCAGCTTCTTCTCTCCCTGAGGATGGATCTCTTCTCCATTTTCTAAAAGCACCTCCAGCAGTCACTGAGGGCATCGGGAGGTTTTCTATTTCCATGCAGTGATTTGTTACATCCCAGGAGACAATAAGAAATACCAGGTTAACCAGCTGGGAGGATCTAGACTGGTCCTGTGCACCCTGCTGTGCCACATGCAACCCAAGCACTGACACCAGCCCCACGCACCAACATTAGCATCATGCAGCAATATCATCAACTTCATGCACCAGCACCAGCCTTTGCACCAACATCACACCCAGGCAGCAATGCCAGCTCCAGTGCAAGGGGTGAGTGGTGGTCCAGGGCTTGCACCTTCTCCAGACCACAGAGGTCACAGCTGTCATCAGATGCAGCTGGAAATAACCCATTTGTTACAGCTCCTGGCTCTTCTCCAGTGACACAGAAACATTCCCAAGTGAACCAAGATAGGAAGGGTGTTTCCCTGCAGAGCAGACTCCAGCCCTCAGGTAAATTGCAGGTTGGCAGGGGCAGAAGCAGAGGGAGTGGCGGCCATGACACTCCCAAGCACGTGGAGTAGAAGGACAAAGTGTGGTGGGCAAGTATGGCATGCTTGGGCAGTGGGGAACTCTTGCTTGGTGGACACCAGGAAGAAAGGCACCCACACTCTCACACTCCAGCTACTCTTCTGCAGCCTCTGGACCTCAACAGGTAATCCTTCCTTCTTGGCTGCCTCTCTCTTTGCACAGGCTACCACAAGGGGTAGCCCTAGAAACACCAGGAGAGAGCTATAAGTAGTGGCAGAGTCCCGCAGATGGGATGCCAAAGTGTCCCCAGGAGTCCTGAGCTGGCAGAAAAGTCCTTTCCTGCTGGCAGGAGCAGTGGTGGGGGTGCTCAGGCATCAGGCCCATGTTGCTGGTGGAAGAAGTTCCACTGTGCTGCACCTCTTGGAGGTCACTGGGAGCTTACAAGGTCTGCCCAACCTGAGAGACTCTTTGTCAAAGGAGTATTTTGGCAGGTTGGCTGTTGAGAGGAAGGGATCATGCCAGGCAAGACTCTCCCCCCAAATGTGCACACTGTTTTCATGTCGTGATGCCACAAAAATGTCTTCTGCCTCACCTTGCTTTGCTGAAAGGCTTAACAGTAAGGAAACCTGAGGCTCCTGGGGCAGGGCAGCTATGAAAGAACTATTCTGAGTGTGTGTGGCTGCCAGCCCTGCTGTGCCTCCCACCTCTGTCCCTTTGCTCCAGAGACCACCCTGGGAATGCTCCCTCAGTTGCTTTCACCCAGGGAAAGAGAGTCCTGCTGCACAGCAAGTGTTCAACTTGGCCTCACAGTATGGCCTGAGGTGGGCACACTGGAGGTGGGTAACAGAGGTGAGGTGTCACAATCCTCTGGTGGCAGTCAGGGCTCTGCTGCGCCAAGACACAGCCACCCTGACCTCATGATGGCAATACCCCACTATGAGCAGGAGGGCAGCAAGGGATGTCCCACGGTCTTCTCCCCCAGAGAAGTAGTGCCTTGAATCGTCGTCTATGTACCTGCTCCAGGGACAGCAGAGGGTGCAGTTGGCTTTCTCCCCAGCTGCAAAACCACCCCATGCAACATGGGAAGCCAGTTCCTCCAGCAGAGGAGAGAGAAGACCATGGAAGCTAGCCATGAAACAACAAAAAACTTCTTGGGTCTCTATTTTTAACCCCAGGAAGAGTTTTTACAGGGAAGAAACGAGGTGGATGCGCAATACTTCAGTGCTGTCATCCAGCCTGCTTTATACAGGAACACACATTCAGTGGGGTTTTGGTGGGGCACTGTTGTGGAGGCAGGGAATTAATATGGCCGAGTCAGGAATATATATAAAAATAGTATTATTTTATTTTCCTGAAACCTGTCCCAAAACTATATACAGAAATTAATTTAGTTTTAATTATCAGATTCAGTTTGAGAAGATCCTACAAGGGTACTATAGATAAATTTGACTATTTTAGAAGTAAGCAGACAGAAAAGGCTAAGGTACTAAACGTAGCATTCCCACTATTAATCAGGCTGAGCCAAAAGTTTACTCACAGGTGAGTTAGGCTGCCCGAGAGAAAGGCCGGTCCAGATCCTTGTCAGCTCGCTCCCTGTCAAAAGACATCCCAGGCTCATTAGGACTATCAAGCTTACATAAAGGGGGTACTTATGGTGGGAAGCCCTCCAAAGCAAGGAACGGTCCTGTCCCTCCGAGCTTGTCCTTCGGAGTGCCAGGGGACTCTTTCTGCAGGAACTATCCAGATGGGGGAGAACTCTAAGGTGGGAACTACCTCAATATTTATACTTTTCCTAGACAAAGAGTCGATTTACCACTTCCTAGGTGCAAAGACCACAACCAATCACCAGCCCAATTCCAGCCTGGGCATCTGCACGGGGTGCCCCTTGTACCAGCAGGGCCCTTTGCTCCCCCTCCTTCATGCCTGTAGGCCCGGGGGGGTGGGGGGAGGAACAGGCTTTTCATGCCTTTCCTCTCCCATTTCAAACCACGAAGGGAGAGGAATTTTGGGGTATACAAGACTCTGGGACAGGCACCTCGCTGGAAGCACCAGCCAATTGGACTGTTGAAGCTGAGGCAGTATTTCTGCTGCAAATTTACTGCCTCCAACAAATAAAATGATAGTAAGATGATTTCTGGCAGGAACATAGCCCAGAAAAATCCTTCCCAGGAAGGACAGTGGGTCTCCTGGGCTTGCAAGATCAACTCAAGCATGGTTTCAGGGTATCCTCCAGCCATAAGCAGAGCCTAACCAAACCATATAAAGAGCAAATGCTCCGTGGTCCTACAGTCAGTGATAGATTGGGTTCAGTTACTGGCTCAGCCACATCATCTGTTCTTCAGTAACCATGGTGGGTTGTCCCTGGCTGGGTGTCAGGTGCCCACCAAAGCCATTCCACCACCTCCCTGCTGTCCTGGTTTGAGATCACTCAGCACTTACCATCATGGACAAAACAGATTCAAGTTAGGGGAAATAAATTTAATTCATTATTCATCAAATCAGACAAGATAATGAGAATTAACCCTAAATCTTCAAAGATCCCTTTCCCAATCATCCCTTCTCCCTGAGCTCCCTTTCACTCCTGAAGTTTCTACCTCCTCCCCTCCAGCAGCACAGGGAGACAGGGAATGGAGGTTGCAGACAGTTCATCACCCATTGTCTCTTCCACACCTTCCTCCTCAGGAGGAGTACTCTTCACATTCTTACCCTGCTCCAGCATGGGGTTCCTTCCCATGGGAGAGGGATCCATCATTCCACAGGCTGCTTCACAAACTGCTGTATTGTGGGTTCCTTCTAGAGGCCTCAGTTTGCAGGATCAGAGTGCTGCAGCAACGGCTCTCTCTGGGGTCATAAGTCCTGCCAGCAAACCTGCTCCAGCATGGGCTCCTCTCTCTCCATGGGTCCATGGGGCCTATGGAGAGCTCCTGGGGAGCTTATTCCTGCATAGGCTTCCCAGAGCATCTTTCAGGCTTCCATCTTCTCTGGTGTCAGGTCCTCCACAGGCTGCAGGTAGATATCTACCCTACTGTGGACCACCATGAACAGCAGGTGGATATCTGTTCCATCATGGACCTCCATGGGCTGCAAGGAGACAGGCTGCTTCACTGTGGTCTTCATCACAGGCTGCCAGGGCCTGGAGCATCTCCTCCCCCTCCTTCTTCACCAACCTTGGTGGCTACAGAGCTGTTTCTCTCGTGTCTTCTCATTCCTCTTTCCAGCTGCAGTCCTCAGGCTTTTTTACCCTTTTCTTAATCAGGTTATCCCAGAGGCGCTACCACTGTCACTGATGCCTTGGCCAGAGTTGGGTCTATCTTGGATCCAATTGGCATTGGCTCTGTCAGAAGGGAAGCTTCTAGCAGCTTTTCAAAGAAGCCACCCCTGCAACCGCACTGCTACCCAAACCTTGCCAGGAAACCCACATCACCTCCTAGAAGTTCAGACTGGCCTAGGAGGTATGGCTCTAGGCACAGGTGTGCATGATTTCACCTGTTTTGTGGCCAGCTTGATGTCCCAACAGAAGCACAGTGCATGCCACGTGAAGCCTGTGCCACCCTTAGCTTGGATAGTCAGTTCCACCAGCATCTCATCATCTTGACCGTGTTTTTCAGAACACCACGATGTGGCTGGTCCAAACAGCTGTTTATTTAATGCACATCAGTGATATGTCTGAAGCCAACCCTGAGGTGTCCATGGATGTTGTAAGTCCTGACTTGTCTCCTTTCTTTTCTTGCTTTGACATGCAAGCTACCTGTGCTGCCATAGCCTGAGCAGCAACCAGTCTCTGTGGCTGTATCTTCATCAGGGTTTTATTAGAGCTTTATTCTCTCTGTGCTGCAGAAGTGGAGATTTATGGCAGACATTTATGATGGAGTTCAATCCAAGTCAACAGGTGTGGTCAACAGACTTGGAGCTTTGTGATCATTGCTGCCCTGCACTTCATAAACACTGATTGCAACGTGAGAAACAACACTGGGTCTCCCTTGATCAGACCTGCTTAGGGAGACAGAGAAACTCACACCTGCTGAAAACTGTAGCTGCAGTCATGACATAACCGCAACACTGGAGGAAGGGACATTGGGAAGTTCCTACTCCACCCTCCTGTTGACAGCAGGAGTCTCCACCACCAGCTCAGGATGGGCACTGCTGGCTTTATCCAGCTGGTCTCTGACATCTTCCAGGACAAGGACCTTCACTTCTCTGGGAACCTGTCCCACTCTATCCTTCTCTTCCCACAGGGTGAAATTGTCCACTACCATGGGTACCCTTATGAAGAGCATGAAGTGCTGACAGATGATGGCTATTACCTCACCATGCAGAGGATTCCTCATGGCAGAGACAACCCAGGAAAAATAAGCACCTCCCACACAGCAGAAGCACAGGGCTCCAGCATGTTCTGTCCCTGTAAGTGCCCTGTTCAGGGTCCCTAAGAACCTTGTTGGGCTGCAATAGCCTTGGGAGCAGAAGCAATGCAGGTAGCCACCACACTGACCTTATTGTTATGCCAAATAATGATTCAAAGAGGAAGGAAAATTAGGGACAATGAATGGGACAGAAGTGTCTCATCCCAGGTTCTACTCCAGCTCAAAGCCAGCCAGTGGAGCAGCAAAAGGCCATTTGTCAGAAGGAATCATAGAATCATAGATTGGTCTAGGTTGGAAGTGACCTCCAAAGGTCATCCAGTCCAACCTCCTCCACACCCAGCAGAGACATCCTCCACAAAAGCAGGTTGCCCACAGCCCTGTCCAGCCTTACCTTGAATATCTTCAGGGATGGGGCCACAACCACCTCCCTGGGCAACCTGTTGCAGTGTTCCAGCACCCTCATGGCAAAGAATTTGTTCCTCACAACCAATCTCAATCTGCTCTGTGATAGTTTGAAGCCATTGCCCTCATCCTGTCCCTGCAGGCCTTTGAAAACAGTCCCTCTGTAGCCTTCTTGTAGCCCCCTTCAGGCAGGTCACTGCCAGGTCTCCTTGGAGCCTTCACTTCTCAACCCTGCCTCCTTCAGCCGTTCTGCAGCTTGTCCAGGTCCCTCTGGATGCCAGCCTGTCCCTCTGGCATATTGACAGCACCACTCAGCTTGGTGTCAGCTGTTGAAGGGTCCCACATGGCCAGCCCAATGCCATGCCATCATTTCAGCCTCTTGCTGTTCTTCGCTTGAAGTGCTGCTTAAGAGCAGAGAGGGTGATGCCTCCTTCTTGGCAACCTGTTGCTCTCCTGGGAAGCAGGAGCACAGGTGATCTGTAAAAAGACAGATTTCCATTCAATGTAATTTGTCCTCAGCTGTTAGGTATGGAAATGGAAGTCTTCTAATGAAGGTCTAAAAGCCAATATAAAGCAGGGGAGATAGAAAAAAAATAAAAGATGGAAGGTCAGTTTTATTGCTACTTTTTCATGATGCAGAATCACAGAATGTTAGGGGTTGAAAGAGACCTCCAAAGACTATCCAGTCCAACCCCTCTGCCACAGCAGGATTACCCAGGGCAGGACACAGACGAACACATCCAGGTGGGTCTGGAATGTCTCCAGAGAAGGAGGCCACCCTACCTATGAATTCATAACCTTGCAATGAACCTGTTGGACCTACTTTGAGCAGGGGACTGGAGCAGAGACCTCCAGAAGTCCTTTCCCAACTTAACCTTTCTATAACTTCTCTTCCACTATGCCTCCAGCACTTTAGGCTTCCTGGTGCTTTGTAAAGCAGCTCTAAAGCTTGTCTGGTGGAGCCAAGCAGGTGGAGGAGATGCACTTGACTACTCCAACACCTGTGTGCTTGCAATGGGGCATGATGGTACCACACCATGGTACTTAAAATCTGATGAGTTTCTAGCATCTCCTGGGCAAGCTCACAGCACCTCACCTGAGCCAAACAAAAGGCAGTGTGAGGAGGGTGGTCTTCATCCAAAGGGTATGGTCAGTGTCTAAACAGACATGAGGCTTGTTTTCTTTCTTCCTGGGAATGTAAGATGTCAGATTGGAAGGGACATCAAGAATCATCTGGTCCAACATGGTCTACTGAGCTCTCTTCAGTGTGGGGTCCAACCTCATTTTTCTGCTTTGCTGTATCATTTTTTTCTGCCCTAGTATGACCAAGAACACCTCTCCAGAGAGGACAAAGACAACCACTTCCATGCACTGGAGTCACCCAGTGGGTTGCTTCCCAATAAATACCTGGATGTGAGTATCCAAATTTGAGAAAATTATCCTCTTTTTTTCTTTAGCCCCGAGGTCGGTAGTGCTCTTGCAGCATGGCCTGGTGCTGGAAGGAAGCAACTGGGTTACCAACTTACCCAATGGCAGTCTGGGCTTCATCCTCGCCGATGCTGGCTATGATGTCTGGATTGGAAACAGCAGGGGGAACAGCTGGTCACGGAAGCACAAGCAGCTGGAGTTCCACCACCAAGAGTACTCAGCTTACAGGTACTTGCACAACTGAAGGGTGGGCAGGCACCTAGCACCCTCAATAGTGTCTACAGGCTGGAGAAGCAGCACTGCTGACTGTCTGCCAGTGGGAATGAATGGGCACAAGACACCATAGACATGCCCATGGCTGTCAGAGTCCTCACTTGCTCCCCAGATAATCATGGCATCACTTGCCATGCCCTGCCCATCACTCTCAAGGTCAGCAGTGTACCCATCTCCATTGCAGCTTTCACGAGATGGCCATGTATGACCTTCCAGCAACAATCAACTATATTCTGAGGAAGACTGGACAGGAGCAATTACACTATGTGGCTTACTCTCAAGGCACCACCACAGGTACTTAGAAGGAGAGCCTGGACAGGGAGGGTAACATCTGGGCACATCCAAATGACAAAGGAAAAGGACAGGCTCCATTTGCTTTAAGACAAGGGGTTTGATCAGTGATGGCTTTCTGTGCATCCCACTGCTGCCAGAGCCCCAGAAAGGGGACGCAGGTCTCAAGGAGCAGTCAGGCTGGGAGTTGAAAAGTCTGTGAGGTCCTTGGCCAGGGTTGTGTGAGGACTTGAGCAGTCAGGTCTACTGGAAGGTGACCCTCATGGCAGGGAGGCTGTAACTATGCAATCTTTAAGGTCCTTTCCAACCCAAACCACGTTATGAAACTATGAAGCAGTCAATACATTGTTCAGGTCTGGAGCCCTCAACAAAGGGAGGATGTGGAGATGGTCCAGAGGAGGGCCACAAAAATGATCAGGGGGTTAGAGCAGCTCTGCCATGAGGACAGGCTGACGGAGCTGGGGGTGTTCAGCCTGCAGAAGAGAAGGCTCCAGAGAGACCTAATTAGCGATCTTCCAGAACCTGAAGGGGGCTACAAGAAGGCTGCAGAGGGACTGTTCCCAAAGGCCCACAGAGGGGGTTAGACTGGATTACCTTTGGAGGTCCTTTCCAACCCAGACCATTCTGTGATCTGTGTGTGACTCTCTGAAGTCAGCAACCTGCTAGAGCTACCTCTAAAGGTCCTTCTGATGGGCACACATAGCTGGGAGTCAACACTTCCTTCATCAATAAGAAGCCAGCATCTGCTTCCTCCTCCCTGATGCAGGTTTCATCGCCTTTTCATTCATTCCTGAGCTGGATCATAAAATCAAGATGTTTTTTGCCTTGGCTCCTATCACCATAAACTCAAATATAAAGTCACCCTTGATAAGGGTGTTTGACCATCCTGAAGGGCTGATTAAGGTATGTCCTTGCCACATGTTTGTCTAGTGCAAAGGGGAAGGTGGGAAGGGTAAGGCCTCATCACCTGGTACGTGCAGTTCTCATACCCCACTTCCATTTCCCTGCCCTCTGTGAGCCCTTTGCACCAGGCAGGTACTTTGTTGCCCATGCTACTGAGCCCCTGCAGGGCATTAAATAATTTTCCTGCCCAGTACTAATCAGAGAAGAGTTATTTCTATACATTGTTTTAGTGTCCATCCTCCTAGTAGAGACCTTTTCTATCTCCATCCCTGGAGATACTCAAGGTGAAGCTCAACAGGACTCTGGGCAATCTGAGCTAGTTGAGGATATTCCAGCTGACTGTGAAGAGGGTTGGAATGACCTTTAGATATCTCTTCCAACCCAGACCATCCTGTGATTCTATGAAGATCGGAGCTCTTCCAGGGCTGTGGTCAGTACTGAAAAGCAAAAGTTACAAAGCCCAGCAAAGCTGTGGCAAGGAAGATTGAAACATTCAGGGGTGGAGGCAGAAGAATGAGGACCGTACTGATCAATGCCTTGGACTTTCACAGCTCATTTTAGGACACACAGTGGTCTTTGATAAGGGTGAGATCTTGCAGCAAGTGATTTCCAGTCTGTGCAGCTATGCCATCTTTAAAAGCTTCTGCTCCTTGGTGCTTTACTTACCTGGTGGGTTCACCGACAGCTTAAATGTGGTAGGTACACACCAGTTTCACTTTTCATTCATCCAGCTTCTCATAGTTGTAAATATGCTGCCTTCACTGGCCTTTTGCATCTCTCATTGTATTGGCAAATTCTGCTGGTACCAGAAGGAAGCCCAGAGGGCACACAAGGTCACACATTCCCTGGGCTCCTTGTCTGCCAAAAAGGGACAATACCACAGGCAGGAGCACAGAAATTCACTCGGTGTTTGGGGGGCTCCAAGGGCTTCTCTTTCACTCAGTGATTTGTAAGAACAGAATGGGCTCTTACGGAACGTGGTGAGTAAGTCCAGGTTCTTCTGCCCTTCTACACTGCCCTGCTGAGGCCACATCTGGAATCTTGTGTCAGTTCTGCTCCCCTCAGGTCAAGAATGATCTCAGGGAACCACTTCACAGAGTCCAGCCCAGAGTCTCCAAGCTGCTGCAGGCAGTGGAACATCTCCTGCAAGGCCAGGCTGAGGAAGCTGGGGCTGGGAGCTGCCTTCATTACTGTGATAAAGATGTGCAGGGCAGTGTCAGGAAGACACAGCCAGGCTCTGCTCAGCGACTGCCAAGGACAGCACAAGGGGCACTGGGTGCCAACTGGAGTAGAGGAGGTGCCATGGGAACAGGAGGGAAAACTTTATCCCTGTGAGGATGCTGGAGGCCTGGAGCAGGCTGCCCAGAGAGGTTGTGGAGTCTCCTTCTCTGGAGACATTCAAAGTAAAATTCAAACCAGAGGCATGAGGGTGAAAGATATCCAGCCCAAACCCACTCTCACTGGAGCCAGAGCTATGGCTACAGTGTATTGCTTGACAACATGTCCAGGTGAGCTGGGTGGTCCCAGGGGTGTTCTCAGGGGGAAGCCAGCCAAGATATCAAAGTCCAGATCCTGCCACGAGCTGTAAGTAGAACAGGTGACAGATCCACATAGAGGACCAAGCAACAACAGGTTGATTATAGATGCATTCAAAGCTGGGCCACTGTTTCTCAGGGATAGTGTTGAAGTAATTTCTTAGCATTCTAATGAGAAAACACATTAGAGACAAGTTGTAGAGCTACGACGATGAGTTACACATCATTTTGCAAAAGGATCCTGACCCCAAATCATTATACTTTGGTTTGAAACCCACATAGACTCCAAGCATGACCCAGCACCCCATGGGGACTGGGCATGAACCTGATGGAGTGGGTCCAGGGAAGGGCCACAAAAATTATCAGGGAGTCTAAGCACAGGCTGAGGGAGCCAGGATTGTTCAGCCTGGAGAAGAGAAGACTCCAGGAAAACCTTAGAGCAGGCTTCCAATACCTAAAAAGGGGTACAAGAAGGCTGCAAGGATAGGACAAGGGGCAATGGCTTCAAATTAGGGCACAGCAGACTTTGGCTGGGTATGAGGAACCAGCTCTTTGCAATGAGGCTGCTGGAACACTGCAACAGGTTGCCCAGGGAGGTGGATGGGGCCCCATCCCTGAAGATATTCAAGGTAAGGCTGGACAGGGCTGTGGGCAACCTGCTTTTGTGGAGGACGTCTCTGCTGGGTGTGGAGGGGGTTGGACTGGATGACCTTTGGAGGTCACTTCCAACCTAGATCAATCTATGGTTCTATGATAGTTGCCTGGCTTACTGAGGGGAGCTCTGTAGCACCCTCCACATGTGGCTAAGCTGTGACTTCACAGAGCTAAGACATAGGAAGTGGCACAAATGGAAGCTCCAGCCAGCCTGTGTGAGTGGAAGTCTTGTGTGGCTTGCTTTCTCACAGGGTTTTCCTCCGGGCAGAGAATAAATGTCTCAAATGGTCTCTTGCAGAGCCGCATCGATGTCTACTTGTCCCACTACCCTGACACGACATCTCTAAAGAACATTTTGCACTGGCGCCAGGTAATCCTTTCTGCTGCAGACAGGGCCCAGGTTGTCTTCTCTCAGCTGCCAAGGACCTCTTCTCAATGCTTGTATATAATCCTCCACTACTCACCCTGCAGAGCTGTATTAGAGAGAAAGGGCAAAGTTGACAGGAAACAACAGTGCAGATGCAGTTCTTTTGGACATTATTTTCAACAGCCAAGAGTCTTTGGAGGTGGTGGCCAACAGAGAAGGAATCCAAAACTGCTACTAAACCAGCACAGAAGGTGGTAAAGCTGAGGGTCAGTAGAGAAAGCTGATTATACAACAATCAGTCGTCGAAAGCATGCACAGACTCAGGCCCTGTCCTTGCACACATTGACCGTTGGCTATGACCACAACATGACACGTACCACTCTTGGTGGCACAGTGTGGGTTTCTGAGGCCTCACCCTCTAGACATCTATGTTGTGCAGCTCATCAGCCTCCCAAGAGAGACAAATGAAAGACAATGCCAGGTGGCACCTAATTGCCACCTTCCAGTACCTGAAAAGGGCCTGCAAGAAGGCTGCAGAGAGACTGTTCCCAAAAGCCTGCAGGGACAGGATGAGGGGCAATGGGTCCAAACTAGAGAAGAGATTCAGATTGGATGTTAGGAACAATTTCTGAATGAGAACAGTGGTTGAGCACTGCAACAGGTTGCCCAGGCAGGTAGTTGAAGCCCCAGCCCTGGAGATATTCAAGGTGAGGCTGGACAGGGCTGTGGGCAGCCTGATCTAGTGGAGGATGTCCCTGCTGAGTGCAGTGGATTGGAGTGAATGAGGTTTGGAGGTCCCTTCCAACCCAAACCATTCTGTGATTCTACAATTCTACGATACTATGATTCTTTGATTCTATGACCTTTAAGGCTGTGCTGAGATCTTCCAAGGGATTGAGGTCTCCTCCCAAAACACAAGATCCCACATGAACAAATATCATCCTCAAGCCTTGTTGGCAGGATGGTTCTCTCCAATAATAATAATAACTATATCTCTCCTCATTTTCCAGCTCTATCAAACAGGAGAATTCAAATACTATGATTATGGCAGTGACAACATGCTTCATTACAACCAGGTAAGAGAAACCCATTCTTATTTCTCTGAGCTAGAGGAAGAAAGAAAATGGCAGTGAAAATATTGCAGTGTGTGAAGCTGGATTTGATGGGATTTATCTTTGTGTGGTGAAACAGATTTGTGCCTTTCTTACTGAAAAAAAAAAAACCCAAACCCAAATGAAAAGTCTTTGTTGTCATTCACTGAAGACTTTTGGACCTTCTGGTGGTAAGTGAAGAAGCCGAAGGTTCTGAGAGGCAAGCAGCCTCAATCTGTCATACATAGTCAGCATCTCTGGTGAGAGTTCCTGCACCGTCTCTCAGGATAGAGGAGAAAATAATGAGGAATACTTTGAATTTGCTCATGTCCTCCCAGGTTTCCTACTACAAGCCTCATTGTTTGTCTTCCAGACCACACCTCCCTTCTATGAGCTGGAAAAGATGAAAGCCCCACTTGCTGCATGGTATGGTGGCTGGGACTGGATTTCAGCCCCTGAAGATGTGGACACCACACTGCCTCGCATAACAAACCTGGCATACAAAAAGTGCATCCCAGAATTTGTCCACTTTGATTTCCTCTGGGGGTGCAAGCCTACCAACAAGTATACAAAGAAATGCTTGAACTGATGGAGAAGGGCACCTAGAGTCAATCCAGCAGTGGTCATCCTTGGTTTCTCCTTTGACTTCTGGGGCTTCTTTGGTTTGGGGGAGGGGGGGGAAAGTGGGGGGCAGGGCGGAAAGTGAAAAAAAATAAGAGTGGGTAGGGGGAAGAAGAGGTGGGGAAAGGTTCATTAAACTGCTCTCCTTGGTTTAGATTGATCTTACTCTGGCAAGTGAGGAAGACTATCCAATGACCAGGAAAGATTTGGGTTAAATCGGTTGAGGTCCTTGCAGAAGCTGGGCATGGCCCTTGGATGCTGAATCCCTCGAGTGAGTTTCCAACCACAAGCAGTTGCAGTGGAATCTGACTCCTGGTCACCATTGTGAGCCCTGGCTCCTACATCTGGATCCAGAACTGCAAACTGCTGGAGAGCAGCTCAGCTCCCTCCCTGGACACAAGCATTTCATGAGAGTAGGTGATCTCAGGTAGGACCACCTGGTGGGTCAATAGATTCATATCCTGCCAGTGTAGCTTTATCCATCTCAGGTGACTCTTCCAAGCCACGAATCCAAACTTTCTGATGTTCATCACTTTATACTGGGAAGGAGATAGAAGCCTTCTGCCTAGTGACAATGGAAAGAGCTCCCCATAAAACAGTCCATTTTACTAAGGTAGGGAACACTACTCTCAAATTCAGATTGATTCAGGAAAGGCCATCTTTTGCTTGTACATGAAAGGGGTTTCAATAAATTCTATCTAGAAACACCATTTTGCACCATTCTAAACAATATTCCCAAGGTACAGACCCAGCTGGGAAGGTCACTTCTTGCTGAGTCTCTGGAAATGCTTTTGTTGTTCTTACATGGGAGAGAAGTCTTGTGGAGAGGAGAGTGGGAGACAGTAATGAGACTAACTCTGTTTTCAAGCTTCTGGATAATATATTGATTAGGAAAGGAATTGTGAATTTGCCTGCTTGTGTACCTATGTTCTTATAATACACCTAGGAGTATGCAGGGCAAAGGATGCCCTGTGTCCACAAAAATACACCAATAATCACAGTAGAAGTAAAGTAAAGTAAGATAGAGCCCACTGGGCTCTGTGTGGTTGCACTGCCTTAAAACTTTGAGGGACTATCAACACAGACACCTTGCAGGTGAGGGAAAGATGTTTGTCCAACCTTGTCTTCTGCTCAGGGATAGCTTCTGATGTCTTGTAATGCTGGCAGATACCCTCCACCCAATGTGCAGCTGTGCCCTGCAGGTAGAACTGCAGAAGGCAAGTTGGAGGGTGAGCAAGGATTGGCTGTGGCTGCCTCCTCCTTGGAGGTGTTGAAGGCCAGGCTGGATGAGGCCCTGAGCAGCCAAGTTTAGTAGTGAGGAGACCCTGCCCATGGTGGGGAGGTTGGAGTAGCTCTAAGGTCCCTTCCAGATTAAGCCATTCTGTGATCTCGTGATACCAACCCCAGCACAGCTGCTCCCTGGAGGCAAATTGTGGCTCTTAGTAGCACACTTCAGTCCAAGTGTCTGGAGACATAGGATCATAGAATCATAAAATCAGAGAATGGTTTGTGTTAGAAGGGACCTCCAAAGCTCATCCAGTCCAACCCCCTGCACTCAAAGGGACATCCTCCACTAGACTGGGTTGCCCACAGCCCTGTCCAGCCTCATCTTGAATATCTCCAGGGCTGGGGCTTCAACGACCTCCCTGGGCAGCCTGTTGCAGTGTTCCAGCAGCCTCATGGTGCAGAACCTGTTCCTCACATCCAATCTCAATCTGCTCTGCTCTCATTTCAAGCCATTGTCCCTTGTCCTGTTCCTGCAGACCTTTGGGAACGGTTCCTCTGCAGACTTCTTGCAACCCCCGTCAGGCACTGGAAGGCTGCTCTAAGGTCTCCCTGGAACCTGCTCTTCTCCAGGCTGCACAACCCCAGCTCCCTCAGCCTGCCCTCGTAGCAGAGGTGCTCCAACCCCCTGATGAATCACAGAATGTTAGAGGTTGGAAAGGACTTCCAGAGATCATTGAACCCAGCCCCCTGCCAGAGCAAGGGCACCTAGAGCAGGGCACACAGGAACACATCCATGTGGGTTTTGAAGATCTCCAGAGAAGGAAACTCCACATCCTCTCTGGGTAGCCCTATCCAGGGCTCTGTCACCCTCATAGCAAAATTTTTTCCCACATTGAGATGAAATTTCATGTGTTTGAGTATATGTCCATTGCCCCTTGTCCTGCCAATGAAAAGAGCCTGACTCCACCCTTCTGGCAGCCACCTTTTAGTTATTTATAGACATTGATAAGCTCCTCTCTCAGTCTTCTTTTCTCCAAACTGAACAGCCCCAGAGCTCAGTCTTTTCTCATGAGAGATGCTGCAGTGCCTTAACCATCATGAAATCATAGAAGCAACCAGGTTGGAAGAGACTTCCAAGCTCACCCAGCCCAACCTATCACCCAGCCCTGTCCAATCAACCAGACCATAGCACTAATTGCCCCATCCAGGCTTTGCTTGAACATCTCCAGGGATGGCAACTCCACCACCTCCCTGGGCAGCCCATTCCAATGCCAATCACTCTCTCTGGTAAGAACTTCCTCCTAACATCCACCCTAGATCTGCCCTGGTACAACTTGAGACTGTGTCCCCTTGTTCTGTTGCTGGTTGCCTGGGAGAAGAGACATTGAGCTCTCTCTAGCAGTTCTCTTGGGATGGTAGGGTGGGACTGTTCTGGTGTGTGTTCTTCCAGGACAACTGCACTGGGGTCTGTTTGACTTAGCACCAAACAGGACCACCTGTATAGATGTGTAACCTTCCATCTTTTCAACTAGAAGTGACCAGAGAAAAGAACAGGACCAGGTGAGGTTATGAGAGTGTAAGAACTGGGGTAGTGGTTCGATATGATCTATCTGGAGCATAAGTGATGAACTACCTCATTTAGGACATTTGCAATGACTGCTTTTTCTGTGTAATTATTTACTGCAGGGCTCTGCCCTGGAGCTGCATTCTTACAGGACAGGTCTGTGGTGATGGCACAGGCACAGGATCAGGCTTGGGACATCAGGCCATGTTGTCAAGGTCTAGATCATCTCAATCTCTTGCCCTTAGACTTTACAATGCAGCACAAGGTCTTCACGCTTCTGGTGAATGTGTTCATAGCACAGCAATTCTCCTTTTTTATGCTCTGTGTGTAAGCAAACCAATCTCAGTCATACATCCACAAGTATGGAGAACGTTGGTCGTTCAGCCACTTGCTTAATTTTCTTCCAGATGTGGTCATGGTAAACTATTCATGACCTGCTTGCAAACAGCACAACAGCATTGAAAACCATGTCACACCCCACTCAAGATACAGGAGTTGCACCATGTTTTGCTGACCTAGAATTTTCTGTCGTCACCACCATCAGTGCAAAGAAACATGCATGGAGTCTGGAGCATGTAGTCAGCTCCATGACCCTTTGAGGCATATGGTGAACTCCAGTCCATGTCCACACTGGAGATGTGGTGAGATGGTCTGCTACAGCATTCTTCTCACTTAAAGTGAAGTAAGCATAATGTTGCTTTGCACATGCTGGCCTACACTGTTCTTTGTCAACTGGCTTGCACCAGCATTAATCTAGATTAAGGTTTCATCAAGTTATGTCAGATGATATACTGTTATTTCATGGTGTTTTTGACCTGACAACAGTTCCCATTAGCCACTGGAACTGCTGAGAAGAGTTTTATTCAGTTGAGGACATGTCTTAGAATCATAGAGTGGCTTGGGTTGGAAAGGACCTCTAAAGGTCACATCGTCTAATCTCCCCTGCAGTAAGCAAGGACATCCTCAATGAGAAGAGGTTGCCCAGAGCCTTGGATCATCTACTCCAACCCGTCTGTCACAGGCAGGAGTGCCTTTCAAGTAGACTTGGTTGCCCAAAGCCTCATCTAATACGGCTTTAAACACCACTAGCAAGGAGGCATCCACAACCACTCTGGGCACTCTCCTACTGAAGAACTTCTTCCTCAGCTCCGGTCTAACCCTGCTCTCCCTCAGAATCAAACTGTTCCCCCATGTTCTGTCTCTAGACACCCTCAGGACATGTCTCTCTGCATCCTTCCTGCAGGATCCCTTCAGGCACTGGCAGGCAGCTCTAAAGTCCCCCTGGAACCTTCTCCTCTCTGGGCTGCCCACTCCCAGCTGCCTCAGCCTGTGCTCACAGCAGAGTTGCTCCAGCCCTTGCATCATGTTTGTGGCCTCCTCTGGCCTCACTCCAACAGCTCTCTCTTCCATCAGGAACAATGAGCAATTTCTGTGTTGTTTCTCACAATCCTTCCAAAATTGCTTTAGTGACTGATAGATGAATGGATCACAGGATCACAGGATTTTAGGGGTTGGAAGGGACCCAAGAGATCATCGAGTCCAACCCCCCTGCCAGAGCAGGATGACACAATGTAGCGCAGATCACAGAGGAATACATCCAAACAGGCCTTGAAAGTCTCCAGAGAAGGAGACCCCACAACCTTTCTGGGAAGCCTGTTCCAGTAGTCTGGGACCCTTACAGTAAAGAAATTCCCTCTTGTCTTGAGGCAGACCCTCCTGTGCTGCAACTTACACTCATTGCTCCTTGTCCTATCCCAGGGAGCAAGTGAGCAGAGCCTGTCCCCTCCCTGACACCCAGTCCTCGGGTGTTTATAAACATTTATTAAATCCTGTCTCAGTCTTCTCAAGAAGGTGCTTGGAAGAGAGACCTGGAATCTTGTCTTTCTGAGACCTGTGGGTTTATATCTTAGTGCTTTAGGCAGAAGGGAATGGTATAAGGCCATGGAAGATTATGGTCAGCTGACGTTGTGGTCCAGCACTCTTCACAAACCTGTCTTGGTCTTCATTCCTAAACCTGGACTATGTTGTGGGGGACATGTTACTTCTCCCTGAAGGTCTCTGATAGCCCTGAGCAGGGCACTGGCTAAGCTGAGTCATATCAGCTTTCCTCCATTCCATTGGAAAAAGTCATTAGCTGGTAGATGTTTGTATTTCTTGAGTGCCCCATTGGATGGGGCCTTGAGCAACAACACCTGAACAAACCAAACTCCTTTAGCTCCAAAATACTCTTGAAAGACAATTGTAGAATTAATAGAGGCCAGAAAAGAAGTACAAGATGTTCAGGGTTGTTATGGAGTCTGGTGAACAAAGAAATGGAGGAAGAATTAGCTGAGACCAGCCACTGGTATGACATCTCAGTTATTTTGCACTCAGCATTTCAGAACACTCATTGTTTTGTTGATTCAGCTTCTTCTTCTTTGACTGAAACATGAACAATTCTAGCAAGGTGATGTGAAAAGTATATGTTGTCTCATCAAGTTTCACTGTGCAACTCAGCATATGAGTAAAACTCCTACTGAATTACAGAACCACATAATGTTAGAAGTTGGAAGAGGTCATCCAGTCCAACCCCCCTGCCAAAGCAGGACCATCCAGGGTAGTTCACACAGGAAGGCATCCAGGTGGGTTTGGAAAGTCTCCAGAGAAGGAGATTCCACAACCCTCCTGGGCAGCCTGCTCCAGGGCTCTGTCACCCTCACTGTAAAGAAGTTTCTCTTCATGTGGAAGTGAAACCTTCTGTATTCAAGTTGGTATCCATTGGTCCTTATTGCTGTGCACTACTGAAAAGAGCTTAGCCCTCTCCACATCCACCCCTCAGGTATTGATAGACATTGATCAGGTCCCCTCTCAGCCTTCTCTTCTCCAGACTAAACAGCCCTAGGACTCTCAGTGCTGGCAATAGATAATGGACAGAAGGTAACAACCAGCATCCTGAATACAGTCTGGTGGCTTGTACATGTGAAAGCACAAGGAGAAACACCAGAGCAGGATTTAGAGGAATGCTGTGCATTGATAGCCAAGGACATGATTTACTCCAGTCAAGCTGATAAGCACTAAGGAATGTGTTGCCTACATTGTAATGCACTATGCAGAAGGTGATTCACCAGAACACCTGGAACTGTTCACAGAGAGACAGCAGTGGTGATACAGCACATTTCATTCTTCCTGTTACCTGAAATGCAGAGTGGGATGCAGTCCTGTGACTCCACAAACAAGAAAATGAAAGATGTCCAGCAGCAGCATTGCCTAATGAATGGAAAGCACCAAGTTAGCACCATGTAGAAGCAAGACATCATGATGTAGTAATTTCTGACTCCTAAAGGACTTTAGAGTCCAAGAAAGAGTTGGCCTTTGGGCCTCAGACAGAACCCAGACAGCATATGGAGGACTGAGGAGCTGGCCAGAACACTTGAATAGACACCCTCGGTAAATTTGCAGATGGTACCAAGCTGGGTGGTTGTGTCGAACTACTAGAGGGTAGGAAAGCTTTACAATGGGATCTGGTCAGATTAGGCCCATGGGCCAAAGCTAATTGCATGAAGGGTGAGTGCCAGGTCACTCACCTGGGTCACAGCAACCTCATGGGGAGCTACAAACTTGGCCATGTGTGCTTGGGAAGCTGTAACTTGGTCAGGGACCTGTGGGTGTTGGTTGGCAGCCACTAAACATGAGACAGCTGTGCCCAGGCATCTTGGCTTGGGCTAGACACAGGGTGGGCAGCAGGGACAGGAGGGGATCATCCCCCTGTGCTCAGCACTTCTGAGCTCACACCTCAAGTGTTGTGCTCAGCTCTGTGCCCTTCACTCCAGGAAGGACACTGAAGAGCTGGAGCAGATCCAGAGAAGGGCAACAAGGCTGGAGAATGGCCTGGAGAAGCTGGGCTATGAGGAGGAGCTGAGGGAGCTGGGGGTGTGCAGGCTGGCTAAGAGGCTGAGGGCAGAGCTTATTGCTCTCTACAGCTCCCTGAAGGGAGGTTGGAGCAAGGAGGAGGCAGCCTCTGCTCCTTGTTAGCAAGCCACAGGAACAGAGGGAATGGTTCCAAGCTGCACCAGGGGAGGGTCAGGCTGGATCTCAGGAAAGATTTCTGTACTGGAAGGGTTCTTAAACACTGGAACAGGCTGACCAAAGCAGTGCTGGAGGCACCATCCCTGGGTGTGTTTAAGCAGTGTGTGGAGCTGGTGCTTAGGGACATGGTTTAGTGTTGACCTTTCAGTGCTGGGTTGAGAGTTGGACTGGGAGATCTCCTCCCCCAGGTGTATTCTGTGACTTTGCCCCTTCTGAACATGTGTTTACGAGAGTTCTGATTGATACAGCCATTGTAGAGTCTCCACCTGTGAAGGCATTCAAAACTCTCCTGGATGTGATCCTGTGTCATAAACTCTAGGCAATGCTGCTCTAGCAAGGAGATTGGACCAGATGACCTTCAGAGGAGCCTTCCGAGTGGGGTTTCTTCATCCACAGAGTGATTTTGAACTCCTCTTGGGATGCATGCTGGAATTGTCCTCTGCACAACCTTTAAAGTCCATCTTAAGTAAGTGGCATCTTTGCCCTTACAGGAGTGGGAAGGCATTCTCCAGAGCCTAGAGAGGACACAGGGACAGAAGCAAGACAATGAAAGAGTGAAGGCTCTGGCCCCACCCATGGTGGGAAGGATAGCACCCACTCACTGAGTCCCTTTGCGTCAGCTGGCTGTTGTGCTGATAGGCAATGACAGGCTGCCGGATGAAGCAACCTGTGCATGCTTTGGCTGTGTTTCACAACCCACATGCTGCTGGCAGACTGTGGCTGGTATGAATATTAGAAACCAGCCTAATCCATTGTTGTGGGTTGGATTTGTGCCCCAACAAATTGGAAATTCTCTCCTCAGAGTAAATTTACCACACTCAGAATTTTTGGAAGTTAAATGAACTTATATTTACAAAAGTGGATTAAATATTAAAGTATAAAAGGCAATAAACATAAGCAAGGCAAATGTACATATATCTACAATTCAATAAACAATATCCCCTTGCACAATATTTCAACTCTGTCCTCCCCCCATCCCCTGGACACAAAGATATCCAGAGGGCCTGCTGTCTCTACCTCCCTCCCTGCACCTTCACCAGCCAAAACAAGGCAGCAAACAAGGTCAGAGAGAAGCAAGCAGCAAGCCAGAAGCAGCACAAAGAAGAGACAGAACACTCTACATTCCTAAAATATATACAAATTTGCAGAACCAATGAAATGAAATAAATTTATCTATTTTTGCTTAGCCTCTTTGAAAAAAATTGTCCCGCCACTTAACTGAATTCTCTGGAAAGATCTAATTCTTATTTGCAATTAATCATAACCTCAGAATTGTAACTTTCACGCCCAGGAGATGAGTACTGGTAGACAATGGAAGGTTCATTCTTTTCAGTGGCTCCCAAGCAGCTACAGCAAGGCATAGGCTGTAAGGTGAGGGAGCTGGAAGTGGAGGCTAAACACCCTCACCCTGCAACATCTGTCACTTCAGTCATTGCAGAAGTGCTCCTTCACTTTGCCATCCATCAGTAAGCCTTTGTGCTTGGTGCTCCTCTAGAAGATGTCTCAGGAGCCTTGCAAATTGCCCCCTGTAAATGCAGTACTGCTCGGGCAGAAGGTCTGCCTGGAGGTTGTCTGAGCCACTGCTACTTTTGAAGAGTGATGTGATCACCACGTTTCTCCCACCCAGGCAGCCAGTGAATCCTGACCTGTCTTTGGTGTGTCTATGGAGAAGCTGGAATGCTCCTGAAGCCTTGTGAAACTCATAAAGCTCTTCTAAAAGGCATCACCAAGGACTCTTAGGAGTTGGGAAAAGGATCCTTACAGAGAAAAACCTTTTAACACCTTTTTTACTGTGGCTTTCATGAGCTGGAGGTACAACTCCACAGTTGAAATTAGTCATTCTAGGCACTTTTGGAGAAAATAATCCTTTGCAAGCATGAAACTTGTGACCGTGTGGCCACGCAGCGGAAGCTATCAAAGACATGACCAGCACAAACATCCCTTAATTGGAGGGTGCGTGATGCTGTCCAGCACGGTGCCAGCATAGCAGGGTTCTGACACAATGTGCTGTCTTTAACAGTGGTGATGACAGAGCTGCCACCACTCACACCGCCAGCCTGATCAGATCCAGCAGTGGGCTCTGACTGGTAATGTATTTCTCTCCATGTAATTCAAATAGGCACTGGAGCACTGTGGGTGTGAAAAAGAGCACTGACTTTTTTTTTTTCCTTGGGTAGTTTGTCTCTTGGTGCTACCACAGAGAAGGCTACTGGGAATATTTCAGTGGACAGATATATCTTATGTTGTGGGAGATGAGGAGGTGCAAGAAAGGAGGTAAAGGCAAATCTGATTTGCAGCTCCTGCTGCCTGATTGAGGTTAGATTTCTAAGAGCCTGGCAAAGGAATAGAAATTAATCCAATTTGGTCATCACAACTGCCTGCCACACAATGGGTCTGCGGGTATTGACTGACAGCCAGTTGAATATGAGCCACTGCATCCTGGTTTGTGTTGGCAATAGTATGGCTAGCAGCACCAGGGCAGTGATTGTCCTTCTCTATTTGTCAGGCTGCACTTTGAGTAACAGGTTCCGTTTTGGGGCTCTCTCTACATGAAAGACATTGAAGTGCTGGAGGGTTTCTAGAGAAGGGAAACAAAGCTGGTGAAGGGTCTGGAGAATAGGGCTGGTGAGGAGCAAATGAGGGACTTGGAGTTATTTAGTTTTCTACACAGAGAGAGATCCAAAGAGGGTTCTCTTCCTGAATTTTCCTGCAAGATGGATCTTTGTATCAGATAATATGAAGTAGGTGCTCAAGACCAGGCTGGATGATGCCTTGAGCAGATGAGTCTAGTTGAGAAGCTTTCCTGCCCATGGCAGGGAGTTTGGAGTAAATGAGCTCTGAAGTCCTTTCCAATCTGAGCCATTCTGTCTATGATGAGGAGGCTCATTGCTCTCTACAGCTCCCTGAAAGCAGGTTGGAGACAGGTGGAGTTGGGCTCTTTTCCCTAGTAATAAGTGATAGGACAAGAAGAAAGTAGTTGTGCCACAGGAGGGCTAGGTTGGATATTCTTCGCTGAAAGAATTCTCAAACACTACAACATGCTCCATAGAGAGGTGGTTGAATCACTATGCCTGGAGGTGTTTCACAGAGGCAGCGATGTGGTGCTGAGGGACATGGGTTAGCCCTACCATTAGAGTCAGGTAATGGTTGGACTTGATTACCTTAAAAGTCTTTCCCAAGCAAAATAGTTCTATGTTTCTATATATAATATTAACTGTGTTTATTAAAAACAGAGAGCTCTGTTTGGGATAGAAATCTCTGAGGCAATCAGAAAGCTGGGGTTTTTTTGTTTTCAGGTTACACTTAAGAAATAGTCTTGCTCTGAGACTCTATCATCCTCATAGACATCTTCTGTTAGGGTTGCACTGGATGATCTTAGAGGTCTCTTTCAACCAGATGGATTCTGTGATTCAATAGCAGAGAAGCAGTGAAAGTATGGACGCAGTCCTAGCCCAGTCACCCTAAAGATGTTCCTTCTGGAGCACAAACTCTTCCCTTGGAGCAATTCCCTCTGTGTCAAGTGGCCTGATGGTTATCTTCTGTCACTTTAGTTAGATTCAGAGAATGGTTCTCACATTATAAAGCTGCTTCTTTTCTTTCTATCATTAAAAATAGTAAAGTGGGTCTTGTCCAGTACCAGATCAAATCTGCATGGAGGAGTATGGAGAGCCTTGAGTGAGCTGTAATGGAAGCTGGAACTGGGAATCCCCTCTGCTTTCCCAGCCCACACTGTGATATATAAGGAATATATGAGATATATAAAAAATCAGATAGACAATGAATCAAATAGAACAGATATACAAGGAACCATCAGAACTAATCAGTCATAACAATGTTGAAATAATAATAATAATAATAATAATTTTTTTTTCTTTTAACACAGAGATCAGATGTGGTGGTTTGTTGCAACCCTGGCTTTGCTACACACACTGGTGAACCCAGCAGGTGTCATCAAGCAGAAACGGGCTGTAAATCCTGAGACATTCATGAATGTTGTAAGTCAAGAGAAGTTTGGATTTCTGCTCTGTAAATATGTTGCTGGGGAAGGCGGGGACAGAGTGGATATATGTGAAGAAGTGTTGGGTCACGGTGTGTGCTGGTCTGGTTGAGCTATGCAACGGGACGTTGCCTCCACACCATCATTAACAAGCCCTGCTCCCTGGAGGAGTCCTCTTCCTCCCAGCAGTATTAAGTGCAATTACCAGCAGAATAGGGTAATCCCAGCCTGGACTTGATCAGACACCTTACTTGAGGGTAAAAAGCTGTGCATAGCTCCTCTCCTTAACTGCAGCAAATTGCTCATGGCCGTGTCCAAGTGAGTCCTGAATGTCAATGAAGCAATAAATGACCCAAGTAATAAAACTGCTGAGATCTTCCACCAGCCATGTAAGAAAACGAGCATACAGCAACATGTAGGCAGGATCACAGATGGATTTCACCAATCTGTGGTGGTTCCAGCATAAATAAAGCCCAGGCAGAGCTTCAGAAGCCTTGCAACAAATCCTCTGGGGCTTATCCTACTGCCCTTCCAGTCAGCCCAGCTCAGCAGGTTCCATATGCCTCACCATCTTGTCTGCCCCAGGCCCCACCTCAGAGCATGACATGACATGTCCTGCTGCTGCTGGCAGCTCTCAGGAAACCCTGAGAAGGTTTCAGTCTTCAGTTTTGGAAACATTTCAAACATGTGCTGCTGCCCACTGCCCTCTTGTTCACAGGCACGAGCACGCAGGTGAGCATCTCCTCTTCCCTCAATGGGATGGGCTTGGGTCAAGCACCGCATAACCTGGCCAAGCAGTGTTTCCATTTTACAGAGGCATCTCTTTGAATCCAATCAGCACCTTAGCTACAGAAAGCTTTCCACTTCGAGTTTTCTTTCCCCCAGAGCCAAATAATACATCACAAAGGGTACCCCAGTGAGGAATATGAAGTCCTGACCTATGATGGCTACTACGTCACAATGAACAGAATTCCTTACGGGAGAGAAGACCCTGGGAACAAAGGTATTACTCTATTTCATGGGGAAGCAAGCAACAAAACTTGCTTCAATGTAAAAAGCATGCGAAGGGATGAACCTTACCAGGCCAGGAGTGTATTTGGTGTTAAAAAATACCAAATCCATGCTACTCTTCCAATTTCCCATCAGTTATTTAGCAGCAGGCATAGGAAATTGTGGGTGCAGAAGAGCAACTGACTTCCACACCAAGTAGGGGCTTGATTTTAAGGTGAAGAGGGTGCAGATTTATTTCAATAGAGTTCCTCATTTAATGTTTTCCCCATCCTCTTGTCATTTGGGGGCTGGAATGATCTCAAGAAAGAGCTTGCACATCTGAGCTTTCACATGGTTGCTGTCAGCAGGCACTGTACTGAGCTTGTGGGAACAACCATCTGGGATGTGAGAAACCTCCACAGCTCTCCAGCCCGAGACAATGAAGGCAACCACCACAGGACTACAGCAAGGAATTCTTTCTCTGCCAAGAGCTGGCAATAAAATTGACATTTTATGTCCTCTGGCAGTGCAAGAAAGAGGCTTTATTGGCCTGAATTTGAGATAAGTAGAGAATTTCTGTTTTAATGAACTGTACTGCTTCTTTCAGATCCAAGGGCCAAGCCACTTGTGCTTCTCCAGCATGGGTTACTTGGAGATGGCAGCCACTGGGTGGAAAATCTGGCTAACAACAGCCTTGGCTTCATACTGGCAGACTCTGGCTACGATGTCTGGTTGGGAAACAACCGGGGAACAAGCTGGTCCCGGAGACACCAGTGCTTTTCTGATGACCAAGCTGAATTCTGGGATTTCAGGTGGGCTGGAATGGATTTCAAAAGCACAACAAACTTATTATCACTAAACTCTAGGCAGAGGTGGGTGCCCCCAAGCAGGCAACTCAGAACACCTAATCCTCTAGCATGGCCTCCCCCAGACCTTCTGCTGAAAGTGCTTAAGAAGGATGGAGGTACCCATGCACACCTGCCTGCTGCATGGTGCCAACACCTCCCTGTAGAGAGTGCAGGGCACTGATGCCTGCATAGGGATGCCCATGCTCTAGAGACATCAGCCCTGTCTTGGAGTCTCTGTGGGGACCTCTCCAGCTGTGACCCCAGCAAGTTATCCACAGATGTCAGTGCCAGCTCCCCTTCCTCTATAGATACTGTTGTTGTGGAGGGGAAATTAATTGATGTGATATGATATTTTCCAAAATTAATATTGTTTATTATTTTTGCTATTTACAACTCTTGTCACCCCCGACCACTAATTTTGATAATATTTTGGTTCTTACACAGTTATGGAAATATTCTATCGATAATATCTACATCTAATATAACCAGCAAAATATATAAACATTAATTGAACTGGAAGAGACTATTCCTGCAGTCAAATTCCGCTTGCGGCAAATATGCCGTTTGCCCAGTAGATGAGCCCAAGCTCTTTCTGCTCTATGGCAGAAGGCAGTAGAGAATTACAAAGAGGCATTTAAGCATTTACTCACATATTACTATTATTATTACCTTCGTGGGGGCTAGTCACAGTCCAGACAGTGTCCAAATGCTTTCAGGGGACTCTGTCTTGTTGAACGTTGAGGCTTGAATCTTCTCAGCTTCTGGGGAAAGGATGCAGACAATCTCTGACCTTGTTCTCCTGGCTTCTTCTGGATGATCTGTGTATATGTCCAGGAATTCTAGGCAGGACCTTCAGGTGCAGAAGGCAGGATGTTGTGCAGTCTCAGCACGATGTCACACTGGCCACAGAGGCCAATTGCATGCAGACATCCAGGGTCTGCTCCTGGTAACTTGTGGCAGTGGAGTTTACTAGGTAAGCAATAAGCCAGTGTGCAATAGTAGCATGGCTGGACACAGCAGAGAGAGCCCAGCAAAGAGCAGAGAAGCAAAGCAGCAAAGCAAAAGCAGGTTGTTTACCTGCATGTCTCCTTTTATCAATGTGAGGCTGAGATTAATTGTCCTTTGGACACAAGAATAGCCAATCAGGATGGCAGTTAGCCAAACCATACCATATTAGGCAAAGACACAGGCTTGCTTTTCCCTAATTTGGGTAAAGCACAGGCCTTGCACTAGGCAGGCACAAGCTAAGTGTGTGTACCTTACACCACAGGACCCTGGACAGGCCAGACTCAGTAGCTACAGGTTCTGTTGTGTCTGTTTCCCATGCTCGTGTCTGGTGGAGCAGAAAAACACGCCTAGGCAAGGCAGGACATGTATAAGCCTATTTTGGGCCTATGAGGCCTACCACAACAATTGTCCACAGAAACTTTGTTCCCAGGAACGGCTTTTTTAACTGCCAATGCCTCTGCAAAGCTAATCTTCAGAACAACTCTGGATTTCTCAAGCTTTAAAACTTGATTCTAGTAAGCAAAGCCTAATAATGAACCTGACTTTCACCACATCACACTAAAAAGCCCATAGGCAGGCATTAGTGTCCCATTCTCTCCTGAGAAAGAGCAGCTCTAGGAGTTGGGCTGGTGCTGTAATTCTGATGAGACCCACCCCTGGGTCAGCAGAGCTGCTGTACTGCAGCTGAACTCAGAGCTGCTCAGGCTCTGCACAGTTTCTTTACTGATCACCATGGTTATGGGAAGACTCATTTCTTCCAGGGAAGAATGAGGCCATGGCAGGAGAGATACCTTCAGTCCCTGTGCAGTTTTGCCCAGTGCAGGGCCCTCCTAGCTCATAGGATTTCTGGATCTCAGGAAGATATTATTCAATACAAGGGTGGCAAGACTCTGAAATGGATTGTCCAGAGAGGTTGTGGATGCTCCCTCCCTGGAGATGTTCAAGGTCAAGTTGGATGGGGCCTTGACTAACCTGGTCTAGTTGATTAACCATGGCAGAGAGGTTGGATTAGATGGCCTCTAAGGTCTTTTCCAGCCTAGGCTGTTCTATAATTCTATGATTCATTTTCTTCTGGAAAATCAACCACAGGTGTTAAATGCTCAGGATACAAGGCAGCCAAGATGCACAGGTGTGCTGCCCTGGTGTTACTTTATAACCAAGGCACTACTCTCATATTGCAGCTTTCATGAAATGGCAATGTATGACCTTCCGGCCATGATCAACTTTGTGCTGCAGAAGACTGGGCAGAAGCAGATCTATTACGTTGGCTACTCCCAGGGCTGCACCATTGGTGAGTTAGAAGGGGTTCCCACCACCCTGGAATGTGCATTTGGGTAAACACCCAGAAAGCGTCAAGGTCCCCTTTTTGTGGGATGCTGAGCAGGTAGGTTCTTGCAATGAGAAGTCCCACAGCAGTCATGTTTTTCAAGCAAGACATCTCTGAGGACTAGTGTGCTACTCAGCTAGTAAGAAAGCTCCTAGTGACTTCGGGAAGCTCCTTGCTGCAACTATAATTCAGCCTGGAAAACTGAATTGCAGTGTTCCACATCAAAACCAAAGGTGCTTTGCATGGAGGGCACAGCTCCTGCTTCTCTGTGAAATGCATGGTGGTGTGGTATCACTTAGCAGTGCTAGATGAAAGGTGGCAGCATTGTTTACTTCCCATTAGCGGCAGTCATTGAAATGTCTCCTCAGTCAGCCACTTCTAATCATAGGAACAAAAGTTTTGCCTCCTTTGGAACAACTGTAGCAGCAATGGTAAGCAGAAAAGTGGCAAGAGATCCCAGACTTCTACAATAGATCTGAGATTTCCAATTGCAATTGATGCCATCTAAAAAGATCTGGGCAGCAGGTCCAACTGACCCTTGGATTAACTGCCCACGGATTGCCCAAGTCTCAAGTCATTCTTTCTGTTTTCTCAGCGCTCATTGCATTCTCATCCATGCCAGAACTGGCTCAGAAAATCAAAACATTTTTTGCCCTGGCTCCAGTTGTGACAGTCAACCACACCAAAAGTCCCATCATGAAAATGTCCTTTCTTCTGGACAAGCAATTCAGGATGTCTCAGGTAGGGGATTACCCACACTCTCCTCCCTGGAACACAAGAGAGTACAGTCAGGTGCATCCCCCAGGGCTATCTGATGCAGCAGAAACCACTTAATTCCTGATAATTTGTAAGCACGGGTATGACTCAGGACCAGGTGTACTCCTCCATGGTTGCTTTGTTCAGTGCATGCCTTCCTGTAGAACCTTCATACAATCATAGAATGGCTTGGGTTGGAAGATACCTTTAATCCCAGGTCCTATCCCCTGACATGACCAGGGACACTTCCAACAAGACGAGGTTGCTCAAGACCTCATCAAGATTGGCCCTGAACAATTCCAGGCTTGGAGCCTTTACAGCTTCTCTGGACAACCTGTTTCAGTACCTCAACATTCTCATGGGGAAGAATTTCGTCCTAATATCTGACTGAAATCCAGTTTCTGACAGTTTGAAGCCATTATCCTTCATCCTGTCACTCCATGCCTTTGTAAAAAGTCCTCCCATAGCCCACTTCAAATCTTAGCAGGCTGCTCTAAGGTCTCCCTAGAGCCTTCTCTACAGGCTGAACGAGCCCAACTCTGCCAGTGTGGCCTCACAGCAGAGCCCTGCCAGCCCTGCCAGCATTGCTGTGGCCTCCTCTGGCCCTGCTCCAACAGGTCCCTGTCTTTGCTGTGCCGAAGACTCCAGAGCTGGCCCCAGCACTGCAAGGAGGGTCTCAGCAGAGCCCAGCGGAGGGGCAGAATCCTCTCTCTGCCTCTGCTGGCCATGCTGCTGGGGATTAGCCCCAGTTCAAGGTTAGTTCTGGGCTCTGAGCACATGGTGCCAGCTCATGTTGAGATTCAGGTATTGAAAACACTCTTTCAGTGGGGGCATTTGAAGAATTTCTGGACAGATCAGTTGGAAAAAAAGCAGCTTTACTTGTGTAAAGCACTGAAAAACAAACCCAAAGCTTTAGAGAGGTGGAAAGGGGAAGAGGAGAGTGCCCAGTATTGATTTCCCTATTGTGTATTCAACCAGCATTGCCTCCTGCAACGAGCTGTACACACCTCAGAGGTACAGGACAGACAGGGCAAAGCTGTCGGCACTCTGTGGTGCATATATCCTCACCACCCAGCTAGTGGCACAGCTCACGGGGACACCAGCTGGCAGTGGGCTGGGAAAGGCAATCCCAGGGCTAGCCTGCCAGAAAGGAAAGACAAAGAATCAGCTTTTGCTTCTGCAGCTCCTGCTTGGCAAAACGGATGCCTCACTGAGGATAAGGAAGCTGTGGAGGTTTCTCCCCAAGCTGTGTGGGCACCCTCTGCTGCACAAGCCTTGTGCCAACCTCTTCTTTCTTCTGGGTGGCTACAATAAGAAGAACCTCAACATGGTGAGTGTGCCATCCTCTATGTGTGCAAGGAAACCAGAGCTGCACTGCTCTGGAGCATCCAGCAGCACCTTTTAGCTCTGATGACCCCTCTGCCAACTGCCTGTCCACTCCTCACCAAACACCCCACCCAGCCTGCTAGAGCCACTCACCTCTAGCACCTATGGGCAAGCAGATGCTGCTAGGGTAATGCCAGAATCCTCTCTCTCTGTTTCACTTCCTGGGATAGCAGAAGCCCCCAGGTTCTGCTGAGTCAATACTAGTGGCCAAGTAGCACATGATGGTGGCCCTAACTCTGAGTTAGGGCTGCCTTTCACTGAGTCCAGCTGCATTTCCCACCAGCACTCCCATCACCCACCCTACATCATCTGATGAAGCAGCATCTGGATGATCACAGGTAGTCACTAAGGTGCTGAGGACAGTCCCTGAGCCCAGATGAAGTATCTACCAGAGCCAAAGATGCTTCATCCTTCATCGTCATTCTCCTGGAGCTCCTCAGCACAATTGACTTTTAAATGATGTTCCTGACCCTGATCCCACTCTCTAGGAAGCATGACTCAGTAGTGTGGGGCACGCATCACCTGGCACCTGCCATGCTTGCTTCTACCCTTTGGGAAGCAATGATAGTTGGAATATGCTTCCTTGCAGACACGTCTGGATGTGTACACAGCCCACTTTCCAGATAGGACATCTGTCAAAAATATAATACACTGGGCCCAGGTAGGTTTCCTGAAACACAGATGCTTCACCTTGGGATGGTCCCTTCACTGAGGGTCTGGTGTCTGTAAGGCATTTGTGAGAGGTTGGGGAACTTGGACATGATCAGCTTGTGAGAAAGAACAGGCAAGGAATCAGGTGTACAAATGAGGTATTGGATGCAGGATGACCTGCCCTGGTTTCTTTGTGAACCAAGGAACACTGGGATGTGTGCCCAGAGGGGACAGGGAGGCCACAGCTGGATGCTGGGACCAGCTTGAGGTCCCCAAACATCCCCAAAGCAGAACTAGCTCGAGGACACCACAAGTGATGGTGGGTGGAAGCCAGGCCATATAAGGAGAGACTGGGAGGAGCTGGGCTTGCTCAGCTGGAAACGAGGAGGTGGAGCAGGACCCATCTGCATCTGCCTCTGCTCAAAGGGGTCCCAGAGACACGAGCCAGATACTACTGGTCTGAGCAACATGTTGCACCTTCAGCATGGGCTCTGCTGGAAACAGGGTCAGGCCAGAAGTCCCCACCCTAACGCCTTCTTACAGGTACCTTTTTAATCAATACAACTACTGTGCAGGTATCTGAAATTTCACCCTTGGGCTCACCAATATCTCTGAGCCCAAAGTGCCATGAGGAGGTAAGGAAGGTTGTTGAAGGACGACTCACCACCATGAAGTCCTCCAGCAGTATCCTGTGTGCACAGCACTGCTGGTGATGAGCAGATCTCCAGAGGTAGGAGGGTTGCACTGGGGCAGCCAAGGGTCACACACAACATCTTGATTTGTCAGCCCATAGCTAGAGACAGGCATGAAGCTGGACATCAAAGCATCACCCTGTTAAAAAAGGTGAAGAGTCTGGCTTTGCAGGGATGCCACCTCCTCCTGCACTCTGTCCTGTCAGTACCTTCTCATGTTGTGGCCAGGAGATGCCAGACCCTCTCAGCAGTACTCACTGGCCTCCCACCACAGATCTATCTTCTCTCCACAGGTGAAGAAATCAGGAGAATTCAAGGCTTTCAACTATGGTAGTGAAAACCGAGACATGTACCACCAGGTAGGAGGTTGCAGTGGCAGTGCTGGAGATGCCAGGGGACTGTGCTGGCTGATGTGATGATGGCTTGCAGGGGTTGACCATAGCAACAGTTCCTTGGAGTCTTTTGTGTCCCTTCAGGAGACACCTCCCTCCTACCAGGTTGAGGAGATGTCTGTGCCCACTGTGGTGTGGTCAGGGGGGCAAGACTGGGTGGCTGATTTGAAGGATATCCACCTGCTGCTGCCCCGCATCGCCCACCTTGTCACCTACAGTAACATCCCAGACTGGAACCACTGGGACTTCATCTGGGGCTTGGATGCCCCCAGGCGCCTCTACAGCAGCATTCTGGAGCTCATGGAGGGGTCTGAGTAGAGTGTCAGCCCCCCATAGAAACGCTGATGGCCTGGGCCCTCTAGGCTGGGACATTTCCTGCTATCTTCTCCTTCCTGTTGGCCTGACACATTTGTGGTGATGGTGATTCTTATGCATTCCTTAATCCTCGGGGTTTGTCCTCCTCCTTGCTTGATTGCTTCTCAAGGACTTGGTGGCACTGTGCAGTCAGGACAGTGTTGAGGTCAGCCAAGGTATCAGGATAGACAGGAGCCACTGGCTGACCAGCCTTGGGTGCTGGTGGAGCCATGTCCTGGGCTGCACGAGAAGCATGTGAGGACCCTGCCATGATGCCTATCCTGTGAGACAGGGATTAGAGCATCCAGCTCACAGGGAGATGGGAGGGAGATGGGGGTTGGGGCTGGATATGGGGAGACTGGGGCAGGCTGAGAGCAGCTCCCAAACACATCACAGGAAGGGGTGGAGTGCATGATGCCAAACGCTTATCAACAGCAAGGAGGGGCCCCAGATCGCAGTCCAGACGGGCTCAGGTTGCACATGGGGAACTCTTCTTCCTGTAGACAGGTCCTCAAGTAAGTGGAGAGTCTTCATGTAGAGGGCTGCAGGGCTTGGTTGGGCCAAGCAGGGTCATTCAGTGTGATGATTTGGGTTCTTTCATGCTCTCCTTAATGCCATCTCTAATACCATATTTCATGCCCTTTATTTCAGAAGTCATAGTTTGTATGGCAGAGATTAGGCCAGAATGTGACAAGCTATCCTCTATCTGCCTCAGCTGATCAGTGAATTCACCAACAGTGAAAGACCTTCCATTATCACTCCTTGCTAGGAATATACTGGCCAAGATGTTAGCATAGGATGAAGGAGCAAGCTTAATAAGCTTCTTCATGAGACCTGTTCCAAGAAGAATGTCATCAGGCTCATGTGTGCCATGATCTCCATAAAGCACTTCCTTCACAGCAAACTCCTTCAGAAGCTTAACTCCCTGCTCAATGGTGTTCCACTTCTTGGCAGCCCATGGCAAATCATCTCAGGAAGGATAGCTCATAGCCACAGCCAAGAGAAGGCGTGTCCATAAGCTAACCCTACCAAGAGGACTTGCCAGGTATTTGTCCACTCCACTCTCCTTAGTGAGTGGTCCCAGCTGCTTGGCAGACATGTCTCCTACTTGCAGAGCATTAGCACCAATGCCACGGCATCTCACTAGCCAGCTTAGGATTGGTTCACCTGATTCCCTTGAGTAGTCCTTTCTAACTTCCCTGACCTCTCTGAGAGGATCATTGGAGTCCTGGATGTCATCTTCCTCCTCTTCCTCCTGTTGATCTGGTTGTCCCTGGCCTAACAGAACCTTCCTCATAGCACTCCTAAACTCATTGGAACCATCCTCTCTCTTGGAAGCCAACCTCACAGCACTCTTCTCATTTGAGTATTGATGTCTCAGCACATTTGCGAGGTCTCGCAGACTAACTATCTCCTCTTCCTCCTCTTGCTGATCACCAGAGGTCCCCTTCACAGTATCTTCACAGTATCATCAGGGTTGGAAGAGACCTCACAGATCATCAAGTCCAACCCTTTACCACAGAGCTCAAGGATAGACCATGGCACCAAGTGCCACGTCCAACCTTGCCTTGAACTGCCCCAGGGACAGCGACTCCACCACCTCCCCGGGCAGCTCATTCCAGTGTCCAATGACTCTCTCAGTGAAGAACTTTCTCCTCACCTCAAGCCTAAATCTCCCCTGGCGCAGCTTGAGGCTGTGTCCTCTTGTTCTGGTGCTGGCCACCTGAGAGAAGAGAGCAACCTCCTCCTGGCCACAACCACCCCTCAGGTAGTTGTAGACAGCAATAAGGTCACCCCTGAGCCTCCTCTTCTCCAGGCTAAACAATCCCAGCTCCCTCAGCCTCTCCTCATAGGGCTTGAACCACACTTTGTCTTAGCTTTTGCCTTAGCAGGTGTCAGAAGGGCCTGAGCAGCAACAGACTTGGACGTGTCTGCTGGAGGGTTTGAATCATTAGGGGTCTGACCTGGAGCTTGTGAGTTCAAATCTGCCTAACTTTTAGTAGGGCTCTGATTCTGGTCTGCTAGCTGGGGATTCGAATTGGCTGAGCTGATGTCATTAGGATTTGGACTGACTGGGCTAGCGTTACCAGCATCAGTGGGATTATTTGCCTGTCCTCCTGGGATGCCTGCCAACCCTGACATGTTATCATTGTTGCTAGGAACATTCTGATTTTGGGTACCTGCCTGTGCTCCTGGCACTCCTGCCAAACTCTGCCCGTTGTTTTTGTTATCCTTCTTGTTTACATTCCCTCCAGGATTATTGGCAGAATTCCCAGAACCTACAGAGGAGGGTGGAGAGGCTGGCAGGGGGGAAGCAGATAACTGTGTTCCCTTGTTTTGGTGTGAAGGAGACTGCTTCTGAGACACAGAATTTTTCCTAGTTCTTACAGAAGCTGGTTTTGAATTTTTCACAAATAATGCCAAAATTAATATGAATATTAAAATCATAAGAGCCATGATAATGCACAGCAACTCCACCACAGTTTCTTTTCTGTAAAAATCCTTGCATGGACTTGGCATTTCAGTTTGGGGCTGGATGACCCTCATGAGAGCAGTAGATAAAGCAGAACCTCGATTGATTGTAACATTATTGACAAGTGCTCCTGTAATATTACTTGTAATATTATCAGAGACATTAAAACCAGCATAACCAAGGATAAAATCACCCCAGCTCCAGAAAATGTTGAAAGCTTAGCTTTGACCTTCTTATAAGCTACATGAAGCAAGAAATAACCAATTTGATCTTTGATCCAATTGTACACAAAAATCCAGAAAACAGGGCACACAATAATCCCCACCAAGTACAATAGCTGCCTTATTAGCTCCATTTTAATTCCCAGAGCCAATGAACAGTCACTCAAGTAGATTTAGCCCCACGTTGGGAAAGCCAATTAAAAATGTGATGGTTTGGGCTCTTACCCGTCCCCCCACACTTTTGAATTTGCCCTAGCTAACTCAGACGGCCTCTGGGAATATAAATGAAGCTATTTATTTTACAGCAGCAAATATACAAGCAACTATTTACAATATATACAGTTATATACAGAAAAATACAAAGGATAAACAATACAAAAGCACAACTCCCCTCCCAGAAACCTGAGTCCCCAGGAGGGGCTCTCAACCCACCCCAACACCTCCCCTTGCCCTCTCAACCTTACCCCAGTTCTCAGGAAGAAGAGAAGTGCAGCCAAGAGGTTAGGGAGCAAGGTTAGTGGGAGCAAGGTTAATGAGATGTGAGTAGGTCTGAAGGCAAAGGCAGAATGAAAGACCAAAATGGAGAATGTTTACTTCTTCTTCCCAGAGTTCTCAGCGTAACTGTGAGAGGAGACACAATTGTTTTCATTTCACTGCCCATTATCTAGTTCTTTTACCAAAACATTCTAACTTGCTTCAAACTAGCACATTCAGTCACAGGGCCGAGTGGCCACAGGTCCCTGCGCTGGATGCATGTCTCAGCCCTGACATGCTGGGAATGCCATCCTCTGCTCTCTGGGAGCAGGTGGCCTTATCTTCCCCCGGGTCTGGGTCACAGGGCCACCGTCCTCCCAGATGGCTGGTGCTCTGCAGCAGTGCCCTGCCCCATTCAGCCCCACTCTGCTGCTCCCTGGAAAACCAGAAGCAGGGAACCCTCCTCTGAAATAAACGCTCAAAGGGTACGCCAGGAGTCTGTGGCACACCTCCCACACCCTGTCTTGTCCTTACATGTAGATCCCAGGATTCGAGTCAGCTTGCCCGTGGTGCTGCGGTGACCCCAGCCACAGCCAGCTGGCCAGGCAGCTTGGCAAGGTGGCATGATTGCATCTGATGATCTTTGAGAGTTGATGGTTCTATGGTGGGTGCTGCCTGGAGCTCCCTGCTGGGAGCACCCCATATCCATGTCCCACCATTGCTGGAGTGGACAGGAGGTGGAGGCATACGTTGGGCTGCACCAGGGTAGGAATGGTCGTCATCAAAGGACCACCTGGCAGCCTTGGGGCGAAGAACTTCATTCATGCCCATACTGTCTTGGAAATTACCAACGAGAGCTCTGGGGGCATTGGCAGCTCTCCCTGGTGCCAGCGGGATGGGCCAGTTGACTGATGGACAGAACAGAAACATCCAGCTGCTCCTTCACCTTGCCGCTGGGGACGGAGCGGCCAGCTGACTGACAGACCGAAAGGCAGCGTGCAGCTCCCGGTGCTGGCTGGCGGCAGAGCAGCAGGGCGGTGTGGTGATCCCGAGGACGTCCCTAATGCCAGGAGAGGACCTCCATCCCCAGCCATGCAGCCGGTGCGGCTACCATCGCGCCGCGACAGGAGCCATCCCCACCCCGCCGAGCTGCCCAGGACGGGGCGGGAGCGGACGGGCCAGGCGGGGCCGAGCGGGCAGGGCGGGGCCCGACGGACGCCATGGAAGCCGGCGGCGGGCGACGAGCAGTGGTGGTGGGCGCGGGCCTGGCGGGGCTGGGGGCGGCTGGGCGGCTTCGCGGCCTCAGCTCCCTCCGCCTGCTGGAGGCAGCGGCAAGCGCCGGGGGCCGCGTCTGCACCCGCCCCTTCGGTAGGGGGGTATCTGGAGGGTGGGAACCGCGGGGCCGGTATTCGGCAGGGGGTGGGAGGCACCAGGGAGGAGGGAGGTGGCACTAAGGTAGGGGCTGCACTGGGGGCCGGGACTGTCCCGGAGCGCGCTGCTCCGGGGCAAAACCCAGAGCGGGGGAGCCTGCACGTGAACTACCCCTTCCTTGAACTGTGGGGCCAGTAGCGAGTGGGACCCATGCAGGGCTCACAGTGTGGGACCAGATCGGAGTCAGGCATGGGTGCCACAGAGGAGACTGGGGCACGGGAGGTTCCATTGGCTTCAGCTGGTTTAAAGGGCACATGGGTTTGGGGGTCCTGCCACATGTATGCCAAGGGTTGACACACCCTCCCCACAGCATCGGGGCTGGCAGAGATGGGGGCACACTGGATCCACGGCCCCTCACCAGAGAACCCTGTCTTCCACCTGGCCACCCACTATGACCTGCTGGGCCCCGAGGCTGCCCAGGAGGAGAACCAGAGGGCAGAGGCAGGGGGCCATCCCCCACTGCCCTCCATCACCTATGGCAGCTCAGGGAAGGTACTGAACTCGCAGGTGGTGAGCAAAGCCCGTGACCTCTTTGATGCCCTCCTGGCCTCCGCTCGTGCTTTTCTGGGGGCCAAGGAGCTGCCAGCACCCAGCGTAGGACACTATCTCCGGGCAGAGATTGCCCAAAGGGTCCCCACTTTGGGAGGGGGCGATGAGGATACCCGGCAGCTTCAGCTGGCTGTCCTTGCCGCTTGCCTCAAGCTGGAATGTTGCATCAGTGGGACCCACAGCATGGACCTGGTGGCCCTGGAGCCCTTTGGGGAGTACGTCTCCTTGCCTGGGCTGGACTGCACCTTCCCAGGGTAAGTGTGGGGCTCTGGTAGGGGCATATGGAAGGCTGTTTTGGGGGGCACCCTGTCCCCAGCTGCACCTCCTCCTGCAGTGGCTACAGCAGCTTGCCCAATCGATTGCTCTCGGCTCTGCCAGAAGGCACCGTCATGCTCAACAAGGCCGTGAGATCCATCCAGTGGCAAGGGGCCTTCTACGAGGAAGGGGACAATGCCAGAGATTTCCCTGTCCGGGTGGAGTGTGAGGATGGAGATGCCTTCCTTGCTGACCATGTCATCATCACTGTCCCACTGGGTGAGGAGATACCTTCTCATGCCCTGCCTGTCCAACCTGTTGGCATAGACTTGGCAAGGACTTGCCCAAATGCCTTCCTCTCCTCACATCACCTCAATGGGAGAAGCTGGGAAGGAGTTTAGGGAGGGAAAAATATCTCGTTTGGGGAGGGAATATCTCAGACCCCATCATGAAGCTTGGCAAACAGAGCTTCCTAATCTCCTGCCTGCAGGTTTCCTCAAGGAATGCCACCAGGACTTCTTCCAGCCTCCTTTGCCTGAGTGGAAGGCAGAGGCCATCCACCGCCTGGGTTTCGGCACCAACAACAAGATCTTCCTGGAGTTCGAGCAGCCTTTCTGGGAACCCCAGCAGCAGCTCCTTGAAGTGGTGTGGGAGGATGAGTCACCCCTTGAGGAACCCAGCACCAACCTGGAGGCCAACTGGTTCAAGAAGCTTGCTGGATTTGTGGTCCTCCAGCCACCTGAGCAGTATGTGGCCAGGAGCAGCAGCAAAGGGATAATGCAGCCCTCTAGAGGGATTTGGGCATTTTCTGGACAAAATGAAGGACCACCTCGGTCCTGCCTGGAGCTTCAAGACCTTTTAGGGTCCCTGGTGGCCCATGACACAGTAGCACTGTCAGGGCAAGGAGGGCATGGTGCTCAGTGAACAGCAGGAGAGCAGCGGGCTGTCCTCAGCCTCATCTTCCCTTCCCCAGGCACGGGCACGTCCTCTGCGGCTTTATTGCGGGGAAGGAGTCAGAGTACATGGAGACATTGAGCGACACACAAGTCCTTGGCACCATGACGCGCGTGCTGCGCACGCTAACAGGTACCACCCGCATAACCCCAATTTCCCACACATAAACATGTGCCTAGACTTCTGGATTGCATCCAAAATCCACACCTGCAGGCAACCCATCCTTGCCCGCTCCCAGAAGCATGCTCAGGTCCCAGTGGCACAGCACCTCCTACACCCGGGGCTCCTACAGCTACGTGGCTGTTGGCAGCTCAGGGGATGACATTGACATGCTGGCTCAACCTCTGCCTGAGGATCCCAAGGACCCCAAGGTAATTGCTTTAGGCCCAGGGGATGCAGTGGCTAGGGGGGAGGCAGGTCCTTCTGTTCATGGGCACAGACTGGAGTGGAAACTGAACACCCCCAGCCTTGAGGAGCACAAAGAGGTGGTATTCCCCAATCCCATGCCCTTTATGGGCCACCAACTCACCCCCCATAGCTCTTCCTGCTAGCTTTATGAGAGGGGGGGAACGCCATTTCCATAAAATTTGGAGACACATAGCTCATTCCAATCACTCTTCAGCATCCTCACAACACAGAGTGAGCCTCGAAGGAAGGGATGCTGCCCACTCAGTCTGCATCCCTGGGGTGCCAAAGGGCTGAGACGGGAGACTGGTGTAGTACAACCCAATGTTCTTGAGGAGTCGGGGGAGGCGGCAGGTCGCCAGCATTCACCTCCCACCTTTGCCACAGCCTTTGCAGCTCCTCTTCGCCGGCGAGGCTACCCACCGCACCTTCTACTCCACCACTCATGGGGCCCTGCTGTCGGGCTGGCGAGAGGCCGAACGGCTCAATCAGCTCTTCGAGGCACTCAGCCTCACTCTTCAGCTCTGAGGCAAGCAAATAAAACCCCTGCTTCGTGGGCCGTTGCCTGAAGGCTTCTCTCTCTCTGAGGCAATGGATGCGGCTTCTCGACTCGGTTCCAGCGGGGAAAAGAGGGCTGCAGCGTTAGTACCAATTAGTGCTGGCAATCATGAAGCGGGTGTCATCCAAAGGGGCCTGCGTCGGACCTGGATCCGGGGTGGTTTGAGGGGCTAAGGGTGGCTGCGGGGCGGGTTGGGGAGTAGGCCCCGCAGCACGTGGTGTGCCGGGCCCCGTGGGGGGCACAGAGGGATCTCCGCGGGGCACAGCAGCTCTCGTGCCGCCAGGACCTCCCGGAGGAACCCCAAGCTCTGTAGGTCGCAGCTCCGCCATAGCAGTGGGGAGGAAGCGGAAGTGAGGTGCCAGTCCTCCGACGTTGCCTCGGCCACGCCTCCCCGAGCGAGCGCCGGTTGTGACGTGTGAAGCGGCGCTGCCGCCATGAGAGGATTCGTTGGAGTTCTACGGGCGGCTGCAGCTGGGCCCGAGGCTGTGTCTGCCAGGTTTCGGGAGCGTTTCGATTTCGGCGGCCGTGAGGTGGCCTCCTGGTTCCCGGGACACATGGCGAAAGGTGAGGTGTGGGAGCGGGGAGCGCTGATACCTGCTCCCCGCTTCCGCCGCCGCCGCCACCCAGCGTTGTGTTGCAGGCCTGCGGCAGATGCGGGCTTCCCTGCGGCGCGCAGACTGTCTCATCGAGGTGCATGACGCTCGTATATCCCCCAACGCGGCTCCTCGTTGTGTGTGTTCCTCCCCCCACCCCGTTCTGAGTGTTCCCTGTGGGGCAGCAGGAGCCAGCACCTTGCGACTCCGTGTGAATCAGCTGCCTCTTCTCCCCGTCCCATGCGCCTCCAGCTCTGCACCAGTTCCATCAACTGTTCCCCCACCGCTCCCAGCTAGTTCCCTCAGTACGTGCTCCCATGGCAGCACACAGTCATGCTCCTTAACAGTCTCACATCCCGCTGTCGGGCCGTAACCCTATGCTTCAGGAGGCGCTGGGCATCCGCCCACACGTCCTGGTGCTGAATAAGATGGACCTGGCCGATCCCCGCCGGCAGCCGGTAAGCAGTGGGGCAGGGCTGGCTGGCTAGGGGCCTGCCCGCAGGTAGGTATTAGCAATGCCTCTGCCTGTCCCTTCAGACAGTCTTGGAGCATTTGAACCAGCAGGGATGCTCACACGTGGTCTTCACTGACTGCCAGTGCAATGGCAACATCAAGAAGGTAACAGGCCAGCAACCCCATGCCCAGCCTTGCTCTTTGCTGCTGATACCTGTGGGCTGCACACTTACCTACCAGGCCTGTGAAATGCCCCACACTGAGGGGGGGACACCAGCTTGCCCAATGTACCCCATCCTCTGCTCAGCTCCTATTTTGCACGTCCTTGTGGCACAGTGTCCTCTGAGCAAGTGACCACTGCCAACCCAGGCAGAGAGCTTCAGTTACAGCCCCTAGAATTGTAGAATTGTTCTGGTTTGAAATGACCTGTGAGGTCATGGTGTCCAACCACTGTCTAACCTTACCAAGTCTGGTGCACGCTTTGTGTTTCTCTGCAGATTGTTCCCCTGGTTGCCAAGCTGGTGGACAACAGCCCACGCTACCACAGGGCTGAGGTGAGACAATGGCAGTGAGACTGCCCATGCACACACAGGGAGCCAGGGTGACCATCAGCAGGTCATCTCCCTCCAGCTGGAGGGGTGAGGCTGCTCCTACACATGCCAGAAGCACCAGCAAAGGCTTGGGTGTCCCACTGTTGTGACTGCCCCTTGCTCCTGGAGTGGCTGGCTGATAACCTGCCAGTCCTCCTCCCTTCCAGAGCACTGCTTACAGCATCCTGGTGATTGGTGTGCCCAATGTGGGAAAGTCCTCACTCATCAACTCACTGCGGAGGCTGCATCTCAGAAAGGGTATTTCTGCATGCTGCCTAGGCCTAGGGGGGAGCAGTTGGTGCAGTTATGGAGCTGGTAGGGGGAGGGGGGCTTGCTTCTCTGACTTTCTCTCTCCTCTCCCCTGAGGGAAAGCCACTGCAGTTGGTGGCGAACCAGGCATCACCAAGGCAGTGCTGACCAGAATCCAGGTACTGTCTCCTCATTGCTGCTACCTACGTAGGTCCTGGCCTTTACCTCCCTGCCTCCTCTCACAGGATCTTTGGAAAACCTCAAGAGCTGACCTCAAAATGGCTGCTCAGGTCCCTTTTCCAGAGGCCTTATCAAAACCTTGCTCATTAGCCATGTCAGCAATCTACATGCTAGTTATTGAGCATGTCCTAATGGCCCTGCCTCCCCTCATCGTAGGTCTGCGAGAAGCCCCTGATGTACTTGGTGGATACGCCTGGTGTGCTGCCTCCGAAACTGGGGGATGTAGAGACTGGCATGAAGCTGGCACTGTGTGGTAAGGTGGAGGCTGTGGCCAGGGGGATTCTCCAGACATGCCTTTAAGCCCCAGCTGGGCCTGGTGCTTGAGTAGTGGCAGGAGTTGGCTGCTCACAGCCATCCCAGGCTGGTGCATGAATGGAGGTAGATGGTGGGAGAGGTGGCCAGGACTCAAAAGCAGGGCATGGCAAAGGAGTGGGAATCTCACCCTCTTTCCCAGGAGCCATCCATGACCACCTTGTTGGGGAGGACATCATGGCTGACTACCTGCTGTACACCCTGAACAAGCAGCAGCAATTTAGGTGAGCTGGTGGAGAAACTGGAGAGGGCCCTGGGCTGGGTCCACTCCCTGTGGTCCTGAGTAGATGACAGAGAAGCTGTACTCAAGGGGCTGGGGGACAGAAGCCACCTACTTTGGCAGGTATGTGCAGCGCTATGGGCTGTCTGAGGCCTGCGACAACATTGAGCACGTGCTGAGGCATGTGGCCCTCACTCTGGGCAGGACACAGAAGGTGAAGGTACTGACAGGCACAGGTGAGTGCTCCAGGAAGGAGATCTCTGTTTTTTGGGGTGCTGGGATGAGGCTTTTGGGAATCCCAGCACAGCTCCAGGCTCTGCTGACGCATCCTTCCACACCCATCTCTCCAGGAAATGTCAATGTGACAATGCTCAACTACCCATCTGCTGCCTATGAGTTCCTGCGGGACTTTCGGGCAGGACGCCTGGGCAAGGTGACGCTGGACTGAGACATGTTTCATGGGGCAGAAGCCACTTGAGTTGGGGACAGAGGCCCCCCAGCTTCCCAAGGATACCCCAGAGCTCCTCAGGGCTGAGGCCCCCTCAACATGGAATTCTGCTTAGAGTGGCTTTACAGGGGCAGCCCCCAGTTTTGCACCCCGGGCTGCCGTAAGCTGGGGTAGAGGATCCCCAGAGCAGGGGATGAGGCTGTACTGTGGTTGCTGTCCTGTGGCATGACCATGTAGGATGATGGAGCACAGCTGCTGCCTCCAGGCAGCATGAGACCTCTGAGGAGGTCTTGCTGCACTGTTGGGACCTCCGTCCCAAAATAAAAGCTTGTTGGGCAGGGTTCCAGGGCAGTGCCACTCTGGGCTTTCCGTCCTGAGCACCTGCCCCACATGCAGTCACACCTGCTTTCCACCCTGTTTTATTCCTGTCTCCTTGTCTTCCACACGGTGCTGGACCCAGGTACAGAGGAGTGGGACAAACTGGGTGCCTGAACAGGCAGGGCATGGGGTAGGTGGTGGAGGGGCTTCCCATGGGGTCCTGCCCCGCTGGTGGCCGGTAACCGGGAGAGGTCAGGTGCTGGAGGGATTGCTGCCTTGGGAGTTGCTGTAGTCCCAGGTGGGTACGCTCAGCCCCACGGTGGGGGCAGCCGGCCCTCACGGCAGTGGTAGTTCCTTCAGGCACAGTCTGGTGCCCTGAAATCGTCAGCGGCAGAGGAGAACAGCAGCGAAGGGACAGAGCCAAGCCACGGCCCATGCTGGCGGGGCTTGGCTTGCGGGTGCGGTGGTCGTCCAGTTGCCATCTCGGTACTCTGGACCGTCGCTTGTTTCCAGCTCGCCGGCAAGCCGGGCCCGGCGCAGGGTAGCCCCTGCCGCGATACCAGCTGCCGCCCCTGCGGCCGCTGCTCCGGCCACCCGCAGGGCTGACCCGGACGAGCCGTAGCGGGGCACCATCGCCTTCATTCGGCCACGGGTTGTCGCCCGGGCCCGGCCGCGGGCGGCTCCGCGGGCTCCACCGCGCCCGCCCTTACCGGCTACTGGGTCGCAGAGAGCGGCGGCCAACAGCATCAGGGCCCAGCACACCGCCGCGCTCCGCCGCATCCCACCGCTCCGCCGCACCTGGCACAGGGATAGGCTGCCATCAGCCGCGCAACGCCGCGACACGCCGGGGCGGTGTGCACGCCTGTGTCGTGTGCGTGCCACTCGTGTGTAACAGGGATGTTTTAGTCACGCGTGTACATCGCTCATGCCTGTGCCCGGGATGTGCACATAGGTCACTCGTGTGTTCCAGGGATGCATACGTGTGTCACTCATGCATATGCAACGCTCATGCCCGTGTCTGGGACGTGCACACATGTCGCTCGTGTGTGCCCGGGATGCACACGTATCGTTTCACTGTGTGCTTGGAACGCACACACGTGTCACTTTCATTTATGCATGTCTCTGCTATGTGCATGCGTGTACTTGGGATGCACGCACGCATGGCCCTCACGCAGCAGCCCACGGGTGACAAACCCGCTGGGACGAGGCGTGCACACGGGTGCGCGCACCCGAGCTGAGCCGACAGCCGCTCACACGCAAACCGGGGCGCGTTCCCCTCTCCCGTTCCTGGTACACCGTCGTCCCCCCACCTCCGGAGCACAGTCACACACACATCCCGCCAGCCACCCCCGGCACCGCGCCGGCCACCCCCGCTCTCGGGGCTCACCGGGGCTGATGCTGCCGCTGGGCTCGCTCCGCTCCTCCCTGGCCGCGCTCCCGCAGCCGCGTTCTCGCTGCCGTCGGCTCCCCCCCAACCCCACCCTCACTTCGCGATGACAAAGAGGCGGGGAGACGGGCACGCGGCACCTCACTAAGCCCCCACGGTGCAGAGGACTGGGAGGGACCTCTGGAGAGCATCCCCAGCCCCCCCTGTTAAAGCAGGGCACCCACAGCAGCTTACACAGGAGCACAATGCTCAGGGCGGGTTGGAAGCTCTCCAGACAAGGAGACTCCACAACCTCTCTGGGCAGCCTGCTCCAGGCCTCCAGCACCTTCACACCAAACAACTTTCTCCCCCTGCTCACATGGAACCTCCTGGCTTCCACTTTGTGCCCACTGCCCCTTGGCTTGGCGCTGGGCACCGCTGACAAGAGCCTGGCCCCATCCTCTTGCTACCCACAGGTCCTTTAGCTCTTGCTGAGCATTGCTTAGCTGCCCTCTGAGTCTTGCTCTTCTCCAGGCTAAACAGCCCTAGGGCTCTCAGTCTTTACTGCTCACAGAGCTGCTCCAGGCCTTTCTGCAGCTTTGCAGCCTGCCCTGGACTCTCCAGCAGTTTCCTGTCTCTCTTGAACTGGGGAGCCCAAAACTGGACCCAGGGCTCCAGATGTAGCCTGACTGGGACAAAGTAGAGAAGGAAAACCTCCCCTGACCTGCTGCCCACACTCTTCATGCACCCCAGTACAACACTGGTTGCCTTGGCAACCACAAGAACACATTGCTGGCTCAGCACTCCCAGGCCCATTCCCTGCACAGCTGTCCCCCCTTACCTGTCCTGCTGCAGGAGATTGTTACTCCCCAGAGGCAGGACCCTACCCTTGCCCTTAGTGAACTTCCTGACGCTCCCTGTGCACAGCTCTGCAGCCTGTCCAAGTCTGGCTGGATGGCAGCACAGCCTGAGGGGTGTCAGCCAGTGCTCCCAATGCTCTGGCAGCCGAGAACAGGCTGAGGGTGTCCAACGTGCCTCCATTCAAAAGGTCGTTGACGCAGAATAGGACTGGACCCAGTTCTGTCCCTCGGGGAGCACCGCAAGCTACAGACTTCTAGCTGGACCCTGCACCGCTGATGACAAGTCCCTTCCGCCCGGCCTCCTTCAGCTCTCTAGCCGCTGTCTGCCCACGTTCCCCACACCCCTTCAGGAGCCGCTCCTGGCGCCAGCGCCCGCACGGCCGCCGCACCCCCCACGCTGGAAATCCCCCTGGCGCCGCGACCAATGGAGAGAGGAGCAGGCGGGGCCGCCTCAGCCAATGGGCGCGGCGCAGAGCGGGGCGACTCCACTGTGCGCCGACATGGCCGCCTCGCCGCGCGCCCTTTTCCGGCTCGTCGTCGCCTCCGCGCGCTCGCGCGTGCTCCTGCTGCCGCCCCCCGCCCGCCCGCTGCTCGGGGCGCGGGCCTGCAGCACCGGTGAGCGGGGCACCGGGGCGGGTGCTGGGGGTACAGGGGCAGGCACTGGGGGCGCCGGGGCCTGGCCCCCGCCCCGCACCCACCGGGGCCGCCAACACCGGGCATGCCGGGTTTAGCATCGGGTCCCAGCACTGTGGCAGTGCATATGAAGGGTCTCGGCGCCGTGCGCGGGCCCGCTAGCGTGCACAGGTGCCTAACAGCGTGCGTTGTGTGGACCCAGCGCCTTTCACAGGGTCCCTAGGCTGTGCCTATCCTGTGCCGCCGCCGTGCGCCGTGCACCGTGTCCGAGCACCGGGCACCAGCCTGGCACAGACTGTTCTCTTGAATGCGCCTGCCTGGGTCAGGCTCGCACCGGCCACTCCTCAGCAGTCCGAGTGCCGAGCCCCAGGGGGTGATGTCCTGCAGACCGCTGGTGACCGTTGGCACATGTCTGCACCGTGAAGGTCGCGTTAAAATAGCACGAGGACGGCGGCAGCAGCAGCGTAGGGGGGTGGGATCTCAGCCGGTTCCAGGCAGCTGGTTGCCTGACGGAACCATGGGCAGGGGCCCAGTTCCATTACCTGGCAGTACAGAAGACAGGGACACAGCAGAATGTGGGCCTGATCCAGCTGAACCGACCGCAGGCTCTCAATGCCCTCTGCGAGGGGCTTATGGAGGAGCTGCGACGGGCACTGGAGGCCATGGAGAATGATCCACAGGTGGGGGCCATCGTCATCACCGGCAGCCAAAAAGCCTTTGCAGGTAGGGCAGGGTGCCTCCCCACACCCCATGTTTTAGGGGAGGGGAGGTTCGGTGCCCCACCTTGTTTCCCTTTGCAGCTGGTGCTGACATCAAGGAGATGCAGAATAAAGGCTTCCAGGAGTGCTACAGCAGTGGTTTCCTCTCTGGTTGGGACAAGGTGTCCACTGTCCGCAAACCAGTCATCGCTGCCGTCAATGGCTATGCTGTGAGCCCCCTTCACCCATGCCCACAGCCCCCAGCTTGGCCCCAGCACCTTTTGACCACTCTCCTCCTCCCCTGTCCTAGCTGGGTGGTGGGTGTGAGCTGGCCATGATGTGTGACATCATCTACGCCGGGGAGAAGGCACAGTTTGGACAACCTGAAATCCTGCTGGGGACCATCCCAGGTGAGCAGAGGGCACCTGCCAAGGGAAGTCCATCCTGGCCTGAGCAGGGACAGTGTGGATACTCTGGTGTCTGTCTGCGGACCTTTCTCTTTCTCACATGGTACCAGGTGCTGGAGGGACACAGAGGCTGACCAGGGCGGTAGGGAAGTCTCTGGCGATGGAGATGGTCCTAACTGGGGATCGGATTTCAGCAGCAGAAGCAAAGGAGGCAGGTAGGAGTGCAGGCCAAGCCTGGCATTGCAAGGAGCCATCCTTCCACCCCACCATCTCCCACTGTCTCTCCTAGGTCTGGTCAGCAAGGTCTTTCCTGTGGACAAGCTGCTCAATGCAGCCATTGCCTGCGCTGAGAAGATTGCCAGCAACTCCAAGCTGGTGGCTGCCATGGCAAAGGAGTCAGTCAATGCTGGTAGGGGCTGGGGGACAAACCAAGACCCCATCCAGGATGGGCAGAGGGGACTGGTAGCAGAGTTTCCCCAACTTCTTTCTTGCTCTCAGCCTTCGAGACAACGCTGGCAGAGGGAACCAGGACAGAGAAGCGGCTTTTTTATGCCACCTTTGCCACTGTGAGTAAGGGGGGTCGACCCCACTGTGTGGGGACAAAGTTGGGGCTAACACAGCTCCCCCACACCTCATCTCTGCTCCTCACAGGATGACCGCAGGGAGGGGATGACAGCATTTGTGGAGAAGCGGAAGGCGAAATTCACTGACAGCTGAGCCCAGGATGCTGCAGGTCCCCATGGCCACTTGCTTCTATCTGTCCCCTGTGTAACCCTGTGAAGAGGTCCAGAACCTGGCAGGAAGTGAATGTCTCTGGAGTGAGACAGTGGGGCAGCGGGGACCATTTTTGCCATGGCTATTAAAAGGCTTTCTTGGCACAGCTGAGAAGTGGGGCATCCTTGCTATAGGGTCCCTCTTGAGCTGGGAAGCATTTGGGGTTCCTCAGATGCCCCCTCCACTCCCTGGGCTGGGCAAGAGCAGCCTTGTGGGGCAATACCTCCCTGTGTCCCCTGGGGAGGGGACAGCCTGCAGTGTCTTCTTGAGTGCAACACTAGTGTGCTGAGTTCAACTGGCCTCAGTCCCCCCCTGAGCTGAACTGAGGCTGGGATGATGGGCCAGTGTCCAAGGCATCATCCTCACTCTGCTCAGGTGAGCCCAAGGAAGGGGGTCCCCCACATTTGAGGGGCCTTGTCCTTAGCAGTGGGTTTCTGGCAGTGATGAGGAGCTCATCAGAACACAGGATAAATGGGTTTATTGATGGGGACTTAAGGATGTGTGGAGAGCAACAAGTCCCCTCAGGAAGCTGCAGGGGTGGTTCCCACCCTGCATTTCACAGCTTGCATGTCTCCAGCTCAGCTGTGGTGGATGTGGTTGAGGTCCTCCTCAGGGCCACTCTGCACCTTCACAGACAGCTTCTGGGGTGGCCTGTGGACATCAGCTTCCCTGGCATTGTCAGGGGGGTGGTAGAGGTGGTCGAGGTCCTCCTCAGGGCCACTCTGCACCTTCACGGACAGCTTCTGGGGTGGCCTGTGGACATCAGCTTCCCTGGCATTGTCAAGGGGGTGGTAGAGGTGGTCGAGGTCCTCCTCAGGGCCACTCTGCACCTTCACAGACAGCCTCTGGAGTGGCCTGTGAACATCAGCTTCCCTGGTGTCCTGGGAGTGGTGGAGGTGGTGGAGGTCCTCCGGTCCCATCTGAGCCCAGCCATTGCTGGAGAAGACCTTGATATGTGGTTCCACCTCTTGGGAGTTTTCTGGTGGCTCCACAGCTCGTATGCCCAAGATGCTGGAAGCAGGGAGTGGAATCAGTGAGGGAAGGTAGCAGTGCATGAGGGTTCCTGAGCAGGCCCAGGGCTTGGGCTAATCCCAGCCCTTTGGGGTCCAGGAACCCCCTCCAGAGGCTGGGCTAATCCCAGCCCTTTGGGGTCCAGGAACCCCCTCCAGAGGCTGAAGTTACCCACTTGGGGAGCAAACAGCCCTAATTTAGCTGCTTCTCCTGCAAAGGGCACCACAGCAAAGGGAAAATGGAGGGTTTGGGTGGTTCTGAGGGAAGAGAGTGCAGAGGAGGGGCAGAAAGGAACCAGAGAATTTTACTCCCCCCTGCCTTAAGTGCTTTAAAGATGGGGTTGTTGCTTTGCTGGGTTTTGCTGCCCAGCTGTGAGTGCCCAAAGGTGCCCGGCTGCCTCTTACATTTCCTCCACCAAATTCTGCTCCGTGGCCATATTCTGCTTGGTGTCAACCAGAGCCTGTGGGGACACAGAGGGGTGCCAGGGGAAAGGTTACTGCATATCACTTAGGGGGCTTCCTATGCCATCACATGGGGCAATAGGAGGGTGAGGTGGGGTGTGGACACTCACCTCGGTGCCCGTGGGTGCAGGCAGGAGGGCAGCACCCAGCAGGATGGTTATGCTGCAGAGCCGTGCAGCTGTCAAGCTGGCAGAGAGATGATGGCAGAGAGACCAGGTTAGCAGAAGCTGTGTTGGCTAGTGCTTGCCTGCACTTTACAGTGCCCACCTATGCCCACAGCTCCTGCAGGCACTGTGCCTATGCCCACAGCTGCTGCCTGTGCCTGCACACCCAACTTCTGTGGGGACCCTGTACTTGTGCTCCCATGGGCACCCTGTGCCCACACCCACAGCTCCTGCCTGCACCCTTCTCCACTCACAGTCCCTGCTTGTTCCCACAGCTCTGGCATGTGCCCACAGCTCCTGCCTGACTACCAGTGCCACTCCTGCCCCCTTGGCTGCTCCTCAAGCCCTCCAGCATTGCCCCCTGGGGCCAGGCAGGACTTACCACTCCATGGCTGCCTTCCACTTGCTGCCTGACCCTTGCCCTGCACTTCGCCCCTGGGTGGGTGTGGCTGAAGCTGGGCAGTGCCAGGCTGCTGATGCCACTCAGGGCAAAGGATGAAGTGACAGCAGGGCACTGCACCCAGGTACCACAAGGCTGCCTGCCCTGGGGCACAAGTGGGTCCCGCGTTTGATGGTAAAGCAAACAGCAGAGCTAGTGTTCTGAATAAGGGAACTGGGGCTAAAGGCACTCTGCCAGAAGCAGGGAGCAGCTGGAAGCCTCAGGGCTGCTGTTCACTGTATCACTGTTACATAACTGAAGCTTACTGGAGCAGGCTCTGGCAAGCGGTAGAAGGTCATGGAATTGTTTCAGTTGGAAAAGCTCTTTCGAAACACTCAGTCCAAGGACTAACCCATGTCCCTCAGCATCACAGCTCTGTCCCGGGAAACACCTCCAGGGATGGTCATTCAACCACTTCCCTGGGCAGCCTGTGCCAGTGGTTGAGAAACCAGCCTTTCAGGGAAGAAGTTTCTTATGTCCAAACTAAACCTCCCCTGGGGCAAACTGGGACACTTTACTTTCATTCTGTCACTCATTACTAGGCAGAAGAGCCCAACCCCCACCTCACTGCAGCCTCTTAGGGAGCTGTAGAGAGCAATTAGGTCTCCCCTTAGCGTCCTCTTCTCACTGCACACTCCCAGCTCCTTCAGCTGCTCCTCCCCAGCCCACTTCTCCAGACTTTCCCCACCTTTGTTGCCCTTTTCTGCATCTGCACCATCCCTTCAATGTCCTTGGAGTCAGGGGCTCAAAAACGAACCCAGCACTCCAAGTGTGGCCTCATCAGTGCCAAACAGGGGACAGTCACTGCTCTGCTCCTGGCCATGCCTTTGCTTATCCAGGTCAGGATGCTGATGGCCTTCTTGGCCACCTGCGCACACTGCTGGAGCATCTTCACATAGCTGTCAGCCAGCACACTCAGGTCCTTTTCTGTTGGGCAGTTTCCAGCCACTCTGCCTGAAGCCTGAAGCCTTCCTGGAACTGTGACCCCACTGTGGGATCCAGCAGTTGGCTTTGTTGAGCCTCATCCTATTGGCATCGGCTAAGTTGGGAGGGAGTGTCCATCAGCTAGAAGGTAAGGAGGCTTTGCAGTGGGACCTGGACAGGCAAGAGCCATGGGCCAAGGCTCACTGAGTGAAGTTCAACAAGTGCCAGGTCCTGCACCTGCGTCACAACAACCCCATGGGGAGCTACAGACCTGGCCATGTGTGCTTGGAAAGCTGCAACTTGGAGAGAGACCTGAGTGTGTTGGTTGGCAGTCACTGAACATGAATCAGGAGTGCCCAGGTGGCCAAGCAGCCAATGGTATCCTGGCTTGGGTTAGACACAGGGTGGGCAGCAGGGACAGGAGAGCACTGCTGAGCCCACACCTTGAGTGCTCAGTTCTGGGCACTTCAGGAAGGACACTGAGGGGCTGGAGCAGGTCCAGAGCAGGGCAGCAAGGCTGGAGAATGGCCTGGAGCAGCTGGGCTATGAGGAGGGGGTGGGGGTGTTCAGGCTGGAGAAGAGGGAGGCTGAGGGGAGACCTCATTGCTCTCTACAGCTGCTTGGAGGGAGGTTGGTGCTAGGTGGGGGTTGGTCTCTTCTCCCTCATAACAAGAGAAAATGGCCTCAAGTTGCCTCAGTGAAGGGATAGGTTAGACACTGGGAACAATTTCTTTCCCAAAAGAGTTGTCAAGGCCTGGGCCAAGCTGCCCAGGGCAGTGGGGGCGTGTCCATCTTTGGAGGGATTTAAAAGCCATGGAGATGTGCTGCTGAGGACCATGGTCTAGTGTTGGCATAACAGTTGAACTCAATGATCTTGGAAGTCTATTCCAACCTTCATGATTCTATGAACTCTGGAGGTCCCTTCCAACTGAAAGCATTCTATGAGAAGCTGGTAAACCCAAAGTGAGCTGGCATTAGCCCTGGGCCTGCAGCTGCCAGCTGGATTCAGGTTTTAATAGCAAGGGCAGGCAGTCAGCAACCTGGAGCCTGAGGAAAAGGGAGGTGGACAATTATGACCTAAACACATTAGGGAAAGCGGATTGGGCTGCTGCTGCAGAACTTTTGTACCACCACATGCCAAAGCCTGGAGACATCTCCAGTGCCCTGGTGCCTGCATTACACTTTTTTATTGTGGTGGGGTAAAAAATAAAAGCCTCATTTAGGGGCTTCCAGTGCTCTAGAGGAATTTTTGGTGGCTGCCGATATCTGCTGGTGATCATCGCCAGGCAGATATGGGGCAGGAGCACCAGAGTGGTGGCCAGAAAGGCAGGGAACAAAGCCTGGTGTGTGCAGGAGTCAGTTGCAGAGGTATGCAGGGGGAGGGCATGTGGGTGCCTGTGAAGGACAAGGAGGTGTCTGTGGTGGTCTCCACAGGCAAAGACCTGGGAGACATGGTGTACAGCATGAAACAGCAATGTCCTCTTGTTGCCAAGAAGGTCAGTGCTGTCCTGGGGTACATGAAGAAGAGTGTAGGCAGCAGGTCAGGGGAGGTTCTCCTTCTCTACTCTGTCCCAGTCAGGCCACATCTGGAGTCCTGGGTCCAGTTTTGGGCTCCCAAGTTCCAGAAAGACAGGGAACTGCAGAAGAAAGTCCAGGGGAGACTACAAAGACGCTAAAGGGCCTGGAGCAGCTCTGTGAGGAGGAAAGGCTGAGGAGAAGAGCAGCCCCAGAGGGGATCTTCACAGTGCTCATAAAAGCTAAAGGACTTGTGGGGGGCAAGAGGATGGGGCCAGACTTTTGTCAGGGGTGCCCAGCACCAGGCCAAGGGGCAGTGGGCACAAAGTGGAAGCCAGGAGGTTTCAGCTGAGCAGGAGAAAAGTTGTTTGGTGTGAGGGCGCTGGAGGCCTGGAGCAGGCTGCCCAGAGAGGTTGTGGAGTCTCCTTGTGTGGAGAGCTTCTAACTCCCCCTGGGCATTGTGCTCCTGTGCAAGCTGCTGTGGGTGCCCTGCTTTAGCGGGGGGGCTGGATGATCTCCTGAGGTCCCTTCCAAAACCTACCATGCTGTGGTGTGGTGCAAGGGAGTAGCTGTGTGTGCCTGTGTGGAGGTGTGGATATGGGCTGGGGGGGGGTGCTGTATGGGTGCATGGGGTGTGCAGAAAATTAAGGTTATTTGCGTATGTGCAGGTGTGCCCAGGGTTATGGGCATAGGGAATAGGAATAGGCACAGGGGTATAGGCACAAGGAACAGGGACAGGTAGGTGTCCACAGCACACCTCTGTGTGTGGCTCCATGCTCTGGCTGGCTGCTTCCCTCTCCCCTTCCCCATCTCTCCATCCTTGTTCTCCACCTACCCCTGGGGCAGTGCCTGCCATGGTGTCAGCTCTCCTCTGACAGCAGCCACCCTGGCTCCATGCAGCTCTTCGGAGGCAGGGGAACACAGACTGAGTTGTAAAACTTGTAAAAGCCCACGTCTCTGTAAGCATCGTTCCTGTTTCAAAGGATTGTTCCAAGCCCTTTTTATCCTTTGTTCCTCCCAGATGTTCCTCCCATAGATAGGTGAGTGGAAAAGAACAAAGAAGTTCCAGATACTAAACTTGGATTAGCTCTGTTACAGCAACTTGTCCCTTTACAGACATTTTGTTAGTGTCAAAGTTCAACAGAACACTGAGCTGGCAGGATGGGATGGAAAATGAAGGGAAAGATGAGAAGACAAATCACTTCCAACCCAACCTGATCTCTGGAGCAAAGGGAGGATCATACTTCATACTCAGCTCTGCCTGAGTTTTAAAGTGAGGTCACTTGCTAACAATTCTTTATTCATCTAGTTGGAGGTCACTTAATTTGAACTCCCCATGGAAATGAGCTGCAAGGCACCAACCAGGCTGCTTTCCTTGGCCCAGGTAAAGTTTCCACTTGAGGTTCAGAGCAGAGCAGACTTCAGTGAGATGGAGAAGGTCAGAATTAAGGACAAAAGTATTTATCAGTGGCCCCGAGCTCCTGTACAGTCATCAGACTCCCTCTTGGTGTTTATTGAGCCTTTTTTTTTTCCCCACAGAACATAGAAAATCATTTAAATGGTGCTGCACAGTCTCAGCTCCAGCAGCTAACCTCTCAGCTCCAGGTCATGGTGCTTTGTCTTAGTCTTGAGACTTCCTGTGAGGAACAGCCAGGGAGTTCCAACCATCCTATGTCTGTGTGCTGTCCCAGGGGCTGGCCTTGCTGGGAGCTTTGAAAACCACTATGAGGAAATGAAGAAATTACATCAAAAGAATTAAATTAATTGCTGGAATCTGTCTCACTCTTAATCTGGATTCTGTTTTGCTTCTTCTCAGTGGGGGAAGTGTGACAGCCTGTCCCAGGCCAGCTGAGAAGGCTGAGGGCTGCAGGGCTTCCTGCAGGAAGAGGGCCCATGGTGTATTTTTGCTCAGTATTCTCCCTTCTGCATTTTCCATAATGATTCCCTGCCAGTGCTTCACAAAGCCTGTTTGATTCCTGCAGATGCCTGAAGTCTGAACACAGCATTTATGATCATAGAATGGCTCAGGCTGGAAGGGACCCAATCCCCTTGCCATGGGCAGGGATACTTTCCACTAGAATTGGTTGCTCCATCCAGCTTGGCCTTGAACACTTCCAGGGCAAAGGCATCCACAACCAATCTGGGCAACCTATTCCAATGTCTCTCCACCCTCATACTGGGTACTTCTTCCTAAATTACAGAATAACCCTGCTCTCTTTCAGCTTCAAAATGCTCCCCCTGCCCTTGTCCTGCCTCTAGGCATCTTGAAAAGCCCCTTGGCAGCCTTCCTGAAGGTGACCGATGTGAGGCTCAGAGATAACCTTGGCTGCAGCGACCATGAAATGATAGAATTTAAGTTCCTCAGGGCAACTACAACCCTGGATTTTAGGCATACAGACTTTGATCACTTCAGGGATTTGATGGTCAAAGTACTTTGGGACAACGCCCTAGAGGGTAAAGGGGCCAGGACAGCTGCTCAGTGTTCAAGGATCACCTTCTCCATGCCCAGGAGTAAAGCATACCAACAAAGAGGAAGGCTAGGAGACCTGCCTGGATGAGTAAGAAGCTCCTGGACACACTGACACACAAAAAGAAAGTCTGCAAGGACTGGAAGAAAGGATAGCTAGAATGGGGGTATATAAGTGTAAAGGGTTAACCTTCCTGGGGGTGGCCTGAACCTGACCCCAGGTCCTCCTTACTCCTTCCTGGGGGTGGTCTGAACCTGACCCCACGTATAGTGGTTAGCTCACTCCCACTTCCTGTCTAGCCCCCTACAAAAAAAGAGAAACTTTCTCTTTCCCTTTTTGCCCTCCCTGCCTGCTAGTACCACCCTTGTTCCTGCGGTGCCTGTTTTACAACGTAGCCATTCTACCACATGGTAGACAACTACTTCCTGAATCTACCTCCATCCATTGACATCAATCTGGTTGTATATATATATTTGTATCTTGTTTCCCTTTCCTATACCTCTTTGTAACTCCCTTACCTTAAATACTTTTTATGTACTGTTATTCTTTTAACTGCCAAATCGAAGCAAGACTATTCTTTGGGAATTTTTACCCCTTTTCCTCTCTACATCTAGTTCCTTTCTTTCCAAAGGGGAGGAGAGAGGAAGGCATCCTACTATTGTATTGGTTCTGTTAGCTATATTTTGAGTCCCTGGGAAGATTAAACTAGAAGCAATACAATAAGGAAGTGGCCTGAGCAGCAAGAGACCTGACTAGAAAGGCTAACACTTAGTTAGAATTAAGTCCAGATAGAGAGATAAGGGGAACAGCAAAAATTTCTATAGGTACATTAATGGCAAAAAGGTGGATAGGGAAGGTATGGGCCCCCTTGGGAAAGAAATAGGCAAACCAGTGACAAGGCAGATGGAGAAGGCTGAGGTTCTCAACCACTTCTTTACCTCAGTTTTCACTGGAAAGGGCTGAGCCACACTCCCAGTCACAGAAGATAATGGCAGGGGCTGGAAGAAAGAACTGCCCCTGGCGAGTGAAGAGCAGGTCTGTGGCCATCTGATGAACCTGAAAAGCATTCAAGTCCATGGGACCCAACAGGATACACCCACGTGTAGTGAGAGAACTGGCGGATGAGGTTGCTAAACCACTCTCTATTCTGTTCCAAGAGTCATGGCAGGCTGAGCAAGTCCTCACTGACTTGAAAAGGGGAAAGACAACCCCCATTTTCAAAAGGGAAAATAAGGAAGCACCAGGAAACTACAGGCCAGTCAGCTTCACATCTGTGCTTGGTAAGACCATAGAGCAGTCTCCTGGAGGCACTGCTGAGGCAGAATAATGAAGAGGTGACTGGGTACAACCCACATGGCCTCATCATGAGCAAATCCTGCCTGTCAAAAATGGGGACCTTCTACAACAAGGTCACAACATCAATAGGTGAGAGATGAGCAACTGACATCATCTACCTGAATCTGAGCAAAGCCTTCCGTGCTGTCCTGCACAACATCCTGACCTCCAAGCTGGTGAAACATGAATTTGACAGACAACTCAGTGGATTAAAATTGGCTTGGCGGCCTCACCCAAAGAGTGGCTGTCAGTGGGTCCAGGCCCAAGAGGAGGCAGGCCCAAGTGGAAGCAGGGACAATTGAAGCCCCTCAAGGATCAGCAGTGGGATCTGTTTTGTTTAACATCTTTGTCAGCGACATGGCCAGGGGCCTTGAAGCAGCCTCAGCACCAAGCTGTGTGGTGTGGCTGACAGTTGGAGGGAAGGATCCATTCAGAGGGACCTGCACAGGCTGCAGAGGTGAGCCCAAGCTAATGTCATGAAGTTCAATAAGAGCAAGTGCAAGGTCCTGCAGCTGGGTTGGGGCAATCCCAAGCGCCAATATAGGCTGGGCAATGCCTGGCTTGAGACTTTGGCCCTGGGGAAAGAGACTTGGGGGTGCTGGTGGATGAGAAGCTCAACATGAGCCAGCAGTGTGCACTTGCAGCCCAGACAGCAACCAGATCCTGGGCTGCAGCAAGAGAAGTGTGTGCAGCAAGGCAAGGGAGGGGATTCTGTTCCTCTCTGGTGAGACCCCACCTGAAGCACTGTGTCCAATTCTGGAGCCCTATTACAGGAAAAAGCTGGAGGTGCTAGAAGGTATCCAGAGAAAGGCCATGAGGATGATCAGAGGGCTGCAGCTGCTCTGCATGGGGCCAGGCTGAGAGAGTTGGGGGTTTTCAGTGTGGAGAAGAGAAGACTCTGAGGAGACCTTATTGTGGCCTTCCAGTATCTGGAGTGGGCTGCAAGAAAGCTCAGGAGGCACTTTTTAAGGTGTTGGGTAGTGACAGCACTGGGGATAATGGATCCAGCCTAGAGGAGGGGAGATTTAGATTAGATGTTAGAACAACGTTCTTCTCCATGAGGGCATTGAGACACTGGAACAAGTTGCCCAGGAAAGTGGTGGAAGCCTCATCCCTGGAGGTTTTTAAGGCCAGGCTGGATGTGGTTCTGGGCAACCTGATTTAGTGTGAAGTGTCCCTGCCCATGGTAGGGGAGTTGGAGCTGGATGATCCTTGAGCTCCTTTCCAGCCCTGACAATTCTGTGATTCTATGATTCTATGGGAAGGCAGCTGTGCCCATCTGTCCAGAAAGCCACTGCTGCCTTGAGCAGTCCTGGCACAATTACTCACAGCATAGGCAAGTTTCTCACTTGATTTCAGAAAGGATGTGTTGGTTTGAGGCTAATTGGAATATTTTAATGAGAGAAATTAGATTATTGGTTGTGAAAAGAAAATAATAGTGAAGTCTGTATCACTCACTGGTTCTGCTTGCGGGACATAAAAAGCCAAAACTGTTATAAACAAATATTGTCAGTCTCTCTCTGGTTGCCACTTACTTCATTAACTCCTTTGCCTGGACCTGTATAACTCAATCTAATTATTCCTCTTCTAACTCCTTACCTGTCAGTCTCACCCCTTCTGAGATAAGGGAGGGGGTGGGTAGGAAGGGAGTTAGTTTGGAGCCCTCCTGGGTGGCTTTTGCTGTTTGGGAGGAGTTCTGAATGTCTGTATTACTTTTAACTTGTATATAACCTCAGGAGGTTCAACAAGACCAAGTGCAAGGTCCTGCATCTGGGTCAAGGCAATCCCAAGCACAAATACAGGCTGGGCAGTGACTGGCTGGAGAGCAGCCCTGAGGAGAGGGACCTGGGCGTGCTGGTGGACGAGAAGCTTAACAGGAGCCAGCAGTGTGCACTTGCAGCCCAGAAAGCCACCCAGAGTCTGGGCTGCACCAGGAGAAGTGTGGCCAGCAGGTTGAGGGAGGTGATTCTCCCCCTCTACTCCACTCTGCTGAGACCCCACCTGGAGTACTGCATCCAGTTCTGTAGCCTCCATTACAAGAAGGATGTGAATATGCTGGAGTGTGTCCAGAGAAAGGCCATGAGGATGCTCAGTGGGCTGGAGCAGCTCTGCTGTGAGGACAGACTGAAAGAGTTGGAGCTGTTCAGTCTGAAGGAGGCTCCCAGGTGACCTCCTTGTGGCCTTCCAGGATCTGAAAGGGGGCTACAAAAAAGCTAGGGAGGGACTTTTTAGACTGTGAGGGAGTGCCCAGTGGAACAAAGCTGGAGGTGGGGAGATTCAGCCTGGACGTGAGGAGGAAATTCTTCAGCATAGAGTGGTAAGAGCCTGGAATGGGTTGCCCAGGGAGGTGGTTGAGGCCCTATCCCTAGGGGTGTTTAAGGGCAGGCTGGATGAGGCTCTGGGCAGCCTGATCTAGGATAGGGTGTCCCTGGGCATGGCAGGGGGGCTGGAACTGGCTGATCCTTATGGTCCCTTCAAACCCTGACTGATTCTATGAATCTATAACTGTATATAGTTGTAAAGATCTATATAGATTGTATACATATGCTTGTAAATGTGTGCTACATTGTAAAATATAGCTTCATTCTTAACTTCCAGCTGGCTGAGTTAGTCTGGTGAATCTTATATGTGTGTGTATGAAACTCCCAAACCACCACAGAGGATCACAAAAACAGCATTGTGTCTCAGACAGAATGAATGTGAGCATGGGTCAGGCTTTAAATGTTAAGGGAGGTGGTGCAGAGACACAAAAGGGCCTGTAGCATAGCACCTCCCAAGGTATGCATGCATCCCAAAATGAAGCCACATCATCACTGGTTTGGTCCTTCTATCTTCCTAGGGCCCTTATAGGTTACTGCAAACAGCCCTGCTCAGCCAAAGTGCCATGGCTGATGTCTGCAGGCAAGAGTGGCTGGTGCCCTCCCACCTGGCACAAGGTTGGTGGACTGACTTTCAGACTTTCTTCCTTGGTCCTTTAAATCCTCGGGTGGCACCTTGTCCAAAGCAAATCGTGGAAGGGATCCTGGAAAGGGAGACAGGCTTTAGTACACACCAACAGCCCTCCTCTCACAGCATCACTGGGGTGTTTTATAGCTCTTCTCCACAGCTCTCAGCCTTCCCTCTTCACAGAGACGCTCCAGGCCCCTCAGCAGCTTTGCAGCCTCCCCAGGACTCTTTCCAGCAGTTCCCTGTCTCTACTGAACTGGGGAGTCCAGACCCAGATCCAACACTCCAGATGTGGCCTCAGTAGGACAGAGTAGAGAGGGAGTAGAACCATCCTCGACCTGCTGCCCACATTCTTCTTGGCCTCCTGGAGGAAAGCAGCCTCAGAAGGGATCTGAGCAATGCTTAGCAAGAGCTAAAGGACCTGTGGGAGCCAAAAGGATGGGATCAGGCTCTTGTCAGTGGTGGTCAACCACAGCAACACAGGAGGTTTCACCAGACCAGAAGCTTCTTTGGTGTGATGGTGCTGGAGGCCTGGAGCAGGCTGCCCAGACGACTTGTGGAGTCTCCTCTGAGGGTATACCAGATTCCCCTGGACACTGTGCTCCTGGGCAAGCTGCTGCAGATGCCCTGCTTTATCACGGAGGTTGGACTGGACGAGCTCCAGAAGTCCCTTCCAACCCCTACTATGCTGGGATTTTGTGATATTAATCTTTATGCTAAAAGATTATTAAAACAACTAATAAAAACAATTCCAACATGGGCACTGGGAAGATGGTGGTTATTTTCTAATCACTCCCTTGTATCTCCTACAAGTTTTACAGAGTGGGATTTTTAAAGTCAAGCCAGCATTAGGCAATTTAGCTTTGATGTGGAAGAAAAAAAACAAAACCACACAAAAATCAGTTAAAAATATCCCAGAAATGCTGCTGTGGCCTTGCAAAACCTAAGGCTGAGTAGGATGTTAGGAACAAGTTCTTTACTATGAGGGTGCTGGAACACTGCAACAGGTTGCCCAGCGAGGTGTTTGAGGCCCCATCCCTGGAGATATTCAAGGTGAAGCTGAACAGGGGTGTGGGCAGCCTCATCTAGTGGAGGATGTCCCTGCTGAGTGCAGGGGAAGTTGGATTGGATGAGCTTTGGAGATCCAACCCAGAGCACTCAGTGATTCTGTGTTCCCCTGCTTTATCTGCTTCTGCATGGAGACACAGCTCCAGCTGAAGCCCTGAGTCAGATAGGATGGGGCAGTGTTACAAAGCATGAATGTCATTTGTCTGAGTGTTTTAGGACAAAGTTCTTACCTCCAGACCCACCACACTGTGCGATGTGATGGAAAGAGCTGAGGGGTGTGTAGAGTAACAGAAGCTTTTAACAGGGCTGCTCAAGTGGCTTGCCATGCACAGAGAAAAATCTGTCACGATCTGTCCAACACAGAAACATCCTGAGCTGTGCTGCCCCAGGTACTGCCAAGATGCAATCAAATGATGGAGTGCTGGTAGGCAGCAAGTTCTGCGTGGGCCAGCAATATGCCCTTGTGGCCAAAAGGGCCAATGGCATCCTGGAGTGGATCAAGAAAATCATGCTCAGCAGGGCTAGGGAGGTTCTTCTCCCTCTCTACTCTGCCCTAGTGAGACCATACCTGGGACTATTGTGTCAAGTTTAGTGCTCCCCAATTCAAGAGAAACAGAGACCCACTGGAGAGAGTCCAATGGAGAACCAGAGGATGATTGGGGAACTTGAGCATCTCTCCTGTGAAGAGAAACTGAGAGCCCTGGGGCTGTTTAGTTTGAAGAGAAGGCTGAGAGGGGACCTGATCAATGTCTATCAATATTTGAGGGGTGGGTGTCAAGTGGAGGGGACCAATTTCTTTTCAGTAATGCACAGCAATAAGGACCAATGGATACCAACTTGAACACAGAAGTTTTCACCTCCACGAGGAGAAACTTTTTTACAGTGAGGGTGACAGAGCCCTGGAGCTGGCTGCCCAGGGGGATTGTGGAATCTCCTCTGGAGACTTTCCAAACCCACCTAGATGCCTTCCTGTGCGGATTACTCTGGGTGGTCCTACTTTGGCAGGAGGGTTGGACTCAGTGACCTCTGGAGGTCCCTTCCAACCTCTAATGGTCTGTGATTCTGTGATGTGGCCCCAACCCCAGAAATGGTTGCCTGTGGAGACCAGCAGCACTGACCTGGATTTATAGAGTCGTTTCTCCAGCACTGAGTGCCTGGCTGCAGGCTGAAGGATCTCCATGTTCTTGCTGGTCCCTACTTCCATGGGGTCCACTTGGAACTGCTCCGAAGTCTCCATGCTCACATCCATCGGCATACCAGCAGCCTGCACTGTGGGGGAGCTCCCATGCTTGGGGCCACTGCAGAGGCGACATATGACACCCTCTCTCAGCACTTGCCAGGGAGCCCAGAGGAAAGGAAGAGGCCAAGTCCAAGCTAGGTGAGTTACTGTACAGAAACACGGAGATCTGGCTATGCAAAACACTGGGAGTAGCCAAATGAATACTGTAGAGCTGTGTGATAGCCTTGTGTGAGGTTCTACTGAGGCATTCAGAGTTGCTGCACACAACTTCGTCCCCAGGTTCTTTTCTTCAATCCATAAATTGTAACTCACTCAAAGGTAAAGTGCTGGACTAAGAGGGTTCACATGGGGCTACTTAAGGAATAGAATCATAGAATCAACCAGGTTGGAAGAGACCTCCAAGATCATCCAGTCCAACCTATCACCCTGCCCTATCCAATCAACTAGACCATGGCACTAAGTGCCTCATCCAGTCTTTTCTTGAAGACCCCCAGGGACGGTGCCTCCACCACCTCCCTGAGCAGCCCATTCCAATGGGAAATCACAGACCCAGTCCCTCATCTCTGTAGATAGTGATCCCAGGGCTATACCTATACCATTCCAACAGGCAAGACATTTTCTCTCTATCCCATCACCCAGATCTCTGGCGAAGGTGTTAACATCAGCCCTTCTATTAATCTCTGTGGTGAAAGCAGCACTTGAACAGTTGAGAAAGCTCTCACCAAACGTCAAAAGCCTGCCTCTGGAATGGGAACATGGCAGAGAGAATCACAGAATCAACCAGGTTGGAAGAGACTTTCAAGATCATCTAGTCCAACCTATCACCCAGCCCTACCCAGTCAACTAGACCATGGCATTAAGTGCCTCATCCAGTCTTTTCTTGAACACCTTCAGGGACAGTGACTCCACCACCTCCCCGGGCAGCCCATTCCAATGCCAATCACTCTCTCTGTAAAGAACTTCCTCCTAACATCCAGCCTATACTTCCCCCAGCAAAACTTGAGACTCTGTCCCCTCGTTCTATTGCTGGTTGTCTGGGAGAAGAGACCAACCCCCACCTGGCAACAACCTCCCTTCAGGTAGTTGTAGACAGCAATGAGGTCACCCCCAAGCCTCCCCTTCTCCAGGCTAAACAACCCCAGCTCCCTCAGCCTCTCCTCACAGGGTTTGTGTTCCAGGCCTTTCATCAGCTTTGTCGCCTTTCTCCCCTTCTCTGGACATGCTCCAGCACCTCAACATCTTAAATTGAGTAGCCCAGAACTGGACACAGTACTCAATGTGTGGCCTGACCAGTGCTGAGTACAGGGGAAGAATAACCTCCCTCATCCTACTGGCCACACTGCTGCTGAGCCAGGCCAGGATACCATTGGCTCTCTTGGCCACCTGGGCACACTGCTGGCTCATCTTCAGCTACTATCTACCAGTACCCTCAGGTCCCTTTCTGCCTGGCTGCTTTCCAGCCACTCTGTCCCCAGCCTGTAGTGCTGCTTGGGGTTGTTGTGGCCAAAGTGCAGAACCCTGCACTTGGCCTTGTTCAATCTCATCCCATTGGCCTCTGCCCACCCATCCAGCCTGTGCAGGGCTCTCCTACCTTCCAACAGATCAACACCTGCTCCTAGCTTGGTGTCACCTGCAAACTTACTGATGCTCAATCCCCTCGTCCAGATCATCAATAAAGACATTGAACAGGACTGGGCCCAGCACTGACCCCTGGGGAACACCACTAGTGACTGGCTGCCAACTGGATGTGGCACCATTCGCCACCACTCTCTGGGCTTGGCCTTCCAGCCAGTTCCTGACCCACCACAGAGTGAATCTGTCCAAGCCATGAGCTGTCAGCTTGGCTAGGAGCTTCTTGTGGCAGATAGTGTCAAAGGCTTTGCTGAAGTCCAGGTAGACTACATCCACAGCCTTCCCCACATTCACCAGGCAGGTAACCTTATCATAAAAGGAGATCAGGTTGGTGAGACAGGACCTGCCCTTCCTAAACCCATACTGTCTGGGCCTAATCACTTTGCCATCCTGTAGGTGCTTTGTGATGGCACTCATGATGACCTGTTCCATCACCTTGCCTGGCACTGAGGTCAGGCTGAAAGGTCTGTAGTTTTCTGGCTCCTCCTTACAATCCTTCTTGTGGATGGGTATCACATTGGCAGCTTCCAGACTTCAGGAACCTCTCCAGTGAGCCAGGACTTTTGATAAATGATGGAGAGTGGCTTGGCCAGTTCACCTGCCAGCTCTCAGCACCCTAGGATGGATCCCATCTGGTCCCATGGACTTGTGAGGATCCAAGTGGCTCAGCAGGTCCCTTACTTCTTCCTCATGGATTAGAGGGGGACTATACTGGACCCTGACTTCATCTGCCACTGCAGGAGTCCAGCTGTCCTGGAGACAACCTGTCCCACTATTGAAGACTGAGGCAAAGAAGGTGTTAAGCACCTCTGCCTTTTCCTCATCCTTTGTCACTATATTCCCCTCTCTATCCAATAAGGACTGGAGGTTGTCCTTGCCCCTTCTCTTGTCATCATATATTTAAAGAAACATTTTTTATTTTCCTTGGCAGCCATGGCCAGCCTAAGCTCTAAATGGGCTTTTGCCTCTCTAATTTTTTGTCTACAAGACCTAGCAACTTCCTTGACCTTTTCCTGGGACACCTCCCCTCTTTTCCAAAGAAAATATACTCTCTTTTTTTTATCTTTAACTCCTTCAGCAGTTCCCTGCCCATCCAGTCTGGCTGCCTCCCTCGTCGGCTTGTCTTCTGGCACAATGGCACAGCTGCTCCTGTGCCTTTAGGAGTTCTTTCTTGAAGTAGGTCCAACCCTCCTGGACCCCTTTGTTTTCAAGGGCTCTTTCCCAAGGAACTTTCTGAGTTAGTTCCTTAAATAGGCTGAAGTCTGCCCTTTGGAAGTCCAGTGTGGAGGTTCTGTTGATGTCCCTCCTGGTTTCTCCATATATTGAAAGCTCTTTAATTTCATGGTCACTGGACCCCAGGCAGCCTCCAACCACCACATCCCCTACCAGCCCCTCTCTATTTGTGAGCAGCAGGTCAAGCAGGGCTGCCGCCCTGGTAGGCTCACATAGCAGCTGGGATAAGAAGTTGTCTTCCGCACACTCTAGAAACCTTCTGCAGTATTTAAGTCCCAGCAGATGTCTGGTAGATTAAAGTAGCCCACAAGAACAAGGGCAGGTGATCTTCAGGCAGCCTCCAGTTGTTTGAAGAGTAATAAATCAACCTTTCCTTCCTGGTTGGGTGGTCTATAACAGACTCCAAACAGGATATCGGTCCTATTGGCCTTCCCCTTAATTCTCACCCATAAAGACTCAACTTGATCATCCTTGATTTCTACCCCCATGACATCCAGAGCATTCCTAATGTACAGAGCCACTCCTCCACCTCTTCTCCCTTGCCTGTCTCTCCTGAAGAGTCTGTAGCCATTGATTACAGCACTCCAATTGTGCGAGTTGTCCCACCACGTTTCTGTGATGGTGACGAATCATAGTTTTCCTCCAGCACCAAAGCTTCCAGCTCCTCTTGTTTGCTACCCATACTTCATGCATTAGTGTACATGCACTTCAGCTGGGCTGCTGCTTTTACCCCTATCTCTAGCCTACCATCCTCAATTTCCTTTGGTTTATCTCTGGAGAGCTGGAGAGCAAAGCAAGAAGTGAGCACAAAGCAATGCAAAAGGAGGCTGGGCTCTGCATATACACAGGGGGAGCAGAGCCTGGAGCCACACAGGGAGAGACATAAATCAACAGACCACACCAAGCTGAGTGAGAGTTGATCTGCTGGAGCAGGGAGGCTCTGCAGAGGGACCTGACCAGGCTGGATCAGTGGGGTGAGGCCAATGGGATGAGGTTCAACAAGGTTGAGTGCTGGGTCCTGGCACTTGCGTCACAACAGCCCCAGGAATGCTTCAGGCTTGGGGCAGAGTGGATGGAAACTGCCTAGAAAAGAAGGACCTGGAGATGCTCAGTGACAACAGCTGATGGCGACCCAGGCTGTGTCCAGGTGGCCAAGGCCACCAGCATCCTGGCCTGGATCAGCAATGGTGTGGCCAGCAGGAGCAGGGCAGAGATTGTGCCGCTGCACTGGACACTGGGGAGACTGCACCTGAGTTTCAGTGCCCTTTCATTCCAAGAAGGACACTGAAGGGCTGAAGCAGGTCCAGAGAAGGGCACCAAAGCTGGGGAAGTGTCTTGGGAACAGGGCAGGGAAGGAGCAGCTGAGGGTGTTTAGTGTGGAGAAGAGGACGCTAAAGGAAGACTTCATTGCTCTTTACAGTTCTCTGAAAGGAGGCTGCAGTGAGGTGGGGATTGGGCTCTTATCTCAAGCAGCAGGTGACAGGATGAGAAGCAATGACCTCAAATTCCACCAGGGGAGGCTTAGGTTGGACATTAGGGAAAAATTCTTCACTTTAAGAGCGCTTAAGCCCTGGCCCAGGTTGCTCAGCACAGTGGTTAAACCCCATCCCTGAAAGTGGTCAAAACCCAGGTAAATATGGTGCTGAGGGACATGCTTCAGTGGTGGACTTGGCAGTGTTGGGTACTCAGTTGGTCATCGATCTTGTGAGATTTTTTCCAATCCAGATGATTCTATGCCACAGAAAGACTTGCAATACTTTGCCCATTCTCACAAGCAGCAGCAAAGGTCATTTTCAAGCCTCTCAGAATATGAGATGGGAAGTGAGTGGAGCAGCAGAGCAGCATCCCCCATATCCAGCAGGCAGAATCAGTTGTGCTGGGAGACTTCAGCAGTTACCTTTTCACTTTCTTGGGTCTATCGAAGCGGAAGTCAGCAGGGTAAAGGTGGACAGTGACCAAGTGCTCCTTTCTGTCCTTGCTGCTCTTGAACTTCTCTGCACAGCCTTCTACCAAACACCTGTACTGGAAAGCAGGGACAAAAGATGTCACTGGAAAAAGCAGGCAGTGTCACAGCTGGGGACACATGTCTCTAAACTTGTGTCATGCCCATGTTGTGCACACTGCATATTGCACACAGGCCAAGGGTTGGTGTCTGCACTGAGCCTGTATTAGAGCTAAACTACAGTAGCTGCTCTGCCACCTGGTGACCTCCCCAATCACATAGGGGGGGCTGTTCAAAGGAGAGGAGACCCCTGGGATGAAATGAAAGTGAGTTTAATGAAACACAGAAACTAACACCAATGCCAATAGAGGATCACAGAAACAGACTGCTTTGGGTCAGAAGGTTCCAACTCACCTGCACTCAGCAGGAGCATTGTCCACTAGAGCTGGTTGCCCACAGCCCTGTCCAGCCTCACTTTGAATATCTCCAGGGATGGGGCCTCAACCATCTCTCTGGGCAACTCGGGCCAGAGTCTCACTATCTTCAGCATAAAAAACACCTTTATATCTAATCTAAATTTTCCTCTTTGAGACCAAACCATCCCCCCCTTCTCCTGCCACAACAGGCCTTGCTCAAAAGTCTGGTCCCAGCTTTCTGCTGGGCCTCTTGAGGCACTGAAAGGCCACCAGCAGCTCTCCTTGGAGACGTCTCTCTTCTCCCAGCTGATCAAGCCCAACTCTCCCAGCCTGGCCTCACAGCACTGCTGTGGCCTCCTCTGGTCCTGCTCCAACAGGTCCCTGTCTGTGCTATGCTGAGGATTCCAGAGCTGGCCTCAGCACTGCAGGCGGATGTCTCAGCAGAGCACAGTAGAGGGGCAAAATCCCCTCTCTGTCTCTGCTGCCCGTACTGCTGGGGATCAGCACAGGACAGGCTTGGGCTGGGCTGGCAGCACTCAGTGCCAGCTCAGGTCCAGCTTTTTACCCACCAGCACCTCCAAGTACTTCTCCAGCCCTTCATTTCCCAGTCTGGACCAATACTGGAGGTTACCATCAGGTGTAGGTCGTTGCACCTGGCCTTGTTGAACCTCAGGAGGTTCACACAGGTTCACTTTTCAGCTTGCCCATACAAAAATACAAGCAACCCAGTGACATCACAGTTATGGGGAAGGCAGTCATTGGGAACAGAATCACACATACTTAGCAGACCTCCGCCTTTTAAACAAGCATGATGTTTAGGCTCTGGGAAACAGCTTTCACCCCTCCCAGCTTCATCTCCTGGCTAACTCCAAACTGCTAACAGTCTGCAGACTGTGACTGGGATCCTATCCCAGGAAAATCAGGAGAGCTCACCATGTTTTGCTTCTCAGCCATGATCTGGAAGAGTGAGTCATGCCACTCCAAGATATGAATATCCAGAAGGTGCCCTGAGGGGAAGGAGTGCTTGCAGAAGGAGCAGACGTTCCTGTGCAGAGTGTTGTAGTGGTGCTCATACCCCTCCAGTGTGTCAAAGACCTGGCAGCACCCTGAGATGTGGCAAGTGAATGCTGACACCCTGTGAGAAAATGAAGGTGACCAGACCTTACATGAAAGTTTTAATTTCAGCTGCATACATCACAGAATGGTCCGGGCTGATAAGAACCTCCAAAGGTCATCCACTCCAACCCCTGAGCACTCAGCAGAGGCATCCTCCACTAGATCAGGTTGCCCACAGACCTGTCCAGCCTCACCTGGAGTATCTCCAGGGATGGGGCCTCAACCAACTCCCTGGGCAACCTGTTGCAGTGTTCCAGCACTCTCATGGCAAAGAACTTGTTCCTCACATCCAATCTCAAGCTGCTTGTGCTAGTTTGAAGCCATTGCCCTCATCCTGTCCCTGCAGGCCTTTGCAAACAGTCCCTCTGTAGCCTTCTTGTAGCTCGCTTCAGATACTGGAAGGTTGCTATTACGTCTCTCTGGTGCCTTCTCTTCTCCAGGCTCAACACCCCCAGCTCCCTTAGTCTGTCCCCATAGCAGAGCTGATCCAGCCCCTGATCATCTTCGTGCCCTCCTCTGGACCCTCTCCATCAGGTTTATATCCTTTCTGTGTTGAAAGCTCCATATTTGGACACAGCATTGCAGATGAGGCCTCCCCAGAGCAGAGGAGCAGGGCTGGCCTTGCCATTTTGGATGCAGTCCAGGCTGCCACTGGTCTTCTGGGCTGCAAGTACATATTGTTGGCTCATGTCCTCCTCTGAATGACCTTTTGTATTCAAGGCTTTTCTTGTGAATAACAAAAAGTGGAATGGAATGAAGATGACCCCATGGTCAAATGGTAGTTGGAAAGTCATTTTCTGCTATGGCTTGACCACTAAAACTATTATTAATCTGTGAAGTGACATTTTGATAAAGAATAAACACAAGCAGCAGTGTAGGAAATCAAGTTTTTGACCTTTAACGTTGAAGGTGTGGATTAAAACTTTGTGCTAGAGCTGTTTAACAGGCACCTGTAGGGTAACTTTACACAATCCTCAAGGTGCTTCCTCAGTCTTACTACACATATGTGCTGAAGCAAGACGAAGTTTCTTCCCCCTGGGTCAACTTTCCTAACTGAAGCTCTCCTGATGTTTTGGCAGGGTAAACAACCTGCCCCTTAATTTCAGCTTCCAGACTGTCTATTTATGGGGAGTTCAGTGAAAAGAAGTGACATCCAGAAGCAGCTATTTAGCCACAGCTGCCTACAAATACTGATTTTTTGACTTTTTCAGCAGAACGATGAAGTTTTCAAGCTACATCACTTAATTTTCCTGACTTTTAACTCATTTCTCCCCCTCAAGTCTCTAAAGCCCACAGAAACTGCACCCGTCCTGGTAGAGTGTTAGCTGGCAGGGTTCGCACCAACCAAGACGACACGGCACACAACATATAACCAAGAGGCATGACTGTAGCCGTCGCCAGGCTTGCAGGCCCTGCCTGACTTACCTGGGTCTCTCGGCCACCTCCGCCAGGCCGATAAGGACACCCTGGAGGTAGAGGTGTCGGTGAACGTCCCCATCCTAGGAGAGAAGGAAAGAGAGACCGTGGGCAGCTAGGCCTGCCCCCGCAGAGCAAGTCCTTCTCCACGGAGCCAGGCTGCGGAGGTCCCGGCGCTAGGAGGGGCTCCGAGGGGCCTCTGAGGGAGCAGAGCTGTGGCTTCCCGCACAAACCTCACCTCGAGGAGCGGGTGCTGGGGACCGAGGCGGAGACGGTGAGGAGTGAAGTCGAAAGGCGGGGTGGGGGGTACGGAGGGGATGGGTGGCGGGACAGCGGCTAGGGGCAGCCTCTCTTTCAGGTGGCGAAGGAGCCCGGGCGGCAGCGGCAACATAGCGGGCAAAGGGGCAGAGGACCGACGAGTAACCCCCCGCGCCGCGCCGCCTCCCGCAGGATGCACGTGACCTGCACTTCCGGGCGGCAGCGGGGGCACTTCCGGGCGGCGGCGCTGGGGTCACTTCCGCGTGGCGGCGGGCACTTGCGGGCAGGTAGGGTTGGCCTGTCGTGGGAGGCTGAAGTGCGGAGTGGATGGGTTTGCTGTAGTAACTGGGGGTAGAGAGAGGCTTTCTATCTTGCTTCCGCTCTCAGCAGGGCTGGTGTCACAGCTGCATCAAGGCGCCGGTAGGCCGTGGCCGGACGAGTTGGGGCCTCCCTGTGGGTGGGGAGCCAGCGCCGCTCGGGGCCCTGTCCCCGGGATGCCTCCCTCGCACGGGAATCGGCTGGTTCCTTAGGTCTGCTCAGTGCCTGTTGGACTCTTGCTGTGCCTTTCAGCGTGGAGTGTGGTCCCGACGCTGCCGGCAACCCTTTGGGCATAAGGAGATGCAGTTGAGTCCGGCTGAGCAAGCCTGGCTCCTCTGTTCAGCCTCTCCTCATTCTTATGCTCTTGAGACCTAACGGCTTCAGCAGCCCAAGGCGGAGCTGAAGGTTAACTGGTGCTGATCCTCGCTGATTGGTCTGATGACATTTGATGTGTCTTTTGGCAGCTGAGATGACAGGAGGGACAGGTTTGGCAAGTTTATGCATCCTGTAGTAGGGACAAGGGGTTCGTGGGCTGGGGGATGACTGCTCATAGGGAACTTGACAGGCTGGAGGGGTGGGCTTGAAGAAACCTTAAGAAATAGGACAAAAAGTGGAAACAGTGAGGCCTTGGGGACAGAATAACCCAAACGACAGCAGAGGCTGGGTGGCAGCTGGCTGAAGCACACCTGCTTGTAGAGGCACCTAGAGCTCCAGGGTAGTAGGGTGAGTATGGCACTGTGGTTTCGTGCCCAGGTTGGGGGAGCTAGGGTTGCTGATCTGGAGACAAAGAGATGGCACCTCTCCCTACTCAAAGGGATCCTGAAAATGGTGGGACCACGCTCTACAGGGGCACAAGCAAGAGTCCCATAGGCACCAGTAGTAGCTGTGGTACAGGAAACCTCAGTTATATAATAGGAAAAGATGTTTCTATATGAAGATTAGGGCCCGGAGTGGTGAGATAATCTGGGTCTTTGGAGATACTGAGGCTTGGGCTGGACAAGGCCTTGTACAGCCTGCGTGGTTTGACAGAATCAAAGAAGGTTAGGGGTTGGGAGGGATCCAGTTCAACCCCCCTGCCTGAGCAGGATCACCCAGGGCAGGTCACACAGGAACACATCCAGGTGGCTTTGAATCTCTTCAGATGAGGAAACTCCACAACCTCTCTGGGCAGCCTGTTCCAGGCCCTCCAGCACCCTCACAGTGACAAAAAAAACTCCTGTTACCATGGCATTTCCTTTGCTCCAGCTTGCCCCCAGTGCTTCTTGTCCTATCCTTGTCCACCCCTGAGCAGAGCCTGGCTGTGTCCTCCTGACACTGCCCTGCACATCTTTAGCACAGCACCAAGGGCAGCCCTCAGGCTCCTCTGCTGCCAGCTTCCAGCCTCAGCTCCCTCAGCCTGGTCTCACAGGCAGATGTTCCCCTGCCTGCAGCAACTTTGTGGCTCTGTACCGGACTCTCCATTTGACTCAGTTTTGGTTGGAGAGTTGTCAGAGTCTTGTAGAGATCCACTCCAGCCTAAAGGAATCAATGATTTTAGCAAATGAAGTGTCCATATGTTTGCTGTTCTGCTCTCTCCAGAGTTTTGCACTGAACTCCATGCTTGCATGATACCTTAATCAGATTCTTGCTTTTGGGCCCATCATTTTAGTAACTGCAGAATTTGCTGCTTGTCCATTATGGACAGTAAAATCCCTAAATGTGGGAAAAAATAGGTTACTCAGATGCCACGGGATGGGCAGGCTGCTAAAACCAGCAATTTCAGCTATGTCTTTAACTTTGCCACTGCTAGAGGGAATTTGAGATTCATATATCCTCTGCTGGCTCCCCTGGGCTTTGTACCAGTATAATTAAATTTGGCAGCATTAGGGACTCTGCCAAATGTGAAGAGAAAAGGGACATGAAAATGATCAGAGGGCTGGAGCACCTCCCTTATGGGGACAGGCTGGAAGAGTTGAGGCTGTTCAGCCTGGAGAAGCAAGGGTTCCAGGGAGACATTGGAGCAGCCTTCTAGTACCTGAAGGGGCTCCAGCAGAGATGGGGAGTGACTTCTGACAAGAGCTGGGAGTGCCAGGATGAGTGACAATCGCTTTAAGCTGGGACAGGGGAGACCAAGATAGGAGATTAGGAAGAAATTACTTACCATTGAAACAGGTTGCCCAGGGAGGTTATGGCTGCCTGTTCCTGCTCCCTGGAGGTGTTCAAGGCCAGGTTGGATGAGGCCTTGAGCAGCCTGAGCTGGTGGTAGGTGTCCCTGTGCATGGCAGAGAGCTGGAACTGGATGGGCTTTAAGGTCTTTTTCAACTCAACCCATTCTGTGATTGTATGAATCTCTGTTTTTCTTGCTTCCTCCCATCACATGTGTTTGTGTATTTTAGCATGCCCTGCAGGTTCATTATGGAGTCAGGAAGTGCCAGCAGATGAAGAGAGGGGATCCTGCCTCTCTGCTCTGAGGAGACCTCTCCTGCAGTGTTGTGTCCAGATATGAAGCCCTCAAGGCAGAAAGGACATGGACGTGATGGAGCGGGTCCTGAGGAGGCCATGAAAATATTAGGGGGTTGAAGCAGTTCTGCTATGAGGACAGGCTGAGGGAGCCAGGGGTGTTGAGCCTGGAGAAGAGAAGGCACCAGAGAGACGTAATAGCAACCTTCCAGTATCTGAAGTGAGCTACAAGAAGGCTACAGAGGGACTGTTTGCAAAGGCCTGCAGGGACAGGATGAGGGCAATGGCTTCAAACTAGCACACAGCAGCTTGAGATTGGATGTGAGGAACAAGTTCTTTGCCATGAGAGTGCTGGAACACTGCAACAGGTTGCCCAGGGAGTTGGTTGAGGCCCCATCCCTGGAGATACTCCAGGTGAGGCTGGACATGTCTGTGGGCAACCTGATCTAGTGGAGGATGTGCCTGCTGAGTGCAGAGAGGATTGGACTGGATGAGTTTTGGAGGTTACTTCACACCCATACCATTGCCTGATTCTGTTTGCTTTGCTTTGTGGATGCCCCAGAGCTCCTAGCCTTGGCTGCAAGGATGAGCGAGTTCCGCATTCACCATGATGTCAATGAGCTGCTCAGCCTGCTGCGAGTGCATGGTGGGGAAGGAGCTGAAATCTACATTGATCTTCTGCAGAAGAACAGAACCCCTTATGTCACCACCACTGTCTCTGCACACAGCGCCAAGGTGAGCCTAATGTCACAGAACCGTAGAATTGTCAGGGCTGGAAAGGATCTTCCAGTTCCAGTCCCCTGCCATGGGGAGGGACACCTCACACTGGATCAAGCTGTCCAGAGCTACATCCAGCCTGGCCTTCAAATCCTCCAGGGAAGGAGTTTCCACCACCTCTCTGTTCCAATATCTCACCACCCTCATGGTGAAGAACTTCCTAATGTCCAATCTCTATCTCTCCTCCTCTAGTTTTGCTCCATTCCCCCCACTCCTATCGCTACCTGATATCCTAAAAGGTCCCTCCACAGCTTTCTTGTAGCCCACTTCAGGTACTGGAGGGCCACAATAAGGTCTCGTGGGAGCCTTCTCCTCTCCAGAGTGAACAATCCCAACTCTGTCAGTCTTGCTCCATAGCAGAGGAGCTCCAGCCTTCTGATCACTCTCATGGCCCTTCTCCATCATCATATCTGAGCTTGCAGTGGGCAGGCAGGACTCATGAGGTGGCTTAGTTCCTTGGCAGTTGTTCATAGAGGTTCCATCAGCTCTTAAAGCACTCTCTTCCATTCAGGATCCTCAGTGGGATTTCTCCTGTTGATGCGATCTGCCTTTTCCTTACTCGGTAATGAGGTAACTCAACTTCAGGCTGCCCCAGGGGAGGTTCAGGCTGGATGCTAGAAAATATATCTTCACTGAAAGGGTTCATAAACATTGGAATGGTCTGCCTAGGGCAGTGCTGGAGTCACCATCCCTGGGAGTGTTCAAGCAGGCTGTGGACCTGGTGCTTAGGGACATGGTTTAGTGTTGACCCTGCAGTGCTAGATCAAGGGTTGGACTGGGTGAGATTGGAAGCCTGTTCAAACTGGATGTTTTCTGTGATTCCCTGACTTTTGTGGTGGGGAGCTGGACATGTGGTGGGAAAGGTGATAGCTGTTCCAGGTTGTTCAGAGAACAGTGCTGAAGTCATGTTGATATTGATTAAAAAGAAAAAAATCATAGAATCAATTTATTTGGAAAAGCCCTTTGAGATCATCCAGTCCGTCCTCTAGCTCCACCAAGGCTGGGGCTAGCCCATGGTCCTCAGCATCACAGCTCTGCGGCTTTGAAACACCTCCAGGGATGGGAATTCAACCACCTCCCTGGGCAGCCTCTGCCAGTGGTTGAGAACCTTTCCAGTGAAGAATTTTCTTCTAATGTCCAACCTAAATCTTCTGTGGTACAACTCGAGGCCATTGTCTCTCATCCTATCACTTGTTACTTGGGAGAAGTAACTCAATCTGACTCCTGCCTGGCCTTAACCTCCTTTCAGTGACTTGTAGAGAGAGAACGTGAGAAAAGCCTCCTTTACTTCAGCCTGAACAAGCCCAGGTCCCTCAGCTGCTCCTCACAAGACTTGTACTCTACAACAGCTTTGTTTCCCTTCTCTGGACATGCTCCAGCAGCTCCTTGTATCACCTCTTTGTAGTGACAGCCCCAAACCTGAACCCAGTATCTGAGGTTCAGCCTCACTGGTGGCTAATCTGTTTTGGAATCTCAATTTAGGGTATAAAGTAGAAAGATTCTATTAAAAAAAAAAAGAAGATAAAGTCCTTGCATCTTGGAGGGATTGATTAGAGAGCTTGGGAAGGATTGCTAGGATTGTAGGATTGGGAAGTTCAAAGGAGAACTTTATTTTGGGCCTGTCATAATTGTTTCAAATTTTAAATTAGAGAGATTGTCCTCTGGAGGAATAAAACAAATGAAAAATAGTAACTTGATTTTATTCCTGGGTATCACCCAGCCATTAGGCGTTAAAATCTGACTCTCTCGTGGCCAGGCAAACTTCTATGGCCATAATGTTACTTTTCATGGTCTTTTTTTTAAAGCAAGCCATCAGTTGAACAAGAAAATGACTTACTGACTGAAGTTCAGTCTGCTCTAGTTGAGAGATGTCCCTGCCCATGGCTGTGAGGTTGGATTAGATAATTTCTAGGGTCTTCTCCAGCCTAAGCCATTCTATGATTCTGTGCAGTGCATGTATCCTTCAACTCCTGATTGCCCCTCTTGCAGGTTGTGGCAGTGCCTGTGGTGCTTTACTGTGCCTCTCAGAGCAGGGTGTGTAACTCCTTTGGGCAGCATCTCCCACCATATCCATTGCTCTGCACTGGCCTCAGGCCAGTTTGTTGAGGTCTATCTTGCTAGTGGGTCTCTCAGAGTAGACTCAGTGTCCAGACATGGCTTCTTCAATGCCAAAGCCCTTCATAAACTTACTGATAGAGGAGCTTCAGACTGAGCATGTTCAAAGTGAGCCTTACTGTGCTTACCTTCATCTTTTCTCTCCACCATTCCCTTCTCCGCCACCTAAAGTGCCAGCACACCGCTTTCCTCCACCATAGTTACTCGTGGGAGACCAGTACTGCAGTATTCAATCCAAACCCCATTTTCTAAAGCACCTGTGCAGCAGCCACTGTCACTTGTCACTTGTCCTTTCACAATGCTTCTTTTTCTGACTGCTGTGATAATGAGGCTTATGAGGCATTTGATTTTGCTGTGGTGTTTTACAGGTGAAAATAGCAGAGTTCTCACGAACTCCAGAAGAGTTTTTAAAGAAGTATGATGAGCTGAAGTCTAAAAACACCAGACATCTGGATTCTTTAGTTTATCTGCTGTCAAAACTTACAGAAGACAAAGAGGTTTGTTTCTCCTTTTGAGCTGGGTGTGTTGTAAGTGTTCAGCAGTAGCAGCAATGCAGGAATTTTAAGTACAGCCTGCTTTCTGTGATGGTGGTGGTGTTTGAAATCATCTGGTAACCCCTTTTAGCATTTACTGACATTATGGAAGCATTACCCACAGCTTCTCTTGTTAGAAACCACAAAGACATGGGAAGCTGGCACAGCTAAAATCTGATTCACACAATCACACAGCTTGGTAGGGATTGGAAGGTGATTATCCTGTCCTGCTAGATCAGGGACACTCACAGCATCTTGCCTAGGGTCACAGTGTCCAAGTGGGTTTGAAGTCTCTGCAGAGAAAGAGACTCCACAACCTCTAGGTAGCCTGCTCCAGGCCTCCAACACCCTCACAACAAACAGCTTTCTCCTCCTTCTCAGGTGGAACCTTCTGGGTTCCAGTTTGTGGCTACTGCCCTTTGTCCTGGCCCTGAGCACCACTGATGTGTCTGGCCCAGCCTCTTCCCCTCCACAGGTTCTTACACCTCTTGCCGAGCATTGGTCACTTTCTCTCTTCTTCAGCCCCATGTCTGTCAGCCTTTCCTCATCACAGAGATGCTCCAGGCCCCTCAGCATCTTTGTAGCTTTTGCTGGGCTGTCTTCATTAGTTCCCTGTCTTTCTTGAACTGGAGAGGCCAGCACTGTACCCAGGAGTCCAGCTGTGGCCTCAAATTCAGCAGAGCCATCCTATGTCCCTATGTTTAATGCTTTAGTGTGTGCTGACCAACATTCACAACAGCTTTTCTATCACTTGTGTGTACAGACACTCCAGTATTTGCAGCAAAATGCTAAGGAAAGGGCAGAACTAGCAGCAAATTCAGCATCCAGTGGCAGCACAAATTTTTCCATCCCTACGTCTACTTCCAAGATATCTCCGCAGGAGCTTGAGGAGCTGCGTAAGCAGCTGGGCAGTGTTGCAGCCAGCTCCAGTGTGCTGCAGGTAATATCTCTTCCTGCATTTGGTGCAAAAAAACTTTCTCTTCTGCTCACATGTATAGGACTTGGGGGTGCTGGGGGGTACAAAACTGGACATTATCTGGCATTGTGCACTGGCAGTCCAGCCCTAGCCATGTCCTGGGCTCATCCCCAGCAGCATGGGCAGCAGGGGCAGGGTTAGGTTACTCCTCTGCTGTGCTCTCCTGAGACTCCCCTTGCAGTGCTGGGGCTAGCTCTGGAGTGCTCAGCACAGCACAGAGAGGGGCCTGTTGGAGCAGGGCCAGAGGAGGCCATAGCAATGCTGGCAGGGCTGGATGCCCTCTACTGTGTGGCCAGGCTGGCAGAGTTAGGCTTGCTCAGCCTGAAAAAGAGAAGGCTCCATGGAGACCTTCTGGTGGCCTTTCAGTGCTTCAAGGAGCCCAGCACAAAGCTGGGGACAGTCTCTTGAGGAGGGTCTGTTATGACAGGAGAAGGAGGGATGGTTTGAATGGAAAGAGGAAGGCTTAGATATAAGTAAGACATTTTTTATGCCGAAGATGGTGAGACCATGGGTCAGGTTGCCCAGAGTGGTGGTAGAAGCTCTACCTCTGGAACAGTTGCAGGTCAGGTTATTTGGGGCTCTGAGCCACCTGCTTTAGTTGCAGACTGCAGGAGGGTTGGACTAGTCTATGACTCTGAACATCTATTTTTCTTCTTCCTTTTATCAACAGCCTCTTGAGCTCACACGAAAAATCCTCCGTGATAAACAGAAAAAGAGGAATTCTGGCCAGCCCATCCCATTATTTCCATCCTGGGTTTATGAGAGACCTGCACTGGTTGGTGATTTCTTAACTGGCATCAGTTTAAGTACTGACACAACGGTACCCATAGGTATGTGATACACAGGGAAAATCACCTTTTGATAGAATCACACAATGCTCTGGATTGGAAGTGACCTCCAAAGGTCATCCAGGCCGACTCCCTTTGTGCTCAGCACGGACATCATCAACCAGATCAGGTTGCCCAAAGCCCTGTCCAGCCTCACCAACTCCATCTAGAAGTGGTGCCTGAACCACCTCCCTAAGCAACCTGGTTTGTACTTCTTTAGACATGTGATTAACACTTCATGGCACTCAGAGGGAAAGCAAAACTTTGTTCCTTGCACTTTGCAGATGAAAAATGGAGTTTAAAATAGATGAAGAGTGGAGTTTAAAAACCAAGCAAACAAACAACAAAAGACAAACTTGCATGGTAGACAGAGTTTCTTCTGTGCTCAATTCCAGCCTCAGTGTTGATCCCTGGGTTTGAGTTTCCTGTTCAGCAAGGTTTAGGCAGGCTGCAGAGCTGGGCAGGGAGAAATTGAATGGTCTGGCAGCTGGGGAAGAACAACTCCATGGAGCAGGATATGCTGGGGACTGAGCTGTTGGAGAGCAGCACAGTGGAGAGGGACCTGGGGGTGCTGATATACAGAAGGATGCCCAGGAGCCAGCAATGTGTCCTTGTGGCCAAGAAGACCAAGGGCAGCCTGGAGTAGATTAGAAGGGCTGTGGTGAGTAGATCAAGAGAGGTTTTTCTCCCTTTCTACTCTGCCTTGGTGAGGCCATACCTGGAGTATTGCATCCAGTTCTGAGCCTCTAAGGTCTGGACCTCAGGAAGGACCTCAGGGAGCTGCTTGAGAGAGTCCAGCCCAGAGCCCCCAAGATGCTGCAGGCAGTGGAATATCTGCTTGTGAGGCTAGGCTAAGGGAGGTGGGGCTGGGAGCTTTGAGCACAGCCTGGCTGTGTTTAAGGAGGACATAAGAACAGTAGGCTCATTCTTGGAGGTGTCCTTGAAGACTTTGTGCACCAGTGCATTTCTGCTGGGGCTTTTTAGGATGTGCTGTGAGGGTGGGTTCCTGGCAAGTTAGAACCATTTGTTCTTCAACACGGAATCTTGCACAAGTCTCTTCTCCTTGATGTTAAGCAGTGGGACCAGAGGAAGTGGTCACAAGCTGCATCAGGGGAGGTTCAGGCTGGACGTCAGGAAGTACTTCTGCACTGGAAGAGTTCTTAGACATTGCAATGGGCTGCCCAGGGCAGAATCTGGAGTCACCATCCCTGGAGGTCTTTAAGCAGTATGTGGAGCTGGTGCTTAGGGATGTGGTTTAGTGTTGACCCTGCAATGCTGAGTCGAGAGTTGAACTGGGTGAGCTTGGACATCTCTTCCAACCTCTAATGTTCTGTCATTCTTTACCATGAGGGTGCTGGAACTCTGCAGCAGGTTGCCCAGAGAGGTGGTTGAGGTCCCATCCTGGAGATAGTTAAGGTGAGACTGGACAGGGCTGTGGGCAACCTGATCAAGTGGAGGATGTCCCTGCTGAGTGCAGAGCAGTTTGAACTGGATTTACCGATGACACCAAGTCATGTGGCACAGTCAACTTGCTAGACAGGTCCATCCAGCAGGACCTGGACAGGCTGCAGAGGTGTACCCAGGCCAACCTCATGACATTCAACAAGGCCAAGTGTAAGGTCCTGCATCTAGGTGGGCACAGTCCCAAGCACAACTCCAGGCTGGGTGGGGAATGGCTGAGAGCAGCCCTGAGGAACAGGACCTCGGGGTCTGGGGTGATGAAAAGCTCAATATGAGCCTTCAGTGTGAGTGCAACCCAGACAGCAACTGTATGCTGGGCTGCAGCAAGAGCAGTGTGGCCAGCAGGGCAAGGGAGGAGATTCTGCCCCTTGGCTCTGCTCTCCTCAGACCCCACCATGAGTACTGTGTGCAGTTCTGGAGTCCCCAACACAAGCAGGACATGGAGCTGTTTGAGTCAGTCCAGAGGAGGCCACCAAGATGCTGAGAGGGCTGGCAGCAGCTCTGCTATGAGGACAGGCTGAGAGAGTTGAGGCTCTGCAGTCTGGAGAAGAGAAGGCTTCCAGGAGACCTTGGAGTGGCCTTCCAGGATCTGAAGGAGGTTACAGGAGGGCTAGGGAGGGACTATTGACAAGGTCTGGTAATGCCAGGAGGAGGACGAGTGGGGTTGAAGTGGCAGAGGAGAGATTGAGACTGGATGTGAGGAAGAAGTTCTTTGCAGTGAGGGTGGTGAGACACTGGCACAGGTTGCCCAGAGAGGTTGTGGCTGCTCCCTCCCTGGAGGTCTTCTAGGTGGGGTTGAATGAGGCCTTGAGTGATCTATTCTAGTGGGAGGCAGGGTGTTGGAACTGGATGAGCTTTGAGGTGCCTTCCAACCTAAACCATTCTATGGTTCTGTGGTTCTATATCCCTTCCAAGCCAGACTGTTCTATGATTGTGTGCTATGGATGGACAATCAGGTATATTGCAGCATGTTCTGACTGTGACCTTTTCTTCCTCTCTCCCTGAAAATAGGAACTTTGCCATTGGCGTCCCAAGAATCCATGATTGTGGAGGACTTGCTCTATGTTCTGATCGGTGTGGATGGAAGATACATCACAGCACAGCCTCTCATGGGCAGGCAGAGTCGAGCCTTTGCAGTCGATCCAAACTTGGACTTGTCCATTAAAGAGCTGGTGACTAGGATTCTGCCTGTGGCAGCAAGTTACTCTGCTGTCACCAGGTACCAAGCTGACTCTGATCAGAGGAGGATGTTCCCCTTTTGAGAATCACCATGTAGAACAGAGGATCTGTCATTGTGCAGATATTAGCTTCCAAACTTCATCTAACCTCTGGGACTCTAAAATAAGAACAGTTTCTTTGAGTTGGTTTCAGCTACAATTCTTTGTTGAGTTTCTCCTCTGTGCTGCCACTTCTTTTCTTCTTTGATCTCACCTTGACTTTGGTCCTGCATGGGTGATGCAGCTAGGATCTATCAGTTTATTTTGGCTTCTCTCTGAATTTCTCCATGTTTCTTGCTTTTTGCATTCAAGCATCCAAGACTGAGACAAGCTCTCTGTACTTCTGAGCAGGGGAACCTGCTGCTGCTTAGGTTCTGGTGGCTACCTTAAGTAATAGTTAGAAGGTCCTAATCTAAGGTACACCTCACTAACCCCCAGCTCCCTCAGCCTGTCGTGATAGCAGAGCTGCTCCAACCCCCTGATCATTTTCATGACCTCCTCTGGACACTCTCCATCAGGTCCATGTCCATCCTGTGCTGAGGGCTCCAAAGCTGGATGCAATAGTACAGATGGGGTCTCCCCAGAGCAGAGCAGAGGGGCAGGATCCCCTCTCTCCATCTCTACTTTGGATGCAGCCCAGGCTGCCATTGGCCTTCTGTGCTGCAAGCTCACACTGCCTGCTCCTGTTTAGCTTCTCACCCACCAGCAGCCCCAAGTCCTTTTCCTCAGGGCTGCTTTCTCCCACCTCCTGCCCCAGCCTGTGCTGACAGTGAGTATTGTTCTGGCCCAGCTGCTGCACCCTGCACAAGCTCTTGTTGAACCCTGTGAGGCTCACCTGGGCCCAGTTCTGCAGCTTGTCCAGGTCCCTTTGGATGCCAGCCTGTCCTTCTGGCATATCGGCAGCACCACTCAGCTTCGTGTCAGCTGCAAACTTGCTGATGGTGCCCTCAATCCCACTGTCTATAGCAGTGGTAGGTAGATGCCAGTAGGACAAGGGAGGTTATTCTTCCCCGGTACTCAGCACTGGTCAGGCCACACCTTGAGTACTGTGTCCAGTTCTGGGCCCCTCAATTCAAGAGAGATGCTGAGGTGCTGGAATATGTCCAGGGAAGGGCGACAAAGCTGGTGAGGAGCCTGGAACACAAACCCTATGAGAAGAGGCTGAGGGAGCTGAGGTTGTTTAGGCTGGAGAAGAGGAGGCTCAGGGGTGACCTCATTGCTGTCTACAACTACCTGAACGGACATTGTAGCCAGGTGGGGGTTGGCCTCTTCTCCCAGGCAACCAGCAACAGAACAAGGGGACAGAGTCTCAAGTTGTGCCATGGAAAATATAGGCTGGATGTTAGGAGGAAGTTGTTCGCAGAGAGAGTGATTGGCATTGGAATGGTCTCCCCGGGGAGGTGGTGGAGGCACCATCCCTGGAGGTACTCAAGAAAAGACTGGATGAGGCACTTAGTGCCATGGTCTAGTTGACTGGCTAGGGCTGGGGAATAGGTTGGACTAGATAATCTTGGAGGTCTCTTCCAACCTGGTTGATTCTATGATTCTCTGTCTGCCTTTGATTCAAAGTCCCTAAAAGACCAGCAATGAGAAAGTCTTTTTCATTCACTGACTCATCCAGTCACATGTCCCCTTCCAGATGATAGGACCTGTGTTCAGAAGCATCTGTCTCTCCACTAACATGCTGGGAAACATTCAGGTCAGATGAATCCCTAATGTGGCATGTGGTGTCAGAAGCCATCAGCAATGCCTTCCATGTCTGGGTGCATGTTGTTTCCTCTTGAGATTTTTTCCTGTGCTCTGAGATGTTGCTTATACAAAGACAATCACCTTGAAGATCCTGGCTATCTCTTTTAGAATCATAGAGTCATTCAGGTTGGAAAAAAAAAACCCTGGGATCCTCAAATCCAACCACTGACCCTTCTCTACAAAAGTCACTCCTAAACCATATCCTCAAGCACCATATCTAAACCACCTTTAAACACTTCCAGGGTTGGTGACTCCACCACTTCCCTGGGCAGCTGTGCCAGTGCCTGACCATTATTGCTGTGTAAAACCTTTTCTGATGTTCAGCCTAACCCTGCTCTGCTGCAGCTTGAGGCCATTTCCTTTTGTTCTATCTCTAATCACCTGTGAGAGAAGACCAGCACCAACCTCTCCACAACCGCCTTTCAGGGAACGATAAGGTCTGCCTTGAACCTTCTCTTCTTTCTACATGGTGGTTTTGCAAATGATTCCAGTTCCTCTGCAGTTTGAGAGAATACATTGTCCTTCATTTTTCTGTCCTAGGAATTTTTGTGGTGGGAACTAGTCAGTGGTACATGGAGGAAGTGCGGAACTCCAGCTGAAGTCTGGTGTCCTTTCCAGTGCTGGCTGGAGGCTGGAGCTCCTCTCCTGTGAGGACAGACTGAGAGAGTTGAGGTTGTTCAGTTTGGAGGCTCCAAGAGGAGGCTCCAAGGAGACCTTACTGTGGCCTTCCCAATACCTGAAGGGGGCTACAAAAAGCTGGGGAGGGACTTGTTAGGGTGTCAGGTAGTGATAAGATTAAGGTGAATGGTTCCAAGCTAGAGGAGGGGAGATTTAGATTAGGTGGTAGAATCATAGGGTCATAGGATCAAACTGGTTAGAAGAGACCTCCAAGCTCATCCAGCCCAACCTAGCACCCAGCCCTGTCCATCAACTAGACCATGGCACTAAGTGCCCCTGCCAGGCTTGGCTTCAACACCTCCAGGCACAGCAACTCCACCACCTCCCTGGACAACCTATTCCAATGCCAATCACTGTCTCTGGCAAGAACTTCCTCCTAACATCCAGCCTAGACCTCCCCTGGCACAGCTTGAGACTGTCCCCCCTTGTTCTGTTGCTGGGTGCCTGGCAGAAGAGACCAACCCCACCTGGCTACAGCCTTCCTTCAGGTAGTCACAAATAGCTATGAGGTCTGCCCTGAGCTTCCTCTTCTGCAGGCTGAACACCCCTAGCTCCCTCAGCCTCTCCTCACAGGGCTGTGCTCCAGCCTCTCACCAGCTTCACTGCACTTCTCTAGACACCTTCCAGCACCTCAACATCTCTCTTGAATGGAGGAGCCCAGAACTGGACACAGCATGCAAGGTGTGGCTTGAGCAATGCTGGGCACAGGGACAGAATAACTTCCCTTTTCCTGCTGGCCACACTGCTCTTGAGCCAGCCCAGGATGCCATTGGCTCTGCTGCCCACCTGGGCACACTGCTTGCTCATGTTCAGCTACTCTCTACCAGTACACCCAGGTCCCTCTCTGCCTGGCTGCTCTCAGCCACTCTGTGCCCAGCCTGTAGTGCTGCTTGGGGTTGTTGTGGCCAAAGTGTAGAACCCTGCACTTGGCCTTGTTCAATATCATCCCATTGGCCTCTGCTCACCCATCCAGCCTATCAGAGTCCCTCTGCAGGGCTCTCCTACCCTCCAACAGATCCACACCTGCTTCTAACTTGGTGTTATCTGCAGACTCACTGATGCTGGTCTCAATCCCCTGTTCCAGATCAATACACATATGGAACAGGACTGTGCCCAGCACTGATCCCTGGGGCACACCACTGGTGACAGCTGCCAACTGGATGTGGCACCATTCACCACCACTCTCTGGGCCTGGCCCTCCAGCCAGTTCTTGACTAATATCAGAGTGAATCAGGCCAAGCCACAATCTGCCAGCTGTGCCAGGATCATCTTGTGGCATACAGTGGCAAAGGCTTTGCTGCAATCCAGGTAGACTACACCCACAGCCTGCCCCACCAGGTGGTAACCCAATCATAAAAGGGGATAAGGTTGGTTAGGTAGGATGTGCCCCTCCTAAACCCATGCTGGCTGGGTCTGATTCCTTGGCCATCCTGTAAGTGCCCTGTGATTGCACTCGGGATGATCTGTTCCATTATCTTGCCTGGTACTGAGGTCAGGCTGACAGCTCTGTCATTTCCCAGTTCCTCCCTCCATCCCTTCTTGTGAATGGGCATCACATTGGCAGCTTTCAGTCATTAGGGACCTCTCCAGAGAGCTAGGACTGTTGATAAATGATGGAGAGTGGCTTGGCCAGCAAATCTGCCAGCTCTCTCAGCACCCTAGGATGGATCCCATCTGATCCCATGGACCATGGAAGAAGTTCTTCACCATGAGGGTGGTGAGACACTGGAACAGATTGTGCAGGGAGATGGTGGAACTGTCTTCTCTGGAAGTGCTTAAGTCCAGGCTGGGTGTGGCTCTGGACAACCTGATCTAGTGTGAGGTGTCCCTGCCTATGGCAAGGGGATTGGAACTGGATGATTCTTGAGGTCCTTTCCAACCCTGACAATTCTGTGATTCGTATACATTGTCCTGAAGGAGGAATTTGTGGAAATGATAGAAGTTGCCTTTTGCTGTTTTACAGGTTTATAGAGGAGAAGTCTTCCTTTGAGTATGGACAGGTAAATCATGCTCTGGCTGCAGCCATGAGGACTCTGATCAAGGAATACATGATACTTATTACCCAGCTGGAGCATCTCCAGAGACAAGGACTTCTCTCACTGCAGAAACTGTGGTTTTATATCCAGCCCACAATGAGGACCCTGGAGATCCTTGCTTCACTTGGTAAGTCCAAGTTCACCATGTCCAGGTCAGTCTGAAGTATCCCCATCACTGGAGATCCTCCACCATTCCAGCTCCTTTCTCACAGCTTCATCGCTGTTTTTTTTTTTTTTTTGTGAACACATCTTTCTCTGTCTCCAACTGCAGCTGCATTTCTTGTAACTTTTTATCCTATTGATGTTGGTTTTGTGCTCCTCCAAGAGGAGTCTCTTAGCATCTCCTCTGTATAGTGGAGGAGTGATGTTCAGATGAGAGAGTTGGAATGATTCAGTCTGGAGAGGAGTAGGCTCTGAGGTGGCCTTATTCTGGCCTTCCAGTACCCAAAGGGGGCTACAGGAAAGCTGGAGAGGGACCTTTTAGGGTGTGGGGTAGTGTTAAGACTGGGGTAAATGGATTCAAGCTAGAGGAGGGGAGATTGAGATTGGATGTTAAGAAGAAATTCTTCACCATGAAGGTGGTGAGATACTGGCACAGGTTGCCCAGGGAGTTGGTGGAAGCCTCATCCTTGCCTGTTTTTAAGGCCAGGCTGGATGTGGCTCTGGGCAACCTGATGTAGTGTGAGGTGTCCCTGCCCTGTCTTTGTCACCCATGCTGAGGGCAGTGATTTAGCACCGGAATTAGTAGAATTAGACAATGGGTGGACTATATGTTCTTGAAGGGCTTTTCAAAGCAAAACAGTTCTGTGGTTCTGTAAGAATACTGCTGGGGCAAGATAATTCATCTGGATGTACACATCTCTTCTGTTTACAGTCTGGACTTGGATCATCCGTTTTGGTCTTCATATTTCCTGAAACAGTTCAGGTTTGCGGAACACAGCAATCCCAGTCACAACTACATGAAGATTCACTTCCAACTGAAACTCACCGCAGTGTACTCTATTCCCCCGTCCCTACCTGGCTTTTGTGATGTCAAAGTACAAGTTTCAGCATCTACTTACCTAAATCATAGAACGGTCTGGGGGGGCATCCTCAACTAGATCAGGCTGCCCACAGCCCTGTCCAGCCTCACCTTGAATATCTCCAGGGATGGGGCCTCAACCACCTTTCTGGACAACCAGTTCTGGTGCTCAACCACCTCTCACATCCAATCTCAATCTGCTCTGCTATCATTTCAAACCACTGTTCCTGCAGGTCTTTGGGAACAGTCTCTCTGCAGTCCTGGTGTTTGAACTGTGTGCATGGCCACTTCAGAGTTAGAGCTGAAAAGTTTTTTGGAGAGCAGAAATTTCTCAAGCAAGTCAGTTAAGTGTTTCTTCCATTACCACCTAGAAAGTGGATCTCTGTGTGGTCCCCTTGGTGTAGAAGACTTTTTCAGTCTAAGGCACCACATACCTTGTGTCTACCTATGTTTGGTTCCTCTTCTCTGAAGGCTTGGGTTTGGTTATTGTGTTTTTTCAGATTGCAGATCACCTGGATTTTAATTTTGGGCCATTTGGCTGCATGGTGCAATGAATGACCTTGCACATTCACAGCTGGCATGGAAATCTGTGACTTAGAATCACAGCATGTTTAGGGGTTGGAAGGGACCTCCAAAGATCATCCAGTCTAATCCCCTGCCAGGACTGGTCACACAGCAGTGTGTCCAGGTCGTTTTTGAACATCTCCAGAGACAGAGACTCCACAACCCCCCTGGGCAGCCTGCTCCAGTATTTTGTCACCCTCACTTTTCCTCATGTTTCCATCAAACTTCCTATGCCTCAACTTCCACCATTGCCCCTTGTGCTGTCATTGGGCATTACCAAGCAGAGCCTGGCTCCATCCTCTGGGCACTCACCCTGCACATATTTTATCAGCAATGAGGGCAGCCCTCAGGCTCCTCTGCTCCAAGTTCCAAGCCACAGCTCCCTCAGCCTGGCCTCACAGGAAATGTTCCACTGCCTGCAGCAGCTTGGAGGCTCTGGGCTGGACTCTCTCAAGCAGTTCCTTGAGGTCCTTCTTGACCTGGGGGGCCCAGAACTGGATATAATATTCCAGATGTGGCCTTCGCAGGGCAGAGCAGAGGAGCAGGAGAACCTCTCTTGACCTGCTCACCACTCAACATTGCTCACACTGCTGGCTCTTGAGCATCTTTCTGTCCACCACCACTCCCAGGTCCCTCTCCTCTGTGCTGCCTTCCAACAGCTCAGTCTCCAACGTCTACTGCTCCAAGGAGTTACTCTTTCCCAGGTGCACGACTCTGCCCTTGCCCTTGCTGGATTTCATTCTGTTGCTCTCAGCCCAGCTCTGCAGCCTGTCCAGGTCTGGCTGAATGGCATCAGAGACTGAGAGCTCTCAGCCGCCACCCCACTTGGCTGTCATCAGCAAACTTGCTGGCACTATCCTTTGTGCCCTTACCCACAGATTGCACCACACTGGTCCCATACTGACCCCTGAGGGTCTCCACTATGGTGTCTTGTTAATCAGCTGTTAACTTCATTATAATTAAGCTCTGTCAGCTTTGTGTCTTACGCCTATGTTTTTCAATTTTAGCTACTTCTGTGGATAAAGGGGAGTGCATGGGAGGATCAACCTTAAGCTTACTCCATGACAAGACTTTCAATTACACAGGGGACAGCCAGGCCCAAGAGCTGTGCCTGTACTTAACCAAGGCAGCCAGCGTGCCTTACTTTGAAATTCTGGAGAAGTGGATCTATCGAGGCATCATCAATGATCCCTACAGGTAAAGAACAGCTAGGGAATGGAAATGAAATTTAGGAATTAAGAAATGCTGTTTGGGTCTTTCACTTCTGCTTTTTGAGTGCACCTGTCACTCTGCTCTGTGCATCTAGTGAAGGATCTAGGGAACAGGGCTGGGGTGGAGCAGCTGAGGGACCTGGTGGTGTTCAGGCTGGAGAAGAGGAGGTTGAAGGGACACCTCTCTACAGCAACCTGACAGAAGGTTGGATCCAGGTGGAGGTTGGTCTCCTCTCCTTACTAACAGGTGGTAGGATGAGAGGAAACGGCCTCAAGTTGCCCCAGGAGGGGTTTAGGCTGGATGCTAGAAAAAACTTCTTCCCTGAACAGGTTCTCAGCCACTGGCACAGGCTACCCAGGGAGGTGGTTGATTCCCCATCCTTGAAGGCGTTTTGAAGAGACACAGCTGTGGTGCTGAGGGCCATGGGCTAACCTGAGCCTTGGTGGAGCTAGAGAATGGACTGGGTGATCTCAAAGGGCTTTTCCAACTAAAATGATTCTATGATTCTAAGTATTCTCTTTCTTCCTCATCCTGTTCACAACAGGGATGAGCTCTCTTCTTTTGGGGCACAGATATGATAACTGAGCAAAGCATTTTCCTGTGTTTAATAGTTGAGATAATGTTTCTGTTGCTATGTTTTCAGAATCCTAAGGAGGGTAAAAAAAAATGTTAAAATCAGTTATATCATAGAATCACAAAATTGCCTGGGTTGGAAGGGACCTTCAAAGGTCACCCAGTCCAGTCCCCCTGCAGCCAGCAGGGACATCCTCATAGTGCAGAACTTGCTCCTCACATCAAATCTAAATCTGCTCTGCTCTCATTTCAAGCCCTTGCACCTCATCCTGTACCTGCAGGCCTTTGCAAACAGTTCCTCTGCAGCGTTCTTGTAGCCCCCTTCAGGTACCAGCAGGTCACTCCAGAGCGTTCTTCAGGCTGCACACCCCCAGCTCCCTCAGCCTGGCCTCGTAGCAGAGGTGTTCCAACCCTCTGATCATCTTTGTGGCCTCCTCTAGACCCTTTCCATAAAGTCCATGTCCTTCCTGCCTTGAGGGCTCCAGAGCTGGACACATTGCTGCAGGTGAGGTCTCCCCAGAGCAGAGCAGAGGGGCAAGATCCCCTCTCTCCATCTCTGGACATGCTGCTTTGTACACAGCCCAGGCTGCCATTGGCCTTCTAGGCTGCCAGTGCCCTTTACTGGCTGCTGCCCAGCTTCTTACCCACTAATTATTACCTGATGCTGAGGAGGGAGGCAGAAGCCAACTTCCTGTCATGTCCAACTTGACCCAAGATAAAGGAAAAAGGTTTGAATGATTGTTTGGGTCAAATTAAGGAGACTTATACCAGAGGTCCATGCCAAAAGAGGTGTAACTGTTAATTGCTCAACTAAACCTCTGTCTGTATATGTAAGATTTGTCCAAGAGAAAAAGAATAGCTGAAGGTGCAGATAACCACAGAAGGTTCTGGCTACATCTCAACTGCTCTGGCTCTTGGGTCTTCCATGAATGGAAAGTACTGGAGAGTGGTGCCTACCAATGTACACAGCAGGAAAGGCAGCATCAGCTCTGTCCACGACTTCAGCTGGGGGGTCATGGAGACCCCAGATGCAATTCCCTGTGGGATAATTTCTCCCGCAGCAGGGCATGAGCTGTAAACATGAGACCTTGTGATGGGAGATGTCCTTGGAGCCCAGCCGGCCCCAAGGAAGCTAGGCTGTTAGGCTGAGCAACCCACGCATGCCTGTTAGGGGCGGACACAGCTCCAGGGGGCTGACCCTGCCAGCCCCTCTGGGGTGGAACCATGGGCTGTTTTGATAAGGGTAACCTATCTGCACCCTGCACATGGCTTTGGGCCAATCTGTATTGTCCACTTGTGCCGGCCCCAGACTGGCTGGATATACCTCCTCTGAGCACTATATAAGACACTGCATTACCGTAATAAAATTGCACTGATGCACAGAAGCTATAGAGTTGACTCGTCAGTGCCCCGATCTGTCTCTCGTCGCACCAGCCTCCGGACTCCAACAATTCCCCTTTGGACAGCATGCACCAAACTTCCTTGTCTCAGTAGAACATACACAAACAAGTCAAGAAGGACAGAAAACTGCTTGACAGACTGCAGTGCAGAGCCACAAGGATGATGGGGTGGAACGTCTTCTTTATGAAGAGAGGCTGAATGAGCTGGGGCTCTTTAGCTTAGAGAGGAAGAGACTGAGAGGTGACCTCATTCATGTTTCTAAATGTGTAAAGGGTAAGTGCCAGGAGGATGGAGTCAGGCTCTGCTGGGTGATGCCCAATGACAGTGTGTCTTAGTTCTAGTTTAAATTTCCCAGAGACTCAAAATATAGCTAACAGAACCAATACAATTTTAGGATGCCTTCCCCTCTGCCCCGTTTTGGAAAGAAAGGAATTAGATGTAGAGGGGAAAAGGTAAAACACACTCAAATAGTCTCACTTAGATTTGGAAGTTAACTTTAACAATAAATAGAAGGTATGCAAGGTAGGAGAGTTACAAAGAGGTATAGGGAAGGGAAAAAAAACAAGATAAAAAATATACATATATACAACCAGATTGATGGCAGTGGATGGAGGCAGAATCAGGATTTGTTTTGCCCACCACGGAAGGATGGCCACATGGTAGAAAAACGGGAGCAGCAGCAACAAGGTGGTGGTAACAGGCAGGCAGGTGAGAGAGAGATGTTGAAGCCAAGCCTGGATGGGGCACTTAGTGCCATGGTCTGGTTGATTGGACAGGGCTGGGTGCTAGGTTGGGCTGGATGAGCTTGGAGGTCTCTTTCAACCTGCTTGATGGTTCTCTAATCAGGCTTGGGAACCACCATCCCTGAACAGGAAGTTCCTCTGTTTTTATAGGGGGCTAGATGGGAAGTGGGAGTGGGCTAACGACTACACCTGGAGTCAGGTTCAAGATCCACCCCTCAGGAGGGTTAACCCTTTACATGGGACAAGAGGCAATGGTGGAAATTGAGGCATAGGAAGTTCCATGGAAACATGAGGAGAAATTTCTTCACTGTGAGAGTGACAGAACACTGGAACAGGCTGCCCAGTGGGGTTGTGGAGTCTTCCTCTCTGGATATGTGCAAGACCTGTCTAGATGCAATCCAGTGTAATCTGATGTAGGTGATCCTGTTCTGGCTGGGGGTTGGACTGGATGAGTTTTCAAGGTCGCTTCCAGCCCCTAACATTCTGTGAAGCATGGCCATCCATTCTTGGCTGCATTCCAAACCCTCCTGAGCTGACATCTGCTGCTGCTTCTCTTAAGAGCAGGGCACATTTGTCCTAACTGCAAGGCCTCATGCAATGAGACATTAACTCATTTGGATCCCAGACTGACACTTCCTCACCTCTACACTGACCACCAAAGAATGTCTGGACTGTAAAATACTGTTTGTGTTATAATTGCTTATACTTTAGAAGAACCACTCTGCGTAATGCTTCTCCTCTTACTACAAACACAGACTAATTTCACTTCTTAACAGAATTTATTTTCATGAGACCTTTTATAGGTCAAAAAAAAAAAAAAGAAAAGTGATCCTCATTGTGCCACTTCCTGCTTCTAAACTTCTGTTTGAACTGTTCAGTGAGTTCATGGTGGAGGAACATGAGCTGCAGAAGGAGAAGATTCAGGAAGACTACAATGACAAGTACTGGGATCAAAGATACACTGTTGTTCAGCAACAGATTCCCTCATTCTTGCAGAAAATGGCTGACAAAATCCTAAGCACAGGTAGGTAAAGAGACACTTCAGATGGGAGAGGAACCTTGACATTAGTGCGAAGACAAAGTAAATGGCATCCTGCATTCACAGTTTATGGGGTAGGTAGTCCAGATGAACTTCTCAAGGCAACAGGAGAATTGTTTTGGAAAAGAACCCCAGATCCTAGAAAGAAAATACCCTGCAGAGGGAGTCCAGCAGTAAGAGGACTTGGAGAGGGACCTGGGAGTTCTGGTTAACAATCAATTAAATATAAGTCAACAGTGTGTAAAGGTGGCCAAGCAGGCCAATGGCACCCTGGCTTGGATTAGACACAGGGCAGGCAGCAGGAACAGGAGGGGATCATCACCCTGTGCTCAGCACTACTAAGCCCACACCTCGAGTGCACACTGGAAGGGTTCTGAAACATTGGAACTGCCAACAGCTGCCCAGGGCAATGCTGGAGTCACCATCCCTGGGGTGTTTAAGCAGTGTGTGGACCTGGTGCTTAGGGACATGGTTTGATGTTGATCCTGCAGTGCTGGGTGGAGGGGTTGGACTGGATGAGCTTGCAGATCTCTTCCAGCCAGACTTTTTCACTGATCCAGTGATTCTGTGCTGTCTTGATGCTCTATTTTGTTACACTTTTCTAGCAGCTTTTTTAAGTGGAGATGGGCAGGTGCTGAGTTTCATTTGGTGCTTAAATCAAGCAGGCATAATGATGGCTAAGTACAAACCAAGCCCCCTGCCCCAAGCTACTTCTGAAGTGCAGCATCAGACCTTCCAAGTCTGTCTGTCTGCAGAGATGTTTCACCACCACTAGGAAGCAAAACTTATTTCTAATTGTCTGCTTAAATGTGCTGCTAGGTGCTTAATTTAAAAATAGTCCATTACCTCTAAACCCTTTCCAGCTTTCAGTAGAGTTCAACTGTCCCTGTAGGCTATGTGTGGATGTGACTTATTCTTTCTTTTTGCTTCCAGGGAAGTACTTAAATGTAGTGCGAGAATGTGGTCGTGATGTCACCTGCCCTGTAGCCAAGGAGGTCATCTATACTTTGAAAGAGAGAGCCTATGTGGAACAAATAGAAAAAGCTTATAACTATGCCAGCAAAGTCCTTTTGGATTTCCTAATGGAGGAGAAGGAGTTGGTGGCTCACCTGAGGTTCGATTTCTATTACTAAATGCATGTTAGATTGGTTGAATCATAAGTTTCTGAAGTTAACCTTCTCTTCTTGGGATGTGCTATTGTATTCCCTCTATTTTCATTAGAAAGACTGACCCAGAAAAAAAATATATTTGGGTTTTTTTTCCCTGTAAAATCATGTTTGTTTTAGGTGGGAAGGATGTCTGGATGTCTCCAGTCCAACTTCCTTGGAAGGCTATTGTCAAAACTAGGTCAGGGCAGAAGGGATTTGTCTATGCCCATCCCAAGGTATGGGCATCTCCCTTCTTTCTCATGACCTGTCCCATGGCTCTAAGTCTTTTCAGCTTGGAAAGGGAATTTTCTAATGTCATAGAATCACAGAATGGTTTGTGTTAGAAGGGATCTTGAAGGTCATTTAGTCCAGCCCCCTGCCGTTGACAGAGGCTCCTGCTGAGCAGGGTTTATCTGAGCCCCATCCAGCCTGGCTTTCAACAGAGTTGGAGCCTCCACAACTGCCGTCTGCTCCAGTGCCTTACACCCTCATGGGAAAGAATTTCTTCCTGTCATCTCGTCTAAATCCAGATGCGTCAGTTTGAAGCCATTACCCTTCATCCTGTCTCTTTCATACCTTTGTTGAAGTCCCTCCCCACCTCTCCTGTAGCCCCTTTCAAATCCTGGAAGGCTTCCCAAAGCCTTCTGTTCTCCAGACTGAACAGCTTCAAGTCTCTCAGCCCATCTTCATAGCAGAGCTGCTTCAGCCCCCACATTATTATTGTGGCATCCCCTGAACCTGCTTTAACAGTTCCATGTTCCTTCTCTATGTCATATAGTTTGATCAAGAGGAGTTTGATGTTAATAAGGAACCTTTAGATATCACCCATTTCAGCAAAGAAATGCTGTAGTTTGTAGTTCATGCCAGCACAGGTGGTTGGAATGGAGAAGCCCAAAGTCCTAGTGCAAGCTTTTCTTACCATTGTCTTTTTTGAAAATTAATTTTAACAACCTGTGATTTGATTCTTGTAACATAGTCAGCTGACAGCAAATGCAAGCATGAGAACTCCAGCTCCCTTGTGTCAATCAAGCTTTTACTTTATTGCTATCTTCAGAAAGCACTAAAAGCAGGAACCTGAGTTATCCAGAATACCAAGACAGCAACAGATCAAGTAGGGAATTGCAGCTTGACAGCTGGTTGTGAAATAGTTTGTAATGTGTCTGAGACCTGGTACCAGAGACTGTGTTTCAAACCAGTGACACAGTCTGAAAGAAAATGCTCTGTGCTATGTGTGACAAACCTGCCAAGTGGCCTGCATGAGGAGAAACATCTCTGCTACAAGGGTGCTGGAGGCTTGGAGCAGGCTGCCCAGAGAGCTTGTGGAGGCTCCTTCTCTGAAGATTTTTAAAGCCAACCTGGACATGTTCTTGTGTGGCCTGCCCTGCGTGATCCTGCCCTAGCAGGGAGTGTTTGACCTGATGATCTCTGGAGGTCCCTTCCAACCTTTAATGTTCTGTGATTCTGTGAAGATGCCGTTGGGAAATGTAAGCTGGAGCAGTAGTGGCAGCAGAAGTGCTTGTGTGGGAATGCTTTGGGCCAGGTTTGGAAAAGTTGCAGCAACAGTAACTACATCACTTCCCTCCCTGTTGTGCCCTCAATTAACCATTGACATTACTGAGACTTCCTCAGGACTTCCTGATTCAAGAGAGTGATGACTCAGGGAAGCAGAAAGGCTGAGCTTGATAGCCATCAGGAGTTTGTAGCCACGTTGTGTTAAGGCTGCATTGGTCCTCTGAAAACTGCAGTTCTCACTTGTGATCTTCTGGCCAGGTGCTAAAATTAATCCTTGAACTCACCTGTAAGCTATTTCCAGTCTGGTGGCCCACAGCAGCTGGCTCTCCTTGGTGACAAGCAGAAGTTTAAGTTGATGCTCCAGCTGCAGCAGAAGTCAACATGAGTACCTGGAGTGTCTAAAAAAGCAGCACAGATACTCGCTCAAAGGAGCCAAGGGGCACAAACAAGGACATGGGGGGTTCCACCTAAACAACAGGAGAAAATCCTTTGATGGGAGGGTGCTGGAGGCCTGGAGCAGGCTGCCCAGAGTAGTTGTGAAGTCTCCTTGTCTGGAAAGCTTCTAACCCACCCTGGTCATTGTGCTCCTGGGCAAGCTGCTGTGGGTGCCCTGCTTCAGCAGAGAGACTGGACTTGGGTGGTCTGCAGAGGTTCCTTCCAATCCCCAGTATACTGGGATTCAGGGGTTCTGTGAAGATTCTGCCTCTTGGGTATATCTGCATACCATGGAGGTTGGGGTGCTGTTTAGGACAGCAGGGAGAGACTTCTCCCAGTAATGTTATGAATGTTTTTTTGTTGTTATTATAAGGTGCCCTTTTTTTCCCCTCATGGAAAAAAGAAGAGCAGCAGCCCTGATCAGGCTGCACAAAAGTATCCTGAGTGAGGAGGAAGGGAGAAGGGGAGGTAGATGAAAGAACAGTCTCAGATGGATCATTTATGAGTGTGTGTAGTGGACAAAAGGGAACAGTTTGTGATCAAATCCAGCAGGCTGGCTGAATTGATTGCTTCTGTAGGTTTAATAAAGATCCACTTAGGTATTCAAACCCACAATCACTCTCAATTTTTCCTTGAACAGATCTATAAAACACTATTTCCTCATGGACCAAGGGGACTTCTTTGTTCACTTCATGGATCTTACAGAAGAGGAACTGAAGAAACCTGTAGATGACATCATAACTACAAGACTGGAGGCTCTGCTTGAATTAGCCTTGCGAATGAGCACAGCCAACACAGACCCTTTCAAGGATGATCTAAAGGTGAGTGTGTGTAAGCAGAAGATCATTGAGCAGAAGGCTTGCCATGATTTGGGAATATCTCTGTATCTCTAAGAAACTGCTGCATGTACAGTGGCAGAGAAGAGAATTGATGACTATCCTGTAAACTTTCCGTCCTTCAGTCCTTGCACCCAGATTAGCAACTGGAGGCACCCACCCCAAACAGAGGGCCAGGTTTCCATGGATAGTGTGGGTTTGGGTGGTCTCAGAATGAGGTGGGAGCAGTAGTGGGCGTCTCATGCTTACTCGCAGCTTGGCTGCTCGCACTGGAGTATCAGAAGGTGTTTAATAAGAAGTCCTGTCTGTAAATGCACAGGCATGGGGTAGCCCTGAGTTTGTGCCTGGGGAGTGTCTTCCTGAATAGACCTTGTAGAGGCCAAGGGCAATGGAAAGCCATTGGTGAAGTAGCATTGAATCATAGGATAGTTGGCTTTAAAGGGCATCTAGTCCAACTCCCCTGCCTTGGGCAGAGACACCTTCCACTAGATCAGGTTGCTCAAAGCCCCATCGAGCCTGACCTTGAACACTTCCAGGGAGGGGGCATCTGCAGATCCTCTGGGCAGCCCATTCCAATCTCACAGTATCACAGTATCATCAGGGTTGGGAGAGACCTCACAGATCATCAAGTCCAACCCTTTACCACAGAGCTCAAGGCTAGACCATGGCACCAAGTGCCACGTCCAATCTTGCCTTGAACAGCCGCAGGGACGGCGACTCCACCACCTCCCCGGGAAGCCCATTCCAGTGTCCAATGACTCTCTCAGTGAAGAACTTTCTCCTCACCTCGAGCCTAAATTTCCCCTGGCACAGCCTGAGGCTGTGTCCTCTTGTTCTGGTGCTGGCCACCTGAGAGAAGAGAGCAACCTCCTCCTGGCCACAACCACCCCTCAGGTAGTTGTAGACAGCAATAAGGTCACCCCTGAGCCTCCTCTTCTCCAGGCTAAACAATCCCAGCTCCCTCAGCCTCTCCTCGTAGGGCTTCTGCTCAAGGCCTCTCACCAGCCTCGTTGCCCTTCTCTGGACACGCTCAAGCATCTCAATGTCCCTCCTAAACTGGGGGGCCCAGAACTGAACACAGTACTCAAGGTGTGGTCTAACCAGTGTGGAGTACAGGGGCAGAATGACCTCCCTGCTCCTGCTGGCCACACCATTCCTGATGCAGGCCAGGATGCCACTGGCTCTCTTGGCCACCTGGGCACACTGCTGGCTCATGTTCAGGCGGGTATCAATCAGCACCCCCAGATCCCTCTCTGTCTGGCTGCTCTCCAGCCACTCTGACCCCAGCCTGTATCTCTGCATGGGGTTGTTGTGGCCAAAGTGCAGCACCCTGCACTTGGAGCTATTGAACCCCATCCCATTGGACTCTGCCCATCTGTCCAGGCGGTCACAGTGAAGAATTTCTTTGTTAAGTCTAATCTAGGTCTACCCTCTTTCAATTTGAAGCCATTATTCCTTGTGCTATCAGTACAGACCCTTGTAAAATGTCCCTTTTATAGTATATCTAATTATATATATATTTCTCTTATAACATATATATATATATATATATATATATAAAATATAAGTCTCTTATAAAGCTTCTTTATAAGCTTCCTTTAAGTATTGAAAGGCTACCAGAAGGTCTTCATTGAGCCTTTTTCTCTGCAGGCTGAACAAACCCAACTCTCTCAGCCTGGCCTCACAGCAGAGGGCTTCCAGCCCTGCCAGCATTGCTGTGGCCTCCTCTGGCCCTGCTCCAACAGGCCCCTCTCTGTGCTGTGCTGAGGACTCCAGAGCTGGCCGCAGCATTGCAGGAAGAGTCTCAGCAAATCCTAGCAGAAGGGCAGAATTCCCTCCCTGCCCCTGCTGCCCACACTGCTGGGGATCAGCCCAGGAGACAAATGACTTCTGTCTGCAAGCACACATTGCTGCCTCATGTCCAGCTTTCCATATGTAGTTGCTAAAAACTACAGTGACACTGCCCGGGTGTCTGCTGCTGTAATGTCCAGGTCATGCCATTCACACTCCCTAGGTGACCTGATGACTTCGATAAGTGCTGTTCTGCCTCGTGTCTGTTGCTAGGAGTTGGGAGTATCCTGAGGCTTTATTATTTTTCCTGCTCTGCCTTTATAGATCGACTTGATGCCCCATGACCTCATAACACAACTCTTGAGGGTGCTGGCCATAGAAACCAAACAGGAAAAGGCCATTATCAGTGCAGATCCCACAGAGCTCTCTCTCAGCGGTCTGGAAGCATTTTCCTTTGACTACATTGTGAAGTGGCCTCTGTCCCTTATTATAAACAGGTAAAGTATCAGGACACAAAAGGCAGAAGCTTTTGCCTGGGACTGGAGCATCTTTCCACAAAGCACAGTTCTGGAATGCCTGTGTGGTTAAATGCTGTTGGAAGTTGTTGACTAGTAGGGAATGCTTTGGGGCTGTTGGGCTTTGCTTGCTCCACTTGTAGGCTATGGAATAAGCATTTTCTCTTGACCATGTCTAAGACAGGCATGCTTGGAATGTGAAGCTTCCATTTGAAATGGTGGGAAGACAAAAGATCCAAGGAGGCTTTCTCAGCCTGGTCCTAGGTTTTTATTTGTGGCTTTCTGAGGTATCTCTCCTGAGAATATGAACTCCAGCATTTCTGAAATGTGGGAAGCCGAAATAATTCACTTGCTGGTATTCCTCCTTTCAGGCAGCTGCTAGAATTGCTACAGCAAGCTGTTTTGCATTTGGTTTATGAAGGATTGAATGTTTCATTTTTTTTCTGAAAGGATTTTCCCCTCATTTCCTTGGAGAAGAACTGTTAGACCTGCTACTGTAAGCTGGGGCACATGGGACAAGCAGCATTACAGGAAGAGGGTGACAGATGTTGAGTTGTTAGATGCCAGCAGTTAGCTCGTCCCTTCATAAAAAAAAAAAAAAAATCGATTGATAGACTTTTCTAATGACAACATGATGCTTTTGACATGATGTCTCTTCTTTCTTAGCTCTGATGGTAGCCATGGAAGTGGAAATACTGTTTGGTGAGGCTTCACGAGCTGGATCGGTTGGAGCTCTATAGACACTTAAGACTAGACTGTCTGAAGGCAGACCTGAATCCAGTCCCTGCAGCTATAAATATGCATTCCCATCTGCTGCTGACAGCGTGTGGCTGGCAGGCTGGGACTGCCTGTAGTTTGCTTGCATTTTTCTTCTCCTGGTGAATGTTCTAAGTGCTCAGAGCAGTCCTAGTACAGTGGGTACATAACCACAGGCTTGTAACCTTCTTTCCCAGTATCTTTGTGAGGAACCTTTCTGCAGGTGGCTTGAGGGAATGGAAGGAGGTGGCTGGCAGGAAGTATGGAGGAGGTACTCCTTGGAGGGCAAATCTTTGGGATGGCTACAATGTGACTCGAAGGTGTAAGGAACATGTTGTGTGAGGTCTCTTTGCCTTTGAGCTGCCTCAACCTTCACAGCTAAGTCTGTCAATCAAAAAAGGGCTTAATATGGCTCCTTTCTTTCCAGGAAAGCACTGACAAGGTACCAGATGCTTTTCAGACACATGTTCTATTGCAAGCATGTGGAGAGGCAATTATGCAACGTTTGGATCAGCAGTAAGACAGCCAAGCAATTCTCCCTGCATTCAGCTAAGTGGTATAGCCCTTTTGTTGTTTTGGGTTTTTTTTTTTTGCTGCTGGATCAGATGTTTTCCTTCTGGATAGTTAGATATGGCATGGATTAGGTCATTAAAATTTCTACAGGCTGAGAGAGGCCAAACACAACAGTTTAGGTTGCAGCAGGAACTCTGCTCAGTAATCTTGGTGCTGTTTGACTTGTTCCACTTTGTCAGCATGAAGTTTTGGGAAGGAAGAGATGGACTTTAGGGTTAGTTCATTACACAGAATGACAGGATCATCATTCATGTTGGAAAATACCCTTGGGATGATCAAATCCCATCACTGACCCTGCTCTACAAAGTTCTTCCCTAAACCATATCCCCAAGCATCTAAACGACCTTTAAATATCTCTGGGGTGGTGATTTCACCACCTCCCTGGGCAGCCTGTGCCAATATCTGACCACTCTTGGCTGTGAGAAACCTTTTCTGATGTCCAGCCCAACCCTGCCTTGCTGCAGCTTGAGGCCATTCCCTTGTGTTCTATTTCTTATCACCTGTGAGAAGAGACCAGCACCAACCTTTCCACAGCCTCCTTTCAGGGAGTTTCAGAGAACTATGAGGTCTCCCCTCAGCCTCTTCTTCCAGTTAAACAGCTCCAGTTCCTTTAGTGACCAGCCCTGGTCTGGTCACTGCTTGGTCACTACTTCAGCATTAACAAGACTAGCAAGAAGTCTGGCAGTGTAAAAGCAACATCCTTCTCTTCTGGACAGAACATCAGTAAGGACCTTCTTACAACTTGGCCAGTGTCAGGGAGTTTGTGTGGTGCGAACTGAATAAGGTGAAATTGATGGGGTGTGTTCCCAGGAAATCAGCCATAGATTCATAGAATGTTTTAGGTTGGAAGTGACCTCAAAAACCATCCAGTTCCAACTCCCTGCCATGGACAAGGACACCTCCCACCAGCCCAGCTTGTTCAAGGCCTCATCCAACCTGGCCTTCAACACCTCCAGGGAGGGGACATCCACAGCCTCCCTGGGCAACCTGTGCCAGTGTCTCTCCACCCTCACTCTCAACAATTTCTTCCTCATCTCCACTCTCAATCTCCCCTCTCCCAGCTCAAAGCAATTGTCCCTCAACCTGGCACTCCCAACCCTTTTCAGAAGGCCCTCCTCAGCGATCCTGGAGCCCCTTCAGGTACTGGAAGGCTGCTCTAAGGTCTTCCTGGAGCCTTCTCTTCCCCAGCATTAACTGTCCAAACTCTCTTAGCCTGTCCCCACAGGAGAAGTTCTCTAACCCCCTGTGATCATCTTCTTGGCCTTGCCTGGATCATCTCCAGCAGCTCCAGGTCCTTCTTGTGCTGGGGGCCCTGCAGTGCAGCAGGTGGGGTCTGAGCAGAGCAGAGGGGCAGAATCCCCTCCCTGTGCTGCTGCTCTCCCTGCTCTGCCTGCAGCCAGCACACAGCTGCCTCTGGGCTGCCAGCAACCAGTGCTGGCTCATGGGCAGTTGGTCACCAGTTGACACCCCCAAAGCCTTCTCCTCCAGGCTGCTCTCAAGGCATTCCTCACATAGGCTGCATTTGTCCTTGGGTTTGTCCCAGCCCACTGTAGGACCTTGCACTTGGCCTCGTTGCACTCGATGAGACTGGCTTGGGCTCACCTCTCAAATCATCTTCTATCATGATTTGTAGTATGAAATGAAGAGAATAACAAAATAGCTATTATTCAGAGCATGAAGGGAGTCCTTAGGTGATTTATGTCAACCCATCTTGTTCCAGCTGTGAGGGTAAATTTTCATCTTTGGATCAGTGCTGCAAGTACTGGAGGTGCTTGTTTGGAGAGCAAGGCAGGCACACCTGACATTGCAAGGCAGTGCCTTCTGCCTTGCCAGTGGTGGTTCCTTGTGGCAAGCTAACCTTGACCAACATTTTTGAGTGTTGGTTCTCCTGTAGTTTTTGAAGTTTTATCATAAGACATCCCTGAAGGACAACTATGATCAGCAGGGGATGGAGAAGCCTTGGTTGAAAACTTTCAGGGTGGGTATCCTCTACCTCTCTGATGGTCTGTCCCAGTTTGCTTTTGTCAGCTGAGTTTGCCATCACACAGTCTGCATAAACGAACACTGCAACAACCTCTGTACAGTCCCACCACTTCATTTTGAAGGTGAAATTGCTACCCTAGGTAGCAGATGATCTGTGGCCTGCACTGGTGAGGTTATACCTTGTGTGCTGGGTTCAGTTTGGGGCTCTCACTCCAAGAAAGATACTGAGATGCTGCAGCCTTGCTGGTGGAGGGGCAACAAAACCAGTGAAGGGTCTGGAGAACAGGAGTAGTGAAGAGCAGCTGAGGGACCTAGGGTTGTTTATCCTGGAGAAAAGAAGGGTGAGGAGCTGTAGAGAGCTGTAGAGAGTGAGGTGAAGGTTGGTCTCTTCTCCCAAGTAGTAAGTGACAGGACAAGAGGAGATGGCCTCAAGTTGCACCAGGGGAAGTTTAGATTGGACATTAGAAGAAACTTTTTCACTGAAAGGGTTCTCGACCACTGGCACAGGCTGACCAGGGAGTTGGTTGAATCCTGATCCCTGGAGGTGGTTAAAAGCCACAGAGGTCTGGTGCTGAGGGCCATGGGTTAGGCCCAGCCTTGGCAGAGCTAGCGACTGGTTGGACTCAATGATCTTAAAGTTCTTTTTCAACAGAAACAATTCTGTGATTCTATGAAATATTTGGATCCCCAGATGAAAATTGCTTTAATATTTTGTTGTCATTGTTGAATCCAAGCAAATATTCCAGGTAATTGTCCAGTCTATGGCAGGTCCAAACCTCTGACTTCAGGAATTGAGGCAAAGCCATTTGAATCTGCTGGAAATAATCTGACATGGGTTTAGAGTGCCTCTCTCACACTGCAACAGTGAGTTTTCTAGGGCAGGAATATTTAGCTTCACTTGACTGTGCAAGCTTGGTGAGAGTTCTCCATGGCATTTGGTATCTGTGAGCTGTGTGGGTGTGATTTCTCCCCTAGGTTTGCTGGTGCTTTCACACTGCGGCAGCGGATGCTGAATTTCGTTCAGAATATCCAGTACTACATGATGTTTGAAGTGATGGAGCCAACCTGGCACATTCTGGAGAAGAACCTCAAGCTGGTGAGTGTGTGCCCTGTAGAGGTGTTGGAATGGAAGGCTTGAGGTGACAGGTTTAATATAAGGGAGGAAAGTGCCTAATTTCACAGAATCACACAATTGTCAGGGCTGGAAGGGACTTCAAGACTCATCTGTCTCCAAACCCCCTGCCATGGGCAGAGACACCTCACACTAGATCAGGTTGCCCAGAGCCACATCCAACCTGGACTTAAAAACCTTCAAGGATTGTTCTTCTACCACTACCTCCCTGGGCAACCTGTTCCGGTGTCTCATATACCTCATGGTAGAGACTTCTTCCTAACATCTAATTTCCTTCACTGCAGCTGACAAAAGCTGAAGATGCTCTGGGAACTGTTCTTACTGCACTGCGAAGGGTCCTGCTATTCTGCATCAAATTTCTGCTTTCAGCAGTAAGATCCAGCAGGTCAGGGGAGGTGATTCTCCTCTTCTACACTACTCTGGTATGACCCGACCTGGAGCACTATGTCCAGTTCTGGAGCCATATTACAGGGAAGAGCTGGAGATGCTGGAAGGTGTCCAGAGAAGGGCCTCAAGGATGATCAGAGGTCTGGAGCTGCTCTGCTGTGGAGACAGGCAGAGAGAGTTGGGGTTGTTCAGTCTGGAGAGGAGAAGGCTCTGGGGAGACCTTATTGTGGCCTTCCAATATCTGAAGTGGGCTACAAGAAAGCCAGGAAAGGACTTTTTAGGGTGTGGGATAGTAATAGGACTGGGGGAATGTATCCAAGCTAGAGAAGGGGAGATTCAAACTAAATGTCAGGAAGAAGTTCTTCACCATGAGTGTGGTAAGACACTGGCACAGATTGCGGTGGAAGCCTCATCCCTGGCTGTTTTTAAGGCCAGGATAGATGTGGCTGTGGGCAACCTGATCCAGTGTGAGGAGTCCCTGCCCATGGCATGAGAGTTGGAGCTGGATGATCCTTGAGGTCCCTTCCAGCCCTAGCAATTCTATGATTCCATGATTCCTTTACTCACCTGCATCCTCCTCCCTATGCCCAGCCCACACCTTGCACCCTGTTGTGTAAAGGCAAGCTGAACATCTGCTGCACATCACTGTATGCAGAGGACAGCAAGCTAAGGAAAAGGAAGAAGGATGCAGGGTGCAAAGATCATCAGCTGGTGCAGAGGTCTCCAGTCAATTCCTTGTCGACTCACAGTGCTCTTAATAGCCAAGCCAAGCCTGTGCTTTCTTTTTCATGAAGCTGCAAAAGACTGGCACGTTAGGGCTGTTCCCTATGTGTATTCCTACTGCAGGTGAGCAAGTCTAAAGAACCTTTCCACCCTGGTATCTGGGAGAGGCTAAGCACTCTTCACACTGTTTTTTATGTCTGTTGACGTGATACCTGGGCACAGCATGCCCAGCATAACTTTGTTTCCTTTCAAGGCAAGATATAAGTGCTCTAGTGAGACCTCACCTGCAGTACTGTGTCCAGCTCTGGAGACCTCAAGGCAGGAAGGACATGGACCTGATGGAGAGGGTCCACAGGATCACAAGATGTCAGGAGTTGGAAGGGACCAAAAGAGATCATTGAGTCCAACCCCCTTGCCAGAGTAGGACCACACAATCTAGCTCAGATCACAGTGGAATGTGTCCAGACAGGCCTTGAAAGTTTCCAGGAAAGGAGATTCCAACCATTCTGGGGAGCCTGTGCCAGTGCTCTGGGACCCTTACAGTAAAGAAGTTCCCCCTTCTGTTGAGGTGGAACCTCCTGTGCTGCAACTTACACCCATTGCTCCTTGTCTTATCCCAGGGAGCAGTGAGCAGAGCCTGTCCCCTGCTTCCTGACCCCAGCCCTCAGGTATTTATAAACATTGATTAAATCCCTTCTCAGTCTTCTCTTCTCCAGACTAAAGAGCCCCAGGTCCCTCAGCCTCTCCTCGTCAGGCAGTGCTCCAGTCCCCTAATCATCCTCATAGCCCTCTGCTGGACTCTCTCCAGCAATTCCCTGTTCCTCTTAAACTAGGGAGCCCAAAACTAAGCACAGTATTCAAGATGAGGTCTCACCAGGGCAGAGTAGAGGGGGAGGAGAACCTCCCTTGATCTGCTGGACACACTGCTTAATACACCCCAAGATCCCATTGTCCTTCTTAGCCACCAGGGCACATTGCTGTGCCATGGTTAACCTGTTAGCCACCAGCACTCCCAGGTCACTCTCCACAGGTCTGCTCTCCAGCAGATCACTTCCCAACCTGTACTGGTGCAGTTTATTCTTCCTCCCCAGGTGCAGGTCTCTGCACTTGTCCTTCTTGAACTTCATCTGGTTCCTCTGTGCCCAGCTCTGTTTGTGCAGATCTCACTGGATGGCCTCACAGCCTTCAGCTGCCTCAGCCAAGCCTCCCAGTTTGGTGTCATCGGCAAACTTGCTGAGCAGACTCTCTGTCTGTGCCCTCATCAATGTCATTGTTGACGATGTTGAACAGCACCAGACCCAGCACTGATCCCTGGGGGACACCACTGGTCACAGCTCTCCAGCTGGACCTGGCACAGTCGATCACCACTCTTTGAACTCTATCTTGTAACCAGTTCCTAATCTACCTCACTGTCTGCTCTTCCATCCCACACTTCCTCAGATTGCTAACTAGGATGTCATGGGAAAGGTGTCAATGGCCTTGCTAAGGTCAAGGTAGACTACATCCACTGCTCTCCCTGAATCTACCCATACAGTTATGTCCTCGTAGAATGCTATCAGGTTAGTAAAGCATGACTTCTCCTTGGTAAATCCATGCTGATGACTACTCATAACCTTTTTCTCTTCCAAGTACCTTGAGATGCCCTCCAGCAGGAGCTGCTCCATCATTTTTCCAGGGATGGAGGTGAGGCTAACTGGTCGATAGTTCCCTGAAACCTCTTTCTTGCCCTTTTTGAAGACTGGAGTGACATTGGCACTCCTCCAGTCCTCAGGCACCTCTCCTGCCTGCCACCTTTTGGCAAAAATGATGGAGAGTGGCAGAGCAATAACCTCAGTCAGTTCTCTTAGCACCCTTGGGTGCATCCTATCAGGTCCCATGGACCTGTGAATGTTTAATTTGTGTAACTGATTCCTAACCCAGTCTGCACTGAGCAGTGTGGAGCATTCCCTTCTCCAGGCTTCCTCTCCTTCATCCAGGGTCTGGAGTCCATAGGGGAGTTCAGCCTTAGGTGTAAAGACTGAAGCAAAGAAGGCATTCAGCAACTCTGACTTCTCTGCATCCTCAGTTCTCAGGCTGCCTCCTGCTCCTGCCTCCTCACTCAGCACTGCCCCACACCTTCTCTGTTCTTCCTTTTCCTACTGATAGATTTGTAGAAGCCTTTCTTGTTCTCTTTTACTTCCTTTACCAGCTTCAGTTCCAAGAGGGCTTTGGCCTTCCTTGTTGCCTTCCTTACATGCCCAGACAACTTCTCTGTAGTTCTCCCAGGTGAAAAATTCCTTCTTCCACAAATTGTAAGTTTCTTTCTTCCCTGAGATTTCCTTCAGGAGCTCCTTGCTCAGCCATGCAGGTCTCCTAGCATGTCTACTGATTTTTTACTTGGAGGAACACACCTAGGTTGGGTTTGGAGGAAGTGGTCTTGAAAAATTAACCAACTTTCTTGGGCTCCTTTACCCTCTAGAACCTTAGCCTGTGGGATTTCTGCAAGCATGTCTCTGAAGAGCACTAAGTTAGCTCTGCAGAAGTCCAGAGTTGTAATTCTACTTGTTGTTTTGCTTCTCCTCTCCACTATGTCATGATCACTTTCCCCCAGGCTGTTCCCAGCTTTAATGTCCTCAACCAGTCCCTCTTTATTAGTTAATACAAGGTTCAGCAGTGCATCTCTCCTTGTTGGTTTCTCCACCACCTGCATCAAGAAGTTGTCGTTGATACACTGCAAGAGCCTTTTGGCCTGGCTGTGCCTGGCTGTGCGAGCTTCCCAGCAAGTTATCAGGGTGATTGAAGTCACCCATGAGTACCAAGGAGTTAGCTCTAGAGGCTACCTTCAGTTGTCTGTAGAAGGCCTCATCAACATCTTCCTCTTGGTCTGGTGGTCTATAGTAGATGCCTGCAACAATTTCACTTGCTTTCCCACATCCCTTAATTCTTACCCACAAGCTTTCAACCTGTTCTGCCTCCCTCCTTGCATAGAACTCAGCATATTTCAATTGCTCTTGCACATAGAGAGCAACTCTCCCACCTCGTCTTGCTGGTCTATCTTTCCTGAACAGTGCACAGCCATCCATGGCAACATTCCATTGTGGAAGCTGTCCCACCATGTTTCAGTGATGGCAATTATATCATAGTCATTCAGCCTAACACAGATCTCTAGCTCCTCCTGCTTATTCCCCATGCTTCGTGAAATGGTATATGAGCATTTCAGGGAGGGAGTAATCCATAGGTTTCACTCTTGCAGTCTGACCATTCCCATCCTCTTCCATGGCCACCAACCTAGCAGTAAGCTCTGCGTGTGCTGATTCCTTATTACTTGATCCCTGTGGTACATCTCTGTAAGGCTTTAAGAGTTCTTATGTGTCCACAGCATGCTGCAAGGTAACAGGAGAAGGATCTTATTAGCCTCCCACCCTGGTGTGCTGTCCCTCAGCTTATACTCATTGCTAGTCCTTGCATCTTCTCCAAGTAATTGTCACCTACCTTCCCGGAGATAGCAGTGGAGCTGACACATCGACCCACAGTTGTCTCAGGCTTGCCTATAGTAAGCTTGGCTTTCACCCTTCCCACCTTCCAACCTAGTTTAAAGCATGATTAATGAGCCCAGCCAACCCCTGCGATATAAACCTTCTTCTACTGTGAGAGAGATGCACCCCACCTGCTGCCAGCAGACCCAGTGTTGTGTGGGGTGACCAAAGTACTGCTGGAGGCACTGGAGTTGAAGCTAGAAGTTGAGCAGGTGAGTCCTCATTCTTTCTGGGTTTCTTTCAGGAAAGATAGATAAGAATACTACCTGTGATCCCACTCCCTTGACCAGTTGACCCAAGGCCCTAAAGTCTTTCTTTATAGCCTTCAATTTTCTTCCAAGGTCATCATTGCCTATTTGGAAGATTAACAATGGGTAGTAATCTGTGGACAGTACCAGGGAGGGAAGCCTTCTTATCACATCCTTGACCTGGGCCTCTGGTAGACAGCAGACCTCCCTTTGGAGTGGGTCAGGTCTGCATACAGTGGGTCCAGAGGAGGCCATGATCAGGTGGTTGGAACAGCTCTGCTACGAGGACAGGCTGAGGGAGCTGGGGTTGTTCAGGTTAGAGGAGAGAAGGCTCCAGGGAGACCTTAGAGCAGCCTTCCAGTGTCTGAAGGGGGCTAAAAGAAGACTGCAGAAGGACTGTTCCCAAAGGCCTGCAGTGACAGGACCAGGGCAGTGGTTTAAAATGAGATCAGATTAGATTGAGATTGGATGTGAGAAACAGATTCTGCACCATGAAGATGCTGGAACACTGCAACAGGTTGCCCAGGGAGGTGGATGAGGTGAGGCTGGACAGGGCTGTGGGCAACCTGATCTAGTAGAGGAATACTCTGCTGAGTGCAGAGGGAGTTGGACTGGTTGAGCTTCGGAGGTCCCGCCCAACCCAGATAATTTTGTGATAATATCCTGTGTAATGAGCTATGTAATTTTCCAGGTAATTTTTTAGAATATTTCTGCTGCACTGATCCAAATCAGTGACTTCTCTAGAAGTTAGCTCTTTCATAGATTCATAGATATGACAGTTTGGGTGTTAGCTGCCCCCCCACACTTAAGAAAATCACCCAGAGTAGACTCAGCCAAGCTGGAAATTCAATTAAGCTTTATATTTACAGCTTAGCACAAGATACAAGCAGGTATTTACAATAGATACAGAAATATACAAGTCGAAAAGTAATACAGACACACAACAGCCCTCCCAGAAACCAAAGTCCCCAGGAGGGACTCCCAACCACCCTTCCACCTCCTTTCCACCCCTCTACCTTATCCCAGAGTTTGCCTTATGTGCAAGGTGAGTTTGGAGAATCGGCCAGGGGGGTTAGGAAGCAGACATTAGTTACACAGACAGCAGGTTAGGGAGAGAAGTGAGGCAGCCAGAGCCAGAGAGCAACTCTGTTACCTATATTTGTGTTCTTGGTTTTATCCATCTCAGCAAGCCTATGAGTGCAGCAGACATCACCATTGTTTCCTTTTCACAGCCTAGCATCTAATTCTTCTCACTAAAATATTCCAGCTAGAACAATAGAATACAAGGTTGGAAGTGACCTCAAGGCTCATCTAGTCCAACCTTTCAGGGTAAGAATACAGTTTAAATGAGACAGTTCAGCACCCTGTCAAGTTGGGCCTTAAAACTGTCTTTGCCCTAAGCAAAATCTTCAAGAATTGTCCAGTCTATGAAAGGCTCAAACCTATGACTCCAATCATTGAGGGAAAGCAGTTTTTAGCTCCTGATGGGTATGTGAAATGCATTTATTAACTCTCGGAGGAACATGTTAAACACCCTGGATGTGTTTGAAGAGGCAGAAATGTGGTGCTGAGGGCCAAGAGTTAGCCCCAGCCCTGGTAGAGTTAGAGACTGGTTGGACTGGATGAGCTGAAAGAGCTTTTCCTAACTGAAACAATGCTGATTCTCAGCTAACATCACCTGCCTGCTTTCAACCAAGGATGAGAAATGATTGGGAGTTTACCTTTCTGACCAGGCTGTTCAGGAAGCCCATCAAGTTCTCATATCTGGTTTTATTCATGTCAGATTTGTTCATTCCATCCTCAGCAACAGAGACAAAAAACTGCCAGTGGCAGCAGATCAAGGGCTCTTCTCAGGCTCTCCTCTCCCTTGCTTTTTTACCTGGCTGTAGATTTAGTGGGGCTATAGAGAGTTACTTGGGAAGTTCATTAGACAAGCAAAGGACAGTGCCTGAGCACTGGTGGATCTAGTGAAGGTCACATCAATGCTGCAGATGCACAGTCTTCCTTATTATCAGCCTAGGCCCAGCACATTCCCCAGGAGTGTATGCTGGAGCCAGGCCATGGCTGCCTCACATCTCAGCACCAGTGGGGCTGCCTGGCTTCTGCTGGATTCAAAGCTTGAGCTGAGAATCACAGAATGTTAGGGGCTGGAAGTGACCTCAAAAGACCTCAAAAGATCATCCAGACCAAGCCTCCTGCCAGGTCAGGGTCACCTTGAGCAGATCACACAGGAACACATCTTGAACATATCCAGGGAGGGAGACTCCACAATGCCCCTGGGCAGCCTGTTCCATGACCCTGACCAGAATCAGCTCTGCTCTGGCTCAAACCAGGGCATAGCTGTGGTAATTTTCTTTATCCCAAAGGGCACTGCCTTATTCATGGTTCTTAGCTTCTCTACCCACTGGGACTGGTGTTAGGGTGCCCCAGCTACCATGAGGAAACAGGAGGCAGATGTACATCACCTTACTATTCTTCCCTCTGTAGTCATCCTGAGATCAGATGCTTCTGGGTTGCACATCTTTTGCTTCTTACACTGTGGTAAACATTGATCTGATGTCCCAAAAACCCAGCACTCCTGCTGCAGTCTGCAGTAAGCCACAGCAGCTCTGTGATAACTTTCAGCTATCTCAGTCTGTGCTGTGTACTGGCGAGCTGCTCTGGGCTCAGCTAACCTACACGTTTTGATGCCCTCTCATGTTTTGGTTTTCTTTTTTTGCTGGGGAATTCACAGGAGGTGTCAGGGCAAGGACTGTGAGCATCTCTATGTACTCTTGGCCAGGACTTCTGAACAAGAAGTAGTTATACGGGATCATGGACCTCTAAGATCATTGAGACTAGCTGTCAACCCAACACCGCTATGGCCACTAAACCATGTCCTCAAGTGCAATGACCACACATTTACTGAACACCTCCAGGGATCGGAACTCCACTGCCTCCCTGGGCAGCCTGTACCAATACCTGACTGCTCTTGCAGCAAAGAAATTTTTCCTGCTCTCCAACCTAACGCTCCCCTGGCACAATGTCCTATCACCTGTGATTACAGAGAAAAGACCAACCCCAATCTCAGTGCAGCCTCCTCCCAGGGAGTTGTAGAGCCATATGTCAAGTTCCTGGGTGATATGAGAGAAACATTCTTGCTCCTTTATTCTGTTGCAAACTTGGTTAGCCAAATAACACCCTCAGTTTGCTTTGCTTGCATCGAGACACCTGAACAGGTCCTCCTGCATCCTGATTTCAGACAGCACTTCCTTTCAGTCTTTGAAAGGAAATCATCTTTCTAGGATGCTGATTCCAAGTGTCCTAGAAGGGACTGTTAAACAATGTGCTCATGGTCTGCAGTGACAGCATCTTCTGTTCAGGAGACAGTCTCAGACCTGCATGTCTGAGAGGTTACTGTTAGAGGCAGAGTGCAGACTGAGAGCCTGGGTCTGGTGCAGCACAGCAGTCCTGCTTTGGTGTTTCATTGTGGTGAAACTGTTGTGCTTCACTGTGTCCTGTCACAGGCATCTAACATCGATGATGTCCTCAGCCACCACACAAGCTTCCTGGATAACTGCTTGAAGGACTGCATGCTAACCAACCCAGAGCTGCTGAAGATCTTCTCCAAGCTGATGTCTGTCTGTGTCATGTTCACAAACTGCATGCAGGTACGTACAGCTTGCCTGGATTAGCCATGCCACCACCAGCTGCTTTGGGTGCCACCCCACTATAGCAGTTCTTGGTTCAGCCCCTCTTGTCCTCCATGCACATGGAAGAACCTCTGTCCTTCCACTACTCAGATCCTCAGCCTTTCTCCCAAATGCTTTCTGTGGCTTTTCACTCTACAGAATTCTCCAGGCTCTTATTTTTCAGTGTTGGGAGCAGCTCAGCCTGCAGCAGATTTTGAGGTGCAAGTTGCAGTACTCTAGTGTTTTTTTAGTGTGTTCTTCTGAGAATCGGGCAAGGACTGCCGATTTGACCCATGGAGACACACTCTAGTCAGCACCTCAGTGAGCTCAGAGATTTAAAAAAACTCACTTCCTTTGATTTTAGGAGCTTTTTGTATTAGATGCTAACAGGCCTGCTAGCAGAACTGTCAGCCTCATGCTTTGCCACGCTTCTAAAACTGGCATTCTAACCATTTCCCCACCCCTTTGCCCCTTCAAGAGGTTCACTCAGAGCATGAAGCTGGACAAGGAGATGGACCGGCTCACCTTGGAGCATGGCACGATGCTGGGCCCACCCACCGAGGAGGAGCGTGCTGAAGAGATGGTGAAGAAGAAGCTGACTAACAAGGTGGGACATGGCATGGGAATTCCTCTCTGAATGTTGCCTGGCTTGCAGTCTGGTCAGGGTGGCTGTCCTACTTCTGCTTCCCAGGTTCTAGAGCCCCCCTGACCCCAAAAGCAGAATTTGCACAGACCTTTCAGAATTTTTGAGGGCAGCGTGGAGCACTGATGGTATTCTCAATGGCTGCTTTGAAGACCCTGTCTCATACATCAGGTCCCTCCATTTGTTTTTGAGTTCTTAGCTGTATTTTCAGCTGGGTACCCACAAACAGACTCAAACACTTTATTTCCAGAACTAGCATGTTGTGCTGGATGAGCCAAGAAATGGCTGTGTGTGACTCTTGGCAGCCCATCCTTTTCCTTTCTGAGATGTTGGTCTTGTCCATCTTTATCTAGATGCACAGGTACTAAGGGATTTGTTTGACATGCTTTGAGGCTAGCAGGCTGCCTCCTATCCTGCTGAAAGCCTCTCTCTGGCACACAACTGGTAGAGCCCTGCTCCAGAGATTACAACTGTCTTAGGCAAGACTCACTTTCTGCCTCCTGGCTTTCACTCCTGCTTTCAAATAAATAGCAACATGGACTTGAGAATAACTCTGCTGGAACTGCTCTAGGGTAGGTTGGCATAGGAAGGTTTTTAGCTACCAAGGGCCTTGCAAGCTGCTTTGAAAGACTTTTTTTTAGTGGCTTAGCAACTGTTAAGTTTCCTGAGCATGTTTTTGAAGCAGGTTGGCAAATAGGAAATGAGTAGTTGCACCCTTTTGGGGCCACTCAGACTTTGTACTGATAGCTTTTAGCAGAGCATGCTGACAGCCTGCACCTGACATCTGGCTTTGAAGCAACCATCAACAAGTTTGACAGCAACTTCTCAACCCACCTGTTGGACTTATTGGACAAGCTGAGTGTTTACAGCACCAATGACTGCGAGCACAGCATGCTCAACATCATCTACAGGTGAGCCAGCAGTTTTTTCTCTCTAACTCTGGGTAATCTCTGGGTCACAAGTTGAACTCAGGAAGAATAACCACTCTTCAGTGCCCCTGTTTAGAACTGCCTGCCCCATCACTGAAATCAGGTTGAGCACTGCAACAGGTTAGGCCTCATCCCTGGAGATATTCAAAGTGAGGCTGGATAGGGCTGTGGGCAACCTGAGGATGTCCCTGCTGAGTGCAGGGGGGCTGGAGTGAATGACTGTGATGGTTTGGGTGTTTCCCTGCCCCTCCACACTTTAGAAATTACCCAGACTAGACTCAGTCGGCTCTGGAAATATGAATGAAGCTTATTATTTACAGCTGGCACAATATACAAGCAGATATTTACAGTATATACAGTTATAGACAGAAATATACAAGGTAAAGAGGTAATACAGAAACACAACTCCCCTCCCAGAAACCTGAGTCCCCAGGAGGGGCTCTCAACCACCCCTGCACCTTCCCCCTGCCCCTCTCAACCTTAACCCAGTCCCAAGGAAGAATTGAGGCTTGGCCAAGAGGTTAAGACACAAAGGTGGGTTAGCCCAAATGAAGGGTGAGGTTAGGGAGTAAGGTGTTGCTCAGCCAGCAGCCCAAGCGAGAGTGAGAGAAAAATGGCGAGAGTGTTATCTAATGTTTTCATTTCTCCTTCCCATACTCCTTAGCAAGACAGTGAGGGAAGTAGACATCACCATTGTTTTCCTTTCACAGCCTGTAATCTAGTTCTTCTCACCAAAACATTCTAGCTGGCTTCAAACTAGCACAATGACCTTTGGAGGTCCCTTCCAACATAGGTGATTCTATGCTCCTTTTCTGAGGAGAGCTGTCAGTTTACCAAGAAATACTCCTCACTTTTGTTTTTCACCCCAAGCTGAAATGCTTTTCAGTGGTAGATAATGCTAGAATGAGTTGCTGGTAATAGGTAATTTCCTTTGTAAATGTGCCCGATGCTCACACACATTCTTTTTTCCCTTGGTGCTGTGGAGACTTCTGCTCCAACATCTTTGTTTGCTATAGGACAGAGGAGATCCTTCTTTAGGTCTTTTTAACCACATAGAATGGTTTGGATTGAAAGAGACCTCCAAAGGTCATCTAGTCCAGCCCTCGAGGACTAGAGGGTACTTAGATGTTTTCTCCTAACTGTGCTTTGTCCTCTTGTTTTGTTGTGGTTTATGTAAGAGCAGTCTTACTACTGGGCTTCATTTGCTCTTTGTGAAGTCTGCTTTTTGTAGGTCATTCTCCTCCTTTAACTTAATCTTCAGGAAAACTTTGAGAATATTAACCTGCAACAATGAAGTTCTGTTCAGTGTCTGTCTGTGCCAGATGTAATCTTGGCTGATAACCCTTCTACCTCTGCAGAGATGTGCTGCACCTGAAAACAGAGAGAGGGAAGGTTACAGGAATGTTTTTGTCTTTGGAAGCAAGCTTCTGTCCCCTTCTCATGCTGTGCCTCTTGAAACTGTAATTGTCATTTTGTAATAACTTCTGACAGGGCTGCTGAGGATTCCTGACACCAACCTTTACAACTATGTTTCCCAAAGTGTTCCAGCAGCAGACTGGGCTTCCAGTTGGCCTTTACTTCCAAGAATTTCTTGATGAGCAGCTACACAGCCCCTGGCCTCCTATGTAAGCATCTGCTGCGCTTTCTGAGACCGGGGTTCAGCATTAAAGCCAGTCATTCCTGTTACCATGAATGCTTCCAAGAGTGGAGTCTAGCCTACCAGCTTCCACAGCACTGAAGGGAATTATGTCTTGTCATCTTGTGGATTTGTGTTCCGTACTTAAGGAGGACAGATACTCACAGGCACCTGAAAAGGAAGTGCAGTCCCATAGTGCTTTCTCTGAGATCTTCTCAAATCTTAATGATTACAAGAAAGATATGGAATGTGTCCAGAGAAGGGGGATGAGGGGTGAGCTGGAGCTCCTCTGCTGTGGGGGACAGGCTGAGAGATTTGAGGTTCTTCAGTCTGGAGAGGAGAAGGCTCAGAGGAGACCTTATTGTGGCCAAGAAGGCTGGGGAGGGACTTTTTAGAATGTCAGGTAGTGATAGAACTAGGGGGAAATGGATCCAAGCTAGAGAAAGGGAGATTTAGATTGCACGTTAGGAAGAAGTTCTTCACCATGAGGGTGGTAAGACACTAGAACAGGTTGCCCAGAGACATGGTGGAAGCTCCATCCCTGGAGGTCTTTAAGGCCAGGCTGGATGTGGCCCTGGGCAACCTGATCCAGTTTGAGGTGCCCTTGCCCATGGCATGAGAGTTGGGTCATCCTTGAGGTCCCTTCCAGCCCTGACAATTCTGTGATTCCATGATTCATCTGCCTGGTCATCACTGGAATCTCATAAATCTTGGTCTTTTGGTCATCTTGAGCTCTTGTGGCTTGCAAGCAGGATTCATGTGTAGAAAACCTGACAGACCAAAAGGATGAAGGGCTGGCAAATTACCTTGTAGCCATCACCTTTAAGTGTCACAGCAGCATACAGAGACAGACTGGATTCAGGGATTCACACCAGGAATAAGAACATTTAATCCTCTTCCCTGCTCCAGCTCTGCCTCCTTGTTAATCAAGCACTTGCATTTCAATCATTACCCCTATAAGATCTAACAGAGAGGGTCTTCTTATAATGCTTCATCCAGGAGAGCTTCTTGGCAACTAACTCCATGATCCAATGACTTGGACATCATTGCAGTTGCACAGAGCAAGTCCAACAGTGTTGGAGGCCAGTCACATCCTGGGCTGTGTCCAAAGACATATTGCCAGCAGATCCAGAGAGGTGATTCTGTCACTGCTCTGATGAGACCTCATCTGGAGTACTGTGTCCAGCTATGGAGTCGTCAACACAGGAAGGACATGGACCTGGTGGAGAGGGTCCAGAGTAGGCCACAAAAATGATCAGAGCATTGGAGCAGCTCTGCTATGAGGACAGGCTGAGGGAGCTGGGGTTGTTCAGCCTGGAGAAGAAAAGGCTCCAAGGAGACCTAGTAGCAGCCTTCTAGTACCTGAAGGGACTACAAGAAGGCTGCAAAGGCCTGCAGTGACAGGACATGGGGAGTGACTTCAAATTAGAGCAGATTGACATTGGATGTGAGGAATAAGTTTTTTGTCATGAGTTTGCTGGAACGCTGCAACAGGTTGCCCAGGGAGGTGGTTGAGGTCCCATCCAAGGTGAGGCTGGACAGGGCTGTGGGCAACCTGCTCTAGTGGAGGATGTCCATGCTGAGTGCAGAGGGGGTTGGACTTCCAGCCCAAACCATTCTATGATTCTGTGTTGCCTGCTCTTTTAATAGAAGAGCGTCAAGACTCCAGTCCTTGAGATTTGGAAAGAGTGTGTGGACATTGTCCCCTTGGGGAGATGATCCAGCTCAGACCAAGGCTGGAGTTGGTTCTCAGCTTACTCAAGAACTCAATATCATGTTATTGACCAGTCTTGCAAAAGCAGAAGTCCTGCAACCCTCCATCGTGCTTTATCATGTGTGACAGCAGACACTGGGAAAAGGCTTTTCCTGGCAGTAGCTCAGGTAGTGTCCTCCTTCCAGCCTTGCTCTTACACTCAGCATCAGAGGTTCACCCCTTCTATCATTGCCTCCCCACTGCTGTATTAGCTTCATGCTTCTACCAGGATGCTGAGACAAGCTGATGGTGCTCCATGGAGACTGACTGTGTATCTTGTTCGATTGTGGATCTGTGGTGCCGTGTCTGGGAGCTATCCTCCACCAGATGCCTTTGTGTGTCACATAAGTGTTAGCTGTGGCAGGAGAGGATGCCTATGGAAGCTCTGGAGCCAGCTCTTCTGAATACAGAGAGGTTGGTTTCTACAAGTACTTTCTGATGCAGTAGAAAGGAGTGTGGTCATTCAAGAGTGTGGTGAGAGAACAAAATGCTTCTGGTTAGCTGTTTGCATTGAGAGTGGTGACCTAAGTTGCAATCAGCTGTTCAGAGGAATTATGGAGCAGTCTGGATTGGAAAGGACTTTAAAGATCATCTAGTTCCAGCTCCCCTGCCATGGGCAGGGAATCCTTCCTCCAGACCAGGTTGCTTAAGGCCTCACCCAACCTGACTTTGAACAGTGCCAGGGCTGGAGTCTCTACAGCTTCTCTGGGCAGCCAGTTCCAGTGCCTCACCAGCCTTGTGAGGAATAATTTCTTCCTGATTATTCCAGTTTGGGGCACAAGCATATCCAGTTCTGGAGAACAGAATCAACTCTTACCCCTTTTCAGGACTAAGAATGAGGACACTGTACACTGATCAGAAGTTTAGAGAGAAATTCTGTTTATAAGAGCATATATATATAAAAGGCAATTAGGTAGAATAAGTGTAAAATCCACTAGGCCCATATTTGCCTTCTAGAATCCTCCATCCCTTCCACCCTCAATCGGCCTGTAAGGTAGGCTGAAGCTGCCCCCCCCACCCCCAAGCTGGCCTACGAGACCTCAGTGGCCAGCCATCTCCTACGAACCATGAGATAAAAGTGCACGCTCCTAGGAGAAGTGAAGGGGAGAGAGGCAGGGATGAGAAGGGGGAAAAGTGCAGTCAGGCACTATCTTTTAAGCTGTGATACCAGAAAAGGAATAGAATAACAATATTAAAATATCCTGGGACAAGCAGGTCCATCCCCCTGGGATGAGCCTCTGTCCCTATGGTTTTGTTTAAGGGACCCCTCAAACTGCCACATTCCACCCTTTTATTCTGTTTCCTGCATTAAGCATATCATTGAACAAGATATAATCCCTTCAGATGATATGCAGTAGACTATTCTTCATCCTGGCATTCTTCAGAACAGTCTTTCATTTAGGATCAGGAAACAATCTTCTCTTCAGATTAGATGAATCTGGACTCTTCAGGGTTTGAAGGGTTCATGCTTGTGTGGAGTGAGTTCTCCATTTATTTTTATGGGCGCCATCAGTTACCTGAAAAAGAACTCAACAACATATATATATATGAACCTAAACCCTTTCAGCTAAGGTTAATTTCTTCTGTGAAATACACTGAATTTCACCTTATATAGTGATGGGTTTCTTACATTACCCAGTAAGTATGACTGAGAACATTGGCAGAAATCACCCAAAGAAGGGAGAAAACCATACAGTTTTCCTAGTGAGTTCTGCATTAAACAAGAGGAACTCTGTTTTAGATCTGCATTATTGCTAAGTAGCAAAGTAGCAATCCATATCAAACAATAGACATTGCAGGATATTGTAATATTGTTATTCTATTCCTTTTCTGGTATCACAGCTTAATCAGATTCATCAGTCTGCCCTGTCTCCCTGTACCCTTATCCACTTCTCTTTCTGGGGATCCTAACTGCTGTATTTAGTCATCCTCAAGGATGAAGTTGCATACTCCATTGTCGGGGTACGGAGGCTGGCGAGAGGCGAGATTGGGGTACTGATGACTCGAGACAGCAGCTTCTAGGCATCTGTGCATCAGTACGATTTATTAAGGCAATACAATGGCTTATATAGCCCCCAGAGGGGGTGTGCACAACCAGCCTGGGGCTGGCAGAAGTGGACAGTACAGATTGGCCCCAAGTTAAGTGTAAGGCAGAGATAGGTTACCTGTGGTAAACAACCTGTGAGTACCACCCAGGGGGTCAGCCCCCTGGGGCAGTGCCTGCCTCAGGGTGTGGGCAAATCCCACCCCCTGGCAGCTGTGCGTGGGTTGCTCACTTGTTCTCAGTCTAGGCCCCTGGGAACTTGTAAGGCCCAAGGACACTTCCCATCACAGAGTCTGATGTTTACATTCCATAGCTCGTTGCAGGAGAAAGCTTCCCACACTCCATAGTCCAAATTTCTTGTGAGCCAGATTATGAGCGATTCCCTGTCTCTGTGGGTATGGTCCTGGTGAACCTGCCTCAGCTCCTTCCTGGTCAGAGACTGCCTTACCAGAGCAGCAGGGCCTGGCTGCACAGGCTGTGGAACCAGAACCATGGGAACAGGAGCTGCTGGCAGAGCCGGGGCACAGGAGCGGGAGCTGGAACCAGTGGTGGAAGTAGAATCACTGGAGCTGCAGGAACAGGGGCAGGAGCTGCTGCTGGCTGTGGAGCAGGAACTGGAACAGGGACATGAACAGGCACTGGACCAGGAGCTGCGGGAACTGGAGTAGCTACTGGGGCTGGAGCAGGAGCTGGCACAGCACCATCCACTTGTGGTGCATCATGTCCAGTGGGTTGTGCAGGGACAGGCGACTGCACTACAGCGTCAGCTGGTTGAGCTGCACCAGCTGGTGAAGCGTTTTCCCCAATCAGAGGTGATTATACCCTCACTGGCTGATGTGGAGGTGGTTGAGCTCCCACATCTACATCAGCACCATCGTCCTCCTATGGGCTAAGTCCTTCAGTCTCTTCCTCATATCTTTGCCCTCTTTCCTCGCTGCTGCCACTGGATTACTTCAGTACTGGCACAAGTGCTGACAGGGAGGGACAGTGCCGCTTGCCACTAAGGCATTCGCTAGACTCGTCACAGCTGCCGCCAGCATGACTGCCACTGTTTCAAGGCTCGGCGGGGTACGTGTCCCTGCGCCGTTGCACCTCGATGCGAGAACAGTACAATGAGAGCAAGAGATACTCCGGTGGGTTCGGGCTGGCTATCTACAAGCCAGATCGCTTGCGAAGGCTAGAGGCTTATGCGAAGGTGTAGGCGCGCTGCCGCTGATGGGGTACCTCAGACTTGAGGCATAGCCTCATCCCGCTGCGTCCCTCGGCCTAGGCCGGAGGCGCCAGAGCGGCTGCTGCGCACGGAGGTGTGTCGGCAGCCGGCAGCAGGCACACCTCTCCTCCCTGCGTTGCAGATCGTCGCGGAGGGCGGGGGCTGCTCCCTCCGCCGCCGGTTTTGAAATCGCGTCTCGAAACACAGAAGTGGCGGCCAGTGCCGTCGCTTTATATCTCAGGGCGTCAGGATCAAGCCATGACAGCATCTCCGACCGGAAAAAATGCATCAGCCACTGCCGGGGTCGAGCAGTGCCGTCGGGACAAAATTGGTGAAAGAGAAACCGCCGAGGCTCGATAGGACCGTAGTTGGAGCTATCGCTTCCCTCCCGCCGAGGTGCATTCAGAGGCGTTTTTCTGACTCCACTATCGCGCTTCTCACGCTACTGCAGGAGAGGGGATTGGGGTGGACTTAAACTACCCGAATATGCTTTGGACTTGTGCAGGGTGATTGCACATGCACAGGTTCTGCGTGTGCAATCACCAGCATCCCCAGCCCTCCCAAGTAATCGTCTGATCACTGGGAGTCAGGCAAAACCATAAGAAAGTATTTCAGGGACTCTGGAATAACTTGAAACCCTCAAACCAGTTAGGCAAAGCCTTAGCTTATCTGGAGGCCCCTCAAAGTACCACACTGAGGTCTAATAAAAATCCAACTTCTTCCAGCTTAAAGCCATTGCCCCCTCATCCTGTCACTTCCAGCCCTTGTCAGAAGTCCCCTCCCCAGCTCTCCTGGAGCCCCTTCAAATACTCAAATGCTGCTCTGAGGTCTCTCTGGAGCCTTCCCTTCTCCAGCCTCAACAGCCCCAACTCTCCCAGCCTGTCCCCCACAGGGGAGGTTCTCCATCCCTGTGATCGTCTTTGTGGCCTCCTCTGGACACACTTCAACAGTTCCAGGTCCTTCCTGGGGCTCCAGAGCTGAACACAGCAGTGCAGGTGGGGTCTGACCTCTTTGCCCCCCTGGTATTTCCATGCTCCCTGTGCTGTTCAAGACGCTGAAGAAGATGGATCTTGATGCGTTTTAGGACTGCCATCAGTGCCCTGGTTTGGACTGTCTGGGGGCACATGGATCTTTCCCACAATGTTGGGCATAGCTGGACCTTTACTGCCGGAGCAGATGTACCCATTTCCTTACATACATGTTCAGAGGCCATGCAGCAGCATACGTCTTTGTGTTTCTACAGGCTGCTCAGCAACATTTGAAAGGCAGAAAGTCCCAAGATGAATGCCAGATGTGACAGGCAGCTCTCATTCAAGTCTATAGAGATCACTGGATTGAGTCCTGGACTCTATGGCAGCAGAAACCCAAGAGCACAGATGGTTGCCATCTGAAATAACGTATTTGATAGAGACATGCAAAGTTTCTGAGGCATACCAGCCTTTGCTCATCATTGATGCATTTTATGTGACTGCTTTACAAGGGTGGTAGTCAACATGGATAAGGTAGACAAACAAAAAATCCCTTTGATTCATCATGATGGCTTTGTGCCTTGATTTAATTAATCCTGCTTATTTCAGTTTACTGACTGAGGCACAAACATCCTGTTTGTAGCCTCAAAAAAAACAAAAGGATGGAGACTCAGAAGGGTTCTTCCAAGGCAAGGAAGCTCACCCCCAGCTGCTCAGATCTTCATTGTGCTGAAGTCCTGCTCAGGTGCCTTGGCTCCATCAGGAGCAGTGCTGAGGGCTGGCAACTGCAAACAATCTCCAGAGTCACTCCCAGTAGGAAAATGAATTACAGCCTGGAGAACTTTGTCAGGAGGATGATTTTGTTCCAAGTGCAAATTTGCCTGTTGTGGGGTCATAGTATTCATGAGAGAGCCTTCCTTTACCAGTGTGGAGAAGACCATGATGAATTTAGAGCATGGCAATCCAGATGTATGAGGTCACACAAACCTCCAGTGAAGAAAAGTTCCAGGCTCAAACCTAGAAATTTAAGAGCAAGCAGAGTTTGAGGAAGCAGCATGTAAATTCTCAAGAGATAATTATCAAAAATCATTTAACCCTGAAAATGAAGGAAAAAACTAAACCAACCAAAAACCAGAAATCTGCAATTGAAGGCTGGAATAAAGCACCTTTAGAAATGGAACAGGTCCTCAGAGCAAGGGTGGAACCAAGTCTTGGCCTTGTAGTTCAGTCAAAGTTTGGTAACATGACTTTGCTTGGTGGAAACATGAGGGCACTGCCAGCAAGTTTGATGATGGCGCCAAACTGGGAACAGTGGCTGATAGCCCTCAGGCTCTGCTGCATTTTAGCTAGAGCTGGACAGGCTGCAGAGTTTGGCAGGGAGCAATGACATGAAATCCAGGACGGGCAAGGGTAGAGTCTGACAGCTGTCAATAACAACCCCATGGAGCACCAGACCTTTGGAGACTGAGCTGTGGATGAGCAGCACAGGAGAGAGGAACGTGGAGGTGCTGGTGGACAGCATGGATACCTAAGAACCAGCAACGTGCCCTTGTGGCCAAGAAGCCAAAGGTATCTTGGGGTGGGCTAGAAGGGGAGGGGTAGAGCGGGTCAGAGAGGTTCTCCTGCCCCCTCTACTCTGCCCTGCTGAGGCCACATCTGGAATCTTGTGTCCAGTTCCCGGGCCCCCTAGGTCAAGAAGAACCTCAGGGAACTGCTTGAGAGAGTCCAGCCCCAGAGTCCCCCAAGCTGTTGCAGGCAGTGGAACATCAGGCCAAGGGCTTGGACTGGATGATTTCTGAAGGTCCCTTCCAACCCCTAACATGCTACAATTCTGTGATCCTTGTAGTTTATGGCTGGTGTGAGGTGGAGCAGGCATCAGCAGTTTATAGAAATGCTGTGTTCTTGTTTTCAGGACCCAAATGCTGACAAACTCCTCCATGAAAACTTTTTGTTGTTTCTCTCCAGCTCACATTTAGTATAAATCTGAAGTATCCTTCCTGCAGTAGTTTCCACAAGCCTGTGAATCACACCCAAGCTGCTCTCTCTTCCATTTCTCAAAGGATGCTGCTGCAGTACTAAATCAATGGGTACAATATTTGGAGTGTGGTGTTGCTTAACAGCCTTACCCAAACACCAACAAATTGTTCCGTGACATTTTTTGGTTGACTGCAGAAAATAAAGTCTCAACAGATGGAATTTAGCTGTTATTCTCTCCTGGTTGAGAAAGCTTACATATCTCTTTGGTCCATCAAGCGTTGTTAAAGGGGAACCTGACACTGAGGCAGGCATGTTTCAAAGAATCACAGAACGCTAGAGGTTGAAAGGGACCTCCAGAGATCATCAAGTCCAACCCCCCTGCCATGGCAGGATCATTCAGGGCAGGGCACGCAGGAACACATCCAGGTGGCTTTGAAATGTCTCCAGAGAGGAGGCTCCACAGTCTCTCTAAGCAGCCTGCTCCAGGCCTCCAGCACCCTCACAGAGTTTCCCTCCTGTTCCCATGGCACCTCCTCTGCTCCAGCTTGCCCCAGTGCCCCCTGTCCTGTCCTTCGCCGCTCCTGAGCCTGGCTACATCCTCCTGACACTGCCCTGCACATCTTTAGCACAGCACCGAGGGCAGCCCTCAGGCTCCTCTACTCCAAGCTCCCAGCCCCAGGTCCCTCATCCTGGACTCACAGGAGATGTTCCACCTGCCTGCAGCAGCTTGGGGACTCTGGACTGGACTCTCTCAAGCAGTTCCCTGAGGTCCTTCTTGACCTGAGGGGCCCGGAACTGGACACAAGATTCCAGATGTGGCCTCAGCAGGGCAGAGTAGAGGGCAGGAGAACCTCTCTGACCTGCTCACCACTCCCCCTTCTAGCCCACCCCAAGATACCTTTGGCTTTCTTGGCCACAAGGGCACGTTGCTGGTTCTTAGGCATCCTTCTGTCCACCGGCACCTCCACGTCCCTCTCTCCTGTGCTGCTCTCCAACAGCTCAGTCCCCAAAGTCTGGTGCTCCATGGGGTTGTTATTTGACAGCTGTCAGACTCTACCCTTGCCCTTCCTGGATTTCATGTCATTGCTCCCTGCCAAACTCTGCAGCCTGTCCAGCTCTAGCTAAATGGCAGCAGAGCCTGAGGGCTATCAGCCACTGTTCCCAGTTTGGCGCCATCATCAAACTTGCTGGCAGTGCCCTCATCCAGGTGGACAGATTGCACAGCATTGGTCCCAATACTGACCACTGAGGGGCCTCATCAGACACAGGCTTCCAGCTAGACTCTGTCCCACTGACCATAGCTCTCTGACTTCTGTTCCTCAACCCGTTCACCTCCACCTTACTGCCTGACCATCCAGGCCACACTGCCTTATTTGAGCTGGGAGGATGTTGAGGGAGTAGCCAGGGTGCTTTTAATTTACTAAGCATCTATTCTGCACAGGGGAAAATACTCTGCTCTTGCCAATATTTGTGTGATGCAGGAACAGCTGAGGTGGTGAGCAGAAAAGAATATTTGCAGTGCATGTTCATAAGAGCTGCACCTCTTGGTTGTGCTTTACAGAGATCTGCCTAAGGAAGGTCACAGCAGGTGTGGAGTGGCATGATTGGCATCTTTTTGGGCTGCCAGGGTACAGGATGATGACACTTAGGTATGGTGCCTATTTTGGAGAGGGCTTACAAGTGATGCTGGCTTAGCACCTGCCAAGCAGTTCCTTGTCCTCTTGAATCCTGTTTGAAGATCTGATTGAAGCATACTTGTGTTAGCAAGGAGCTGCTGGTGGTGATGGCAACTGCAGCATTTTGTGGTAGTTACAGTGGATACTGTGGTGGATTTCATACTGGAGGTCAGAGGTGGTGAGCAGTGGTACTAAGGAGTGGCCAGGAAGGTGTCACTGAGGAACCCTCCGCCCTGGCACCTTGTCCCTGGCTGGCAAATCATCCGTGTTGTGATCAAGCTGTGGCTCTTGAGAAGAAGCTCTTGGATGCTTCCTGTTGTATTTTATACCCCTGCTAAGAACAGGTGGAGTTGAGGCTGTTGTCAGGGGATGAGCACAGAAGATGTGTCACCAACAACACCTGTGGCACAGCAGAGAGATCCCAGTCTCATGCTGAACAAGCTGCTGTGCCAGTCCTGCTTGGGGCAGTCTGAGCAGGATGACAGCTCCAGAGTTCACAGTGGTGTGGCCACATGTTGTGGAGGCAGGGAATTAATGTGGCTGAGTCAGGAATTTTTATACAAAAATAGAGTTGTTTTATTTTCCCAAAAGCCCACCCCCAAAACTATATACAAAATTTAATTTAGTTTTAATAACCAGATTCAGTTGCCTTGAGAATATCTACAGGGATGCCATCGATAATCTGACTATTTTGGAAGTCAGAAGTTGGAAAAGGCTTTAGCTATTAAATTATAGCGTTTCCCACTTAATAATAAAGCTGAGCCAAAATAACTCAGGATCCTCATTCTCTTTCAGAAGCTGATGAAGAGTCGTTAAGAGGTATTCAGCTCTTACGAAGGTGTCAATGGGTGAAGCAGTCCTTTTGGAGCAGAACGCCAGGCGAGGGGTGGGGGGGAGAAGTCTCAGGCAGGCACGAATACTCAGGCAGGAACAAACTCCAAGGCGGGAACCCCAAAGGCGGGAAGCGCCCAAATATTTATACCCTCTCTAGACAAAGAGCAGAGTTACCCTTCCTTAGGCATGAAGAGCACAGCTAATCCAGCCCGATTCCAGTGCGGGCACTGCACAGTGCCGGAAGGGCCCTGTTCACCCCCTTCATGCCTGCAGGGCAAGGCTGGAGGGTGGGAAACAGGAGGCTTTTCCTCTCCCATTCAAGCCACAGAGGGAGAGGAATTTAGGGGTATACAGGACTCCAGGACACCACAGTATCACAGTATCACAGTATCATCAGGGTTGGAAGAGACCTCACAGATCATCAAGTCCAACCCTTTACCACAGAGCTCAAGGCTAGACCATGGCACCAAGTGCCACGTCAACCTTGCCTTGAACTGCCCCAGGGTCGGCTACTCCACCACCTCCCCAGGCAGGCCCATTCCAGTGTCCCAATGACTCTCTCAGTGAAGAACTTCTCCTCACCTCGAGCCTAAATCTCCCTGGCGCAGCCTGAGGCTGTGCCCTCTTGTTCTGGTGCTGGCCACCTGAGAGAAGAGAGCAACCTCCTCCTGGCCACAACCACCCCTCAGGTAGTTGTAGACAGCAATAAGGTCACCCCTGAGCCTCCTCTTCTCCAGGCTAAACAATCCCAGCTCCCTCAGCCTCTCCTCATAGGGCTTGTGCTCAAGGCCTCTCACCAGCCTCGTTGCCCTTCTCTGGACACGCTCAAGCATCTCAACGTCCCTTCTTAAACTGGGGGGCCCAGAACTGAACACAGGACTCAAGGTGTGGTCTAACCAGTGCAGAGTACAGGGGCAGAATGACCTCCCTGCTCCTGCTGACCACACCATTCCTGATGCAGGCCAAGATGCCACTGGCTCTCTTGGCCACCTGGGCACACTGCTGGCTCATGTTCAGGTGGGTATCAATCAGTACCCCCAGATCCCTCTCTGTCTGGCTGCTCTCCAGCCACTCCGACCCCAGCCTGTATCTCTGCATGGGGTTGTTGTGGCCAAAGTGCAGCACCCTACACTTCGAGCTATTGAACCCCATCCCATTGGACTCTGCCCATCTGTCCAGGCGGTCAAGGTCCCGCTGCAGAGCCCTTCTGCCTTCCAACTCAGTCACATCTGCCCCCTGCTTAGTGTCATCTGCAAACTTGCTGATGACTGACTCGATGCCCTCATCCAGATCATCTATGAAGATGTTTAAAGAGGATGGGGCCCATCACAGATCCCTGAGGGACACCACTAGTGACTGGCCACCAGTGGATGTGGCACCATTTCACCACCCATCTCTGGGTCCGGCCCTCCAGCAGTTCTAACCCAAACACAGAGTCTTGCCATCCAAGCCATGGGCTGACAGCTTAGCCAGCAGTTTGCTGTGGGGGACAGTGTCAAAGGCCTTGCTGAAGTCCAGATAGACCACATCCACAGGCCTCCCCACGTCCACAAGCGGGTCACCTGATCATAGAAGGAGATCAGGTTAGAAAGGCAGGATCATGCCCTTCCTAAACCCATTGCTGGCTGGACCTGAACCCTTTGCCATCCCTTAGGTGCACTCTTATCACCCCCCAAGATAACCTGCTCCATCAGTTTCCCTGGCACTGAGGTCGGCTGACGGGTCTGTAGTTCCCCAGTTCCTCATCCGACCCTTCTTGTGGATGGGGACCCACGGTGGCCATTTACAGACTCCTGGGACCTCTCCGGTGAGCCCAGGACTGCTGGAAAAGATAGAGAGCGGCTTGGCCAGCTCAGCTGCCAGCTCTCTCAGCACCCTGGGATGGATCCCATCTGGTCCATGGACTTGTGGGTGTCCAGATGGCTCAGGCAGGTCCTGAACTAATTCTTCATGATTTCCAGGGGAACACATCGCTCCCCAACCCCATCCCCCAGTTCAAGAGGCCACTTGCCCTGAACTCCTCCCTCCTTGCTGTTGAAAAACTGAGGCGAATGAAGGCATTCAGGACCTCAGCCTTTTCTTCATCTTCAGTTACAGTGTTACCCCTCCTGGTCCAGTAAGGAGTGGAGGCTCTTCTTGCCCTTCCTTTTAGCATTGATAAATTTATACAAGTGTTTTTCTGTTATCTTTCACGGAAGTGGCCAGCCTAAGTTCTAGCTGGGCCTTAGCCTCTCTAATTTTTTCTCCTACATAATCTGGCTATCTCCTTAAACACGTCAGGAGAAGCCTTCCCCTCCCTTCAGAGGTGATACACCTTCTTTTTTTCCCCAATTCCTTCGGAGCTGTTTACTCATCCTGGCTGGTCGCCTTCCCCGAGCCGGCTCATCCTTTCGGCACATGGGAACTGCCAGCTCCTGTGCCTTCAAGAGCTCCTGTTTAAAGTAGGTCCAACTATCCTGGACCCCTTTGTTCTCAAGGACTGCTGCCCAGGGGACTTAGGAAATAAGTTTCTTAAACAAATTGAAGTTTGCCCTCAGAAAGTCCAAGGTGTAGGTTTTGTTGCAATGCCTCCCTACCTTCCTGCATATCTGAAAACTCCAATAACTCGTGATCACTACACCCCAGGCAGCCTCCCACTGCCACATCTACCTACCAGCCCTTCTCTGTTGGAGAGCAGCAGGTCAAGTGAGCTTGACCCCTAGTAGGCTCACTTAACAGCTGGGACAAGAAGCTGTCCTCCATGCACTCTAGAAATCTCCTGGACTGCCTTCTCTCTGCTGAATTAAGTTCCCAGCAGATGTCTGGCAGGTTAAAGTCACCCACAAGGACAAGATCTGATCTTGAGACAGCCTCCAGCTGTTTGTAAAATATCTCGTCTGTTTCTTCATCCTGGTTGAGTGGTCTATAACAGACTCCAACCAGGATGTCAGATTTATTAGTCCTCCCTCTGATTTTAACCCACAAGCTCTCAACCCCTTCATCCCTCACCTCAAGCTCAGTAGCATGGAGTGACTTCCTAATATACAGAGCCACCCCTCCTCCTCTTCTCCCTTGCCTGTCTCTCCTGTAGAGGTTATATCCCCCCAGTATAGCAGCCCAGTCATGCCTGTCATCCCACCAAGTTTCTGAAATGGCAACTATATCATAGTCACCCTGGTGGACCAGGACTTCCAATTCCTCCTGCTTGTTACCCAAGCTGCGTGCATTGGTGTAGATGCACTTCAGCTGGGCTCTCGATTCCTCAATTGTCCCTAGTTTACTTCCCACTCTCTCCTTCTCAGAAAGAGTAATTGCCTCACCCACCCCCCTTCAGACCCTAGTTTAATGCCCGCCTAATGAGCCCTGCCAATCTCATTGCCAGGACTCTCCTGCCCCTCCTAGACAATTGACCCATCACAATCAAGTAGGTCCGGCGCAGTAAAGTTCCCCTGTGGTCACATTCAGATGATGCCTTGGGAGAGGTTCCTTCTCCAGGGCCATTGTTGGGTAGGAGCAAGTCTGTGCTCGGCTGGGTGGGCAGAGGAAGTATGGCAGCCTTAGAGTCCACACTGTGGCACAAACGTTTTTGCTGCACAGGCTTTGCTTGCCTTACACACCTCAGTTCAACCCAGCTTTTGTCCTAAGTTCATCTGACCCTATCCAGGAGCTTGTGTATACCTTGGAAAAAGAGTGGCTGGAAAGCTGCTCAGCAGAAAGGACCTGGGGGGGAGGTGGCTGACAGCAGCTGAGGATGAGCCAGTGTGTAGCCCAGGTGGCTAAGAGCCAACAGCATCCTAGCCTGAATCAGCAACGGTATGGCAGCAGGAGCAGGGCAGAGTTTGTGCCCCCTGTTATCAGCACATGTGAGGCTGCACTTCAGAACAGTTTTGGGGCCCTCACTAGAAGAAGGACATTGAGGTGTGTGAACAGGTCAGGCAGCAACAACAAACAGGTCTGCTTGAGTTAGAGCGGTGAGGGAGCAGGTTGTTCATCCTGAAGAAGAGAAGGCTGGAACGGGAGACCCTTCTGGAACTCTATGGCTCCCTGAAAGGAGGTTGGAGACAGGTGAGGGTTGGGCTTTTCTCACTAATAACAAGTGATAGACAAAGGAAATTACTCTAGGTTGCCCCAAGGGGCATTTAGGTTGGACAGTAGAAGAAACTTCTTCCCTGAAAGGGTTCTCAACACTAGCAAAAGGCCGCCCAGGAAGGTGGTTGAATCCCTGGAGGTGTTTCAAAGAGGGCAGAGCCTGTGGTGCTGAGGGCCCATGGCTTAGCCCCAGCCTTGCAGAGTTAGTGAATGGTTGGAGTGGGTGATCTGAAAGGGCTTTTCCCAACCCAAACAACTCATGACTCTCTGCAGATCAATCCCCTTGTATCCTGTGAGTTCCTGCAGGAGCAGGCACTCTGGTAGCAGCATGCTCAGCTTGTGTTGCTACTGTTATTGAGGGAGCAGCCTGCTGAAACTTGAGTCACTCTTTGCCTGACAGGTTGGACTTCAACGGGTTCTACACAGGAGCGCTTGGAGCAATGTCTGCTGAGCGCAGCCAGAAGGCAGCTCCCTCCCTTCCTCGCTGCCTGTCCTGCTCAGTGAAGCCCCTCTGCCTCCCACCTCAGCTGCCAACTCTTCTGAACCAGCAGAGAACCAGACACTCAGTGGGAGCCAACACTCAACACTCTGCAACCCCCATCAAGCATACGGGTTGTTGTAGTGCACCTCCTGAAATGTAGGTGGCATATTTTCTCTTCTGAGATGCTTTTATGAAGGATCCATGAGTGTATTTTACTGCATAGTAAAATTGTGGATTTGCATGTTGTAAAATAAATTAAACTAGGAAAAAAAAAGGAGGGGTTCTTTGGGCTGTTAACAGATCCTCAGAGTGGTGTAAGTCAGCCTTTAGGTGACCAGTTGTTGGTTTTCTCACAGAGTGCTGTCTCAGATGCCCATGTAGCAGTGTTCTGAGAGGAGACCCTAGTGGGAGGTTGATGGAATGAAGCTGACTCTAATGATGAGGTGGGCTTTGGATCTGTGAGCAGGGTGATGATGTGTGCATCACTTTGGCTGTCCCTTGCAGAGGACCTTCAGGGTATCCTTGCAGACTTGTGCAACCATAACAACTTGCAGGAGCCAGTTTGGGAGGGGGGGTGGAAGAGAAGTGTCTCCAGGAGCAAGTGGTAACCAAGACAGATGCCCACGGTCCTCAATGGCAACCCTGGGGAGAAACACTGGGGCTGTGCATGCAGGTATGAGTGCTCCTGTTAATAACCTACCCTTTCCTCCTTCACTTTCTCCTTGCAAGGACATTCTGGAGCACATTAAGAAAGAGCCACTTTCATTTTGCTTTGTTAGCCTGAAGCTGTATCTCAGCTTGGCAGATGGGACAGACCCAAGTAGAAGAGAGAGGTCACCAGTCCTGGGTCTGGAGAACTGAATTCCCTTCATCCAAAGGTTGAGGACTGAGTCAGTACATGTGGTCTTCAGTGAAAGCAACTTGTGCAGTTGCTGGGGAAAGGGGAAGTTGTTGTGTTCTGGCTTCACAGAATAGGAAGCTTGGAGAAGTTGGACCTGCTGTCTCCAGTAAAGTTTTCTGTGGATCTACAAGCTTCACATCTGTGCCTTGAGCTCCCAATTAGAAATGCAGCAGGGACATCAAGTCTCGCCTTCAGGGCCCAACCTCTTGGGCTTGACTGAGAACCCTTTGCATTGTCTGCCCCAGGCAGAGGTGGTGGTGTAGTGGGGAAGTGGCTCCTGATGTTTGCACAAGGGACACATGATGGGGTGACTTCAGTTACCCCAAGGCTGTGGCCTGTTTGTGGATACCCTGTTGGCAGCTCCTGCAAAAATTTGGGGTGCTTGGGCTGATGGCCCACTTAGCTCTATCTTCCGTGCTTCAGAGCAGACCTTCGTCCGGGCCAGACACTCTACTGCCAGCCCAAAGCAGGATCTGTTTGTGTATGTTCTCCCCTCACCAGATGTAAGGAGGTCGCAGGAGAGGGGTGTCTGAACCTCCTGTGTCTGAACTCAGCGCAGCCCCCACCCTCGTAGTTGGTACCTCCTCGCCAGAGGTCCGTTTGGCCTGTTCTGTGTCTCCCTTAGTGAGCTGGGTATTTTGCTGTGCTTCACAGACCATGGTCCTTTGAGGCCAGCTGTGGTGGTTTCTGAAACGTTTTGGAGGAAGCTTGTGCCCAGTGTCGGAGCTTTGTGACAGCTGAATTTGGTGTCCAAACCCCTCCTGGAACAGCCTCTCCAGGAACATGGTGGAGTCCCCATCACTGGAGAGTTTCGACATTTGATTGGAAGGGTGTGAGTGAACCTCAGCTAAGCAGCCTTCCCCTCAACACATCAGACATGAAGGTCTTCAATGCCATAGCTGCCCCAATGACCTCTCATCTCTTGCATCCCCTCAGGGCCCCACAGACACCCACTCTCACATCCCATCACACCATGGCTAGTCTTTCTGGGCTCTCAGCCCCTCTGTCACCTTAGTGACACCTGTAAGCTCCTGCTGTGTCCTAATGACACCCACTCCATACCCCACAGGCAAGTCCCACTGTCCCATGGGACATCTCCAGCCCAGCAGCTTCTCCAACACCTCAGAGCCAGACTGGACTTCCTAATACCCTGCTGTCAGCCCCCTCCATGCCTGCAGTTCCCTGGGACATGTCCTGGGAATCATGGACCTGTGCTTGGATACTTTCCAAGAAGCTGCACAGATAGTTTTCTGTGATACTCAGCACCCCCCAGTGCCACATGCATCCTCTGACGCCCCACAACCTTCTCCCAGTGCCCCTCATGACATCCTGTGATGCCCCCACAGACCCTCCCCAGTGCTTCAGAGATACCTCCTGAGGCCCTATGGACCCTTCCCAATGCCCCCACGATGCTCCTGGTGCCTGGTAGACCCTTCTCAGTGCTCTATTAGACACCTCTCCCAATGCCCCCACGGACACACTTGATGCCCCGTTAACTGTCCCCAATGCTTTGGGCTGGTTTTAGCCCAAAGACAGACATCACCCGATACCCCCCGGACACTCCCGTCGCCCCACTCTCCCCACTCTAGCGTCTCCCCAGCCTAGCTCCTAACGGAGTCCCCCGCTGGGGGCGGCCCCATCTCCGCCCCGTCCCGTCCCGCCGAGTACGGGTGAGTCACGGCGGCGGGAGCTGCCGGCGCTGTGGAGGCCAAGCGCCGCTGTACACCTCCGAGCCATGGCCCCACAGTTCGGTCCGCTCCTGCAGCGGCTCCTGCGCTGCTGCTGCCGCTGCTGGACCACGGTAGAGCGCGGGGCGGGACGGGTAGGTCCCGGGCGGGTGGGGTCCGCCAACGGGACTGGCGTGAAGTTCGGGAAGGGCGGAGCGTGGGTGCAAGGCAAAAGAAAGCTCGGGGGTAGATATTCTGCCGTGGGGAAGGGTCGGAGTTAGAGGTGAAAGGGTTGCGAGTGTTGCTTTCCATGCGAGAGTTAAGGGGACGCGTGGGCAGTGGAGCGGGAGGGGATGGCATGGCGAGAGCTGGGGTGGAGGGTGGCCTTTTGGGGACGGTTTCACAGCTCGGTGAGGCTTCGGAGGCCGGGCTGAGCCCCGGCATCACCGACAGGCTGGGCGGGCATACTCCTCCCCGAGGGTGAAGGGAGGAGGAAGGGGTTCCGAGTACCAGGCTCTCGCCTCCCTTGGCCGACTCGGCAGCGGGACGCGTTCGGTGGCCCCAGCCTCTGCCCCTCCGTGCTTTCCGCTCCCACCGTCCCTCCGCATGTTGGGACGCCCGCCGTTATGTAAAGGCACGCTCAGCGGGGAGGCTGCCGCCTGCCACGGGAGATTTGTCACCGCCAGCCTGCGGCGTGCCGGCAGGGACACGCACACACACACGCACGGGTGACTCAGACGGCCGCGGGGGTGGGCTGCGGCTCCCGGCTCCTCCTCGGGCTCCGTGGGCGAGCAACCACTTCGGGGGGCTCCCGTCTCCGACGAAATGCTGCCGGCTGAAACTCCTCCTGAGATCAACAGAAAGAGGCCGGGGGGCGCGGGATGAGGCCAGCCCAGCCCGGAGCCTTTCCCCCGCACAATTCCCGGCAGCAGCCAGGCTCTGAGCCAAGTACTTGGGGCATCACGGCTGAGGAATCTCCCTCCTGAATTAAGCACCAGCTCTGCCAGCCTCGAAGGGACCTACTTACACCCATGGGTGATGCTGAGTGCTCTGTGCATGCCAGAGCTGGGCTGAGGAGGCTGGAGCATCCCTGGAGCTCACCAAGCTTTCCCAGGACTTGCCGTTTTGGCTCTTCCTCGTGCCTTCACCTTGTCTGCTTCCATTCTCTTTGGTTGGTTCACAGAACTGTTTTGGTTGGAAAAGCCCTTTCAGATGAGCCAGTCCAACCGTTCTCTGTCTCTACCAAGCCTAAGGCCATGGCTTTCAGCACTACATCTCTGCCTCCAGGGATGGGCATTCAACCACCTCCCCGGAGATCCTCTGCCAGTGGTTGAGACCCCTGTTTCAAGGCATCCCAACTCAAAGCCCTTTGACTTCTCCCAGTTGCAACCACCAGGCTGGAGGAGAAGTTCACTCATGTCAAGCAATATGAGATAGTGATGCCACACAAGGTGCCAGTGCCTCGGGGAGAAAGGGATCTCTCTGTGCCACAGGTGAGTAGGCTCCCAAATACCAGCTCAGCAGATCTGGCTGCACTGTCTTGGAGGTAGTCTGGAGCAGGGTGGGGGTGTTGCAATCAGCAGAGAGACTTGGCCCACCACTGTGTTCAGAGCTAGACCCTCTTGGATCTTGGCCCACCACAGGACTCAGAGCTGGATGCCCTTAGTCCTTGGTCCACCACTGAGCTTAGAGTTGGATTCCTTTTGACTCTTGGCCCACCACTGTGCTTGCAGATGGAACTTTGTGGCCCACCACTGGGCTCAGAGCTGGACCCACTTAGCTCTTGGTCTACCACTGAGTTTAGAGCTGAATCCCACTTGAATCTTGGTTCCTCCATTGCTCTTGGAGCTGGACCCACTTGGCCCACCACTGGGCTCAGAGCTAGACACCCTTAGCACTTGGCTCACCACTAGCTTAGATCAGGATCACCCTTGACTCTTGGCCCTCCTGCCCTTCGTTGGTCTTGGAGCTGGATCTTCTTGGCCCACCACTGGATTTAGAGCTGGACCCACTTGGATCTTGACCCACCACTGGGCTCTGTGCCAGAAGAATAACCTCGTGCAACATCTTCTTGCATTGCTTCCCTCTCAGAGGGTAGAGATCTTCAAGCAGATCAGCTTCCCTGGACTGTTTTTGGGTTAGAACAGAAACTGCAGATAGCTGGCTAGAGATGGAGGTCTTTCTGTGGAGAAAATTACCCAACAGTTCCACCTCTCAGAGCCTCGTGGCATTTAGTCTTTGGTTAAGGAGGAATTTGCAAAACGTCACTGAGCTGTAAGCACTTTTCTTGCTGTGTTTGCTGAAGTTGGGGTTATTTTTTGTCTCTCAAGACAGGGAAATAAGAAGATGAAAGTTGTGGCAATGCAGATGAAAGGAAGCCAGTGCTGTTTTTTTTGGGAAACCTTGTAGTCTGAGGCTTGACTCAGGGGTTTTCAGTGTGGGTTTTGACATCCATGGGGTGAAGGACTGGACTCTAAAGATGCTTTCCTCCTTGGCTTCGAGTGAAATCCAGTCACAGGTGTGCATTCATCTTCTAGGAGTGTTAGCACCTGGTGAGATGGAGGGGCTGGAGACATTTACTGCCTGGTAAACTCCTATCAAGCATTCATTTGTGGTTCAAACACTTTGTGGTAAATGAGCTTCAAAACCACCCCCTAAGACCATCTGTTTTCTCTGCTCTACGAACCTAAACTTGCCCATGAGACGAACATTCCCCAGCTTATTTAGAGACACCATCTGTGTCAGGCGTGCCAGGTGCTTCTGCATCCATCACCCAGCAAACGGAAGCTTGCCCAGCTGAGAGGCCTTCTGCTTTCCAGGGCACAGAAGACTTCTGCCTTGAGCAGTGTACTTTGGGACAGCCATGAGTAGTGTCTGCCAGGTGTCACCTGAATTCAGTCTTCAATTGAGTCATCCTTAGACCTCCCAAACCTGCTGTGTGCTTTAAGCCATCTGGGCAAAACTTAGATTTGTTCTCCTAGTAACCTTGGTGGGGAAGAGGTTCTCAGCACGGCTTGACCACCACCAAGCCCCTCTCTGAAGTGAAGACAGGTAGCTGGATGGTTGTTTTCTGCATCAGCTCCTCCTCTGGCTTTGCATTAGCAGAGTCTTGCTCAGGTGAGCCAAGAGCTGGTTCCTGGGTCAGAGCAGCTGAGATACATGTTGTTGGTCCAGCAAAGCATCTGCCAGGTGAGATTTGAAGCAAACCAGCTCCCCTCTGGCTTTGCTTAAATCCACATCTTTTGCCATGTAGACAGGATGGAGATCTAGGTCCTGCAGCACAGAATCTCTTGGAATGACAGCCTTTTTCACAGGGCATGGTCTTCTAAGCAGAGGGTATAACAGGGCATGGGGCAAACCTGGATTCTTCATGGAAAAGGACCTGAAAAAAAAACAAAAAAAACCAAGAAAGGCCTTAAAAAGGATTTCTAGTTCTGTGTTCTCGTCTGCAGAAGTGACATCTCTCTCATCCCCACACTCCAGCATTTCAAAGAGCTGTATTGAAACAGGAGGGTGATGGTCAGCCTGTGTTAAGACCCGTTGCTGCAAGCTCCCCACCACACCCTACAGCTAGCTGGGGCAAAGAGATGAGTCCTTTCCCTGAGCAGGACAGCAGAGCTCCTGCTGGCCCACCCTGAGGCTCTCCATGAAGCATCAGGCTGTTGCAATGTGGATGGTGGGGCTGGATAGAGCAGGAACAAGGGATGGTGGTGGCCCAGCAACCTGCATTCTTTTCTTCTTCTCTTCAGCTGCAGCTCCTCTAATACATGGCCACATCCCACCTGGGGAAGAAATGCCCAGTGCTAGGCTGGGACAGTGACATCTCATCCCGACCCTCTGCAAGCTCTCTGGAGCTCTCTTAACAAGAATATCTGGAACAAACTCCTCCTCTGTGCATGCTGTGGCCACAGCTCTGCTCTGCTTGCTCAGCATGTGTCATGGAGGGTAGCAAGGCCCTTTAGCGGGCCCCTGTTGTGCATGCTACAGTGTCTCACATTGAAGGCCAAAGCAATCGCAAAACCAAAACCAATATTCCTATCTGCCTGCATGAGCTACTGTATCCATGAGAAGATTCCTCCCTAGGAAGGGTAAAAGGTAAACATTGGCTTTGTTTTGGTTTTGGGGGACTTTGGTTCCCATGTCCGCTCAACACCTGCCGGGGGGCTGATCTCTGGGTGGTCTTACAGGTTGTTTATGGTAAGAATTGTCCAATTGTAAGATTGATTATAATTTTGTACCAATCTGTAAAAATAATGTAAAATCGCCTGAACTGGTTAAGCACACCCCTTTCAAAAGACTATAAAATGGGGCATTTGCCTTAGTCGGGATCACTCTAGCGCTCTAGCTCTCTAGCTCTAGCTCTAGCACTCTAGCCCTCTGCACCCTCCCAACTCTGCTGAAGGACACACTGCATGCTCGACCTGCTTGGTAGCATCCTCTGAAGCCGGGGGCCTGCCTGGGCCTGATCTGCGAAAAGATTGGACAACACCTGAACTTCATAAACACTTCGAAACTCTGCTGAGCTGCTTTGAACAGTGAGTAAACCAACGAACTTTACTTAAAGACTGAGCAACTTATCGAGACTCAAAGAACTCTCTTAAAACCACAGACTCTCCTTATTTTGCCTTTTCTGCTTTTTACCTGCGACCGCGGATCAAAAGAACTTACGTGGGGGTAGTTTAGCTAAGTTTGGGGAAGGGGATTTTCCATATTATAGCAATAAATCATTTAATCTTTACAAATCAGCCTCGCATGTTCTCCCATAATTCCCCCTAAACTGCATTTCTGGGGACCCATGAGGGTGCTTGCACACTAGTGGTGTGCCCATCTGCAGCTGGAGCTTCCTTCCTACTTGGTGGGCCTTGTGCAACCTGCTGGAAATGTTGAGAGGATGTTTGGTGGACAGCAGCCTTCCCTTGGAAGCTGAAAATGTGGTCAGGGGAGAAATGAAGATGACCCAAGTGAGAAGCACCTGACCCTGCTGGCACTGAGTCAGCAACGTTTGTCTGCCTCTGCTCCTGAGAGTGATGAGCCACCCTGTGCCATCCTCCCTGGGAGAGGCTGCATGCCTCCTCCAGGAGGAGTGCTTCCTGTGGGAGATGCCTTTTGGGCAGCTGCCCACCCGGGGAGAGATCCAAAGAGCATGTGCCTTCAGTAGAGTCTCTTGTGCTGCAGTGGTGACTGGAGAAAGGTCTCTGGTGCATGGGGCACCAACACAAGGGATCAGTATCTCTCTGTGTTAGATGGAACCTCTAGAGTTGTGAACCAGCCTCTGCAGGTGGAGATCATGAGCCATCTCAAAGGAACCATTTCTGGAGAGACAGCTCATCCTAAGGGTTCAGGAGCGTGGCTGGGCTGAGCTGTGGCTGCCCTGACCACAGTCATAGTGACTGCAAGTTGGACTTGAGATGCCTTCCACCAGCACCATCTGGCACATGGCAATAGTAAAATCTACTCTCAGTAGCAAATGAGCCAAGAGGTTGGGCTACTGTTTTGCATGCTGGTACAGTCAGAAGTAAGGAAGGTCTCTGCTGGGTGAGAGTCGTTGGGCACCAGAAATCTTTGTGGTTCATTGCATAAGTGCTGACCTCAGTCACCAAAAAAGGAGCTTGGCCACGGAATGAGCAGAAACTTCAGTTTCTGACATGACCATCTGCAGCCATGTGTTAGCCATGGGAAAACAGGCATTGCTGACTCTATCTCACTGCTTTTGACCTGTTCTTTATGCAAGGAAGTGCCAGGGATTTGCATCATTCCCACATGCTTCTCTCATTTCCCCTGTCTTTGCTGGGTGCCTCCAGGGTGGCACAGCCACCTTCCAGTGGGGTGCATGCAAATTCCTATTCCTTTTCTGGGCAGATGGGGGACCAAGAGTTCTCCTTACTGCAAGTCTTTGCTCCTGATGGATGGTAGGTTGTGATGTCATCTATCTTTCATGCAGAGCTCTACCAGACCACATCCTCTACACCCTTCATGCTGAGGGCAAGGACTACCTCCGGTGGCTGGTAAAGAACAAGTGAGTGTGGGTGGGCCACAGTGAAGGGTGGGGCAGGCTTGCCATGAACATCAGTTCTGTAAGGCCTGGTGCCACTGGTGATCAAAGACCCCAGCCCAGAAGCGCACTGGCAAAAGAGTACTTTTTTTTTTTTCCTCCCTACTCTCCCTACCAAAATGCACTCAATGGCCACCATACCCAGCATGATCACGTCAGGGCTCCCCATCCTCTCCCCAAAGTGGGGATCACTGTTGACACCCCTTCCCCATCCTGCAGGGAGCTGCTGGGGCAGAACTACACTGAGATGCACTACTCAGCTAATGGCACAGAGATCATAGAGAGGCCAGCTGTTCAGGTATGGGGCTGGCCCCAGGAGCTCCAGGAGGAGCAGGCTTCCCCCTATTTTGGTCTGCCAGCATGCTGGCAGCAGTTGCATACCCCTTTGTCACTTCGGCTCTCTCCACGTGGCAGCATCACTGCTTTTACAAGGGCCATGTGCAAGGATACTCCAACTCAGCAGCAAGCATCAGCACCTGCAGTGGGCTCAGGTAGGACCTTTGACTCCCCTGGGGCACTGAGGCTGGCCAGAGGACAGCTCTGAGCCTGCTGTCAGTGTGTGCCATGACACTGCTCTGGCAGTGAGCTGGTGAGACCTTGCCATCTGGAGCTGTGCTGGTGGAGAGGGAGCTCAGCTTTTCCCAAGAAGAGAGGAAGACATCCCTATTCCTGCTGATAGTGGGAGTGCTCACGACCCTGGCTTGGTGCCCAGCAGGAAAGCTGCACGTGTTTTGCAGCTAAGCCTGCTGGTTTCGGGGGACTTAACTTGTGACATGGGCATAGACTGGAGACCTGAGTGTGACAGGAGGCTTGGTCAGGAGTGTTCCTCCCTGGCAGCAAAGCATTGCTTGTCCTGGACCTGTCCTCATTTCCCAAGGCAGGGGGCCCCTAACTCATCCCTGCATGTACAGCGGTACCACAAAGTCCTCGTGCACATGGTCCACCTGTGCACATTGGTGGTGTATTGGCTTGCCACAGCTGGCACCTCCTGTGGGCCGTGGCCAGCTCCTAGAGCTGCTGGCCAAGTGTCTTTCAAAACAGAAACAGAAGCATATGGTGCTTAGTTGCTCTCTTTCTTTTAAGATCAGATGGCAGCCAGATATTGCAGACAGTAAGCAGGAAGAAGGCATACCTTGCAGGGGGCTGTATGAGGAGGACAGGTGGTCCTTGGAGCACACAGGGGTTGCAAAGTGGTACAGGAGAAACACCCACTGGGCTGCATGGCAGTCATCTCCTCATTTTGAGAGTCTGTGGAGGCTTCAGCTCACACAGCTGGTGCATGCACGGGACATGATATCAGATATCCTTCTGCAATAAGAGGACAAGATGTCAAGGGAGAAAAGGAAGGGACTCTTTACATGGGCCACCCTACAGAAACCATCTTTAAGGCAGAGATGCTGTGTTAAAGCTGGCCTGGCAGCCCTGTGCAGTTCTTCTCACTTGAAGAGAGGCTGAGGAGCTGGGCCTGTTTAGCCTGGAGAAGAGGAGTTCAGGGGGGTCATATACTGTCTACAACTACCTGAAGGCGACATGTAGCCAGGTGTGGGTTGTCTCTTCTCCCAGGTAACCAGCAATAGAACAAGGGGACACCGTCTCAAGTTGTGCCAGGGTATGTATAGCTGGATATTAGGAGGAAGTTTCTTCACAGAGAGAGTGATTGGCATTGGAATGGCTGCCTAGGGAGGTGATGGAGGCACCGTCCCTGGAGGTCTTCAAGAAAAGGACTGGATGGGGCACTAGTGCCATGGTCTAGTTGATTGGATAGGGCTGGGTGATAGGTTGGACTGGATGATCTTGGAGGTCTCTTCCACCTGGTGATTCTATGATTCTTTCTGCTGCCTGGCAGTGCAGGAAAATCTCCCTTGCTACCAGCTACAGCTGCCATGACATGGTCAGCTCCCTTCAGGCCAGCAGCTGGTCTCCAGTCTCCTTAACCTTCATTGTGGTCAATGGTGGCTCTAAAGCAAAATGCTGTGGATGTATTTCCTAATGCTCCCCATCTCCTGCCGTGCCTCATGCCAGATCCATCCTGCAGCACCTGCTCAGCAGGGAAGAGGCTTTCAGTCCCTCATGCTGCTGTGAGCTCCTTCATTCCACTCTTCTGCACAGCAGTGTGGACCTTCATGCACTACCCAAGAGCTGCTAAGAGCTTTGCACTGTGTGGGTTCCATGCACATAGCCAGGAGGACCTGGAGTGTCACACCCTACTATGGCTGATAGCTGCCTGCAGGAGCCCTGAAGGATCAGGATGTCTTCTTAGCTGGGATTTGGCAGCTTTTTTTGGGTCACAGGCAATGGCAAGGGGTTGCAGATATGGTCTGGCTGTGTTCTGCTGGCTCTGCCCGCAACCTGTTGCCCTGCCTGCCCCTTGGCAGTGGGTTTTCAGGTGACAGGACTACCTACCTGCTGGAGCCCCTGGAGATGCTGGTGAGTGGGTGGCACATCGTCTACAGAGCAGCTCACCTGAGGGCAAAGCATGGGACGTACCTAGAGCCTGCTGCACCTGGGAAAATGACCATGAGCCCAAAGCCTCCTGCGGCCATGAAGCTCTACCACTGGGTTTAAGCAGTGCATTCCTTCTTCTCCCTGTAGCTAAGCTTGCAACAAAGTCACGGAGAGGAGAGGGCCATACTCCATCTCTTGGAGATCCTCGTCTCCCACCTGCTGTTACTTGGGTACCCAACTATGAGTTGCTCCCAATGGCCTAGCTCCTCAGATCCTGTACCATTAGCAGGAGTATCCTGCTCCCCCTAAAAGCACAAGGCCTGCAAAGCCTTACTCTGCTAGGAGGCTGAGGTTTTCCCTTGTGTGTTGGAAGATGTCTGAAATACTCAGCAAAGTAACACCAGAAAGCAGAGTGAGAAGACCTGCTAGTCTTAGTTACCACTGGAATATGCCCAAGAACCAGCACATAGAATCAGAGAATCATAGAATCACCCAGGGTTGGAAGAGACTTCCAGCGGTCAGCCAGTCCGACCCACCTACATTCAGCAGGGACATCCTCAGCTAGATCAGGTTGACCACAGCCCTGTGGAGCCTCACTTTGTCTCCAGGAATTGGCCCTCAACCACTTCTCTGGGCTGGGCAAAGCTGCAGAGCTGAGCCCCTCTTTGTGTTCACTTTCTACTTCCCTTCCAGAATCAGCTCCACTATGCAAAGGCTCCAGATATGTGGAGCTGGTCCTCGTCGTGGACAATGAGGAGGTAAGAGGGACGTGGGGTGAGCTGCTGCCTGTGTTTTTGCTGTCATCCACTGCAGTGAAGAGGTGGAAGCAGCCTGGAAGTCATTCTGCGTCCCCTTCCCATAGTTCAGGAAACACAAGGACTTGCCCACAGGCAGAATTGCATGAAGGAAATTGTGAACCATGTTGACAAGGTAAGCCCAGGGGCCAGACTCTGTTCTCCTTTCTCCTGTGTGTGTCACACAAGCCAGCACGGGCACAAATGCAGCAGAGGCGAGAAGTTGGTGTGAGTAGGATGGTGGAGCTGACTTCGAGCCCGCAATGTGACCGACTGTCTTGGCCAATGGAGTGTGCAAAGTGAACATGAGAAGCAGCTCAGCCTAGGTTTCTCAGGAGCACAGAATGGCTGCTTCCCAGGTTCTCTCATAAGGAAAGGAGACAGGAACTCCTGGGAGCACATCACACAGACACTCTCAAGCTGGAGCAGGTGCTGATGAGGGAAGGGTGATGCACCACAGTGCGGATTCTGCTTGCCTTGCTTCTGCCTCACTCTTTGGTCAGCAGTGTGGGAGCACCACCCCAGCCTTCACCAGCCAAGAGGAAGCCCAGAGGCGTGGATAAACCCAGCCTACATGGTCACCCCAGCTTTTGTTAGTTACTGACAGAAATGATGCTGCACAGTGAAGTGTGGTTCTGGCTTGGTTGCAGTGAGGTGGAACCTTCCTCTGCTTGTGCACCTCAAATCCAAGTGCTTCTGCTGGCCTATCTCCTACCCCAGCTTTATCAGCCTCTTCACCTGCGTGTGGCCTTGATTGGGCTTGGAGGTGTGGAGCCACAAGGACAGAATTGTAGTGAGCCCCAGCTCAGAGGTGACGCTGAACAACTTCCTGCACTGGCGGGAGGCAGAGCTGCTGAGGAGGAAGGACACACGACAATGCCCAGCTGGTCACGTAAGGATAGGGGCAGCTAGGGTGCCACAACAATGCAGTTGCTGCCCAGCCCACATGGCCAAGCTGGTGTCTCAATCCCACAGGGGCATAGACTTCCACAGCACCACTGTAGGGCTGGCGAAGAAGCTGATGATGTGCACCACGGACTCGGGTGGTGTCAGCCAGGTGCTTTGCCACTGCCCAGGTTTGTGCTGGAAGGGCAGCTGTTGTGTTTTGCTCCAGCTTGTCTGTCCACAGCCTTAGGGCTGGATCTGGTCTTCAGCATCTCTGACTTTTGAGCAGCTGTTGTAGCTGCAAGAGAAGGGTAGCTGTGGAAACCCAACCTGGGTGTCTGCAATGTTTCTCACATACTTGAGCCTTGAAGAACCTCCCAGACCGCTCTGTGGACACAGGGCTTCTCCTACCACCATTCAGGTGGCTGGGACTTTGCAGCTGCTCTTTTGCCATCCTGGCTGTGCCATTCATGCCCCCTGCCCCAGGAAGAGCATAGTGTGCTAGTGCAGGAGCAGTCAGCACTGGGCTCTCTGGCTGTCCAAAGCACTGTTTCTGGTAGCCACCTATCTAAGCTCACTTATCCCCTTGAGAGCCCATTCTGGAGGTCTTCAGGAGCTGTGGACCAAGTCCTTTGTTTGTCTGCCTTTAAATGAGAGCATTAGGGAGCAAATCACAGGCAGCAGTGAGACCACAGCGCCTGGGCAGTTGAAAAGCCCCCAGTAAGCCCATGGAGATGCTGTGGGAGATCATTTGAAGCAGGTGGCTGCAACCTTTTTGTCCCACAGGACCACAGCACAAATCCTATCGGTGCTGCATCCACTTTAGCTCATGAGATGGGGCACAACTTGGGGATGTCTCATGATGAAGATGTTGCTGGCTGCCGCTGTCCTGTCCCCAGAGTGGAGGAGGGTGTGTCATGGCATCAAGCATTGGGGTGATGATGGAGGAAAGGGCAGCAGAGCACAGGTCCACAGGATGTTAGGGGTTGGAAGTGACCTCCAGAGATCTTCGAGTCCAACGCCCCTGCCAGAGCATAGAATCCAGCACAGGTTGCACAGGAACACAACCAGACAGGGATGGAATGTCTCTGGAGAAGGAGACTCCACAACCTATCTGGACAGCCTGTTCCAGGACTCTGTGAGCTTTATGGTCAAGAAGTTCTTCCTTGTGTTCAGGTGCAGTTTCTTGTGCTTTATTTTACATCCACTGCCCCTTTACATCCACTGCCCTTGTCCTATCCCAGGGCACAACTGAGCAGAGGCTGTCTCTGTCCCTTCCTTCCTAACCCCCAGCCTTCAGATATTTATAGACATTGATCAGGTCTCCTGTCAGGCTTCTTTCCAGAATAAGCAGCCCCAGGTCTCTCAGCCTCTCCTCATCTGGCAGTGCTCCAGTCCCTTCAGCATCCTTGTAGCCCTCCTTTGGACTCTTTCCAGTAGGTCCCTGTCCCTCTTGAACTGGAGAGCCCAGAACTGGATGCAATATTCCAGGTGGGCCTCACCAGGGCAGAGCAGAGCAGGAAAAGAACCTCTCTAGCCCTGCTGGACACACTCTTCATCCATGCACCCCAGGATTCCATTGGCCTTCTTGGTCACAAGGGCACATTGCTGGCCTATGGAGAACCTGTTGTCCTCCAGGAAACTCCCAGGTCATTTTGAGTGTCCCTCCAACACCTGCCCATGAGATGGTCAGGTCTGCGTGGAGACTCACTTGATGCTGCGCTTCAAAGATCTGCTGTGCCTTTGAGCCTTTTGGTGGCCCTCTAGCTTGTCCCTGGGTTGGTTGGTGCAAGGGTCCCAGTCTCTGAGTTCACTACCTGTTTTTGTGCCACTCCAGCTTGGTTTATCCAAGCTCTTCAGCCGCTGCAGCGAGCAGGACATGTGACAGACAGTTCCTTGGAGGACCCCAGGATCAGCTGCATACTGAATGTGCCCAGGGCAGAGGAGCTGTATGGGGGGCCGGTGTGTGGGAACCACTTTGTGGAGCGTGGGAGAGCAGTGCGACTGTGGCACACCAGAGGTTAGAGGCACACTCTGGGAACCCATCAAGGGTGAAGGTGGGCAGCAGAGACCTGCGATCATTCTTCAAGGCTCAGATGAAGATCTGCAAGCCTCTTTCTTGGACATCCTGCTTGTGGCACTCATCTTCCACATGTTCCTGACCCTTCTTCCAGAAATTAATTGTCAGAGGATGTTTGTTCCTTTGGATGTGTGCCCCCCTTCCTCATGGCAGCTGGTTGGAGTGTGCTAGAAGATAGACATCCTCAAAGCATATCTTCCAAAGAGATGATTCAAGGAGAGGGCTGTCATGACATGTTCTCTGAGGCCTAGCAACCATCACTGCATCACAGTGGGGAAATTAGAGATAAACAGGCCATGCCTCTGGTTAAATGCTTGAGTCACAGCCGTGCTCTGGGACCTGAAGGGGTTCTTTCCTGATGCAGTGAGCGCAGAAAGCCTCCTGTTTTCTCCTTCCTGGAGAGGTGCAAAGGCTTCTACCAGAACAATAGGGACCCAGGTCAGGCCCCATCTTCTGAAAAGTCTCTTCAGGTCATTGTCTTGGTGTTGGTGATGAAAGTAAAGGGGCACAGAACGTTTCACCTAGGTTGATGCTGTAAGGTTTTCCCCATGGTTCAGCCTTGTGACGGCTATGAGGCTGTTGGCACGTGGTGAGTGGCAACTGGATCTCCCCCTCCTCCTCAGAATGGAAGGAAAGGGTCTTTCATGAGAGTTTCATACCTCCCTCTCTTGCAGGTGTGCTCTGACCCATTGCTGCAATGCCACCAATTGCCAGCTGAAAGAGGGAGCCGAGTGTGGCTGCCAGGACTGCACGGCCACCACTGGAGACACCAACTAGACAGGAAGTGACTGGAGATGAGGAATAAATTCTTTACAATGAGAGTGAGGAAAACACTGAAACAGGTTGCCCGGGAGGTTGCGGATGCCCCATCCCTGGAGGTGTTCAAAGCCAGATTGGATGAGGCCTTGGAGTGACCTGGACTAGAGGGAGCTGTCTCTGCCTATAGTAGGGGCATCTCAGCAGAGGTAAGGTATGTCCCTAACTTGCTGAAGACCATGAAGGACCTGTGTAGCAGCCTGTCCAGAGCCAAATGTACCCAATGACCTGTGTGGGAACCATGTTTTTGATTCGGTGCTCTCACTATGTGGACCATTTGGCATGTCAGGTAGGCAGGTGGGGAAGGTTTGGCAGCTGCTGTTTCTGGCATCCTGGTGTCCAGGCCTCCTGGTTCTGTTAAGTGCAGGATGAAAGGTGCTGAAGAACCAGGCGATGTCAGAAGAGATCAATGTGGCCCACTACTGACTTGGGGAGCACACCTGTGTCTCCATTAGGTCCAAGGGGAGATGGGCTGGGTTCTAGCTTATGACCTAAGAAGTGCCCTGGTGTGAAGAGACAGGGCTGGAAGCAGACCCCAGCTAGTCCATACTAGCAGCAAAGCTGAAGGTGCTCATACAGGGAGAGACTTAACTATGGAAAGGTCCAGCCCCAGGCCTGATGGTGTCTTTGTCCTGGCAGTTAGATCAGTCACTAGCAGAGTTGGCACAAGTTCCTGGAGCACCTCTCCTATGAGAACAGGCTGAGTTGGGTTGTTCAGTCTGGAGAAGGCTCCCAGGAGACCTTATTGTGGCATTCCAGTATCTGAAGTGGGCTTACAAGAAAGTTGGGGGAGGACTTTTTAGGGTGTGGGGTAGTTGATAGAACTGGGGGGAACAGATCCAAGCTAGAGGAGGGAGATTTAGATTGGAATGTTAGGAAGAAGTTCTTCATGAGGGTGGTGAGACACCGACAGAGGTTGCCCAGAGAAGTGGTGGAAGCCTCACCCCTGGCTGTTTTTTAAGGCCAGGTTGGATGTGGCTCTGGGAAACCTGATCTAGTGTGAGGTATCCCTGCCCATGGCATGGGGGTTGGAGCTGGTCCCTGATGTCCCTTCCAACCCTGACAATTCTGTGATTCTATGTCTGGGTCTGTGGGGTGCAGATGGTCTATAGGGCAGAGTGCTGCTGGGTCGTGGTGCCTGCCTGGCTCCGGGGCTGTGAGTGCAGAAAGGTGGTGCTGATGTATCCCCTTTTCCATGCAGGTGAAAGGCTGCTGGGATCTCTGCCAGACCAGCAAGAACGACTGCGACCTGCCTGAGCACTGCAGTGGCTTCAGCGCTGAGTGCCACGAGGACGTCTTCCAGGAGAATGGGCTGCCCTGCCAGCAGGGCACTGGCTACTTCTACAACAGTGCCTGCCCCTCACACAGCGAGCAGTGCCGTGCACTCTGGGGCACAGGTAGCGGCTCCCCTCACCCCAGTAGAGGCTGGAGACTGGCCTGCTGGAGAGCACAAGGGGAGCAGGACCTTTGGGTACTAGTAGGGGGAAGGTTGACCATGAGCCAGCAATGTGCACTTGTGGCAAGAAGGCCAAGGGCATCCTGGGATGGATCCTGATGAGAAAGACTCTCCTGCCCCTCTGCTCTGACCTGCTGAGGTCATATTCTGGAATTTTGTGTCCAGTTCAGGGCTCATTTCGAGAAGCAGATCAAGGAACTGCTTGAGAGAGTCCAGCACAGAGCCACGATGATGATGAAGGCAGTGGACCATCTGCCTTATGAGAACAGGCTGAGGGAGCTGCAGCTCTTGAGCTTGGAGTAGAGGAAACTGAGGGCTGTCCTCATTGCTATTGATGCAGATGTGCAGGGTGAGTGCCCAGAGGATGGAGCCAGGCTCTGCTGAGTGATTTCAATGGACGGACAAAGGTTGTAGCTGAGGCATAGGAAGTTCCATGGAAACATGAGGAAACATTTCTTCACAGTGAGGGTGACAGAACACTGAAACAGGCTGCCCAGGGTCTTGGGAGTCTCCTTCTCTGGAGATATTCAAGACCTGTCTGGATGTGCTGCCTGTGTGACTTTCCTTGGGTGACCCTGCTCTGGCAGGGTGTTGGGCTGGATGATCTTTGAGGTGCTTCAGCCTTTATTATTCTGTAATCCCTCACTGGTCTGCTATGGCTGCCAACCCCTGAAATGTGGCCACCAGGGCCACTGTTGCCAGCTGGCTGCTACTGCTCTGCATAACCCTCTCCATGTGTTCTGCAGCAGCCCAGGTGGGCTCCTGATGTCTGCTTTAAGCACACAACAGCGAACAGCACCTTCATCTCCACTGTCGCATCGAGTATGGAAAGCAGCCCTGCAGTCCCAAGTAAGGAGCTGGGGGGCTGCTCTCCGTGTCTAGTGACAGAGCCAAGGGGCCCTCAGCCCCATACTGCCCCTGTTTCTCCTACAGGGATGTGAAGTGTGGCACACTGCTGTGCCTGAGTGACAAGGCCAGCTCAATCCTTAGCAGTGGCCTCCTACTCCCTCTTCTTTGCTTCAAGTGCAAGGCTGTCATCTCCAGCCACGATGCCAATGAGGTAGTAGCCAAGCTCAGACTGGTTCCCACTGGTGCCAAATGTGGAGAAGTGATGGTAAGCCTGCTGGGCCTGCTATGTTGGGGTGTCAGAGAAGAGGGGGATGACCACTAGCTACAGAGACCTCAAAGACTCCCTGTGCCTGCCCCTAGGTCTGCTATGCTGGGCGCTGCCAAAACCTCTTGGTCTACAGCAACTCAGCCAAGTGTAACAACACGGGGGTAGGCTGAGACATTGTCCTTTCCAAGAACCGACACGGCCCAGGGGCAGCCCTGGCTCCTAAGTTGTGTCCACAGCCCTGACACTTTCCTCCCTCATCTCAGGTGTGCAACCACAAGTGGGAGTGTCACTGTGAGCCAGGCTGGTCAGCACCCTACTGTGAGCAGAAGATTTCAGAGATGGTGGCAGGTATGGCACTGCCTCTTTGTGGCCAGCACTGGCTCCTCCAACCTGATGCCTGTGCGGGAAAGGAGGTCAGCACCCTGCAGTGGCACTGATGGGGCTGCTCCAATCCCCTGGGTTTTCCCTAGTGTGGGGTTGCTGGTCCTGATGTCAACTGGGTCTCAGCAGGGAGCAGCAGTGTGGTGTTGGTGGCTGTGCTGGCACTCTGGCATCCTGCTTGGCAGTGGTATTGTGCTCCTCAGAGGCCTGGGGATGAGCATTTCAGAAAGGGTAATTCCCCCCACCTCCTCTGCCCCACAGCAGGGGCTGAGACATAGCCACATGAGACCAAAAGCAGCCCCACATTGCCCCCGTGCCCCACAGGAGGAGCTCTGGCAGGCCTGCTGCTGGCCTTGCCAACCCACTCTTTCAGAAGGGCAACCAGAGCCATGTTCAGCCCCAGCAGCTGAGCAGCACAGCAGCTCAGCAAGCTACCCACCTGCTCAGACCCTGCTCCCCCAGGCCCGCCAGGTAAGGGAAGCACAGGAGAGGCCTGGCACAGGGCCGCTTTGGCAGGCGGTGGGGGACCAGCCCTCTCACCCTGCGGCCTGCTGACCCTGCTAGCAGCCAGCACCAGCTTCTTGGGGAGACGTCTCAGCCTCTCCAGGATGGCCCCTGCAGGTAGGCAGCCCTTCGAAAGCCAACGCTGCCTCATGGTGGGGGTGGCCTGGCCTGGCCTGGTCTGTAGATGGGCACTGCTCTCACACCTCAGCCTCCCTTTACTGAAGGCAGCCCATAGATGTGTGTGGCACAGCCATGGGGTGGCCCAGGCAGCTGGTGACTGAGGGGATGCAGGACCCTTCTCTCTCCCCAGTCCCCATCTGAGTCCCTCCTTGGTGACCAGTGAGAGACTCAAGTCTACTCTCCTAGGTGAAAACAAAGCCACCCAGCAAGCCTCTCCCAGTACTGAAGAGGAAGGTGCCCCTGCTGCGGCGAGATGCCAACAGGAGCAGGCCTCCCTTGCTCCCCACCCAAACCCCTCTTGGTCATCCCACCAAAGGTGGCCCTGAAACCACCCCCAGCCAGGAGGTGACCAAGGGTGCTCCATCCACCACTATGACTGAGGTGCCTGCAGGCTCTGAGGCTTGTCTGGGACAGCCTGCGGAGCTGCCATCTTGCTTCCACCACTGCTTAAATTGCTCAGCAGACCCTCCCCTGGCAGTGCATTCAGTGTTTACAGATATTTGATTTGTGCCTTAAGGATTTCACAGCCTCATGTCCCTAGGTCAGCCATCAACTGGGGCCTGGTGAGGCCAGCTTCTGGTTTTTGAGGCAGCCATGAGTTGGCCCAGCTGACCCTGTTGCCCTTGGAACTGAAACCTTCTCTCTTGACCACTGAACGTGTCCTGCTGATGAGCATGCTCCACCAGCCTACTGGTCAGGAGGAGCATTGCACAAGGGGACTGCTGTCCTGAAAACACCACTTGGACCACGGACAACCATACAGGTCCAAGCCAGGCTTGGCTTCCCACAGGGCTTTTATCCTCTAAAATTATGGTTCTCATGAAAAATAATTTCTTTTTACAGCAGCATTTAACTTATGACCTTAGGGGGACCCTTTGTGACACCCATAGTGAAAGCAGGCCTATTTTTCCTATGGTTTAGGCTGAAGTTTTTTTTGTACCAATAAAGACTGAAGGCAGTGGTGTTGCTGACTGTCTCGTGCAGAAGAGGGGCAGCAGGATGGCAGAAGGCAGGGAGCTGCCCTAGGCTCAAGGTGGTGGATTTGGTGTGAGTGGAATCAAGCTCCTAAGTCCTGTGCGTGAGCCACAGGACCAATGGCAATGCTTCCTGCCAGCTGCATGAAGGGAAGCTGGCAGAGGTGCTGCAGGGGGTTGTAGTGAGTCCCTGTGACCCCCCCAGCACACAGCAATGTTAGCTCACAGCCAGAGCCGTCTGAACAGGCCCTGGGCTGCCCCCTGACTGAAGACACTGTGCCAAAGAGCAGGGCTTCCCCCTCACCCGGGCCAAGCATTCATGCTTGCAGGCAGTTCTGGTGCTCGGAGACTGACCTGCTGTCCCCAGGGACATTGCTTGCACACAGTGGCCATGCCTGCACTGGCTGCATGCAAGCAACACAGAAGTTCAGGTCGGGTGGGAGGGCCAGCTGGTCTCAGCTCCCAGTTTCAGCTTTTAAGGAGACAGCTGAAACAGACCAGGCCTGCAAGTGTTTGCCCTAGCTGCTCAGCTCCACTCCCCTTGGCTGGCTTGGAGGCTGCATATGGAGCTCCCAGGGTGGCGGTGACTGCAGCTGGCAAGTGCTGCCCGGGGGAAGAGGCACAGGCATCTCCCCTCTCCACACACTGCACCAGGATGTGGGATTCACAGGCATTAATGTAACAATGGTCAATCATGGATCAGTGGCAACACAAGCCTTGGGCAAACGATCTGAGTCAGAGTGGACCTGAACATTGTGCAAGAGAAGAAGAATGAGAATTTGCAGATCAGAAGAAGCAAGGAGACAGGACCTTGCTATCTGATGAATATGCTAAGACTGTCCTTCTTATTCGATGAATATCCTGAGACTGTTGCTCCCTGGGAAGCAGATGTGGCCGACAGAATTTAGATTAGATGATCTTTGCATGTGATAAATGACTAATCAATATGTAAAAAATTTAAGCCTTCTTGACAGAATATATATTCCTGTATGTTGCCTATAAAATCAGAAATTAGCTTCATCAAGCTGTCTCCCTGTCCCTTCGTCGCGGCAATGGTGACTACTGATGTGATAACGGCATTGAACATCCGAGACAGGACGACGGGTGTGGAGTCTCGGGGAACTTGGAATTCTGCTGAAGAAGCACGCGAGTGGGCCCGTGACTAGTCACTCCTCGAGATGGCAGGTGAGCCCAGAGAAATTGAAAATGGGAACCAGAGTTCCAATGAAGAAAGGGATGTTTATAAACGCATGAAGGCACTTGTCCGGATGCATATAAAGACATTTTGGGTCATAATTTAAAATTGGTGATGAGATGGTTTGAGGCTATTAAAGAACAAGAGGGGAAGTCGGGTGGGGCAAGAAGGAAGGGACACCAAACTCTGCAAAGCCAGAAGGCGAGTCGAAACCGCCACCGGTCCAGCCCTCTGCCCCCCCACTGCCTCCATCAGTCCACCCGCGCCATTGCCTAAACACCATATACAATCCCATCTTGCTGTTGGGGTTTTGCGAACGGCACCTCGAGTGAGGATCCTTCGAGCTGGATCCCTTTGACCCTGAATGAGAACCGGACCTCTATCCCCCATGACGATTATGACCCCCGTCCTTGGCAGAAGGGATGTTGATAAAAAAAGACAAAAAGAGCTCTGAACTTTTCCTCTCTATGAGAGACATGAAGCTTTAAGAGTTATTTTTGCAATGCAAAAAGTCTGCTTTTTAATTCACCTGAGATGTGGTGACAAGGGCTCCGAAGAGAAAGCTCCAGAGGGCTCATGAATCTGCCGATAAGAAAAGATGTGGACAGAAAACAGAAAAAAGTAACAGGGTTAGCAGCTACAAAGGTAGCCGACGTCAAAAAAGTCTTACGGGATTAACTGCCAACTCCTGTAAGCGTCTGCGGCTCCAATTTGCCTGCAGAGAAATTTAACTTTTGGCTGTAAGATGGAAGACTGCAAGCAAGAGAGAAGCAAGACAGAAGGAGCGAATCTGCTGAGCTGTAGCAACTCTACTTGGGATGCCGTGCAGTCCACCGGGACCACCTGGAAGTGGCGTCCCCCCTGAGGATCCGACACCACCGCGCTGCCGCTTGGGCGCTGCTGCAGCACACAGTACCACCCCCACACCTCGGGCCATGAGGGGCTCACAACACAGTGTGTGGCGAGCCCGGCGCGTACGGAGGGAGAGGCACAGAGAGAGCGCAGCAAACCCTCCCCACCGTCACCTGCCTGCCGGCAGACTCACAGAGGCTTATCTGACCTGGTTAAACAAGCCCTTTCAACTTGATTACTGATTCTGCTTATGTTGCAGGGATTGTTATACGAGCTGAGGCTGCAGCGCTCAAAAATGTTTCTAATCTCCAGCTTTTTCATCTGCTGCAGACATTGATTTATCTTTAAATAACTGGCTCCTCGGTCCATTTGCTAGATACCAACTTCAAGGGACTTTGCTGAGAAACATGATTGGTATGATTTTGGGAAGGTCATCAACTACTTTAATTGGTTCTTTTTGTGCTACCTGGGGTTATTGATAATGATGCTAAAGAAGTAAAGATAATGGTCTGGACGCTGCTCCCCCCCTGTATAGCTCAATTACTTTGCTTCCGAAGATCCTTTTAACCTTGCAACAACAGTGGAGTGGGTGGGAGCATTTGGCTCAATGGGACCTCCAGAAATTTATTGGACTCAATTGCTGTCCATAGAAAGGCCAATTCAAAAATGTGTGGTAAAAAAGGCAGAACAACAATTTGCTCTCAATGGTATCATCAATACTGGTGCGGATGTCACTGTCATTTCATCTGCTAAGTGGCTTCCGGCGTGGCCACTGACAAAACTATCACAGCCGCTAGCAGGAATAGGGGGGTTGGGGAGGAGTCAGCAGAGCATGGACTCTAAATACAGATCATCGGACCTGAGGGAAGGGTTGCAACTGTAAAACCTTTTGTGTTGCCAGTACCTATGGTGTTGTGGGAAAGAGATGTCACACACAGTATCACACACAGTATCACCAAGGTTGGAAGAGACCTCATAGATCATCAAGTCCAACCCTTTACCACAGAGCTCAAGGCTAAACCATGGCACCAAGTGCCACGTCCAATCCTGCCCTGAACAGCTCCAGGGACGGCGACTCCACCACCTCCCTGGGCAGTCCATTCCAGTATCCAATGACTCTCTCAGTGAAGAACTTTCTCCTCACCTCGAGCCTAAATTTCCCCTGGCGTAGTTTGAGGCTGTGTCCTCGGCCTCACCTTAGAAACACATTTTTAGAAAGGGCTGCTGATGAGCGCGACACCCTAAAAATATCCTGGAAAACACAAACCCTTAGGGCTCATCTTTCAATGGGTTTCCAATCTAAAGGACCCATTGTTACTTCTCAAATGGGTCTTCTTGCCTCATCAACCTTCTAAAATGAAGGCAAGAAACAGAATTACTACTACAAAGGCTCACCCCGCCTTCTCCTAAAGTTTTTTTTTCTTTACAGCGGCTTGGAAGAAGTACCTTTCTTTAAGGGACCAGACTGAATTTCTGATAGCTGCCTTGCAAATTAAAATCCTGATAACGTTTCTAATTTTTAATTGCAATAGATCTTAGAGTTTTAAGAGTTCATTGGATAAGTTGTTAATTGCAATAGGATAAGTTTAGGAATAGTTTTAGTAGAATAATTGTAATAAGGCTTAAGTAATTAAAATAAAGTAATTGAGTATATTAAGTAAGTGGTAGAATTTAATGGAATATTATGGTAAGAATTGTTTTGTAAGTGTATCTGGTTTTGTGATTTAAGGTTCTTTTCTTTTTCTGAATACCAGGGTATTTTCAAGGAGCTCCATGAATGTATCATCTTCTTAGATTTTCTTTGCTTTTTCCTCAGTAATGATTTACTGGTTTAGACTTTTTTAAGTTGATAATATAGTAAGAGTTTATAATAGAATATTATAAAACATTTTTCTTAAGTCTTTTCTGTATATTAATATAGCATTATAGGATAAGGATTATATAAAAATAAAATTTAAAAAATATAAAAAAGAGGGTGTATAAGGGCAGCCACCCTGAAAGAGGGACTGCAAAAAGAAAACCTTATAAATTTTCAATTTTTAAATTGCTTTCTTATGGATGACAGAAATTTTAATGCCAACGATTCTCGTGTTTGCATCTGTCATAGGTTTTGACCATGCTTAATCTAGGTATTTTCATGAGTTTCCAACAATTCCTACTCATAGGTAAAGATGGGAAACAAGAGTTTTATTGGCAATGTTTAAAGTGCTGTGCTTGTTATCTTTTTGTAAAAGGCTCCTTGCAGAAAGATAGGAAGCACTGCCTTTATTTTTAATAAAACAGAAAAAGGAGAAAAATGTTCCCCATCGTTAAAAAAGATCAGTTCATGCTTTTCAACAAGATTGTAAAGATAATGTAGAATTCTGGAATGAAGGAGAAAGGATTGCTGATTCCTTCTTTACACCACAAATTGCATCAGCCCAAGCTTTAGCAACATTAAAAAAATTAGGATGCTGGTTAGCAAAACAAACAAATACTACCAACATGGCACTTTCAGGTCTCCTATTAGATATAAATAGTGTTAGACATGCTACCTTGCAAAATCGGGCTGCAATTGATTTTTTGCTTTTAGCTCAGGGACATGGTTGTGAAGATTTTGAAGGACTATGCTGTATGAATTTATCTGATCATTCTGAATCAATACATGCAAGCATTCAACAACTGAAAGAGGGAGTCAGTAGACTGCATTTGGACGATGGTGGAGATTGGCTTGACAAACTTTTTGCAGGATGGGGATTGTCAGGATAGATTCGTAGTATTGTAAAAATGTTTTGTTATGATTGTAGTACTCTTATTGCTTATATTATTACCTTGTTTTTTGCAATGTATTCAAAGAATGATTGAACGTGCCACATTCAGGATCTTTTTTGTGCAACAGAAAGGGGGAAATGTGGGATCACAGGCCATTAATGTAACAATGGTCAATCATGGATCAGTGGCAACACAAGCCTTGGGCAAACGATCTGAGTCAGAGTGGACCTGAACATTGTGCAAGAGAAGAAGAATGAGAATTTGCAGATCAGAAGAAGCAAGGAGACAGGACCTTGCTATCTGATGAATATGCTAAGACTGTCCTTCTTATTCGATGAATATGCTGAGACTGTTGCTCCCTGGGAAGCAGATGTGGCCGACAGAATTTAGATTAGACGATTTTGCATGTGACAAAATGACTAATCAATATGTAAAAAATTTAAGCCTTCTTGACAGAATATATATTCCTGTATGTTGCCTAATAAAATCAGAACTTAGCTTCATCAAGCTGTCTCCCCGTCCTTTTGTTGCGGCACCAGGACACATCAAGCCATCAAGGAAGTGGTAACAAAATAATTTTATTCTGCTTTATCAAAAGAATTTAACACTGTGCGTGTAAACTTGAACATCTATATCGTGACTCCTTGGAGAAAGTGTGGATCTAGTGGCAGGCCCCTTTGCCACAGGGCCACATAGGCCTTTGGAACAGAAAGAAAAACCAGCTCAACCCTAGCGGCCTGGCTGCACCCACAGCTCCCAGCTCAGAGCCACATAAAGCCTAGACTGGGGGTGTTCAAGCCATGAGGATCCCCTTCTCTTCCACACCCCCTGAGGCTTCCAAAGTGATGGCTGGTGAAGCAGAGAGGGATGGAGGCAGCTTTTGCAGGAGGCGTTGATCATTACATATTGATGCAGGCCTTCACACTGCAGAAGCATCCCCCAGTGTCCCTCAGACCACCCAGGGGAGGTGGCTGATGCACACCCAACAAGAGCAGGATGACAGCCAGTTACAGCCACTAATGGCAAAAGGGGAAGCAGCCCTTCCTGCACCAGCCTGGAAAGCTTTCCTGCTCCCCACACAGGGATCTTGCTGTGGGAGAGCTGCCAGGTGCCTGCTTATTGCTTCTGGTGGTTTCTCCCTCATGCCCTTGCTTGTCATCACCAGTCTGATAGAACCCACCCTGCTCATTCAGCCTGAAACCTGGGGTTTGATGCCAGCAACGAGCAGTGCTCAACACCAGCAAGTATCACAAGGAGACAAGTTTTCATCTCCTCCAGCAGTGTTGTTCTACAAGGCCTTTGATTCAAAATTCAACCAAAGTGGCTACTACAAGCCAACAGCAGTGAGGAGGTAGAGAGTTAAAGAGGTGGAGACTCCACAGGCTCCTCAAAGACCTTCCCACAGGAGAAATGAGACCTTGCAAGTCAATCCTCGTAGAAGACACTTCAAACGCTACAGCTACAAAAGATGCTGCCATCAGAAATGTGTTTCAGCCCTGCCCTGCCCGCTAGCTGAGCTGCCTTCCAGCATGACTTGCAGACACCCATCCTGATCCCTTGCTCCACCAGGCTAGTGGGCAGCTTGCCCAAATCTTTGGCAGGTAAAAACACGAGCATCCTCCCATCTCATGCAAACACTGGGCTTAGTGCTGCTCAGGCTGGCACCTCCAAGACAGGTGAGTGCATCACAACTCCAGTGCACCAGGTGTGAACAGCAAAAACTGGAGTAACCTCTCCTAGCGACCCCAGTACCCTTGCTCTCCTCCTCAGAGCATGAGAATGCATGCTCACCTACAGACTCCCTGGAAGATGAGATTGCTGCAGGTGACCTATCGCTGGTGCAGGACCCTAATCCTTGTTCCTGCCATGGCTGGGTTTGAAGAGAAGCTGAGCACCAACTGAGCACTGGGACTTTTGCAAACAGATGGAAGAAGGCCCACCTGAAACTGCTGCAAAGTCTCAGTCATGTATTACCCAAGCTGGCCAGCAGCAGAAGAGACACAGAATCACAGAATCAGCCAGGGGTGCAAGGGACCACAAGGATCATCTAGTTCCAACCCTCCTGCCATGGGCAGGGACACTTCACGCTAGATCAGGCTGTCTAGAGCCTCACCCAGCCTGGCCTTAAACACCTCCAGGGATGGGGCTTCCAGCACCTCCCTGGGCAAGCTGTTCTGGGTCTCACCACCTTCATGCTGAAGAACATCTTCCTAACATCCAGCTTTCTATCATTCCCCAGTCCTATCACTACCTGACAGCCTAAAAAGTCCTCCCCAGCTTTCTTGTAGGCCCCCTTAAGATACTGAAAGGTCACAATAAGGTCATCTAGGAGCCTTCTCCTCTCCAGACTGAACAGCCCTAACTCTCTCAGTCTCTCATTGTAGGAGAGGTGCTCCAGCCCTCTGATCAACCTCATGGCCCTTCTCCGGACACCTTCCAGCACATCCATATCCCTCTTGTAATAGGGGCTCCAGAACTAGATGCAGTACTCCAGGTGGGGTCTCACCATGGTCAATGCATCCTTGCTCTGCCCTAAAGAGAGAAGCAGACAGGGCAGAAGCTGAGACACTTCCTTGAGGAGAGATGCTGCCACCCTCCAAGTCAAGCCACACAGGAGAACAGCACTGGAAAGCCTGAAACCCACACAGCTCACATGAGGAAGCCACAAGCCTTTCCTTGGGAGCTGAATGTTTCACCAAGGAAAAAGCTAGGCATGAGGCTGCAGATCATGCCAGGGACAGAAGATCTCAAGGCCAGCACCAACCAGCCCATCCAGGGAACCCAAAGGGACAGGAAGACAGACTGAACACACAGACATCTCAAGGTTGGCAGAGTAGAGGCCATCTCTGAACTTGCAGTGGGTTTAGGGGCCAGCAATACTGCAGTGATGCCAGTTGTGGAACAGCTTTCCAGCTCAAGCTCTTGCCAGTTACTTGTCCAGCCATCATCCTCTGAGACTGTTGCAGAGCACAAGAAACAAGTCACAGAAACAAAGCTAGCCAAAGCAGGACAGAGGGCAAGTGGAAAGCAGATCACACCAGCAGATATCCCCTACTCCAGGCACATCTCTTTCTCTCGCCCTGCAGTGGCAGTAGGAAGCAGAAGCTGGATACATCACAACACAGGTCAGCAGAACAGACCACCCTGCTAGCACTGCTTGAGTCAAAAGCCCTGCAACACAGTAAAGCTTGGCCATCAACGAGAGCAGCAGCCACAGACTCCCTGCCATGGCTGTTAATAGGACACAGGAGGCAGGTCCCCGTTCTTCTTGGAGCAATGGATTCCAACTTGAGGAGCAGCACTTGCCTCACCTGCTTTACAGTGGAGGTGTCAAGTGTCCGATGTATGCAGCAGGATTCCTTTGTTCTTTGCCAGCCAGAGCAGTGGAAATGCAGCCCCCGTTCCATGATGAAAAGACCTGCGGGGAGGCTGGCATCTGACCAAAGATTTCCCACCTCTGTTTCCGGCTGGCTGCTCAGAGGTGCTCCATAGTTGAGGGTGCAAGCTGGGACCCAGCCACCCAGCTGAACCATCCTACAGTCAGTCACAGGCAGCCAGCATGTGGCTTTTGTTGGAGACAGGGAGTTACAGAAGCCTCTCAGAGACTCCTTGTTCTGAGTTCTTACCTAATGCCACTGTCTACAGGAAAGAAGATTATGGCTGTGCAGTTCCTACTCAACCTATTTCACACCAACTGACTCTCCTTGGCACAACACACCCTGGGTAGGAACGCTGGCCAAGGAGAGCCTACTCCATTGGAGTCCTTGGAGAAAGTGTGGGTAGAAACCTGCCTTGAAGTTCAAAAAGCAAAGCAAGCTTCATTGGCAGGATAAAGGAAAAGTCTTGGCTCAGCCTCAACTTGGAGCACCAGGGAACAACGAGCATGTGGCAACAAGACTCGAAGCTGCATCTCCTGCCTCTAATCAATACTTGCTAAATAACTGCACCTACTGCAGAAGGCTTCCTGGTGTGTCTGTCTTTTAATATTCCAGTATAGGTTATGTTAGTACAGGATTATCCCTCCTTTGGAAGCACCAATTTAACAGGGGAAGGAATGGAAGAGGCAGAGCACTTGCAATGTGTTGCTAGAAGAAAAATCACCCCAGCTGCACCTATCCACAAGATGTCCATGCGTATGCTGCATCTGCCCCACCAGCACGGGCCACCATCCCCACTCACAGCTGGGCTAGCTCGCTAAGCTAGACTGGCAATCTTTCTACCTGTCAGCCAGTGTTTTCCCCTGCCATGAGGTGGCTTTCCTCAGAGGTCTTCAGGGCCTCCTGTAAAGGCAGGCTGGTTTCTTGGGCAGTCCTCAGATTGGGTTGCTGGAAGGCACAGGAATCCAGAAAGACACCGGGGATGCGGTCACCGAAGTAGAGCTTGCTGTTGCCAGCTATTGCTTGGTATTTCACTAGCTCCAGGTACTCAGGGGTGAGCTTCAGCTACAGAAAAAGAGAAACCAGACACTGTAAAAGACAAACTTCCAGGCCCCACATCATTAGATTTCATCTCAGGCAGCTGCTTCACGGAATGTAGGCTGTTACATCAAGTGTTTTCCCAGTGGTGCCCACCTGAACCTAATCTTCTGGACAGAGAAAAAGGGTAAGCAAGTCCTCTTCTGATCAGCTTCCGAATGCTCACCTTGTTGGAATCAGCCAGCTTCTCAGCAGCGTAGTACTGAGCATCAGCTTTTGCTTTCTCTCTTGCCAGAAATGCAGCATCTAAGACCACAACAATGAACGAACAGAAAAAGAAGTGTTAGCAAGTGAGTATCTCCATCACATTCCCCCTGAGCCTTTGCCTCATGAGGATAAGCTGACCCAGGTGTGCCCATGACACAGCCTGCCTGGCTGTCTGTCTGCACTGCTGGCTCCATGCTGAGGTGCCTGCAAAGGGGAAGAATGACACTAGTGCCTGTCCTTCTGCTGCCAGAGCCTTTATTACTTCTGCAGTTTGGTAATGCCTACCAGCCCAGGTGTGAGGTTCTTCTCCCTGCCACCACTTTCAGCTGCAAGATAAGCCCAGGAGTACAGTTACCTTCAATCTCAGAGATGCGCTTCTCTGTTTCTTTTTCCATGATCTTCTGCCGATAGTGAATCCTGGCCACCTGTGCAGCCTTCTCTGCCTCTGCAAATACAAGCTCAGCTCAGACATTTGCTCCTCAGAGCCCCCTGGCTTCACAATCTGCCACACAAGTAGTCTGCTATCTGATGCCTCTACTTCTGCTTGAACACTGCGTACTCCATGTCTGTACTCCAAGCAATACAGAAAGAAACAGTGCTGATGTTTCTAGACCTGCACCGACATCCCTTTCACAAGCATGAGTCTCCTGCCACAAAGACATCTAGCTTTAAGCCAAAATGGTATTTCCGGCAGAGCTGTTGTTGCCTCTGCCTGCTAAGGCAGGACTCTACCGCAGGACAGTGGTGTCTGCTGTTCTGTTGTTATGGGAAGCCAGGTGGGATGTAGACACAGCAGCACAAACATTTCTGTTTTCTAGATAGATGACTGTTGACCCAGCCAGGCTGTGAATTCTCCAGGGAGCTGTCAGTGATGGCAGACAACCTTCTGCTCCAGCTTACTGGGGGATGAGGAATGGAAATCTGGCCTGACTCCCACTCACAAGGACTCCCAACTGGGGACGTACCGATGAGTGCTTTCTTCCGGTCTGTCTCTGCCTCCTTCTCTACTACCTTCTGTTTTTGGGCTGCAATCAGCAGCTTCGTCTTCTCAGCTTCCCTGCAGGGTTAGAAACATTGTCACAAGGATACGGAGATAGGGAACAGCTCTGCATGGGTATGAGAAGTCCTCGCAGCCATGGGGACTAGTTCTGTCTCTGGGTGTGTAAGTGTAAGCCAAGGCAGGAGGTCAAAGGAAGGCACTGGAACAGGGGAACCCCTCTGGCACTAGTGAAGCTGCATTTAGATGCTGCCTATAGTTTGAGGCCCTGGGGGTGAGTAATTCAGTGAAAGGCTACTACAGATGTCAGGTGGGGACCAGGGAGCTGAGTTTGCTTAGATGGAGATGAGGAGGTCAGGGTGGGACCAAAGAGCTGCAGCTGTGACACTGGCCCTGCTCTGGAAAAGGGTTTGTACAGGCCATGGGTATGTATCAGGCTAGAATCATATGCAGTTCTGTCAGTTTGCTGAACGGGAGCTCACGGAGACACCAAGAGCCCTAAGCCCCAGTTTCAGTTTACAAGTCTCCTGCAGGTTCTCTGTAGCACATGGGTGTCCATTCTCCATCAAGGAGCAGGAACACAGCCTTGATTATGGGGATGCTGCCTGTGCTAATCATCCTTGTGAAGCACTGAGAGGCTTTGAGGTGAAAGAGCTACGGCAATAAGGAAATAAAAGGCACAAGTGTACCTAGCCAAGCATACACTGTCTGGATTCTGCCTCTTATTTTCTGAGCACCATGGAAGAGTTTTCTAAGAGAATTCTGCCTGTGCTGGACCTTCCAAACCCATTCACACAGTTTTATGTTAGCTACTCACATCAACTCAAAATTTCTTCGTATGGCTTCTGGAATTTTGGGCTTTGTAACACGCACAGCCTACGGGAAAAGATAAAGTGCATTTGAAATAAAACACAAAACTACAAAATTATTTGGGTTGGAAAATACCTCTAAGATCATCAAGTTCTGACACCACCATGGCCACTAAGCCATGGCCCCAAGTGCCATTGTCACATGCTTCTTGAACACCTCCAGGCATGGGGACTCCACCACCTCCCTGGGCAGCCCTGACTACTCTTGCAGCAAATAAATTTCTCCTCATCTTCAACCTAACCCTTCTCGGCACAATTTCAGGCCATTTCTTCTCCTTCTATCATCTGAGACTGGAGAGAAGAGACCGACGCCCACCTCACTGCAGCCTCCTTTCAGGAAGCTGTAGAGAGCAGTCCCCTCAGCCTCCTCCATACTAGAACTAGTGATGTTCAATATCTTTAATGCTATAGACACGAGATTAAGGAACCCTCAGCAAGTTTGTAGACAACCCCAAGCTGAGTGGTGTGGCTGACATGACTGAAGGGTGATGATGGCATCCAGAGGGTCCTGGACAGGCTGAAGAAGTGAGCTCAGGTGAACCTCACGAAGTTAACAAGGTGAAGTGCGAGGTCCTGTACCTGAGTTAGGACAATCCCCATTATCAATCTAGTCTAGGGGTGATGAGATTGAGAGCAGCCCTGCAGAGATGGACTTGAGGGTGCCAGTGAGTAAGAAGCTGGGCAGGAGCCAGCAATGGACACTGGCAGCCCAGAAAGCAAATGGCAGCCTGGGCTGCATCCAAAGCAGCATGGCCAGAGATGGAGAGAGGGGATCCTGCCCCTCTGATCTGCTCTAGGCAGATCTCCTCTGCACTGCTGTGTCCAGATACAGAGGCCCAAAGACATGACCCCTGACAGAAAGGGTCCAGAGGAGACCATGAAGATGGTGAGAGGGCTGGAAAACCTCTCATGAAAGCAGGCTGTAAGAGTCACGGCTGTCCAGCCTGGAGAAGGCTGTAGAGAGACCTTAGAGCTGCATTTCAGTATCTGAAAGGGACCTCCAGGAAGGCTGGGGAGGTACTGCTCAGGAGGGCCTGTGGGGACAGGCTGAGGACAGTGGTTTGGAACTGGAGCAGGGCAAATGTAGGTTGGATGTCAGAAGGAAGTTGTGCACAGTAAGGGTGGGGAGACACTAGAACAGGTTGCCCAGAAAGGCAGTGGAGGCCACATCCCTGAAGATATTCAAGGTCAAATTTGACAGGGCCCTGAGCAACCTGATTTAAAGATGTCCCTGCTGACTCCAGGGGATTTAGACAAAATGACCTTTGAGGGCCCCTTCCAACTTGATGCATTCTGTAATTCTATACTTGCCAGAAAGAAGCCAAAGGGCAGTGTTGAGTACTTCGGCCTTTCCACATTTTTGGTCACTATGATGTCTGTCCCTTGGTTTTTCTCTTCCTGTGGATGCACCTCAGACGCTCTCTGTGCTGCCCTATACAGCAACCAACAGGTCTAAGCCTAGCTGTGCTTCAGTATTGTCAACTCTGCCCCTGCACTCTGTTCAACCATCTCGCTTTTCCCCAGCACTACCTTTGGTGAGTCTTCTTTTTGCATTCCAGTGCAGTCAGGAGGTCCTTGTTTATCCATGCTCCACTCCCATCTCACCAGCCTTACTTTCCACACTCTGGAATGTTCTTGGCAATAAAGTGGGGCCTCCCAGCCTCCATGCCTGACCCACAGGACCCCAGCAAGCACATTTAACACAAGCTGACTTTTGTCCTCCTTAAGACCAGGCCCATAATTCTCCTGTTCACCTTACTTCTCTGAGGACTCTGAACTCACCAGTTTACATCTGCTACAGCTCACACTACTACCAGACTTCACCTCTCAACCAATTCCTCCTTGTCTCTAAAAGGTCCAGCAAAACACCCCTCCCAGTCAGCTTTGCTCATCACTGCCAGTGTTTGACACCCTTCATAAACATCCAGCAATGCTGCATCCACCATTATTGCTTTTCCAGTGGACACTGAGGTGGTGAGAGATCACCCACCATGGGTACTAAGATCTGTGATCATGAAGCTATCTCTGGTCTTCTATAGGCAACTTTACCTATTCCACCTTACTAACCAGGTAGTCTGCAGCAGACAAGGACCACATGGTCCTCCACATTGGTCTGATTCTTACCTCTGCTGGCTCTTATCTCAGCTGCTCATCAGCCATCCCCAAGCGAAGCTTTCATTTCAGCAAGTCCTTTGCAAACAGCACAACTCTGCTGCCTCACCTTCTCAGCCTGTCCTCCCTAGAAACCCTCTACCCCACCACAGCAGCACTGCACTCACAGTCCACCAGGCCTCAAGACTACAAATGCAGATGTGTTTCTCAGGTTTGTTTCCGGACAGACACTTGAGACAAGCCTCAAGTTGTGCTACATCCACAGGGCAAGTGTAAAAGCCTTCCCCTACCATCCACTGGCTTCCACTTCCCTTCAGGCTTCCCCACCATTCCAGCTAGGAAAGGCAGTTTTGCATAAGGCAACCTAGAGGACTTGGGAAGCTTTTGCACAAACTAGTTTTATTAAACCTAGAAGTAAATGCTGCTCATTTTCTCTAATAGCATCTTTTCAGTAATGGTATTCTGGGTCACTTCTGTAAGCAATGAAACGCCAGTGATCTCAAGAGCAAAAATTCTCTTCAAGAGGAAGAGCACTGTGCCCAAATCCTATTGCCCTCAAAGCTCACAAAATTCCATCCTAGGCACATTTGGGTAAATCTGAGTTACACATCTGCATATGGAGAGCTTAAAGAAAGCTCTGTTCTTCAGCAAAGAAGCAAGCAGTTTCCCGAGACAGTAATGTGGCAGAGCTGTGTGCTGAGGCACAGTGTTACTGGAGACAAAAGCACAAGAGAATAGGAACACAAAGGCAGGATGTCTCTGTCTCTTAAGTACTAGAGATGAACCACTTTCCTTACTAGTTAAGGGAACTCTGGCCATCCACTGAGCTCAGGCTGGGATGATGCAGGCATCCTTCTGCTTTTGACCAACAGTAAAGACTGGGCACACAGAATTGAAACAGCACAGCATATGTCAAAGATCAGGTTCAACTCTGCAGTTAACCTCTCCCTGCAAAGAGCCATGAGCTGTGCTTACTGCCTTCCCCACCCTGACATCAAAAAGATGATAAATCTGACTGGCAATGAACCTCTATACATCATTCATGATGCAGTGCAAGTTAACTCAGACCTTTAGAAGAGCAATGCCATCTCAGCTTCTCTGTGGGAAGACAATGCCTGCAGTTCACCTCCTCAAAGTAAATCAACAGCTGCAGGGGGGAGCAGTCTTTACTGTAGTCTTACCTTTACCTCCCTGCACACAGTTGCCCAGCTCACCTAAATATAGCCACAAGGATGGCAAGACAGATCTAGTCTCAACTCTTCCCTTCAGTAGGAATCTCCAGAGATTTTCATCTCAGCCCTTGAGTCTGTTTTGCCCAGTTGGTTGCCCTCAACTTCAACATGCCAAAAAATCCAAGATGCCACACAGCCCGGCTAAGATTAGAGATGACTTTCTAACATTAAGCCCAAGCATAAAATCACTTCAGAGATAACATCTTTCTCTATCTCTGGCACAAACATAGAGAAGATAAAGATCTCTTTGCTTTTTCAATTACCTGTAGGAACTCTGCTGGCACAGTGGAATATCCAGTTCTGCAGCAGTACCAAAGAGAGTTTAAAGGAAAACATTTTCTTGCCCTTTGCAAGTTCAATCAAGTATCTGCAGGTCTCTGGCCTAAAAAGTCCTCTTCTCTATGACGCAAGGGTTTCCCTACCATGAACTCAGAATTTAGAAGTGATCTCTGGTGATTTGGACAGTCTTCAACTGACCAGCCTCAACTCAAGGATCAACTATTTCATGTTATGTGGAAAAGGGAAGCAACAAATCTCATCAGTCTAGTGAGAGGCAAGCAAATTCAAGGCAGAAAAAAGAGGAATCTTTGTTAGGGAATGAACCTACCTGGATAGTGAGACCTGGTGCCATGACGTTGAGATCTTTCTGCAGAGCCAACTTCAGATTCTCATCTATCTGATCTGTGTTTGGAGAACAAGAAAGAGATCATTTGGCTTACCACCTTTTCTCTAACACTCATACAATACATGTCATCTGGCCTTGAAGAACAGACATTTCTCTGGGCTAAGGCAAAGATGATTTTTGAGCTCATTCAACACACTGCTTCCCTTCCTGGAGCCCCTAGAAAATATTCCCACAAGGAAAACCACACACTAGTGTCACTGGAAAGGCTCAGCTATTAATGAAATCATGGTATCTGAGCTAAAGGCAAGTGGCTTTCATCATCACAGCAACAAAAAGCACCCAGAGCCTCCAACACAAGTCTGTCCCTTTCTAGATGGAGCCACACCAACCTTACTGCCTTCAGTCTCTAGCCATGTAGCTGCTACTGAGTGCATTTCATCACTGCCAGGCTCCAGGGAGATCTTTCCAGTTGTGAAGGGATGTACTGCTAGGAAACTCCTCCCTGACTGCAGACAGGTGGCCAGCACCAGAACGAAAGGACACAGCCTCAGGCTGCACCAGGGGAAATTTAGGCTCGAGGTGAGGAGAAAGTTCTTCACTGAGAGAGTCATTGGATACTGGAATGGGCTGCCCGGGGAGGTGGTGGAGTCGCCGTCCCTGGAGCTGTTCAAGGCAAGATTGGACGTGGCACTTGGTGCCATGCTCTAGCCTTGAGTTCTGTGGTAAAGGGTTGGACTTGATGATCTGTGAGGTCTCTTCCAACCCTGATGATACTGTGATACATCTGGTGAGTCCATTCAAAGATTTACAGTCCCTTAACATCTGAAATAAACTCATTTTGCTCTGCTCTGCTTCTCAAAAAGAAAGGTGATGCTGGTCTGCCTTTGGGGTAATTACCAAGAAACAGAACTTGCTAATTCCTGAACCACTTCTAGGCCCTTGTAAAAATCTAGAACAGTGCAATGAACTGGAAGCATGTCCCCTCTGGCTCACATTTGCTATAAACAGCCAGAAGGAAGCTTTTAAAGTTAAAAAAAAAAAAGAAGATAAATGCAGTGATAGAACATGGGCCTGAAGTAAAAAGCCATTATCACAGTGAAAGCACCAGGCATGACTCCATGTGCAACTCGTATGTCCAGAATTCAGTCCTAAGTGGAAAGAAAGGGGCTGAAATCAAAATCCCAAGTGCAGATGTGGAAAGATGAAGAAACCTGAATTGTTAAAGAGTGAAGTTGTGCAAGAACTGGTATGTGGATATGGAGGGAGCTGGATTCCAGACTGCAGCAGTGGCTGTTTGCTCACAGGAGCCTTCTGTGTGATGTGGGAAGGTGATCCAGACCTTGGAGGGTGCATCCAGCTGCCATCCACTTACCAAACAGCTCAATGTATACTTCCTGCAGGGTATGGGCACTGCAGAACTGGTTCAACTCATGATGAATTTTATTGAAGATCAAGGTCTTATCATAGTCTGCGGTGTAGTTCCTCACAATATCGTACACTGAGGAAGTAAGAGAACGACCAGAGGTCACCACTGACTGCTTTCTGCAGTGTCACAATCACAAAACAACAGCTTGGTGTGTTTGGAGAGCAATGCAGCACTGGGATAGGTGCAAGGGGGATATCCATCCTTAGAGGTTGTCAGGACTTGGCTGGACAAAGCTATAGATTCTCTGCCCAGCTGTTAGGAGCCTGCTGTGAGTGGGAGAGATGAGGAGAAACCAGCAGATGTCCCCTCCACCAGTGCTGCTAGAATTATAAAACTTTAGAAGACAATGTCATTACAGCAAGATATACAGCATGCTCCTGCTTCATCATCTGCACGAACACAGAAACCAGTCAAGCTTGCCAGGACCTGCATGTACTTGAAGAGATACTACTGCAAAGTGAAAACAAGCATCATCCACACCATTCTAAAATGTTTTCACCCTCAGTAATGCCAGTGATTTACACTAAGTTATGCTGATGGAAAAATAAACCAAACTGTCTTGGTCTTTGATCCAGCAGCTGGTGAAATAAGGTAAAGAGGCTTCTAAGTGGGTTCAGCCTTTGTAATTTTCCCTGGAAGCTGAGCTGACAAACCCCTGTGAGCTTTGGTTTATTCAGCTTCACAACTGGTTTCCCCTTCAGGAGAAACAAACAGGATTGCTCCAGCATCCAGCACATTTCTACATGCAAAGGGCAGGAGCCATCCCAGAACTGATCTTTGCAGATCTGCTGTTCTTGGAAAAGCTTGCATACATTCGTGAAACTAAGTGCTAAGGTACTTGGAACTATGAGGATAACAAGACATGGAAAATAGAAGCCTTGCCGAGCAACAGAGAGGATGGGTGAAGACAGTCAGAGTGCTGCTTGTTGGCAGAAGATGGGAAATACCTGCATATGGTGCCAGTTTATTCACAACCTCTATTCGGTCAATGTAGATCATAACACCACCACTGCAAGGGAAGAAGAGGAACAAGAATTATTGCCTCAGCTGCTGACAGTGCTCCATTAAACAAAGTCATCTTTACCCCTCTTTTACTAAATCCCACCAAACTTACTCAAAACAATTCTGACTTGCAATTAGATGGTAACAAACTCCAGCTTTGTGCAGACTTCTCCCTCTCGGCAAAAATCAAAAGCATGCCCCAGCAAGCCTGCAAGGCGCTTTCAGTTCATCTCACCCCACACTGAGCCAGCAAAAGGAAAGAGGAATGTGGCTGCAACTCTTAAAAAAGGGGAGTCCAGCACAAGAGCAGATGATACCTGCAAGCAGCAGAGCAGGAAAACGTTGCAGACACAAGCCCTTAGTTTAAGTTCAGACATTCACTAACTCCAGCAGACACTCAACAGGGCCCCTGTCTGGAAGAACCAAAGCACGTGAAAGAACTTCAATCCATGTCCCCTGCTTCAACATCAGGTTGCAAATGATTCTCCAGCAACACTTCAACGCTGCAAGTGTAGTGTAACATAGCTCCATACACCTCAGTAGAAGCCTGTAGGCCACTGTCTCCCCAAGAGATTGCACACTGTTGGGTGGGCAGAGAAGAGCAGGAATTAGGGGTAGGGCTTAATCCTAGCCTCTGCTCTTACTGATGTAGCTTTCAGCAGGTCACACTCATGCCTGGGTACCTGAAATGCTGGGGAGAAGCACGAACACCATGGGAAATCAGAAAGCAACAACTCAATTTTCAACAGGTCTCAAGCCTCTCTTGAGTTCGTCTTTAAAGCCCAAGGCTCTTGCAATTCTGTCCTCAGGGCAAAAGCAAATTACAAAGCAGCATCTTTAGCAGAAAACATTTAGAGACAACTGATTCCCAGAAGCATTTCCAAACTCTTTGTGGTGTTTTAACTCAAGCACCTTCCCCAAGGCCTGGCTTCCTCTTTTGCAGATGTTAACCTCTGGCAGCCTGCAGCAAACCCCCCAACCTTGTTTGTGTCTGGGCTCTTTTGAAAGAAGTATCCTAGGCACAGCCTGGATTTTTCTGCAAACCTGCCTGGCCACGGCAAGCTAGGAGCTAAAATCCTCCACCACCCTGCCACTTGCTGGTTCCTATGCCTCTCTTTCCCCAGCTCAGCTCCCCTGTCCCCTGGACACATTTCCCTGAAGCACACAGCCACTGCTGGTGTCCCCACGGCCCAGCCATGTCTCACCACCCACAGCTCCTGGGCGTACCTCCCCTGTAACATTCTGTCTTGGGTGCCTTACCTCAGTGTCCCCATGGCCAACAACTCATGACACAGTTGAGACCCCCCATTTGACCCTCTGCCACTAGCTGCTCTGGGCAGAAGTTTGCGGGTGGCCACCCTGGGTGCCAGGGTGGCTGCTGGCAGCACTGCCCAGGAGTATTTCTGTTTCCTGTTAGTGATGATCTGAACTTGTTTGCTGTAATGGACTAGTCAGAAGAAAAGATATTTGTGGCTGAAGAGAGACTTATTTCTCAGCAAGATTCCTTTTTTCATTCATAACATCTCTGCAGGCCACAGTCACTTTGGTCACTCTCTTAAGAGCAGTACTTTTAGGTAAGACAACCTGAAGGATCCTTTATAGCTATATCTGGCTGCACAAGCAGTTACAATAGCAGGACAGATGTGGTTTTCCCCATCCCATCTGTTCTGCACTCTGGCTCATCATATCCAATAAAATGACTATTTGTGGCACCCAGCCGTATTGCTCAGGATCCTCTGAACCTGGTATCACCCTCCTGATTTGTTCTAGTCACCCTATGACATCTTCACCAGGACTAGGAAACCCAGCTACCATCTTGGCCAAATGCCAGGTCCTGCACCTGGGTCACAACCCCATGGGGAGCTACAGGCTTAGGGCAGTGTGGCCACAAAGCTACCTGCAGAAAAGGGACCTGGAGGTACTGATCAACATGAGCCAGCAGTGTGCACAGGTGGTCAAGAAAGCCACCGGCATCATGGTTGGAATCAGAACTGCTGTGCCCAGCAGTAGGGAGGTGACAGTCCCCCTGTGCTCAGCACTGCTGAGGCTACACCTTCAGTGCTGTGCTCAGTTTTGGGCACTCAGTACAAGAGAGGTGTGGAGGTGCTGAAGCCAGTGCAGAGGAGGGCAAGGAAGCTGGGAAGGGCCTGGAGAATAAATCTGATGAGGAGTGACTGAAGGAATTGGGATTGCTTGGTGTGAAGAAGGGGAGGCTGAAGGGAGACCTCATGGCTCTTCACAACTCCCTGAAAGGAGGCTGTGGAGAGGCTCGTGCTGGTTGCTTCTCACAGGTGACTAGAACAAGAGGGAATGGCCTCAACCTGCAGCAGGGCAGAGTTAGGCTGAACACCAGGAAAACTTTTTTCACAGCAAAAGTGGTCAGGCATTGGAACAGGCTGCCCCAGGAGGTGGTAGACTCACCAACCCTGGAGGTGTTTAACAGTTGTTTAGATGTGGTGCCTGGGGATATGGTTTAAGGGCGAACCTTCACCTCACGTGCAAGAAAGGCCAGCACCTCAGACCAGAGAGGACTGCCACACACAGCAACCCTGCCAAGGATCAAAACCAGCATGTGTCAACAGAGTAACTGTAAGTGAATTACACCAGTCCTGCAGGTCAAACAGGAGCCCCGACGAAAAATGTCCCTCAGAGTTGAAATAGGCTGGCCACCTTCTTTCCCCACTGAGGGCTGGAAGTTGAACAAAGCCCAGGAAGCACCTGTGCTGTGTTTTCCATCCATCCACCCAGCTGCTGGAGCTATCATGACTTCACACTGCAGCAAGCCCTGTGGACCTCACTGCTGTCAACCCTGGAGTCAAACTGAACTGTAATACTCTGAGCTCCTCAGACAAGACCTCCTCTCAAACAGCCTGGTACAGAAGATGTTAGTGAAACCCTGTGGTGCAGGAAACACCACCCTGGCAGTTCAGGGCATCGTGCAATGATTTGGGCTAGTTCACACACCAGGCTGATCTGCAGATGTACAAACCCTCTCACCACCTGCAGCTGCTGGTCTCTGTACCTCTGGGTCTCATGCTGGCTCAGGGCTCTTTCCATTTCCAGAAGCCACCAGCATTCTCTGAACAGCCTTTGCATGCCAAAGCCTGGCTCTTGCCAGATGCAAGGCAGGGTGACTCCTGCTGGGGGATTTCCAGGGCTTGCAACAATTCACTGCAGTTTTGTAACCTAACACAGGCATTTACAGTCTGTGCTAGGGTTCCTTGCACCTCTCCAGGTCTTCCCTGCAGAGCTGCTCAGGCCTGAAACAAGCAGGTGCTTTAGTCAAGGAGAGAGGCTCAAGACACCCATAGCAAGTCTGAAAGGAGGACTACGTGCACCAGAGAGAAGTTAATAGAATGGGTTGGGTTAGAAAGAGGACCATCCAGTCCCAAGCCCTGCCGTGAGCAGGGACACCTTTCACCAATCCAGCTTGCTCAAGGCCTTATTCAACCTGACCAGGTCCTTCTTGTGGTGGGGGACCCAGAGCTGGAGGCAGTGCTCCAGGTGGGGTCTGAGCAGAGCAGAGGGGCAGAATCCTCTCCCTGTGCTGCTGCTCTCCCTGCTCTGGCTGCAACCAGCACACAGCTGACTCTGGGCTGCCAGCAACCAGTGCTGGCTCCTGGGCAGTTAGTCACCAACTGACACCCCTGAGGCCACCTCCTCCAGGCTGCTTTCAAGCCATTCTCTGCCCAGCCTATATTTGTGCTTGAGATTGCACCAACCCAGCTGCAGGACCTTGCATTTGGCCTTGTTGACCTTCATGAGGTTGGCTTGGACCCAGCTCTGCAGCCTGTCCAAGCCCCTCTGGATGGATGCCTTCCCTCCAGCTTGGTGCCATCTGCAACTTACTGAAGGTTCTTCTATCCCACTGCCCATGTTGCTGACAAAGGTGTTAACCAGCACTGATCCCAGGACATACTCCCAATGTCATTTATCATTGATTGCCATCTGGACATTGAGCCTTTGACTATGATTCCGAGTGTGCCCATCCAGGCAGTTCCTCATCCAGTCAGTGGCCCATCCCCTCAAGTCCATGCTTTTCCCATTTGGTCACCAGGATGCCACAAAAAAAAATAATCTTGCCTTATGGATCAGGTGGTCTCCTACATCAGTTACAGCTTTAACAGATATGGGAAGAGCAGCTGATACCATCTACTTGGGCTTGTGCAATGCCTTTGGCACTGTCCCACGTGCATCCTTGACTCCAAGATGGAGAGACGTGGACTTCATTGATGGACCACTCAGTGGACAAGGAAACGGGTAGATGGATGGACTCAAAGGGTTGTGATCAACACCTTAGTGTCTAGGTGGAGACCAGTGACAAGTGGAGCTCCTGGGTCCAGTGGTGTTCAACATCTGTGAGAGTGACCTGGGCAGTGGGCATGAGGCACCCTCAGCAGGTTTGTGGTGTGTGTGGTGCAGTGGACTTGTGCGAGGGAAGGGATCCATCCAGGAAGATCTTGACAGGCTTGAGAGGTAGGCCAGTGCCAACTGCATGACGTTCAGTAAGTCACAGTGCAAGGTCCTGCAGCTGGGTTGGGGCAACTCTAGACACAAATCCAGGCTGACTGCAGAGTGGATTTAGAGTAGCCCTAAAGAAAGATACTTGGGGGTGTTGGGTGCTGAGCAATTCCCCAGGAGCCAGCAGTGCCCTCATGCAGCCCAGCAAGCAGCTGTGTGCTGGGCTGCATCCAGAGGAGTGTGGGCAGCAGGGCAAGAGAGAGGATTCTGCTCTTCAGCTCTACTCTGCTGAGACCTCACCTCCAATCCCGCCTCCAGTTCTGCTGTCTCTAGCAGAAGGACACAGAGCTGCTGGAGTGAGGCCAGAGGAGGCCACAAAGATGATCCAAAGGCTGAAAGAGTTCTGCTATGAGGACAGGCTGAGGGAGCTGAGAACATTCAGCTTGGAGAAGATAAGACTCTGGGGGACCTCAGAGCTGCCTTCCAGTACCTGAAGGTATCCTCCAGGAAGGCTGCAGAGAGACTTTATCTGAGGGTGTCTAGAGACAAGACAAATGGGAATGGTTTGAAGCTGAGAGAGCAGGAAATTCTTTAGTAGGAGGGTGGTGAGACTCCGGAACAGGTTGCCCAGATTGGTTGTTGATGTCTCCTCCCTAGAGGTGTTTCAGGCCAGGCTTGATGAGGCTTTGGGCAACCAAGTCTAGTTGAGCGCTGTCCCTACCCATGGCATGGGGGTTAGAGTGGATGAGCTCTGAGGTCCCTTCCAACCTGAGCCATTCTGTGATTCTACGGTGTCATGCAGGACAGCGTCAAACACTTTACACAAGTCCAAACAGAGCTTTACTGAACAAACTACACAGAATTAAACCAAACATTTAGCTCCCAAATCACAGCATGGTCAATGCTGACAGGGACCTTTAGAGGTCATTTTGTATAGTCGCCCTGCTCAAGCAGGATCAAAGCAGCATAGGTGAACAGTGATTGTGTTAGGACATCTAATACGGTTCACCTTTGCTTGGGTGTCAGTCTGCTTGTTGTTCTGGCTTGCAGGATAGCTGGACCCCACTCCTAAATCGGAGATGTGATGCTGTCTGACAAGGTCTGGCAGGTGAAGTCTTACTATTTATAAGCCAGAAGTTGCATTAAATACACTGCAGAAAGTCTGCTCTAATAACTTACTTTTAAGCATGTCACTTGCAGGCAAGATTACAGAACATAATGAGACTTACTCCTGGCAATTATTTTACGCTTGATCTGAAGGTTCTTGGCCTGCCCACAAAGTCCTGGCTACAGCACTACCTACAGACAGTCCTCAAAGAGGTTTGAAATCTCAAACCTCAAACTGAAACCAGCTAGGGCCCACAAGAACTTTATGTTAATATTTAAGCCCAAGGGATGTCTGATGAGCTGCTCAAATAACTCATTTCAATAGGGACTAAAAGAAAACAAACTCTGACTCGTTAGTGTTCACAGAACCACAGAACATTAGGTGTTGGATGGAACTTCTGGAGCTCATTCAGTCCAAACCCCTACCAGGGCAGGACCATCCAGAGTAGGTCATGCTGGAATGTTTCCAGCTGAGTTTTGAATGTCTCCAGAGCAGGAGACTCCACAACGTCTCTGGGCAGGATGCTCCAGGGCCTCAGCACTCTCACAGTGACAAAGTTTTCCCTTCTGTTCACAAGTTCAAAATGTTGTCATGTTTAATTTCTTTGTTGTTTGCCACACGTAAGTCATTCTGCCTTTGTGGTTTAACATAAATACCCTAATGCTACAAGACAAGGAGAATCACCAGGTGAAACAGATTCAGTCAACACTTAATCTTGGGAACTATCAGAGAGAATAGCATCTGCAGTCCAGTTCCTCTAGTCCTTTCCTTAAGGATCAGCTTGATTATGAAGCAGGCAGGTGCCACCGATGTACAGGATTCTTCCTTGCTCATTCTCATTTTCTCTTCACCTCAGATCAATGTCAATTACCACAGAATCTCAGGACGGGTTGGAAGGGACCTCAAAGATCATCTAGTTCCAACACCCCTGCCATGAGCAGGGACAACACTTACTAGACCAGGTAGCTTAAGGCCTCATCCAGCCTGGCTCTGAGCACTGCTAGGGTTGGAGCCTCCACAAGTTCTCTGGGAACCTGTTCTGGTGCCTCATCACCCTCTTGGGGAAAAATTTCCTCCTAATGATTGATGTAAATCCAATTTCTACCAGTTTGAAGCCAGTGTCCCTGTCCTGTCACTAAGAACCTTAGTCAAAAGTCCCTCTCCAGCTCTCCTGTAACCCCTTCAAATACTGGCAGACTGCTCTAAGGTCTAACCCAATCTTTTCTTCTGACTAGCCCAAACTTTCTCAGCCTGTCCTCACAGCAGAGGGCTTCTAGCTCTTAGATCACTTTAGTAGCCTCCTCTGGATCTGACCAAATCATTCTAGACTCGTTTTCTTGAGCTGTTTCTGAACTAAATGAGCTCCCATCAGGAGGATTCTCACTCACCTTCAACTTTTAACCACTGCTTAGCTCAACATTTTTGTTAGCCACAAACTTCAGAACAGGAACACCACAGAGCAGAGAGCAGATTGAGGCACAAGCAATGATCTATACAAGTAACTGAGGGGAGACACCAAGAAAGATCAAAAGGCAAATAAATGCAAATCCCTTCTGAACATCAATTCCAGTGAAAGCAAGAACACTGCTTCCCATACTCCCTGCTGTTACTTAGTTTTGGGACTGATTATAGAGTATGTGCCTTTACTTTTCAGTCTCTGTTGTCAAATCCATTGTGAATGAGGAGATGCACACCACACAGCAGAGTGCATCTGCTCATTCCCAAAAGAAATGCAAAGAAAAAACATACCTGGTCCCACAGGGCACATTTTTCACTTCATCAGTCTGCAGTGTGGTCTGAAATAAAAAGACAGTAAACAAACCCACTTGTTTTCCAGGAAGCTCGTGCCCAGATTCCCACAACCATTACACAGGAACATGGAGCCAAAACTATGATCCCTGCCTTCCTCCTGACTTTTGCAGGTGGGGACAGAACAGTTTCCAATTTGCTTTCCAAGAGACAGAAAAGTAGTAATGCTCATTTCCCTACTCTCAGCCCCTGCAGTGCCAAGGCCTGCAGCTTTCCTAGAAAACAATTAGGACCACAAATGCAGTACTGCCAGAGCAAGATGTCCCCTGTCCCAAGCAATGCACATGCATGTTGTAGAAGCAGAACGAAAAGGACTAGTCCCAGAGCACAGCTGGGCCTGGCACCTAAGGCAAAAGGAACTAAGGGCTTATAGAATGGTTTAGGTTGGAACTGACCTCAAAGATCATCTAGTTCCAACCCCCCACCATAGGCAGGGACATGTCCCACTAGAACAGATTGCTCAAGGCCTCATCCAACCTGGCCTTGAACACCTTCAGGAAGGCAGCATCCACAACCTCTCTGGGCAACCTGGTCCAGTGTTTCACCACTCTCACTGTAAAGAACTTCTTCCTAACATCCAATTTAAATCTCCCCTCTGCCACTTTAAACCCATTACTCCTCATCCTGTCATTGCAAGACCTTGTCAATAGTCCCTTCCCAGCCTTCCTGTAGGCCCTTTCAGATACTGGAAGGCTACTCCAAGGTCCCCTTGAAGTCTTTGCTTCTTGTGAATGCTTAATGCAATCAAGAATCACAGAATTGCCAGGGCTGGAAGGGACCTCAAAGATCATCTAGCTCCAACCCCCCCTGCCATAGGCAGGGACACCTCACACTAAGATTGCACAGAGCCATATCCAGCCTGGCCTTAAAAACCTTCAGGGATGGAGCTTCCACCACCTCCCTGGGCAACCTGTTCCACCACCCCAATGCCGAAAAACTCCTTCCTAATCTCTAATTTAAATCTCCCCTCCTCTAACTTAGATCCATTCCTCCCAGGACTCATCGCTACCTGACACCCTCCTTGGCTTCCTTGTAGCCCCTTTCAGATACTGGGAAAATGACAATAAGTTCTCCTCATAGCTTTCTCTTCTCTAGACTGAACAACTCTCTCAGCTCATCCCCATAGCAGAAGAGCTCCAGCTCATCCTTGTGGCCCTTCTCTGGACACATTCCCTATTTTTCTTGTGATCGTTAAGACTGGAAATGATGTCTAAGGTCATCAAGTCCAACTGTCAACACAACACGACCATGAACACTATGTCATGTCCAGAAGTGCCATGTCTTCCTAGGAGCTGCTACCCTGACTACCGTATTACTGAGTCACTTTGCAAACACCAGTTGCCCAGGCCACCCCCATCCAGCAACATCCCCACTGAGATCTGCTCCCACTTCCAAGATGAGAAAATACTAACCTGAACAGATTTGAAGGTGGTGATGAATGGGAGCATGATGTGATAGCCTGGTCCACTTGGACTAGTTAACAACGCACCACCCCTACAGAGAGAGAGAATGGGGAAGAGGCTCAAGCAACTGTAAAAAAGTTAATTGTTGGCTTGGAGCATGAATGAGTACATTTAAACTGCCAGGGTCGCAGCTACAGTAGGACAAATTACATTACTCACCTGTACCAAACATGCCTCCCTACTAAAGGCCTGACCTCCCAGGATACTTACTACAGCTCCACAACCATTTGCTTGGGTCCTGTGAGCAATTAACTTTTGGAGAAGGCAGGTACTGACACAGCCTTCCGTTGTTATGACACTACAGAGAGCTTCGAGCACACAGATTTTCCTTTCTAGGTAGTTCACTATTAACCATGGAAAAATCCAGCACTTGATGTGATGCTGCCAGTTTGGATTTCCACAAAGCACTTGGCACAGGTCCTTACCCAAGGCACAATGAAACCCCCCAGGCCCCGCAGGTAGTTAAAAGGCAGGAGAGGTCTAAGCAGTCAGTCCTCCTATAGTGAGGTCTCTTGCAGCATCCCATAAGGACCTGTGCTGCTTGACCTGCTCACAAGTAAAGGGCAAAGAAATGTAATCAGGTCATAGTAGGAAGTGCAGGGTATGAACGACAGGACAGAAATATAGCAGAATGGCTGGTGCAGAATTTCTTTGTTCCTTTACTCAGATTTGAGACAAAATCTAGCCAAGTGACTCTTGGTAACCGTATCAGTGTTTAGTCTGACAACCAAATGCTCTACAGATGTGATTCAGAGTGGCTACATGCCCCACAAGCTCAGCCCAAAGCCATGGGTGATGGCCCCCAATAGAAGAAGGGAAGGATTAACATGAAAAGCCCGGAGAGGCCAAGAGCTTTAGCACTCTAAGTTTTGAAACCTAAATCGCCACTCAAGAAAACGGAGGCAAAAGATTGAGGAAAAAGTAGCTGAGGATTCAGAAGACTCACACTCCTGAGAGTTCTGCACAGAGCCAGACCACCCAGGCACTTCTGGTGCAAGAGAGCAGATTCACTGCCTCTGCCCAATTCGGACGAAATCATGGCAGAGAGAAATCACTTCCCGAGGTGAACTGTGGCCAGGGACGAGTTTCTACTGAGACAGAGAAACTTAGGGAAGCCATGAGCAGCTTTTCAGGCACCGGCAGTAACAGTACCTGTAATACACAGCCAGGTGTCCCTCCTCAACTTTATGGATAGAGGCATACAGGAAGAAGATGAGAAGTCCCGTGGCAGCTGCAACTACGGCTCCAGCCTGAGCCATGGTCATCCTCGCATCACCTGCAGGCGAACAGAAACCGTTACCCCTTGCAGCCGAGGGTCGCCTAGAGGTGCCGTTGATCCGCCGCCTGCATTCGGACTTTCCCTCGCTCCGCTGACGGTGTCTGCCGCCCCGCAAAGCCTTCCCAGCTTTGAGACCGAAAAGCCCAGGACCAGCCGCGGCGCCCTCAGCGACCAACGCTCCGCAGCAGGCTGCCGCCGCCTCCACTCGAGGGCCGCGTTACCCTGCCTCGTTACTCACAGCCAGCGGCACGCCACCGCCAAAAGCGCACGGGGAGCTCCGGCTGCCCAGACCGTCCCGCCGTAGGACGAAATATTCCGTCAACACCCACCGCACCGCGAGGAGGTGGGGCCGCCAGCGGCCCCTCGGCGCCCCACCGCTCCCGGTCGACTGTCCCTTGGGAGGTGAAGGCTCCGGCGCAACTCTGCCGCCCTCCCACCACGTTGGGCCTAGCCCCCCGCACTGCCCCCCTCCCCGGTACTTGCCGCGTGCCCACGCGCGGCCGAGGTCCCGCGCACGCGCGCCGCCCCTACCCGCACGGGGCGGACTCGGGAGCGCGCGCGCCGCCGGGCGCGCAGCGATGACGCCAAGCCCCAGCGCCGCCGGTGCCGCTGGTCCGCCTGCCGGGCAACAGCGCGAAGGAGAGGCGGGGAGCGGCTCCACAACTTTATTGCAGCCGTGCTGTCTCCCCTTACGCCCCACCCCCCAGAGCATACCAGATGCGTAGCACTAGGCAGCAGTCAGCAACCGCGGCGGAGCCCTGAGGCGGGGCGCCGCGGGGACTGAGCTCTTGGTGCCAGTTCCCTCCGGCCAGGCGGGGCCGTCTGTCCCATCACGCCCATGACCCGGTGCTGCAGCTGCAGCTTTACGCTCGCCAAAACACCATTCGTTACTGCCACAGGTGTATCCCCGCCTGACCACCACCCGCACCACCCCTCTACGGCGTGCAGAGCATAAGGTGATTGATGAACCAGTCCCCTCCAGCTCTTTGCGGCGAAGGCTGCCCAGCTCCCAGCACGAAGGCACTCTGGCTCTGGAGACAGCAGCACAGTGTTGGCTCTTTTGGGCTATTTCAGCCAGCTCCAATCAAAACTCTGAAAGAAGGAGGGGAAAAGAAGTAAGTGAAGTACATTGAGCAGCCAACTCCTGCACATTCCCAATGTGGTGACCAAAGAATCTTCTCAAAAAATGCTGTGGATCTGACAGGTCAAAAGTCACCTCCCAGTTTCCCAGCTCAGTTTGCCTTGCTACAAACGCTCCCAATTCTTATTGCAGTTGCTTTATAAATTGTATCTTGAGCCCACAAAAAACCTATCATCAGGGTTCCTGGAGCACCATGGGGCAGAGTGATACCACAAGAACACAAAAAAGAAAGGCTCAAATACATTCAAGAAAAGGAAAAAAGTGTCTTTTCCCCCTGTTTCTCCCCAGGCAAAGAGGGCATTTTCTGCTACTTTTGTCGCTCAACTTCTGTCCTCTGCTGCAAGGAAGAGGGGAAAGAAACCAAACAGAGCCTGATTCTACATTAACAAATAATCTTTATGTTCTCTAACATGCCAGAGACTGCACCTTGGAAAGAGATAGGGACAACTAACCAGTAAGAATCCAGTGATAGAGTTTCTCACTTGTATCTAGCTACAGCAAGGAGACAAGGCAGGAAAGAAGATTGTTATTGCACAACGGATACCAACCCTGTCAGAACTAAAGACAAACAAAACATTGATCAGCCATTGGATGAAGACCAGGCTTTGCATCATTAAGAGTCTTTCCCCCACTATCACAATTACTTTGCTTTAATCAGGAGCTCATTTCGTTTGATTGCTCAATCCCTTGCAACTCCCAACTGCTAAGTTGTCATTTCATCACCCCAAATAACTTAGTCACTCCAGTAACCTCTCACTTCACTATTTACTAATTATTCAATAAACACTGCAATGCTCATGGATTTCAATATTTATGAACTGTAAGAGCTCCCACTCAACAACCACTGCGGAAGGGAACCAGGAAAGCAGGGAGACGGCTCAATGTGAGCTGGACTTCTGAATGATCCAACTCTTTATGGAGAGCATCAGACTCCAAGTTACAAAGCACATACTTTGTAGTTAGGGTGAGAAGTGTGAAATGCATACAGCATACTGCATAGTATTTTCCTTATCCCTTGGCACATCTAAATATTTGAATATGTATAATCTTCCCTAATTGTGGTTACTGCAAAAGCATTTTTAGTGCACCTAAGTATTGGAATTTGCATATTCCTCCTAATTCCCTCCTACTCTGCACACAGCCCCACAGACGCTGTTTATCAGAAGGCTCAAGGACAAATTCCTCTGAGCTTCACACACAGCGCTGTGGTTTACTGCAGTTCCAATACTTAGACCTCACATCCAAGGCTTGATTGTACATGCTTCTAGGGGCTTGTGCCCCCCATTTTCCAGCCAGTTCCCAACAAATCACCTCCATTTCCCCACCCCTCTGGTTCCCTGTTATTTCAGCAGCCACCACCAGTAAACAGCTCCAGCTCCTGCATTCTGTGAGAAAGAATGTTATCCCTTAGAAGACCATGGAGAAGCTCCTTGAAAATCGAAGTGACAGAACATAGGTGAATCTCTGCTGTCTTTACAGGACTGCACATTTGTAAGACAACCTGATGCTGTCAGAATCTGTGTTGACTCTTCTCTGTGATATAAACTATCGATACCACCAAGCTGTGTGGTGCACTTTGACACACCAGAGGGATAGGGTCTAGCCAGAGGGACCTAGACAAGTTTGAGAAGTGGGACTCTGTGAACCTCATAAAGTTCAACCAGGCCAAGTGCAATCCCCAGCATCAGTGCAGGCTAGGGGATGAAGGGCTGAAGAATAACTCTGCAGAAAAGGACTTGGGAGTGCTATGGGGTACAAAGATGTACATGAGCTGGCACCAAGTGCTGCCAGCCCAGCCCTAGACTGTCCTGGGCTGATCCCCAGCAGTGTGGGTAGCAGGGGCAGGGAGGGGATTCTGCCCCTCTGCTGTGCTTTGCTGAGACCCACCCCTGCAGTGCTCTGCTCTGGAGTCCTCAGCACAAAGACACAGAAACATTAAGAATGGGTCCAGTAAGTCATGAAGGTGACCCAAGGGCTGGAGCACCTCTCCTGTGAAGTCTTGGAGAGTTGGGGGTTTTCAGCCTGGAGAAGATTCCAGAGAGACCTTTTTGTGACCTTTCAGTGCTTAAAGGGGCAGATCAGAAAGCTGGGGACAGACATTTTAAGCAGAATCTGTTGTGACAGGACAAGGTGTGATGGGTTTAAATGGTCCTCTCATTGTATATTTATACACATGTTTCTGTGATACAGCCTCTGAAATCAGCTGGGAGCTTCTTCTAGCAGACTGGTATTCTTACAGTAACTGGATTCTTATGAATAGTAACTTGCTGGCCTCAAGAGCAGTTTCACATTGCATCAAAACATCTGGGTGATCACTTTTGTAATTTTTTGCTATTTCAAATACCTATTTGGGCAAAGAACCTTCTTAAGACTTTCTAAAGTACCACCTTTGACATGAGGAGAGTTTCAGTTAACTGTCAGGACAGGGCTTTGAATATGAACAGTCCCACCCACACAAATCAGAGCTCTGCAGCTGAGAATTCAATCAGTGGAGTCCAGGAGGGCTGACAGGCATCACATACCAGCCACAGCAATTCACGTAATCACAAATGACCCTATTTAAGGAGTTTTCTGTAACCCCAGAGGATCCTGTGTGGCTGTTAAAAAGATCTAGTTGCAGAATCACAGAATTAACCAGGTTGGAAAAGACCTTCGAGATCATCACATCCAACCTATTACCCAAATCTTGCCTCTTTCTTTCCATACCTGAAACACTACATCTTTACTCATAAGTAAATGTTTGAATAAAATAAAGATGACTCAGGTAGCTGGGAGAGAGGGGAGCAAGTAAGCCACCCAAACAGAACTTATATAAAAAAACATAAATAATGCCTCAGGTAAAAGCTACTTGCTTAAAGATGCCAATATTTTCACTCATTTATTACCAAGGCTATCAAGAAATACTTTGGAGAAAGAGGATCAAGTTTTTTCAGTCTCCTACAAAGGCACCAAGTTTACATCAGAAATGCTCCTCTGTTGTTTTGACAGTTGACCCTGGATTCAATCTTTCAATTTAAGTATGGTGCAGAAATAGGACAGACTCACCATCATGCTGCTGTTCTGCTCCTGTCTCACCTCCTGCAAAATACTGCTGAAGAGCTCTAGGTAATTCAGATTCTCTTCTATCACCTGGACAAAATTTTCCCTGAAGGGAAGACACAAGATGACAGATCTAAACAAAAGTGACACCAATATCAAAAGGCTTTGCACTAGGGGAAAAAAAACTAACAACACAACAACCAAGCCATAACTAACAACAAAACCAAATTGTAGGAGCCATCTTGCAGGGTAGAAACCCATGCCTTGAGGTGGCATCCTGCAGAATCCCAGCCTGGAAGCATACATTTGCACTCCTCCTCAACAGAGGATCTATGCAAACCACACTGAAATACAACCTTAGCAGTACCACAATGAAGTCATGGTTCATAGAAGCGCTTCATGGCAATCCAAAGGCACCTTGCTCAGGAAAGTGCTTATTAAAAGGTGATCAACTCCACATTACTCAGAGGCAAGAATTGCCCCACAGCACTAGAGAGCAAAGAGGAAGCAGAGAAGGTTGCTTGGAGTTCCAAGTGTGAAGATGTGACGTGTGTATTTGCAAAACCTAGATATTTTCTCCAATCACCTAAAAGGAGATAGCAAAATAGTCTGATGCCCCACAAAAGCAGGACTACAACCCTGGATTTCAGAAGGGACAACTTTGGCCTTTTCAAGCAATTGCTGGGGGAAATCTCATGGGACAGGGTACTAGAAGGCAAAAGGGCCCATGATAGTTGGTTAACATTTAAGGATCTCTTCTTCCAATCTCAAGATCAGAGCATCCTAGCAAGTGGAAAATTGAGAAAAGGAGCCAGGAGACCTGCATGGTAAAGTAAGGGACTGCTGGGCACACTCAAGTGGAAGAAGAGAGTTTACAGATCATGGAAGGTGGGGCTGGCCACCTGGGAGGAGTATAAGACTGTTGTCAGAGGGTGTAGGGAGGCAACTAGGAAGGCTAAGGCCTCACAGGAACTCAACCTTGCAAAGGACATCAAAGATAACAGAAAGGGCTTCTTCAAATACACTGCAGGAAAAGCTAATGTTAGAGGCAATATAGGCCCTCTGCTGAATGAGGAGGGTGCCTGGTGACAGAGGGCACAATGAAGGCAGAGTTACTAAATGCCTTCTTTGTCTCTGTCTATACTACTGGAGACTGTCCTCAGAAGCCCTTGACACCTGAGCCACCAGAGGAGTCTCCCCTGGTTGATGAGGACTGGTTTAAGGACCAGTTGAGTAATCTGCACATCCACAAGTCCATAGGTCCTGACGGAATGCACCAGCACATGCTGAGGGAGGTGGCACATGGCATTGCCAGACCACTCTCCACCATCTTCAGTAAGTCATGGTGGACAGGAGAGGTGCCTGAGGACTGGAAGAGGGCAAACATCACTGTAGTCCTCAAAAAGGGTAAGAACTCAGGCAGCTATAGACCTGTCAGCATCAACCCCATCCCAAGAAAGCTAATGGAGAAACTTGATGCTGTCCTAAGGCATATCTGGGACAAGGGGGTTGTTAGGAGCAGCCAACATGGTTTTACCATGGGGCAGTTTGATAGCCTTTGATGAGGACATAACCAGGTAAACAGATGATGGGAGAGCATTAGATGTGGTTTATCTTGATTTTAGTAAAGCATCTGACACTGTCTCCCACAGCATCCTGGATAAATTGAGGCAGTGTGGTCTGAATGATCAAGCAGTGAGGTGAATTTGGAACTGGTTGAAGGGAAGAAATCAGAGAGTTGTGGCCAATGGGACAGAGTCTAGTTGGAGGCCTGTACTAGTGGAGTCCCTCAGGGGTCAGTACTGGGACCAGTTCTGTTCAGTATACTCATCAATGACCTGGATGAGGGCACAGAGGCACTGTCAGCAAGTTTGCTGATGACACCAAACTGGGTGGAATGGCTGCCACACCAGAAGGCTGTGCTGCCACTCAGCGAGACTTAGACAGGCTGAGAGTTGGGCAGGAAGAAACTGAATGTAATTCAACAAGGGCAAAAGTAAGAGTCTGGCATCTGGGAAAGAACAACCCCAGTTGCATCAATATAGATTCAGGACCGACCTGCTGGAAGGCAGCGAAGGGGAAAATAATCTGGGGGTGCTAGTGGATGCGTAGGTTGGCTGTCAGCCAGCAGTGTGCTCTTGTGGCCAGGAGAGCCAATGCCATTCTGGGGTGTATTAGAAGGGATGTTTAGAAGGTCGAGAGACATTCTCCTCCCCCATTCTCCTGCCCTGGTAGGGCTGCATCTGAAGTACTCTGTCCAGTTCTAGGCCTCCCCGCTCAAGAGGGACAGGAACTGCTTGAGAGAGTCCAGCACAGAGCCACAAAGGGAATGGAACATTTCTCAGACAGCCTGAGGGAGCTGTGGCTCTTTGGCTTGGAGAATAGGAGACTGAAAGGTGACCTCATTCATGTTTATAAAGATGTTCAGGGTGAGTGCCAGGAGGCCGGTGCCCCGTGACAAGGGGCAATGGGCGGAAGCTGAGGCATAGGAAGTTTCATGTAAACACGAGGAGGATTTTTTTCACTGTGAAGGTGACAGAACACTGCAACAGGCTGCCCAGGGGGTTGCGCAGTCTCCCTCTCTGGAGATATTAAAAGTCTGCCTGGACATGTTCCTGCGTGATTTGCTCTAGGTGATCCTGGCAGGGGGTTGGAACTTTTGAGGTTCTTTCCAGCCCCTGACATTCTGTGGAAAACTGTTAATGAAGCCAAAAGAAAAACTACTCAACTCCTGACAGCTCTCTTAGGTCTTTCTGAGAGAGACCTTGACCAAATCCAACCCCAACACAGAACAGCATGACACATAAGAAGGGAGTAGCACAGTGCTTTAGCTGAGAGGCCTGTGGAACTTCCTCAGGAGCAGAGATTAGAGGTTACTGCATACAGAGTTCAACCTAATTCCTGATTTTTAAAAACACTGGCTACAATCATCATGGGTTCACCAAGGGCAAATCCTGCCTGACAAACCTGGTGGCCTTCTATGAACAGATCCCAACATTAATAGATGAGCGGTGAGCTACTGATGGCAGTGACCTGGAGCTGACCAAGGCCTTTGACACTGTCCTGCACCACATCCTGGTCTCCAGGCTGGTGACACATGGGTTTGGTGGGTGGAGCACTGATGGATAAAGAACTGGCTTGATGGCCGCACCCAAAGAGTGGCTGTCAACAGGTCCATGTCCACTTGTCACTGGCCAGTGACAAGTGGAGTCTCTCAGGGATCAGTCCTGGGACCAGTCATGTTCAACATCTTTGTGGGTGCCACGGACAGAGGCATTAAGTGCACTCTCAGCAAGCTTGATGACCACACCAAGCTGTGTGGTGCAGCAGACACGCTGGAGGGAAGGGGTGCCATCCAGAGGGACCTGGACAGGCTGGAGAGGTGGGCACAAGCCTACCTCATGAGGTTCAACAAGACCAAGCGAGAGGTCCTGCATCTGGGTCGGGGCAAAGCCAAGCACAAATCCAGGCTGGACAGTGAGTGCCTGGAGAGCAGCCCTGAGGAGAGGGACTTGAGGGTGCTGGTGAACGAGAAGCTCAACAGGAGCCAGCAGTGTGCACTTGCAGCCCAGAAAGCCAACAAGATCCTGGCCTGCATCAGGAGAAGTGTGGCCAGCAGGGTGAGGGACGTGATTCTCCCCCTCTACTCCGCTCCGCTATGATTAGTCACGTATGAGCTACTGAAACCTTTTTTTTTTTTAAGATAAATCCCTCTGCAGATATTGAACCAGATGGACTGTTTAGTACTGACCTCAACTTCAGACCTCTGTTTGAATTATGGCTTTTTAAAAATCACTAAAACTGTAAGAAGTGCCAATTATGGCCTGATTTACCTGGGACTTGCACCAGAACTTGGGCATGGGTACGGAAAGAAACTGCATTCTGGATCAAAATCACAGCAATGAATTTTTCTGTGCTATGACCCATGGTAAATGACTAACACTTCAGACAGGAGTTGAACAAAGTCTCCTTCAGAGACAATCTAGCACGGCAAAGTCTCTCTGCCCTGCAGATCCAAAACCCATCACATGGGATATGGTGAAAACATGCCCCATAGCTCCCCTGAGCAATAGAGGGCATTGGCAGAGGACAGGATTTCTAAGTGTATTCACACAAAGTGGTCATGCTGGTGTCTCCTTTCCTAGAAGCTCTTACCCATCTTCAAGAGCTGCCACAGATGACAGAGGATGAGGCACATTCCCTGAGGAGCTCTGTGGGAGCCATGGGGCTGCTGGAGTTGAGGCTGTCCCTTCCAGGCTGGGGCTTACCAGTGATCGGGAGGAGCTCTGAGTCTACAAAGAAAGAAACTCATCTGCTGTGATGGGAAAAAAGGATTTCATCAGGCTAAATTATTTTGTAGGCAAAAATTGTTTGTAACAAGGCAAGCATTGTTTGTAACAGACCCATCACCCATGCTGTGCCTGTGGCAAGGCAGCTGCTACAACCCTCCACTGTTCTGCAAGTAGCTGCTACCAGATGTCTCTGCAGGTCATGTCACCCATGTTGTGCTATGGCATGTCTTCAATAGCGAGTCATTATGAGGTGGTGCCATCTCCTGAACTGTAAACCATTTGCATTGGATGTTAGCAACCAGTTCTTTACTATGGGGCTGCTGGAGCACTGCAACAGGTTGCCCAGGGAGACGGTTGAGGCCCTGTCCCTGAAGATAAGTCAAGCTGAGGCTGGACAGGGCTGTGGGCAACCTGATCTAGTGGAGGACATCTCTGCTGAATGCCAGTGGGGTTGGACTGGATGACCTTCGGTCCCTTCCAAGCCAGACCATTCTGCATCCTGACAAGTGAAAGACATGCATTTTTCCTCTGCTGACCCTGAATGTACGCATGTGGACATCAGGAGGTAGTTTCTGCATAGTCGCTATAACTGATGCTGAAAAGGCACATTAAACTAAGCAGGAAAGCATCTAGTTTGCTTCTGCAGCACTAAAATCATGGTAGGTTGGTAGGTTGAACATATCAGGCTGAAGTTCACCTATCCCAGTGCATGCCCTCCAACATAAGAAGCTGGGTATGGCATGACATGTCTAAAAGCAGTCCAGCCACCAGAGAAGTTGTGAAGGCTCCAAACTGGGATGTGTTCAAGGCTATTTTGGGCAGAATCTTGAGCAACCCGGGCTAGCAGTAGGTGTCCCTGCCCATGGGAGTGGGGGTTGGAACTAGATGGTTTTTTAAGGCCCCTTCTAACCCAAGCCATTCTATCCTTCTATAAATTTGCAGTTTGATGGGACTAAGGAATTCCTCATCTGGGCTTCCTTTCCATAGATTTTTCTACCCCTTTCTAAACCTGTGATAAAATTTAGCATCTCAAACTTCCCTTCTCTATGGTAAAATCAAACATTGTCTGGAGGTTATCCCTTTTTGGTCTCTTCTGAGATCCATTTGACGTTCTCTGGATGCTGCACTGGAGAGAAGAGAGAAATAAAAAGTCCAAAAACTACTTACACAAGCAATTTTCAACAAATGCCATATCTCCCTTTGCCTTTTGCCCTGCATCTGCATCACTGAGTTGTCAGCTTCCTTGATGTCATTTAGAGCCACTTCAATCTTTGGAAGCAAGTCAATGATCTTCTGCTTACAACCCAAGAGCTTGCTGTAATACAAACCAAACACAAAGTCACTTTCCAGCCTGTGAGACAGGATGTTCTGGGGAAACCAAAAGTCTCACTTTGGGATTCAAGAAGAATTCTGAGACAAAACCCATCCCGTACCTTAGCACAGCACTATGACAGCTGCAGGTACAAAACCTGCAGGACTGGAGGGCCCACACAGCTTTTCCAAGTCCAGTTAAGGCTCACAATATAAGTTCACAGAACATACCATCACCCTTCTCTTCTCCAAGATGAACAACCCTAGCTCCCTCAGCCTGTCCTTGTAGCAGAGGTGCTTCAACCCCCTGATCATTTTCATGGCCTCCTCTGGACCTGCTCCGTCACATGCATGTTTCTTCACTTGAGGTTTCTTCCCTAGTACAGGCTGCCCAGGGAAGTTGAGGGATCAAAAGTGTTCAAAAAACATGTAGATGCGGCGCTGAGGGACATGGTTTAGTGTTGGATTTGGCAGTGCTAGGCTAATGGTTGGAGTCAATGACCTTTGAGGTCTTTTACAACCTTAACGATTCTGTGACGCTCTTGTCTGTGGTCTCAGGGGACTGACCAGGTAACAATTTCCTTTATGAGATCTACTAAACAGAAGCCAGACATGAACTAAAAACCAAATCATGCTTTGCCAACTGCTGAGATCTGCATCATGACAGTTTTTTTCCTGTGATCCTTAAAAAAAACCAAGAAGAAATCTTGTGGTTGGTATCTTCTCACTTGTTTCAGTATTTCTTTCCCCTTAAGACTTCAATCCCAACCTGCACACTGGCACAACGTGCCCCATTTCCAAGCCCTTGCATTCTCCCTCACTTCCATATAACCAATATTTACTACCTCTATGTTTAAAATAATAAAGTGAAAATTCAGCACAAAGGAGATGAATTCCCTTCACTATGAGAAATTTTTTCCTGTGGATGGAACTTCTAGGCTCTAGATCTCCATGGTTTTCCTTCTCCTTTCCTGCTACAAAGCTACAAATCCTGCAAATTGCATTTATTTAGGTTTATTTTCTGCATTGAGTACCTGAGATGGCCGAAGAGCTCCTTGAGAACTCTATCTTGGCTCTGAACTGTCTGCACAATGATCTTCACCATGTCCATGCTGTCACTGTAGGCATGATCTGCAAGAGCCATCAGTCACCACGTTAGTAAAATGCCCTTCAGCAAAGATCCAAGGAAAGATTTGACTTTGTGAGTGCAGCCAAACAAACTGAAACACAATAAAATGCATTCCAAAGAGATCAGGTAAGGAAGTTAAGAAACCTGCATGGTTGAGCAGGGAGTTACTATATAACTGAAGTCAAAGACAGAGGTATTTAGGGGCTGGAACAATCCTTGCTATCAATACAGGCTGGGGAAGGAGCTGACAAAAAGAAGCCCTGTAGAAAAGGATTTTGGGGTGGTGGGTGAGAAGCTGAACAACAGCAGGCAGTGTGAGCTTGCAGCACAGAAGGCCAATAACTGCCTGGGCTGCATCCAAAGATCCAGAGAGGTGATGGGTTTAGGAAGGGCAGATCCTGCCTCTCCAACCTGATCTCCTTCTATGATCAGGTGACCCGCTTGGTGGATGTGGGGAGGCCTGTGGATGTGGTCTATCTGGACTTCAGCAAGGCCTTTGACACTGTCCCCCACAGCAAACTGCTGGCTAAGCTGTCAGCCCACGGCTTGGATGGTAACACTCTGTGCTGGGTTAGGAACTGGCTGGAGGGCCGGACCCAGAGAGTGGTGGTGAATGGTGCCACATCCAGTTGGCGGCCAGTCACTAGTGGTGTCCCTCAGGGATCAGTGCTGGGCCCCATCCTCTTTAACATCTTCATAGATGATCTGGATGAGGGCACTGAGTCAGTCATCAGCAAGTTTGCAGATGACACCAAGCTGGGGGCAGATGTGGCTGGGTTGGAGGGCAGAAGGGCTCTGCAGCGGGACCTTGACCACCTGGACAGATGGGCAGAGTCCAATGGGATGGGGTTCAATAGCTCCAAGTGCAGGGTGCTGCACTTTGGCCACAACAACCCCATGCAGAGATACAGGCTGGGGTCGGAGTGGCTGGAGAGCAACCAGACAGAGAGGGATCTGGGGGTACCGATTGATACCTGCCTGAACATGAGCCAGCAGTGTGCCCAGGTGGCCAAGAGAGCCAGTGGCATCCTGGCCTGCATCAGGAATGGTGTGGTCAGCAGGAGCAGGGAGGTCATTCTGCCCCTGTACTCTGCATTGGTTAGACCACACCTTGAGTACTGTGTTCAGTTCTGGGCCCCCTAGTTTAGGAAGGACACTGAGATGCTTGAGCGTGTCCAGAGAAGGGCAACGAGGCTGGTGAGCGGCCTCGAGCAGAAGCCCTACGAGGAGAGGCTGAGGGAGCTGGGATTGTTTAGCCTGGAGAAGAGGAGGCTCAGGGGTGACCTTATTGCTGTCTACAACTACCTGAAGGGTGGTTGTGGCCAGGAGGAGGTTGCTCTCTTCTCTCAGGTGGCCAGCACCAGAACAAGAGGACACAGCCTCAGGCTGCGCCAGGGGACATTTAGACTCGAGGTGAGGAGAAAGTTCTTCACTGAGAGAGTCATTGGATACTGGAATGGGCTGCCCGGGGAGGTGGTGGAGTCGCCGTCCCTGGGGCAGTTCAAGGCAAGGTTGGACGTGGCACTTGGTGCCATGGTCTAGCCTTGAGCTCTGTGGTAAAGGGTTGGACTTGATGATCTGTGAGGTCTCTTCCAACCTTGGTGATACTGTGATTCTGCCACTTTGCTCTGGTGAAATCTCACCTGTAGTGCTGTGTCCAGATATGGGGACCTTAACACAGGAAGGACATGGACCTGATAGAGAGGGTCCAGAGGAGGCCATCAAGAGGCTGGAGCACCTCTGCTATAAGGACAAGCTGAGTGAGCTGGGGTTGTTCAGCCTGGAGAAAAGGCGGCTCCAGGGAGACCTAATAGCAACCTTCCAGTATCTCAAGTGGGCTACAAGAAGGGTGCACAGGGAGTATTTGCAAAGGCCTGCAAGAACAGAACCAGGGGCAATGGCTTCAAAGTAGAGCAGAGCAGATTTAGATTGGATGTGAGGAATAAGTTCTTTGCCATGAGGCTGCTGGAACACTGCAAAAGGATATCTGCCCAGGGAGGTGGTTGAGGCCCCATCTCTGAAGATTTGAAGGTCAGGCTGGACACGGCTGTGGACAACCTGATCTAGTGGAGGATATCCTTGCTAAGTGCAGAGGGGATTGGGCTGGATGACCTTTGGAGGTCCTTTCCAGCCCAGATCATTCTACGATTCTGTACCATAGAAGAAGGGGCTGGCCACCTGAAAGGAATACAAGAATGATGTCAGGGCATGTAGGGATATGGTGAGGAAAGCATTCTTAGAATTAAACCTGCCAAATGGGAGATCAAGGACAACAATAATGGCTTCTTCAACACTTTGGAGTCAAAAGGAAGACTACAGGAAATGTGGGCCCATTGCTGAATGAAGAGGGTGCTCTGGTGACCAAGGATACAGGATAGGCAAAAGTTACTGAATTCCACTTTTGCCTCATCTTAACTACTACTAGAAGACAGGCCTCAGGAGTCCCAGACCTTGAAGACCACAGAAAAAGACAGGAGAAAGGAAGATGTTGCTTAGCTGAAGAGGATATGATTGGAGATCAATCGAGCAAACTGATGAAACACCCACAAACCCATGCCATGCACCCACGAGTGCTAAGTGAGCTGGCAGAAGACATTTCTGGACCACTCTCCATAATCTTTGAAAAAGTCCTTGAGAACAGAAAGCTGTTGAGGCCTGGAGGAAAGTCAGTGTCACTCCAACCTTCCAAAAAGGCAAGAAGGAACCCAGGTTCCAGCTATAGGCTTAGCATGAGTAGTCAACATGGATTCACTGAGGGGAAGTGATGCCTGACCAATCTGATAGTGTAACTAGATAAGACAGAGAAGGGAAGGGCAGTGGATCCGGTCTGCCTTGACTTCAGCAAAGCTTTCATCACTGTCTCCTATGGCATCCTCACAGTCAAGCTTCAAAAGGGTGAACAGGGTGATTGGGTGGTGAGATGGGTTGGGAACTGTCTGAAGGACAGAGCTCAGAAGGTTGTGGTGAGTGGGGCAAGGTCTAGTTGGAGACTAGTGGTGTCCCCAAGGGCCCAGCCGTGTTCAATATGTTCATATATTCAATACATTCATCAATGATCTGGACTAAGGGATAGAGTGGACCCTCAGCTACTTTGCTGATGATTCCAAATAGGGAACAGTGGCTGCTGCCCTGTCAGCTGTGCTACCATCCAGTGTGATCTGGACAGACTGGAGGGCTGGCTGGGGAGAAACCTAATGGATTCACAAAGGGCAAGTATATAGTCCTGCATCTGGGGAAGAACCCCATGGACCAGTACAAGCTGGAGGCTGATTTGTCGGAGAGCAGCTCTGAGGAAAGGACTTGTGAGTGCCAGCAGCCAACAGGATGGCCATTGTGCTAGTTTGAAGCTAGCTAGAATGTTTTGGTGAGAACCAGATTACAGGCTGTGAAAGGAAAACAATGGTGATGTCTACTTCCCTCACCATCTTGCCAAGACGTATGGGAAGGAGAAATGAAAACATTAGATAACACTCTCACCATTTTTTCTCTCACTCTTGCTTGGGCTGCTGGCTGAGCAACATCTTACTCCCTAACCTCACCTTCCATTTGGCCTAACCCACTTTGCTTCTTAACCTCTTGGCCGAACCTCTATTCTTCTTTAGGACTGGGATAAGGTTGAGAGGGGCAGGTGGGAAGGTGCAGGGGTGGTTGAGAGCCCCTCCTGGGGACTCAGGTTTCTGGGAGGGCTGTTGTGTTTCTGTATTACCTTTTACCTTGTACATTTCTGTATATAACTGTATATACTGTAAATATCTGCTTGTATATTGTGCTGCTGTAAATATAAGCTTCATTCATATTTCCAGAGCCGACTGAGTCTAGTCTGGGTGATTTCTAAAGTGTGGGGGGGCGGAGAACACCCAAACCGTCACAGCCTTGAGCTAGCAGTGTGCCCTCATGGCTGAGAAGGCCAATGGCATCCTGGGGTGCATCAAGAGGAGTGTGGCCAGCAGTTTGAGAGAGAGTCTCCTCCCCCCTCCACTCTCACTAGGGAGGCCTCACTTGCAGTATTGGGTGCAGTTCTGGGCACCTCGGCTCAAGACAGGTAAATAACTACAGGGACACTAAGAAGATGAAGGCACTGCAACATCTCTCATCTGAGGAGAGTCTGATAGCCCTGAAGATGGTTAACTTGGAGAGGAGGAGGCTGAGGCGGTTCTCAGTTATTACAAATATCTAACGAGTGGGTTTCAGGACGATGTAGCCTGACTCTTCTCAGTGGTCCCCAGTAACAGGACAAGAGGCGCTGGGCATAAATGAACCTCATCACTATTCTTCTGTCTCAGTAGTGCCTCCAGGAGGATCTCCTCCATGATCTTACTGGGCACAGAGGTGAGACTGACTGGCCTGGAGTTCCCTGGCTCCTCCTTCCTACCCTTTTTGAAAATGGGAGTTCTGTTTCCCCTTTTCCTGTCAGTGGGGACTACATCAGACTGCCATCACTTTTGGAATAGAATAGAGAGGGATTTAGCAACCTCATCTGCCAGTTCCCTCAGCACCTGTGGGTGTATCCCATCAGGTCCCATGAACTTAAACACTTTTCGGGTTCTTCAGGTGATCATGAACCTGATCTTCACTTATGATGGGCAGCTCTTCCTTCCAGTCCCTGATTTTATCTTCCATGACTCCAGTAGTGTGGCTGGAGGCCTTTGCAGTGAAGACTGAGTTGAAGAAGTCATTGAGAACCTCAGCCTTTTCCATGTCACTTGTGACCATTTCATCCATTTCCTTTCTGAGAGGGTCCATATCTTCGCTAGGCTTCTTTTTACCATTAATATATGTGTAAAAAATTCTTGGTGTTCCCTTTGACTTCCACATTCAATTCAAACTGTGCCTTGGCTTTCCTAACCAGATCTCTAGGTGGTCAGGCAGCTTCCTTATATCCTCCCCATTCCAGCTGTCCTTTCTTCCACTCCTTGTACAGTTTCTTTCTGTGTGACAGTATGTCCAGGAGCTCCTTGCTCAGCCAAGCATGCTTCCTAGCATTATTCCCTACTTTCCTCTTTGTTGGTATACATTGCTCCTGGACACGAGGTGATCCTTGAATACTGACTAGCTGTCCTGGGCCCCTCTTCTCTCTAGGGCTTCATCCCATGATACTTTGGCCAGCAGATCCCTGAAGCCATGAGGACCAGGGCTTGTGACCTGGAAGCCGCTTCTATTTGTCTGTGAAGGGCCTCATCTGCTTGGTTCTGCAGGTCAGGTGTCTGCAGCAGACCCCTACAGTAACATCACCCTCCTCTGTCTTCCCTTTAATTTTAACCCATACATTCTCACTAGTTCATCATCCTTCCCCAGGTGGAGTTCCATTGATTCTAGGTGGTCACTGATATAGGGCAACACTTCCTTCTCTCCTTCCCTGCCTGTCCTTCCTAAAGAGCTTGTACCCATCTATCCCTACATTCCAGTCATGGGAATCATCAAACCAAGTTTCAGTAATAGCCACTATGTCATGGCATCCCAGCAGCACAGTGGCTCTTAATTCATCCTGTTTGTTGCCCAACCTCCGTGCATTTGCATAGAGGCACTTCAGCTGGGCTGGCCCTGGCCTCCTCTTGTGGCAAGTCCCCTTCATTTCCTCAGATTGTCCTGGTGCATCATCCCTGGCTTGCCTCAGGGCAGCAAGTTGAGGGCCCTCATTAGCTCTCCATCCTTCTGACTCTGGTGAGCTGCCCCTCTTCAAACTTGCCAGTCGCTCACCAGGCCTAGCTTTTTCTTGACATCTCTCCACAGCAATGCCCAGCGCTTGCTGTCTGGGTACTGGCTTCAATAAGGGCTATAGATAGTTGCACAAGTAACTAATCCTTCTCTTCACCACTCACTATGTTCAGAACATAATCCCTAGGCTCCATCCAGCAGAGTTAAGAAAGGATAGAGAGAAAGGAAACTGTCCTTGGGCTGGAGCAATGAAAGGAAGATTTCTTCCTATGTCTGGGCGTAGCAAAGCAACAGTACTAGGGGGCAGGAAGCAAAGTAGAGAATGGCAGGAGGCAGATGTAGTTGTGCTCAGGCAAGATGCTCTAAGACTGAAAACCAAGAGACAAACCTGTGGCTGAGAAAAAGGACTACAAAATGTGGGAAAGTGCTAGGCTTAGCTAAAATAAGACATCCTAAAGCACGCCCTTTAGTCTGGTTGACTTAAATACAATCACTTGCTTTTTGCTTTCTGGAATCACCTCTTGCCATACCTGGAGATCTTGTTTTTAATTGCTTGTACAAGTCTATGGCTCTCAGTTCCCTTTAAAAGAGAAGAAAATTATTCATTCATGTATCAACAACAAATAATTAAAGAAAAAAAAAAACAACAAACTGCAATTAAATTATGCATTGGAACTGCCACTTTCTACAGCTACTATACAAATATGACATTTGGAATACAGGGATGGTCTTCCTGTGGTGGAAAAAAGCTCTTCCCTAAATGAGGTCTCTCTTTTCCTCCCATAATGCATTTTTCCCCCCCTCAGATAACCACACTAATTAGAGACCACTTTCAGTTTCAAACTTCACATGTTTTAGCTGGGTTTTCTTTGATCCTTCATGCTGAAACCTCAGTTTTAGAACTGCAGGCACAACTGCCTGAGAAATTATTTTTCCCATTCTGCATTTTCTGCCTGATTTTTAGTGATATTCTGCAACTGAAGACAGCTGCATCACAAACAAGAGAACAGAGTTTCTCTTCTTCCCATTAAGTAAGTGTTATTGCTGTCAAATATTTGAAAAGCAGTCAACCACTGAAGCTTCCCCCCTTTAGCGAATCTTCACTGGTCTAAATTAAATGTCTGACAGAAACAAATTGCAGTTTAAACAGTTCCAAGTCTGCTTTTGGGCCCTCACCAAGCCTTTTCTTTCCTTCAGCTGCCCTTAGATCACCCCAATAGTGTTTCCTGAGATTACATAAGCTGCTTCTGCCTAAGTCAGCATTTGTAGGGGGCTGGACCACCTTAATAAATCCCCTGTATCAGCCAAGGAGAGGGAGAGGGGTGTTTTTTACTCCTGCTGCAGTGGGAAGAAGAGAACTTTGCCATTTAGCAGTGTCAGGCAAATCCCAGACATCACCCAGGATCCAAGCTAGAGCTCTGTGGTGTGCTTTGTCATAGCCCTAAAGACTAAAGAGCAGGGAATTCAGTCTGTTCTCTACCTCACTGCTCACAAAGAGCAGCAGCTTTAGACCAGAATACCAACAGCTCTGGGTAGACAGATGATGCAGAGGTGGGTTTGCTGTGGTGAAAGTGTTTAAAAATACATTTTAGGAGGCAGGTTAACGATTAGTTTGAGCTGCTCTGATCATGGGCTGCTGCTGCAAAAAGTGGTTTCTCCCTCTACCACCTCTCCTCCCCTGTCCACCATGTTCTGCTGCTCCTACAACTACACATGGATGAAAAGCAGCTTAGCTGCTCAAAGAGGGAGAAGGAAGAACACATCACAAGCAAGCATGTTTCCTCCCAGAATACTCAGAGATATTCAGAAGAGCTCTTATTAACAACAGATTCAGAGATTATATCTTGGTGGATATTTGATTCCTTTTTGATAATTGCCACTTGTGCTCTCAGCAACAACCCAAGCTACAACATATTGTACAGTATATTTGTTTCCAAACATTCAGTTCTCCACAAGCCGTTAATTACCCTAACTTGGAAAAATCCATTTAAATAGGATTACAATTACCTCATCCATTTTATTACTCTGCACTTAAGCATTAACCCTCCTCCAACAAAAAAAACTTCTTTGCCTTTTTCATCTGAGGCCAAGATACAGCCACCCCCTTTTAAAATGAAGCTTCATAGTCAGTGACAGAGAAGTGTCCTGTTCCCTTCAGCTGTGTTTTCCATGTTACCCCAGGCCTAGTCACTGCATGCCTGAGTTAACTCTTGTAACTGGATGTTGTCCTTTCCTGCACATTTGGATTTCAGATAGAGCAGTGTCCTGTCCTGCCTTATAATGTTGCCAAGTGATCATTGGAACAAGGAACCTACAGCCAAAAGTGGTGTGATCTGCCCTTCTACCAGCCAAATAATCTTTAACTACTCTGTACAGAGTTTGCAAAAAGCAAGGAGCCTTTGAAAAGCACTAACAGAGAAAAAAGCAAATCCCCCAGAGACTGAACTATACAAAATCCATTGAAGTGCAAGAAAAAACGAGGACTCACAAGCTCTCCATCACCTCTCCTTGGCGCCTTGCGTATGGACTCTTCTGAAGTTCTACAATCTCTGTGTGAAGAGCCATGATCTGCTCATCCAGATATCCAATATCTTCAGCCTAAGGGCAACATTGTACACATCAAACTGGGAGGTACAAATCCAAGTGCCAGGTGCTGCGCTTGGGTCACAACCCCATGCAGTGCTTTATGGCTTGGGGCAGAGCGGCTGTAAACAGAAAAGGACCTAGTGATGCTGGTTTGACAGGGGGCTGAAGACGTTCCACAGAGTAGAACACTTTTCCTTCTTGATAAGCAGGAAGAGTGTGACTACACATGTGAGCTGCACAGCTTGAAGACACATCATTCTGATGGTCTATAAAGTAAATATTTGTGGCAATATGTGGCAAGTGGTACATGCTGCAAACAGCCAGAGACAGCTTTCATCTATTCTGCTAGAAGAAGCCTCCCTTTAATCCTTGTTGCTTCCTAACAGGGACCAACAAGATCCCCAAATGTGAAGAGCTAAACAGAGGTGGATTCCAGTTGCCCTATTTCCATCACATGAGCAAGAAGAAAAAGGCTCCAAGAACCTTTTGGCATAGGTAAAAGGATCCCAGATCCTGAACTGCCCAGCCTGTTCCTTAATAAAAACAGTCTGATTCATTGTTTGTTTCTAACACATTAATTAGGCAATGGTGTGGTTAGGAGGCCAGGGCAGTGACTGTCATCCTGTACTGGACACTGGTGAGGCCAAACCTCCAATACTGGATTCAGCTTTGGGCCACTCTAACAAGGACAGTGAGGGGCTGGAACAGGTCCAGAGAAGGGCAGTGAGGTTGGTGAAAGGTCCAAGCAGAAGTCTTGTGAGGAGCAGCTGAGGGACTTGGGGTTGTTCAGCCTGGAGAAAAGCCTCCTGTACAACCCCCTGAAAGGAAGCTGAAGCCAGGTGGACATTGGTCTCTTTTGCTTAATAACAACAGATGAGAGGAAATGGTCTCAAGTTGCCCCAGGGGAGGTTTAGGTTGGACATTAGAAGAAACTTGTTCCCTGAAAGTGTTCTCAACCACTGGCACAGGGTCTGCAGGCCTCATCTCTAGAGAGATTTAAAACACTTGAGGGATTTTAAGAGATGTGGTGCTGAGGGACGTGGTTTAACACCAGGGTTAATAACACTAGGTTAATGGTTGGACCCAATGATCTTAATCATCTTAAAGGTATTTTTCATCCAAAACAATTCTATGGCTCTATGACCACTGTGATCGTTGCATTTACTGTGACAGCCAACATAAAGAACTCCCTTCAGGGCAGAACACAAACCTGAGCCATCAGCCCTCCATCAGTCCTGACCAGCAGAACTGCCATGCACTCAGCACTCTTGCAGCAAGCTGTTATCACACAGCACCATATAGAGATCACTACTTCTGGAAGTATTTAAAAGGCTTCTACTCTAAAAAAATGCATTTCAAATGTTCTGATTTATTTTTAACACATTCCTGTCTATTAAAAAAGCTTTTGTTTCCTCATAGCTTTCACTGGAGGCAAAGGTCAAATCCTCATTCCCAGAAGACAGAAATCAGAATTTTCAGCAGCAGATAAATTCAACTAACATTTCTCTGTAAGAAACAGAAAGCCATGATATCAGCTCAGCTGTCCAGAAAACACAAGTGAAAACATCTGCTCTCCATCAGGACTGTTCAGAGCAAGAACTGGCTCTGGCTCTGCCTCTGCTCTAAATGGATGAGTCTTATTCAAAACTAATTTGCATATCTACAAGGAGAATGCCAGAAATGTCTGTCCGGACTCTCAAAAAAGTGCTGCCACTTTGAAATTACTGCACAGTAAGTGACTGGCATAAGCTAGAAGACAGGAAGCTCCACCTCAACATGAGGAGAAACTTCTTTACTATGAGGGTGACAGAGCCCTGGGACAGGCTGCCCAGAGAGGTTGTGGTGTCTTCTCCTCTGGAGACTTTTGATGTCAACCTTGATGTGTTGCTCTGTGGCCTGTCCTGGGTGCTCCTGCTTTGGCAGAGGGGTTGGACTGAACGATCGCTGGAGGTCCTTTCCAGCCCCTAGCATTCTGTGATTCTGTTCACTTTAGCAATGTACATTCTTGAGTGCATTAAATCTATCCAGAGGGACTCTTGCCTATAGCAATACAATTTCTTCCAGGCAATAAGTAACGTCTCCTTACAGCCTGTATTCCTATACCCACAACTAAGCCTAGTAACATTAGATTCAGACAATCTCTTGACTGGGGAGTGTTTGTTTTCTTGTTTTCTTTCCCACAGCAGGCAGGATATGAAACAGGCGGAAGAGACACACAACACAAAGTTCCTGTCAGGGCATCCTTTATAGAGAGATTATGGAGATTCTTTAATGTGCCCTACCTGTGCACACTGAGAGGCCTTCTCTTTCATCTCCTTCCAGGCTTTCAGCATCTTTTCTGAAGCTTAAGACAAGAGAGTTACTACTTTATAAGCAGATAAACACAAGAAAATAAAGCATGGCCTGAAGCTTACACCTGTCAGTTTTGAATTTCAACAGAGAGCACGTTGCTGGATCTCTGAGTAGAAGTCAGGACCCAGAGATCAGAGACACAACAACACTGCAACTTCACAACTCCATGCTTAACCTTAACTGAAAACTGCTCCAGCAGGATTTTCACTGTTTGCAGTCCTCATCCTAAAATGAGTTTGAGCTTTTCAAGTCCACTGTTAGGCTCAAGAACTGCCACTTTTGATTAAATACAGACTCCTCAAACCCAGTTCACTGAGGCTCTCCATTTTCTACCCTTCAGCCCAGTCTTCATTTTTGACTCAAGTTTCAGTTTTCTGCTATATATCCAAACTATGCACAAATCTTCCTCTGCTCCCCTGAACACTCTTTGTCAGATGCAGACATTCCTGTGATACTGAAGTTGTAGCTGGTCCTGTTTCATCTCCTCTCTTGTCCTGTCTCTTGCTGCCTAACAGGAAGCACAGCAAGATCACTCCTCTAGTTCTGTTTCTGCAGTCACCGTGCCCATTTGTCCTGCCAGGGATGGTTAGTGGCCCTTCCACTGTAGAGTAGCTCTTCCCCTTGCTTCATGCCCAGGGAAAATTCCAAATGGATCAGACTCTGAATAAATAAACAGCAAACATTTACATCACCACTACTATTAATATTCCAATTTTCTTAGCTTAGTGCTCTCAATGGGGAACAGCTGACCACCTGCTTCACTGTCACTCTCAGAAACCCTTTTTTTTCCTATTTTTTAAAATTGTCCTGCCTTTGCCTCTGTCAAACTCTTTTGCACCTGCCCCAGTTAAAACATACACATGAAGATGCTGAGGAAGAAGAACTTCTCCTGCACTCATTTCCTTTTAATGGCAGTTCTTACCCACAGCCCTTCCCAGTCAGTCTGATCCCACCCAGGTTAAGTATTACACTATACACACATATGCCATAAGCCATCTGGTCACTGTATCTCTCCAGGTCAAGATGAATGCTTTGATGAAAGAATTCCAGCTTAGCTTTCAGCTGCTGAGATGCTGACACCATGTTGTTCTTCATTTTGATCAGGTTGGCATTATAGCGAAGGAGACTGAGCCTAACAAATGAAACAAGAAGAGATGTTAGCTGAAAAGCCTCTCTGGCCTTAAGCAGCCACTGCTGTTACATCACCTGAAGGAAAGGCAGAGCCAGCAAAATGTTTTGTAAGATCCTTACAGTTTATCACTTGGACTGGAAAGGACCGTCTAAAGGTCATATAAGTCCAACCCTACTGCAGTCAGCAGAGACATCCTCTACTAGATCAGGATGCTCACAGCCCTGTCAAGATTGAATACCTTGAATATCTCTAGGGATGAGGCCTCAACTCCCTCCCTGGCCAGCCTGTTCCAGTGTTCCAGCACCCTCATAGTAAAGAATACACTCCTCACATCCAATCTAAATCTGCTCTGCTCTACTTTGAAGCCATTGCCCTCATCCTGTCACTGCAGGCCTTTGTAAACAGTCTCTCTCCAGCTTCCTTGTAGGCCTCCTTCAGGTACTGGAAGGTACTCTTCTCCATGCTGAACACCCCCAGCTCCCTCAGCCTGTCCTCATAGCAGAGGTGCTCCAAGATTAAGGGAGTGGAATATGCCTCCCATGAGGTAAACCCGGAAGAGCCAGTGCCACTGCACCTGAAGACGAGATGACTGAGTGAGCATGGAAATGTGCAACACCTGAAAAGAGGGTGCAGGGAGAATGGAGTTAGGCTGTTTTCAGGATTGCCCAGTGAAAGGACCAGAGGCAGTGGCCAAAACTGAAAACACAGGAGGTTCCTTCTGAACATCAGGAAACTCTGTTTTACAGTGAAGGTAGCCAAGCATTAGCACTTGTAGGGTTTCCACCCTTGGAGATGCTTTGGAGCCATCCAGATATAGTCCTGAGCAACCAACTCTGAGTGATCATGCTTGAGCAGGCATGTTGGACAGGATGGCCTCCAGAGATCCCTTCCACCCTCAGCCACTCTGAGTCTGTAACTGTATTAAGTTTCAAGCTTTTCTAGTTATTATCAATTTCAGACACTGTGCAATAAAATTCCTGGAGTGAAACAAGTCCTAGGCCATATATCTTGCTATGACTTACAAAGAGAGAACAGCAGAGAGCTGCAAAAACTTTTGATCAATTAAGACTCTACAGGATGTTAGTTTCTGTGCAAGCAGCCTCTGTATTTGCACACTAGTGTATCTTCTGGAGGAGGAATATCAACTTACATGGCAGCTCTCTGGCCCTGGAAGAGCCTGCTGTAATCCTCTTTGAGCCCGATCACGTAGTGAACTGCTTCTGCCCACACCTTGCGAAGCTGAGGAATCGGCAGCTGGATTTTACTGTCCTGCACTGAACACAAGACAACCACAATTGGACATGAATCAGAATTAACCAGGTTGGAAAAGACCTTCAAGATTGAGTCAAACCCATCACCTAACACCTTCTAATTAACTAAATCATGGTACTAAGTGCCTCATCCAGCCTCTTTTTAAACACCTCCAGGGATGGTGACTCCACCACCTTCCTGGGCAGCCCATTCCAATGTAAATCATTCTTGCTGTGAAGAACTTCTTCCTAACATTCAGCCTGAACTTGCCCTGGAACAGCTTCAAGCTGTGTCCTCTTGTGTCTTGGGTACCTAGGAGAATAGACCAACCCCAGCTGGCTACAACCTCTTTTCAGGTAGTTGTAGAGAGGAATAATGTGTGCCCTGAGCCTCCTCTTCTTCAGGCTGCACACCCCCAGCTCCCTCAGCCTCTCCTCACAGGGCTGCGCTCCAGTTCCCTCACCAGCCTTGGTGCCCTTCTCTGGACATGTTCAGCACCTCCACATCTTTCTTAAATTGAGGGGCCCAGAACTGGACACAGTACTCAAGGTGTGGCTTAACCAGTGCTGAGTGTAGGGGCAGAAGGACTTCCTTGGTCCTGCCAGCCACACCATTCCTGATACAGGCTAGGATGTCGTTGGCCTTCTTGGCCACCTGAGCACACTACTGGCTTATGTTCAGTCACCTGTCAACCAGTACCCCCAGGTCTCTTTCTGTCTGGCTGCTCTTCAGCCACTCTGTTCCCAGCCTGCAGCACTCCATGGGGTTGTTGTGACCAAAGTGCAGAACCTGGCACTTGGACTTGTTAAAATTCCTGGCACCAGACTCTACCCATCTCTCCAGGCCTCTCTGTAGAGCTCTCCTGCCCTCTAACAGATCAACATACACTCCTAACTTGGTGTCATCTGACTGATGGAGGACTCAATCCACTTCTCCATATCATCAGCAAAGATATTAAACAGGACTAGACCCAGCACTGATTCCTGAGGCATACCACTAGTGACAACTGCATGGGGCTCCATTCACCACTGCTCTCTGGGCCTGGCCATCCAGACAGTTCTTAACTTGGCACAGAGTGCCCCTGTTGAATCCACAGGCTGCCAGCTCGGCCAGAAGTTTGCTATCGCAAGGAAAACATGAGCTGATAAAATGACTTGCAGTCTTTAGATTCTTGATTCCCTAAGGGATCAAGGCAGAGAAGATCTGCTCAATTTTCATGTGATGTTGCCTAAGTGTGTATCAGCTTTCCATATGACCACTCCCTGGGTATTGTTGGTCATATCTGGGTGAATTCTGGGCTCACCAGTACATCAGTGACATGGAGAAAGGCCAGTGAAGATGAAGGGACTGGAATAGCTCTCCCATAAGGCAAGGCTAGGAAAGCCTTACTGGCTCTTCCTTCCCCACTGGCCAGGCAACAGCTCACTTTTGAGCTCACAGCCCCAGAAGTGCTGGTTTCTTTGAGCATTTTGGCCAGCTGGCACTAGCAGCCATAGGGCACACTATGAGGCAGGACCTATGGGCGATATCATCCCTAAACTCTATCAAAGGAACTTGGTCAGGCTAACAAAAAAATCATTGTTCCACCGAATCAAGTATCAGAGCCTCAGCTCCAAAAGATTCCAGTGTGTGCAGAGAAGGGCAATTGAGCTGCTGAAGGGTCTGGAGAACATATCTTATGAGGAGCAGATGAGGCAATTGGGGTTGCTTAGCCTGGAGAAAAGAAGGCTAAGTGGGGAGACCTGGTTTTCTACAGCTCCCAGGAAGAAGGTTGGAGCATGGTGGGTGTTGGCCTTTTCTCCCTGTAATACAGTGATAGAAGAGGAGGAAATGGCCTCAAACTGTACCACAGGAGGTTTAGGTTGGACATGAGAAGAGATTTCTTCACTGAAAGGATTCTCAAACACTGGAAAAGACTCCCCAGGGAGGTGGCTGAATCCTTATCGCTGGAGATATTTAAAAGACAGAAATGTGGCTGGTGCTGATTGCAACCAAGGATTGCAACCTTGGACTTCGGGAAGGCTAACTTTGTCCTCTTCAAGAAACTGCTTAGTGAAATCACATGGATTAGGGCTCTGGAAGGCAGAAAGGCTCAAGAGAGCTGGTTGATATTCAAGAACTACCTCTTTCAAGTTCAGGATCAGTGTATCCCTAAAAGCAAGAGATCAGTCAAGCAAAGCAGAAGACCTGCATGTTTGAGCAGGATGCTTCTGAAAAAGCTCAAGTAGAAGAAGATGACAAGAATGCTGTCACACAAGGATTGCGGGAATACAACACGAGAGAGAATAATAGCAAGCAGTGCATAAGCACTTGACGTTCGTTCCCACAGCTTCAAGATATCCCCCGCGAGGGAGAAAACATAGTGGGACATCTGGCTAAGGGGAAAAACAAGGCGTGATGTATGGTGGGTTGTACTCACCTAGATCATGCTAATGTGTAGGTGTGTGTGCTGCACTCTAGACTATATAAACAGGGTCATAACCAACAATAAATGTCTCCAGTGGGTGAATTGTGTGGAGTCCCTGTTGTCCCTCACTGGCTAGGGACGAAGCAAAGACCAAACCGAACCTGGCAAGTAATGCTGTGGTCAAGGCAGAAGGGAAATTGGAGGAAAGGTGGGTCTGCTGCTAAATGAGGGAGGTGCCACAGTGAAGGAGAATGATGAGAAGATCCCTTCTTTACTTCAGTCTTTACTGCTCAGGTCAGCCCTTAGGAGTCCCTGACTTTGGAGATAATAGATAAAGCCTGAAAGAAAGAAGACTTTCCCTCAGTTGAGGAGGATCAAGTTCAATAAATTGGATGCCCACAAGTCCCTAAGTCCTGATCTCCTTTCATGATCAGGTTACCCGCCTGGTGAATGTGGGGAAGGCTGTGGATGTAGTCTACTTGGACTTCAGCAAAGCCTTTGACACTGTCTGCCACAAGAAGCTCCTAGCCAAGCTGGCAGCTCATGGTTTGGACAGATTCACTCAGTACTAGATCAAGAACTGGCTGGATGGCAGAGCCCAGAGAGTGGTGGTGATTGGTGCCAATATCTTTATTGATGACCTGGACGAGGGGATTGAGTCCAGCTCAGTAAGTTTGCAGATGACACCAAGCTAGGAGCAGGTGTTGATCTGTTGGAAGGTAGGAGAGCCCTGCAGAGGGACCTGGACAGGCTGGATGGGTGGGCAGAGGCCAATGGGATGAGATTTAACAAGGCCAAGTGCAGGGTTCTGCACTTTGGCCACAACAACCCCAAGCAGCGCTATAGGCTGGGGACTGAGTGGCTGGAGAGCAGCCAGGAGGAAAGGGACCCGGGGGTGCTGATAGATAGTAAGCTGAAGATGAGCCAGCAGTGTGCCCAGGTGGCCAAGAGAGCCAATGGCATCCTGGCCTGCATCAGGAACAGTGTGGCCAGTAGGACAAGGGAGGTTATTCTTCCCCTGTACTCAGCACTGGTCAGGCCACATCTTGAGTACTGTGTCCAGTTCTGGGCCCCTCAATTCAAGAAAGATGTTGAGGTGCTGGAACATGTCCAGAGAAGGGCAACAAAGCTGGTGAGGGGTCTGGAGCACAAATCCTATGAGGAGAGGTTGAGGGAGCTGGGCCTGTTTAGCCTGGAGAAGAGGAGGCTCAGGGGTGATCTTATTACTGTCTACAACTACCTGAAGGGGCATTGTAGCCAGGTGGGGGGTGGCCTCTTCTCCCAAGCAACCAGCAATAGAACAAGGGGACACAGTCTCAAGTTGTGCCAGGGTAGGCATAGGCTGGATATTAGGAAGAAGTTCTTCACAGAGAGAGTGATTTCCCATTGGAATGGGCTGCCCAGGGAGGGAGTGGAGGCATCGTTCCTGGGGGTCTTCAAGAAAAGATTGGATGAGGCACTTAGTGCCATGGTCTAGTTGACTAGTTAGGGCTGAGTGATAGGTTGAACTGGATGATCTTAGAGGTCTCTTCCAACCTGGTTGATTCTATGATCTATGATGGAATGCACCTTCAAGTGCTGAGGGAGGTGGCAGAAGTCCTTGTGGGACCACATTCTATATAATCTTTGAAAGGTCCTGGAGAACAGGCAAGGTGCCTGAGGGCTGGAGAAAAGCCAGTGTCACTCCAGCCTTCAAAACAGACAATAAGGAAGACTCAGGAAACTACAGGCTTGCCAGCCTCACCTCCATCCCTAGAAAGACCATGGAACAGCTTGCTCTGTGTGTCATCTCAAAGCATGTGGAGGAAAACAGAGCTCTAAGAAGTAGTCAGTATGGATACACCAATAGGAAGTCACGTCTGATGTTGGGAGTAGTAATATTAAATGTAGTGATTCTATAGAATTGTCTGAATATTATACACTGGAACATAAGCCATGGACAGGCGAGAGTGCACAAGCTCAGAAACACTGAGTTAAGATAAAATGGAAGGTAGGAATGACCTTAGAGAATGGTGTAACAAATATAAACAAATGTAAGGCTGGAGTCTGTGGTTTTTGCCTATCTCTGCTGACTTAGATTGCTTAGACACAGTGTACATGTTGCTGAGAGAATATGATGAACGTCTATGCTAATTAGTATGTAATTTCTAATGCAAGTACATGTAACCGATTAGTTTAATGCAATTTATAGCCTTCTGATAAAAACACGTTTGGAATGCAATAAACGGATTGGATTGGCTTGTGTCAGGCCTTCTCCCTGTCTCCTCTGATGCCTATGGCATTGAAGCCTGTGGTAGTCTGACTAATCTGATAACCTCCTATGAGAGCATGACTAGATGGACAGATGAGGGGAGAGCGGCACACATTGTCTTCCCTGCCTTCAGCAAGGGGCTCCCTCAGCAACCTCACAGGCAAGCTTAAGAAGTGCGAGTCAGATGAACATGATCTTGTGGAGGTCCCTTCCAACCCAGATCATTCTAAGATTCTATTCTGATTCTACGATCCTGTCTTGGATCCAGCAGGACCAGAGAAGTCATCTTATCCCTGTAGTGGGTACTAGTGAGGCTGCTCCTCGACTACTGGGTTCAGTTTGGGCCGCTCCAAGAAGGACCTTGAGGGACTGGAGTGTGTCCAGAGAAGGGCAAAGTGGCCAGTGAGGGACATTGAACACAGGTGCTGTGAGGAGCAGCTGGGGTTTTCAGCCTGAAGAAGAGGAAGCTGAGTGGAGATCACTCTCTACAACTCTCTGAAAGGAGGTCTGAGACAGGTGGGGTCCAGTCTCTTTTTGCAGCTAACAAGAGATGAGTCAAATATGGCTTTAAATTGCACCAGAGGAGGTTCAAATAGAGACCAGGAAAAAATACTGCACCAAAAGGATCATCAGTTACTGAAACAGGCTTCCCAGGAAAGCAGCGGAGGTGTTTAAGAGATGTTTGGATGACGTGCTTAGGAACCTCAGGATATAACAACTGTGTAGAGGGAGAAGTCAGATTATAGTTGGACTCCATAAACCTTAGTGTCTTTTCCAACGAGCCCATTCTATGAGTCTATGAGGTTCAGAAGCATGACCCTAGGCAAACTCTAGGAGCATAAGTGCTCCCAAACATCCAAAGCATCCAAGTCTCAGGAGACAGAACCACGAGGAGCTGAAACCTGTTTGTACGCAGGGAGGTGGAGAAGGGGTATGTCCATGATTTCTACAGATGCTAAAACCTAAGAGAAGAAAGTCCCTAACCCTGGATATCACACCTGTAGTGTGTATTGGACATCTCTGTGAGCCATCACTCAAGTTCGGCACTCACCTCCCAGCAGGATGTGAGTGCCACGCTCTGCAGGTGTGAAGTGAGAAGACCCTTTAGCAGAGCAGAAGTTGTACAAATGAAATTGCAGCCCCCAGGTCAGAATCTTCTTTCCAGGATGCAGTGTGCAGACAGTTTGCTCTGGTGAGCTGGAGACCTGGAGCACTGTGTCCAGCTCTGGAGCCCTTAACACAGGAAGAACATGGACCTGATGAAGCAGGTGCAGAGAGGGGCAGGCTGAGGGAGCTGGGGTTGTTCAGCCTGGAGAAGAGAAGGCTCCAGGGAAACCTAACAGCAGCCTGCCAGGACCTGAAGGGGTCTACAAGAAGGCTGCAGAAAGACTATTTGCAAAGGCTTGCTGAGACAGGACCAGGGGCAATGGCTTCAAACTAAAGCAGAGCAGATTGTGATTGGATATGAGGAACAAGTTCTTTACCATGAGGCTGCTGGAACACTGCAACAGGTTGCCCAGGGAGGTGGTTGAGGGCCCATCCCTGGAGATATTCAAAGTGAGGCTGGACAGGGCTGTGGGCAACCTGATCTAGTGGAGGATGCCCATGCTGATTGCAGGGAGTTGGACCGGATGACCTTTGGAGGTCACTTCCAACCCAAGCCATTCTGTGAGTCTATAACCAAAATTCTCCCTCTCTAGGCTACAAGACCACCTGCCAAACCTTCAATCATGTTGTGGTTCTGCTGAAGTGAAACAATGCTCAGGTTTAGGTGGGGTAGGTGATGTTCAGAGCACAGATATTAATACAAGGGCAAACACCTTAAATGAATTCTGAAGTCGCTCTATAGGAAAGTTCCCAAAAGCTGAACAATAAATTCTCTGATCTGTCACATCTACAAAATGTGGAGATGCAACACTGTAGCTAAAACTTTGCTAGGCTGCTCCAGGTTCTCAGAGGGCCACCTCTGAATCACAGCACCCTTTGAGAAAACAAACCTTCGAGAAAACAGCAACCCTCCTTTCAAATGACTTAAGCAGCAGTGCTTTCAGCTGTCGTCCAGCAGACTTACCAATGTAATTCACACAGTCAGACAAGCTCCGAGAAGCGAAGGGGCCATCATAGACAGTCTTGTTTTTATCAAACAAATAGACCATGTAGCTATCCCAGCCTCTCTGGTGAGAAAAGAGAAAGGACAATAAACAAGAGAAATCCCAAGCTTAGCTCTCTCTGACCCAGAAGGGTCCTGGTTACATCCTGACTAATTATTGTGGGCAGACACTCTTCTTTTCATGTGCCTTAAGGAGATGATTTGGATGGATCCCACAGCAATAGTCAAGAGTATAACTGCAGGAATCTGCTAATGTTATCCAATTAAGAAAATAATGCTAGGCTTTAAGAGTTACTCCCCTTACAAACTGTCTCCAGTGGGAAAAGATTACAGCAATTTATCTTCCCTAAGACTTTAAAGTCCCTGAGATTGTGAAAGGCAAGACATTGAAGGAACAGAATGGTTCTTACCACACTATCGATAACACACTGGGAAGCAGGTTTCCGAGGGTCCAGGCAAATTCCCGTTTCCAAAAGCAGTTCCTGATTGCCAGTACTTATTCCAGTTTCTAACTCAATCCGAATCTGGAGGGAATGCAGGCTCTCCTCAGGATGCAAGAGAAATGAAACAATCTTGGCGGAGGTCATGTTTAGGATGTGTACTATCTGTGGAAAGAGTAAGTTGATTGCAAGTCACTGACCACCATGGACACAGAGGCCTAGAAGGGAGCACGTAGGAATCAACATGTTAGAATGAGAACATCGCTGGAGTCTTAACTACTAAAATAATCAAATTCAGGAGCAAACCCCCACATAATAAAACTCAGAGGCTGCTCCTAAGCAAGGGAGTCCTGCTTGTATTCTTGCTACCCTCTCTAGTTTTACTGCCACTGGGCAAAGACTGTAGAATCCAAGCCACACTAGACTGACAAATTCCAACTCTAGGCACAATATTTTGTGTTTTGGGCTTCTGTTCACTTGGAATCATTACAGATCAGACCAAATGATCTGCTGGCTTCTACAGATGCTTGCCTCAGGTAGTCTTTCTCCAGCAAAGCTCCAATAATCACTTGAAGAGTCAGGTGAATGTAATCTCTGTTCTGCTGCAGGTAATGCCACAGTACATGGATCTGCAGGTCACAGCTTCAGTAGTGGAACTGAGGAAAACTGCTATTAGCAAATACTAAACCATTCTCTGATCTTGATGAGTCCTACTGAGATGACAAGCAGTAACAGAGGGTCCTTCTTCCACTCCAAGTGTGGAGCTAGAGCTAAATACTTCTGGTTGTATTTTGCCTTCAGGTTGTACATACACTCACTTCCTGACACAAATGTTACTCATCATTCTGCATCTGGATGATGCCAGGATTATAGCTTTCCTCATGCACTTTCTGTCCCATGAGATGCTTTTGACAGGCCTTTAAACTCAGAAACAATCCTTGCTCACCTTCAAATTCAGTATGTGATCCATGATCAGGAAACACTTTGGACGATTGCTCTGAGGATCCAAACCTCCCCCTCTCTGTTGGGGATCCCAGTTCAGCATAAGTTGCAACCAATTTTCCATTGGCTCTACAATTAGACTAAAACAGGAGGACTGTCAGAAAAAGAAGAGGGATGTTCTGCAACACTCAGCCCATGGAGTGACCTACGGTCTCACCACAGCTCTGTGGTTAGAGACCACATGTGTGTAACATCAAACCAACATGTGAAGAACAGTCATTTCACTGCAGCTGCTTATCCTTAGAACAGGCAAAGCCTGAAAAGGGAGGAAAGAACATAGCGAGAATCTGCAGTACATGGATACTTGAGGTGGCCTGGTGCCAACCTCACAAAGCTCAACAAGTTCCTGCACCTGGATTGAGGCAACCTCAAGCACAAATACAGGCTGGGTGGACAACAGATAGAAAGCAGTGCTGAGGAGAAGGACTTGGTGGGGTGCTGGTTGAAAAGATGCTCAGCACAAGCTGGTAATGTGTACTTGTAACCTAGAAGGTATCCAGGTGCTGAACTGCATAAAAAACAGTGCAGGCAGGAGGTCAAGGGAGAGGATTCTGCCCCTCTGTTCTGCTGAGAACCTGCCTGCACTGCCGGGGCCAGCTCTGGAGCTCTCAACACAAGAAGGACTGGGAAATATTAAGAGTGGGTCCAGAGGAGGTCACGTAGTTTATCCAAGGCCTGAAGCACCTCTCCTATGAAGACAGGCTGCAGGAGTTGGGGTTGTGCAGCCTGGAGAAGACTCCTGAGAGACCTTAGAGCAGCCTTCCAGTATTTGAAGTGGGCTACAGGAGAGCTGGAAAGGGACTTTTGATAAAGGAAGGAGTGTCAGGACAAGGGGTAATGGCTTCACACTGGCAGATGCTGGATTTAGATCAGACACCTGGAAGAAAGTCTTTCCTGTTGAGGTGGTGAGACTCTTCAACAGGTTGCCCAGAGAATCCGTGGAGGCTCCAAACCTGTCAATGTTCAAGGCCAGGTTGGATGAGGCCTTCAGCAGTCTATTCTAGTAGGTGTCTCTGCCCATGGCAAGGAGGTTGGAACTGGATGATCTTTAATGTTCCTTTCAACTCAACTTATTCTGTTTCTATGATAAAAGCAAATAAATTTTCAAAGCCTTGCCTGTGAAATAGTCACCCCTATGCCTCAGAGAGCTGCCTGCAAGGCTTTCCTCCATGCTTATCCACAGGAGATGCACATAATTTTATTGTCAAGCACATCTTTAAAGACAGCAGACAGTTCAAAAAGACCAAAGCACTTACCCAAAGCTGCTTATTTAGTTCTTAACTCCAGTACTTGTTCCAGAAGACTGCCAGTGCACTATGCTGCACTGCTGGGCACACCTAAGTGTACAAGCTAAGTGCCACATGATCAGACTTGGTACAGACCCATTAATTCAGGTCGAAGGCCCTTCTGGAGGTGGGCTCAGAAGGAAGACAGCAGGGTCAACGTCTCAGTGTGCTAGTTTGAAGCAAGCTAGAATGTTTTGGTAACAGAACTAGATAATGGGCAGTGAAATGAAAACAATTGTGTCTCCTTCTCTCACAGTCACACTGAGAATTCTGGGAAGAAAAAGTAAACATTTGATAGCATTCTCCATTTTTGTCTCTCATTTTGCTTCTGGGCCTTGATGAAGATGCATCTCATTAACCTTGCTGCCACTAACCTTGCTCCCTAACCTCTTGGCTGCACCTCTCTTCTTTCTGAGAACTGGGGTAAGGTTGAGAGGGCAAGGGGTGGTTTGAGAGCCCCTCCTGGGGACTCAGGTTTCTGGGAGGGGAGTTGTGCTTCTGTATTGTTTATCCTTTGTATATTTCTGTATATAACTGTATATATTGTAAATAGCTGCTTGTATATTTGCTGCTGTAAAATAAATAACTTCATTTATATTCCTGGAGTCCCTTCTGAGTTAGCTGGGGCAATTACAAAAGTGTGGGGGGTGGGTTAATGCCCAAACCATCACACTCAGCCACAGCAGGCTACTCAGAACTGTGTTCAAGCAAGTCTGGACAAATAGAGGTGCCCTACTGCTCGGGATCCTGTCTCAGAGATGAAATCACTAGTACAGGGAGACCCTCTTCCTGTGTTCAAATTCTCTTTACCTTGTAACCTTTGCTGTGGCCTTTCAATGAGCTAGCAGTGTGCTCAGGTGGCCAAGAAGACCAAAAGCACCCTGACCTGGATCAACAAGAGAGTGGCCAGCAGGACTAGGGCAATTGTCTTACCCCTGTGCTGGGTACTGGTGAAGTCACACTTCCAAGAATGATATCAGGCCCATAACTCCAAGAATAACATTGAGGATCTGGAGCAGGTCCAGAGAAGGGCAAGGATGCTGTAGAAAGGTCTGGTGAGGAGCAGCTGAGGAAACTGGGTATATTCAGTCTGGAGTAGAGGAGAATGAAGAGAGATCTCATTGCTCTCTACAGCTCCCTGAAAGGAGGCTGGAATGAGGTGGGGCTGTCCACGGAGGTGGTGGAGTCCCCATCCATGGAGGTGTTCAAGAAATGTGTGGCCACGGCATTCGAGGACATGGCTTAACTGCCATAGTGGGGCTGGGCTGATGGTTGGAATCTAATCTTGGAAGTCTTTTCCAACCAAAACAATTCTGTGATTCACTCTGTTGCAATACATTGTCTCTTTAATACCCTAACTGACAAAATTAGATCCCTCTTTGCCTTACTGAAGGGGGAAACCCTCAGGAGCTTCTCCTTGTATGCTCTACTCAAGAGGCTCACTCCATCTTCTCAGCCTCTGCTGGACTTGCAGCAGTTTTCACAGTATCACCAAGGTTGGAAGAGACCTCATAGATCAAGTCCAACCTGTTACCACAGAGCTCAAGGCTAGACCATGGCACCAAGTGCCACGTCCAGTCCTGCCTTGAACAGCTCCAGGGACGGCAACTCCACCACCTCCCCGGGCAGCACATTCCAGTAGCCAATGACTCTCTCAGTGAAGAACTTTCTCCTCACCTCGAGCCTAAATTTCTCCCAGCATAGCTTGAGGCTGTGTCCTCTTGTTCTGGTGCTGGCCACCTGAGAGAAGAGAGCAACCTCCTCCTGGCTACAACCACCCTTCAGGTAGTTGTAGACAGCAACAAGGTCTCCCCTAAGCCTCCTCCTCTCCAAGCTAAACAATCCCAGCTCCCTCAGCCTCTCCTCGCAGGGTTGTGCTCAAGGCCTCTCACCAGCCTCATTGCCCTTCTCTGGACACATTCAAGCATCTCAATGTCCTTCTTAAATTGGGGGGCCCAGAACTGAACACAGTACTCAAGGTGTGGTCTAACCAGTGTGGAGTACAGGGGCAGAATGACCTCCCTGCTCCTGCTGGCCACACCATTCCTGATGCAGGCCAGGATGTCATTGGCCCTCTTGGCCACCTGGGCACACTGCTGGCTCACGTTCAGGCAGGTATCAATCTGCAGCCCCAGATCCCTCTCTGTCTGGCTGCTCTCCAGCCACTCCGACCCCAGCCTGTATCTCTGCATGGGGTTGTTGTGGCCAAAGTGCAGCACCCGGCATTTGGACTTACTGAACGCCATCCTGTTGGACTCTGCCCATCTGTCCAGGCAGTCGAGGTCCCGCTGCAGAGCCCTTCTGCCCTCCAACCCAGCCACATCTGCCCCCAGCTTGGTGTCATCTGCAAACTTGCTGATGACTGACTCAGTGCCCTCATCCAGATCATCTATGAAGATGTTAAAGAGGATGGGGCCCAGCACTGATCCCTGAGGGACACTGCTAGTGACCAGCCACCAGCTGGATGTGGCACCATTCACCACCACTCTCTGGGCTTGGCCCTCCAGCCAGTTTCTAACCCAGCACAGAGTGTTACCATCCAAGCCGTGGGCTGACAGCTTAGCCAGCAGTTTGCTGTGGGGGACAGTGTCAAAGGCCTTGCTGAAGTCCAGATAGACCACATCCACAGGCCTCCCCACATCCACCACGCAGGTCACCTGATCATAGAAGGAGGTCAGGTTGGAGAGGCAGGATCTGCCCTTCCTAAATCCATGTTGGCTGGACCTGAGCCCTTGGCTATCCCTCAGGTGTGCAGTTATTGCCCCCAGGATAACCTGCTCCATCAGCTTCCCTGGCACTGAGGTCAGGCTGACAGGTCCGTAGTTCCCAGGTTCCTCCATCCAACCCTTCTTGTGGATGGGGATCACACTGGCCAGTTTCCAGTCTCCTGGGACCTTTCCGGTGAGCCAGGACTGCTGGAAAATGATGGAGAGAGGCTTGGCCAGTTCATCTGCTAGTTCACTCAGCACCCTAGAATGGATCCCATCTGGTCCCATGGACTTGTGGGTGTCCAAGTGGCTCAGCAGGTCCTGGACTAATTCCTCATGGATTTTACAACCCCATCCCCCAGTTCAAGAGGCCACTTGCCCTGAACTCCTCCCTCCTCACTGTTGAAAACTGAGGTAAAAAAGGTATTCAGGACCTCAGCCTTTTCCTCGTTGTCAGTTATGGTGTTCCCCTCCTGGTCCAGTAAGGAGTGGAGGCTCTTCTTGCCCTTCTTTTTAGCATTGATAAATTTATAAAAATGCTTTTTATTATCTTTCACAGAGGTGGCCAGCCTAAGTTCTAACTGGGACTTTGCCGCTCTAATTTTTCTCCTACATAATCTAGCTACATCCTTGAACATGTCAGGAGAACCCTTCCCCTCCTTCCAAAGGAGCTGTTTGCTCATCCAGGCTGGTCGCCTTCCCCGCTGGCTCGTCTTTCGGCACATGGGAACTGCCAGCTCCTGTGCCTTCAAGAGCTCCTGTTTAAAGTAGGTCCAACCATCCTGGACCCCTTTGTTCTTAAGGACTGCTGCCCAGGGGACTTTGTAAATCAGTTTCTTGAACAAATTGAAGTTTGCCCTCCAGAAGTCCAAGGCGAGGGTTCTGTTATTGTTCCTCCTTATCTCCCTGCAAATTGAAAACTCCACTATCTCATGGTCACTACACCCTAGGCAGCCTCCGACTGTCACATCTTCCACCAGCCCTTCTCTGTTGGAGAACAGCAGGTCAAGCAGAGCTTGACCCCTAGTAGGCTCACTTAACAGCTGTGTCAAGAAGCAGTTCTCCATGAGTTCCAGAAATCTTCTGGACTGCCTCCTCTCTGCTGAATTAAGTTCCCAGCAGATATCTGGCAGGTTAGTCACCCACAAGAACAAGATCTGATGATCTTGAGACAGCCTCCAATTGTTTGTAGAATACCTCATATGCTTCCTCATCCTGGTTGGGGGGTCTATAACAGACTCCAACCAGGATGTCAGATTTGTTAGGCCTCCCTCTGATTTTAACCCACAAGCTCTCAATCCCTTTGTCCTTCACCTCTAGCTCTGTGGCAAGGAGTGACTCCCTAATATACAGAGCCACCCCTCCTCCTCTTCTCCCTTGCCTATCTCTCCTGAAGAGGCTGTATCCCCCCAGTATAGCACTCCAGTCATGCCTGTTATCCCACCAAGTTTCTGAAATGGCGACTATATCATAGTCACCCTGGTGGACCAGGACTTCCAGCTCTTCCTGCTTGTTACCCATGCTGCGTGCATTGGTGTAGATGCACTTCAGCTGGGCTCTTGATTACTCAGTTGACCCTGGTTTTCCTCCCATTCTCTCCTTCTCAGAGAGACTGATTGCCTCACCCACCCCCTTCAGACCTAGTTTAAAGCCCGCCTAACGAGCCCTGCCAACTCCAGTGTGAGGACTTTCCTGCCCCTCCTAGACAACTGCACCCCATCAGGATCTAACAGATCTGGTGCAGAAAAAGTTTCCCCATGGTCGAAGAACCCAAAATGCCGCCGCTGGCACCATCCCTTGAGCCAGTTGTTGATGGCATGGGTTCTGCTGTTCCTCTCAGTGTACTCCCCTGCCACAGAGGGAACTGAGCAGAACACCACCTGTGCTCCTTCCCCATCTATCAATCTTCCCAGGGCCTGAAATTCCTTTTTAAATGCCCTAGTGCCCTTCTTATCAATCTCATCACTATCAGCCTGTACTACCAGCAAAGGGTAATAATCAGAGGGCTGGATTAGGTTTGGGAGTCTCTTCGTGATGTCCCTAACCCAGGCACCAGGTAGGGAGCAGACCTCCCTGTGGGATGGGTTGGGACGACAAATGGGTCCCTCAGTCCCCCTCAAGACAGAGTCCCCAACAACTATAACCCTTCTCTTCGTTTTTGTGGAGCTGGTCATTATAGTTGGTGGAGACTGCTTCACCCTAGGCACCACCCCAGATGGCTGCTACTCAGCCCTCTCATCCCCACTGCTCTCATCCTGAAGGGCCTCATACTTGTTGTGCAAGGGCAATGGAAGGGGAGGAGAGGGCTGGGGTGGATTTCCCCTGCTGCCTCTGACAGGGATCAGTATCCATCCCTCCCTGTTTCCAGGAACAGTTCCCTTAGCAGGGGGGATCTGCAGAGCCTGCTCCCACAGATCCAGCTCCCTTTCGCTTTTCCTTATTGACCTGAGCCGGGATACTTCTTCCTTCAGCTCAGACACTTCATCCTTTAGTTTTGCCACCAAGGTGAGGAGAAAGTTCACCTACTCACACCTGACACAACTGTTTGCCCCTTCACCCTCCATGTCAAGTGTCAGGCTCCAGCATTCCCTGCAGCCAGTAACCTGGACTCCTGTGTGCTGATGCACCAAATCTGTCTGGGTGCACACGCTGTTTCTACCCTTCATCATGTGAGTGACAGTCATGGTGCACTGTTTTACTGACAGTTATTAACAAGACCAAAAAAAAAAAAATCCCTAGCTGCGGGGCAGCCTGGCTCTGCAGCCAAAATGGCGTCATGCACACTGCCCCGGTGGTTTTTTAAACCTCCCGTAGCTGATGTCACAACCCTGCGTCACAACCCTGCTCAATCTCGCGAGAGATGAACCCTGCCAACCCCCCTGCCTACCTGGAGGTCCTCCCAACCCGCAAAAGAGCAAGAACAGAGGAGAAAGTGAGAAGGCTCTGAGCTTGAGCAAAGCAGTGCTTGCTGCGATCTCGATTGGCTCTGCAGCCAACACAAGCACCAAAATCTTTTGCTTTCATGAAGCAGTATTTGGCTCATGTATTCAAGTACTTGGCTCAGAGATTCAGCACATCAGGTTATCATGTGGATGTTACTCAGTGGCCTTGTGGTAAGCGGTGGAAAGGAGTCACAGTTCCCTCTACAAGGTGAACTGCCAGAGAAGAACCTGAAGTATGAAAAAAGACATGAGGATATGGGCTATTCTTCAACAGGAATGGCTCCTGGAATCCTTGTCAGGAGCTTGAAACACCTAGTGTTTATGATAAAGGAAGAAGAGCTCTCAGTTTAAAAGCCAAAGTAAAAATAGATTCATAGAATGGTTTGGGTTGGAAGGGACCTTGAGGATCATCCAGGTCCAACCCACCTGCCACAGGCATGGACACCTCCCACCAGCCCAGGTTGCTCAAGGCTTCATCCAACCTGGCCTTCAACACCTGCAGGTTTGGAGACTTCACAGCCTCCCTGGGCAATCTGTGCCAGTGCCTCCGCACCCTTGTTCTCAAGAATTTCTTCCTTGTCTCCATCTCCCTTCTTCCAGCTCAAAGCCACTGCCTCTCTTCCAATCACTCCCAGCCCTTTTCAAAAATCTCTTTTCTTGTAGCCCCCTGCAGGTACTGGATGACTGCTCTACAGTCTCCCTGGAGCCTTCAGCAGGCTAAGCAGCCCCAGCTCTCTCCCCACAGAGGAATTCTGATGCTAAAGGGACATTGAAATGTCAGAGAAAGACCAAGTCCTTTGTGACAGGCACAAAAGTCAGCAGTGGGGGTGGGGATGAAACTGCCCCACAAAATATTTGAGGAGCAACATGCCCAACACAGACACATCAAATCTGACCAAGAAGCTGGCCAGCAGTTGCCTGTGCTTGCTGGTAGGCACTAGGACACACTTACCCACACAGGCTGTGAGGCTGTGGCAAATGGGTACTGAAGCGAACCTCCCCATTCATCTCTTCAGAAGCAAAGATGTGCTTGGGATCCTTCTTCTTGATTTTTTCATGCCTAGAACAAGAAAATCTTTTGTGGCTATACTGACAGCACTACTTCTGTAATGGGATAGTTGAATACAGCAGCAGTAAAAAGCACCAGTCTAGTACCTTAGAAAACCAAACTTCCTTCTAGGCAAAGACAGCCATTTCCCAACAACCCACCCAGAACATCTGGAAGAAGAAAAAGGGAGCGCTTGTAATGAACCCTGCAAACGTTTTTACACCTATCTGAGGTCTGAGCAGTGTCAAACAGAAAGGGTTAACAAGCAACAAAAATCTCTGACCACAGAGAAAGCCTGCACTGTAAAATTAGTCTCCATACATCGGTGAGCCAGGGAGAAGTTGCAAGAGTCACCTGGTCTAAGCCTTCCCATTACTTTAATCTGTGTGAAGCAAGTGTTGTAAGTACAGCCTGCTACTGGATCCAGCATCAGAGAACGCCTCACCAGCAACACTGCCTCCATTTTCCTCACTGTGGCTTGCTTCAGCACTGGTCTGAAGCCTGCCTAGAGTTCAGCTCTTCTGGAGCAGAAGCAGAATTTCCCCAAGCAAGTCAACACCTAGCAGTGAGGCTGCTGAACATCTGCTCCTGCACACTGCCAGTCTACTCTCTGTCCAGCTGGCCTCAACTGGAACTGCAGCTACACAGGTGTGGTTCACACAGCTCTCTTTATGAATAGGGCAACACAGATAACAGATAAAATTTCTAGACTTTTGAGTCAGGGGGTCTCAGGCACTTGAAAAGTGCTCAACTCCCTTGCAGCAGCTTTCCTGAATAGCCATACCCTGAACGACTCCCAAGAAAAGCCTGTGCTACATCCTTCTCTGCCTGCCCCAACTTCACCTTGATGATTAATTGCATCCATTCTACTCCTCACATTAGAAAATCAAGCTTTCCGTCTTGGAAAAAACACAGAAAATCCTGAACTAGCCAAATAATAAACCCCCCAAGAGTTAGCAGTTACAAGCAAAACTACTGCAACATACTGTTTAGATTTTTAGACCCAAATTTTTTTAGCCTAAACTGGTTAAAATGTTTAAACTCTAATTTGCTAACACACAGCCAATTCTTTTTAAGCAAATACTTGCACAAACCCTCAAGTTTACCTTCTCTCCCCTTATTTCAGTGCTTACAGAAAAGCAAGTCTTGTATTTTCTTTATCCTGTTATACAATCTCTTTTACAAACCAAGCCTAAATAACTCCAGGTATCAAAATGTGAGAAGCAGAAATACAAACCAGCATATTCCTGCCCCATCTCGTAGCCCATGAAGCATCAACCTCCAAACTAAACAGATCTATGATTTCCTGCAGGTTGCAGTCAGTCATCACTTCCCTAAATTTACTCACAAACACATAACTATGCATTTACTACTCACACAAAAAAGATCTGTCACACAAAAAGGCTGAAACTAAGGCATGCCACACATTAGGTGAACTGTATCACTCCTGCTTGTTACACTTCTCTGACACCAATACAGAGGTTGGTTTCTATTTTTTTTAATTCACATTCGACTTGGGGAAGAATTATTACGATTAGAGGCTACCATGCAACGTGAATGAACCACCAACCAAACTGTCATTGGCACTACTGCATTATCAGCAGCTCCTGCACAGCTCCCAAGAATAAAAGTATCACTCTGGCTCATGCTGTCACCCCTGTTGCTTGGAGTAAATGTCTTACCAGGTGAAGGGCTGTAGGTTGTGTAAGAAAGGTCTAAATCCTGCAATGCATTCAAACACCATTGTCCCAAAGCTCCAATAATCAACAGTCACTGAGTAGGATTTGTTCTCAAAGAGTTCTGGAGCCTAAAAAGGATCACCAAAAGACACTTCCACAGTGGTTATTTCAGGTCATGCATTGTCTTGCATTTCTGCTGATACAACTGCACAACTAGGCGTAGTCCCCAGGTCCAGATTGGCATGGGCATGCTGGTAAGGACCTCCTCAGGCTGCTTGGTGAATCAGGGCCTGAAGCACCCAACCCACAGGCAGATGGGAGAGCTCAGCTTGTTTGGTCTAGTTGTGGAGAGGCTGAGGGCAGCCTCCCAGATGTGACACAGGAAGGGATGGAGGGGGTGGATCGGGCCAAACTCGTCTTGGAAGCAAGGGGAAATGAACCCAGATCACCACTGGGGAGGTCTAAGTTGGACGTGAGGAAACAGTTCTTCCCCTGGAGAGGGAACACCTTTGGGACAGGGCCCCAGGAAGGTGCAGAACCTCCATTTCTTGAGTTTTTAGGACTTGGCTGAGCCAAGTGGTCTAACCTAGTGCTGGCAACAGTACTGTTGGGAGCAGAAGGCTGGAAAAGGAACCTCTATATGGTCCTTCTGACACACACTTCTGAAATGCTATAAAGCGTGTCAAGGCCGAATCACTTGTATACAAAAAACAACTCTTACCAAATACTGTAATGTTCCAACAAATGAAGTGCATAAACTTCCTTGATCCAAATCCTTTGCATACCCCAAGTCTATTATTTTGTGAACAACCTGCAGATAGTTTGAACAGATCATCAGGAGAGTAGGTTCAGAGGAAAAAAAGCCATGCAATCCAAAATTTATGCACATAACACATCCACAGCATACACTTGAGCAGCTAAAAGCCAGAATGGAAACTCTAGAGGAGGTCCCTGGTGAAACTCTGACATGACACAGCATTGAGGCTGGCTGTCTCACCATGTCAGCTGACCTCCTCCACCTGTCTCAAAGACCTGACTTTCAATAAAGTAGCCTGCCAGTGATGGCTTGGAAAAAACGAGCAAAAAGCTTTTAATCTGAGAATTTAAAGCTATTTGTTTCAACTGTAACAACAAAGAAAACAACTTTCACTTAGAAATCTGTGATGTTATATGCAGCCCTCACAGAATCAATGGTCCAAAGGTCATCCAGCTTAACCCCTGAGCACTCAGCAGGGACACCCTCCACTAGATCAGGTTGCCCACTGCCCTGTCCAGCCTCACTTTGAATATCTCCAGGGATGGGGCCTCAACTATCTCCCTGGGCAACCTGTTCCAGTGTTCCAGCACTCTCATGGCAAAGAACTTGTTCCTCACGTCCAATCTCAATCTGCTCTGCTCTAGTTTGAAGCAACTGTCCCTTGCCCTGTCTCTACAGGCCTTTGGGAACAGTCCCTCTGCAGCCTTCTTGTAGCCCCCTTCAAGTACTACCAGGCTCCCTGAAGCCTTCTCTTCTCCAGGCTGAACACCCCCAGCTTCCTCAACCTGTACTCATGGCAGAGCTGCTTCAAACCCCTGATCATTTTTGTGGCCCTACTCTGGACCCACTCCATCACGTCCATGTCCTTCCAATATCGAGAGTTTCAGACAAACCACCGGGACATTGCTACAATCTCACATCACTCACACTCTGCTGCAGGCAGATTTCTGGAATGGAAGCAAAAATTTGTTTTTAATGACATGGATTTAAGAAACAGCAAAACAGGATCTGTGGCTTCAAGAAAATGTAAGCTTCTAGTAAATTCAGAGCTAAGTTTTGGATGCAGTTTGATGCCACAAAGCTACTTTCTCTCATGTAAGACAAAAGTGCAGATTACTTTCAGCACTGACAGTAGGAATACCATTGACAGAGGCCACCTGGCTTACCTTCCCACCTTCGTCCTGAAGAACAATATTTTCAGGTTTTAAATCTCTATGTATAATTCTGTTCTCATGCAAATACTGGATACCAGACCCTGAAAGACAAGTATTTGATTTAATAGATTAAAAAAACTTACATTGATTAGAAGAGACACATGAGAAAAATGTGACATCCATGACATCAAACAACTTTCATTTTAAAGCACCATTAAGAGCTTTTAGCATCATTAAGCCTACTGAAAGACTCAGATTTATGCAAGACTGAACTAGCTGTTTCTAGAGTTCAGCCCAGTAGCATAACCACAGGTCATATCTCTTGCCTGTGAAGTGATAGCAAAGGCAGCTGAATTCTTCTCAAGTTGTAGAATTCTAAACCAAACCACAGCACACAGACAGACGAACAAGTTTCCAAAATGTGTAGGCAGCTTGAAACAGCTCTGTGCATCCTCTAGCCTAAGATCTTGGTACAAAAAGAACACTGGAACAGGTTGTCCTTGTTGAGGCCCCATCCCTCAAGATATTCAAGATGAGGCTGGACAGGGCCCTGGGAACCTGAGTGCAGAGGGTTGGACTGGATGAGCTTTGAAGGTCCCTTCCAACCCAGACCATTCTGTGATATATGTGAGCACATTATGCAAGACATTGGTGAAATTAATTTGACAAAAAACTGCGCACAAAAGGTGGCTTAGAAGCTTCTAATAAAAATCCAGCACGACTGGTGGAACCACCCCAACAGCAAAGTGACCATCCAACTGCTATGAAGCAGAAGTGCAGCTGGAATTAAAAATTGATTCCTAGGCAGTCTCTGGTCAGGCTTTGAAAGAAGCAGCTGGGCAAGGTGCAATCACCAATGCCTTGGTCAGTATGAGCATCACTGAGCTTAGAGGCTCAAGGCTTCCCCTCTGCTGATAAGGGAAGGGAGTGATCACAGCAGCCTCATTCCTGCTTATGCCCACCACTAAAAATTGTTTTAAGACTGCTTGCACAGAGGCTGTCACCAGAAGGAACACAGGTTCCCAAACTACCCCTTCCCAGATGCAACTTCCATGGTGGCACAGGCATGGTGAGTTTTAGCCTGGGATTAACAGAGATAGAAACTACTAAGAAAAAACAGATAAATTAATAAAATCATGCTTTAACCAGGATGTTTCCTGAACCTGCTCCTCACCTAGGCATGGGAGTGGCTGTCACAGAGAAAGGAATGGGAGCACATGCCTAGTGAAAAAGTGAAGAGCTGGACTGTGCCTTGTCACAACACTCCAGAGGGGCCTGTGGAGCCTCTAACAGAACAGAAACATGGCAGATCGTGCCTGTGGGAAGGTGAAAACTCACTACTAGTCCACTCAGGTAACAACACTGACTGTTAAATCAAAGATCATTCAGCAAGTGTCTGTCACAGGACACAGTCACAGACAAACCAGCACAAGACAGTTTTCAAAATGTGAGTTTGGACTGATACTTTGCTTTTTTAAAACAGTCACAAGTGCAAGCAGAAAAAAAAGGTCCCATGAAAGGGAAGGTGTATTTTCTAATCTCCAACATGGGGTCTTCTAAATGTTCCTTTGCAAAAAAGGTATTCTAACTGCACATGATGTAAAGTTTGCCTCTAGGCAGACCTGCCTGCAAATCCATCACAAGATTATTTTAAGAGAAATAACCAACATGCCTTGTTGTTATGGTTTGATACTGGGTACCTTTAAGTACCATAACCGTTGAGGTCCCCCAGAGGCTAGATAGTTCCAGGAGGTGGATTAGAAAGTGTAATTTTTTGTTACTTCATTCCCACAAGTCCTGTATCTCCATAAAACTGTCTGCAGAGTCAGTTTCTGCTACTTTCCCCCACCCCCTCTCCCAGTCAGACCTTATCTCTTGTGGGGGAGATTTGCATCCTGGCTGGGCCTTGGCAGAGCTAATTTTTACTGCATCTTTTGGGCCTGGGTAGGAAGGAATGGGGGGAGAGGGGGCATTGAGGCCTTGTTGCAGGGGAGGTTTTGGAAGGTTTTGGCCTAAAAACAATGTGGTAAGCCCAGGCTGAAGGACTCGGCCAGGGCTGAAGATGAATTTGTGCATTTAATATTACTGTATGTATTTGTGTATAGTACTTCCATTTTAAATCTCCAATTCTTTCCAACCTGGATGGAGCATTTTTCCTTTTACCTTTTCAAAAACGGTGAAGGACCCAAGACACTTGTCTCCAGCTCAAACACTTTCTCCCAGCAGAGTTCTCTCTGCTCCCAACCTTTACTGACTTTCCACTCATTTATACTTTGAACAGCATTTAGCTTTTATTCCTTCTCTGCTGCATTTTAATTTTTTTGCCAAAGACTTTCAGTTTGTTATGGGGACAACTGACCCTGTCCTACAGGTGGAAGGGAAAACAAAGAGGAAGGAGCAGAGTTGCACTTGATTTTGGGCAGTCAACTGCAAGCCTATTGAGCTTGCAAGCCCACTGAGAAAAACATCAATACATCCAAAAGGCTTTCTCAGATCAAAGCTAGCTTTCTCCAGCTCCCAGGCAGAGATGGGCTATCTGTAAGAGAACTGAAAAACTGAGGGGCTCTACTAAGATGCTCTCCTTGAAAGCCTAATTGCTGGAGAAACCATCTGTAAGTATTATTCCCAGGCAGATGGCCCTGTCCAGCCTCACCTTAGGCTGAGGGATGGGGCCTCAACTCCCTCCCTGGGCAACCTGTTGCAGTGTTCCAGCACCCTCATAGTAAAGAACCTGCCTCTCACATCCAATCTCAATCTGCTCTGCTCTAGTTTGAAGCCATTGTCCTTGTCCTGTCCCTACACGCCTTTGCAAACAGGCTCTCCCCATTCTTCTTGTAGCCCCCTTCAGATACTGGAAGGCTGCTATTAGGTCTCCCTGAAGCCTTTTCTCCTCCAGGCTGCACAACCCCAGCTCCCTCAGTCTGTCCTTGTAGCAGAGGTGCTCCAGTCCCCTGATTATTACTGTGGCAATCCTCTGGAGTGCTACCTTGGGCTACTCTTATCCTGCACAGATTTGCTGCCCACCCCTTTCCAAATTGCAGAGTCTGAAACCCCCTTGATGTCAGACACCTGTAAGACAGATCAAGTCGATGTCTAGCTAATTCTCATCTTGTCATTACTTTACTTTCCTGCAGATTGCCTTGAGACCTTCCCTAGGGCCAACACCAGCAGTCTTAGTGGGAAAAGAATATTCTTCAGCCTTCCATGTTGCAACACAGGACTGGTACCCCTCATTACACTGCTCGCCAAGTACAGTTTGGCCTCATCCATCACCTCTGCAACTGCCCTTTCTGTAGCAACAGGCTGCCTCCAGACCTTCCTCTGCCTTCTCACTCTCAGATCAACCAAGGTTATCTCCTACCCAGTAGGGTGCTCCAGGCCATTGCAGGGCCACGTGAGGATCTCCATGTTCCTCTGGAACTTGGGGCCAGATGCGGACAGCTGTAATCAGATATAGTTTCCCCACTGCTGAGTAAAGAGAGACCATGACCTCCATCACTGTGCTAAACAGAATTCTAATGCAGACCGACAAAATTGCTTCAAAACAAGAAGCTTCTCAACACTTAACAACACTTGCTTTGAGATTTCCTGCCTAATTCACCATCAAGTTGAGAGCAAATCATTAGACAGAACATTGCTGGACTAGCCACAACGTGGTAGGCTGCTTCGGCTATGAAGACAGAGAGAGCTGGGGCTTATTGTGGCCTTCCAGTACCTGAAGGGGGCTACAACAAAGCTGGGGAAGGATTTTTTAGGATGTCTGGTAGTGATAGGCCTGGGGGGAATGGATCCAAGCTAGAGGAGGGGAGATTTAGATTATATGTTAAAAAGAAGTTCTTCACCATGAGGGTGGTGAGAGACTGGAACAGGCTGCCCAGGGAGGTGGTGGAAACCTCATGCCTGGAGGTCTTTAAGGCCAGAGCCACATCCAGTCTGAGGAACCTATCTAGTGTGGGGTGTCCCTGCCCATGGCAGGGGGGTTGGAGCTAGATGATCCTTGAGTCCCTTCCCGCCCTGACAATTCTATGATTCCTGCATTCCTTTCTCTCAGCTCCACTCCAGTTGAGCATCTCCTCTGTACTGTGACTCTGAGCAAGTAGCATTTCCCTCCCATCAAGCAAATCCTAGAGAAGCCACAGGGCTTCTTTCAGAGGTTCTTGGTTTTTGGCTTGTTCCCTGAAGTGACATGCAGTTTGGGATCCCATGAGCTATGAACAGAGATGGGGTCTGAACGGAAAATTGTGACCACAACAAACAAAGGCTTAGGGTCACAATTAACCTACAGCTGACCACTAACACAGGTTTTCCAGTCCCATGCCACAGACACATCTTGTCTTTGGGATCAATGAGGATAACAAGTGCTTCCTCCAGAAGAGAAACCTGGTGTCTTTTAAGACACTCTTCTCCTTAGTGCCCTCTTTCAGAGTCAGCTAGAAAAGAAGCAAAATGTCATTAAATAGAATAAAAAAGCATCCACCAAAAATACAAATCAAAGAAAAGTGTTACACGGCCTACCAATGTCGCTGAGCAGATAAAGTATTTGACTTTCCTTAAGTCCACAGCAGTTTTCTGGTTTGTTCAGCAACTACAATAAAGAAAAGATGTTTAGACACATACTGCAACATTTAATAGGCAAGAATAACACCTTCCATCCTCTGCTGAAATGCAGGAAGAGCAGAGGTCAAATATAACTCTAGATGAATGAGGTAGTTAGCTTTGAGAGTTAAAAGCATAGGAGGAAAACTACTCCAACAAAACTAAACTTCATTGCATAGAGATGGGGTTGAAAAAGAGATTGGGACTGCTAGAAGAACAGCACAAAAGCAGGAGAGCCATCAAAAAGCAAGCAGGCAAGAGATGCAAGTAAGGCCTTATGGTTGCAGGTAGTGGGGAGCCTGAGGCTGCAGAATCTGCTTATTCTTCATTTGCTGAAGTTTGGCTTGATGGGATTTGAGAACACCCCAGACACTTTGAGGCCGGACTGCTGCTTGGAATAACAATTTTCCAGTGATGAAAAGAACCTGAGTGACAAAAAGCAAAGGGAAAGGATGTGCATCTAAGCCCCTGGCATTCGAATGTGGGTCACCAATAAACAGGGGCAACCACAGATTTGAGTTTAGACCACAGAAAAGATCACTGCAGTCATTTACAGCTCCAAAACAGCCCAGCCGACTCAAAGCAATTGCTGCTTCAGTATGGACTCTAACAAAGCCTGTTGTTTTTCCTCAACCTGCTGTACTCAAGTGATATCTAGCACTGGAGAAAAGCTACCCAGCTATCAGACTCCCCTGCAAGAGGCTGCTGGACACTGTGCATCCTCCCCCGCAGTCAGTCACCTGTAGTCAGTCCCCACTCCCACTGGCTAGCTCTGCCCTGGGCCTTATCTTCTTCCTGATTGTCCTCCCAGTAACAAAAAGCTGCTCAACACTTCAGCGCACTGGCTTCTAGCTTGCCCATCTACTTGATCCTGAGTGAACTGAAGATTGTTGGTCTGTGGATCACTAGAGTGCCCACAACATGGACTTGAACTCTTGACCCTGCTTCCATTATAAAGTGCTTCTTAATCTTTTTTCTCCTTGGCCCCAAATTGTTTTCCTCTAGCAAAACGTCTGATGACGTACCATAGGAAACTCCCTCCCAATTACTGTCTGAATGATCTCTGCTTTCCTGCATATGCCTTGGGTCAATCAACACATGACCTCATTTTTACTACACTGAAGGCTTTTACAGATGATTGAAGTACATCTCTGCACTGCAGCTACCCCTCCCATGATAGATCCTCATGTTTTTGTCTGCCTCTCACAATTCAGTCATGGAAGAAGCCAAGCTTCAACACTTAAGTACTAGGCAGATGTGCTGAACAACAAAGGAAGAGAGACACAGAGTCAGAAATCAAGCTGAGAGCCCACAACACTATCGTGAAAGAGTGTAAACATAAAAATGTGCATGGCCTACAGACAAAAAAAGATGCTTTTCCAGGCTTTACAGGACACTGCAGATGTGGAAGGAGAAATTAAGTGGTGCAGAACACAACTGGTGCCAAGCAAGATAAGAGAGAAAGACTTAAAGAGCAGCAGGATCAGAAATAAAGCAGCATGCATATTTGTTTTTTTTTTCCCCTTAAGGATCAAAACATTACATGCAATTAAATGACATGAAGTGTGCTACTGCCTCCATTGTCCTGGCATCTGTGCAACATGTCAAGGACTCATCAAAAATTTAGTGCTCACACATTACATGGCAGCTAGTGCCAGGGTCCCAGATTTACCTTCAAGCAGTCTTAAAAAACTTTTCCCGCAACAATACTGAAGTACCCCCAAGAACATAGTAGGCGACAGAAGCCTGCAACATCCAAAGGCTATTTTCACACACATCCACTTCATCCCACTGTCACTCTTGGCTCTTCAGAGCTCCCTGTTTGCAAAAGCTCCAAAACACATCAGTGAGGCCCAGTATGTTATCCCCACACTAGCTGCTAACACACACATACAGTTACTGCATTCAGTGTGCACTCACTTTCCTCTGGCTATCCACCACCAAGCACAAAACCAAAATGCAGCTAAGGGCATCCTGGGGTAGATTTAAATGGGTGTGGTCAAGACAAGTTCTCCCCCCCTCTACTCTGCTTTGGTAAAGCCACATCTGGAATCTTGTGTCCAGTTCTAGGTTCTTCAGGTCAAGAAGGACCTCAGGGAACTGCTTGAGAGAGTCCAGCCCAGAGCCACCAAGTTGCTGAAGGCAGTGGAACACCTCCCTGTGAGAACAGGCTGAGGGAGCTGTGGCTTGGAGCAGAGGAGACTGAGGGCTGCCTTCATTGCTTCCATAAAAAAGTGCAGGATGAGTGCCCAGAGAATGGAGTCAGGCTCTGTTCAGTGATGCCCAATGGTAGGACAAGGGTAGAGGCTGAGGCATATGAAGTTCCACGACAAAAAGCTTTTTTACTCTGAGAATGACACTAGAACAGGCTGCCCAAGGCAGTTGTGGAGTCTGCTCTGGAGACATTCAAAACCTGCCTGGATGCATTCCCGTGTGATCTAGTATAGATGACCCTGCTCTGGCAGGGAGGTTGGGCTGGATGATCTTTCAAAATCCCTTCCAGGCCCTAACATTCTGTGATTCTGTGTGAGCTTCCTGATCACTCAGATGAGGTCATTTCTCAGCAACAGGGATTTGCTTCTCCACCCTAATACAAATGGTTGCTTCCTGAATCCAGATGCAGTAAAAAAGAAATAAAAACTTCATTGGGCCATGTAGCCACTGCATGGGGAACTACTGACAGGTCTTTTACTCTTGGGTGTTACTATTCTATAGAAGGAGAGTTCCACTTTCAGAGGAAAGCCTCTGAAGCCCTGGAGGCTTCAATCCAGTACCAAAACAATCTCTCCCTGTGCTGACAGCAATTCAACGTTGGCTGCAAGTGAATCAGAACCAGATCAAACTCCAACCAGATAAAGAGACACATTGCAGCAAAGCTGTTACATACATACTGTGAGCATCCAGGCCATGGGAAGCTGTACAAATAATAAAGCAGTGTTATCAAAGGTTAAGAGACTATGTGTCCTTGGATTGCTGGCCTCTGTGGCTTTCAAACACAAGCCATATTTCCCACACGTGGTTTTTTTTTTTTCCATTTCACATTTACCTTCCTGCATCTGTACCTAAAAGGATGTGCCACAGGACAAACACGTGGCAGAACCAGCAGGACCATCCACTACTTTTGCTACATGTTGCAACATTACCTTTCGGAGGTCACCCCCTGAACAATACTCCATGGCCAGAAGAGGAACGTCGTTAACCAGAAAGTTCATCTCCTCAGGAACTTCACAGGCTCTTACTACATTGGGATGGTTCAACCTAAGCATATAGAAAGCTGGATGAAAACTGACTCCTCTTTTGGGAAAATGAGACAACAGGTAAGTCAACCAAACGTGTTTTACGTCTTAGGTCAAATTTACAGCCCCCAAATGTACCCTTGCTATGAAGTACCTATCAGTTCTCACAACTTGGGAGTACACAAACCTGTCATGAGCAGAAAACATATCTCAAAGTCAAGGTACAGGACTTTGATGATGGAGATCCAGGCTCAGATTCTAGATTCCTGAACATTCCTGGTAAAGTTCTGTGTCTCTGGTTCTGCATGTGGGGATGGTTTCTCCCTACCCCAACATTTTGTAGGAATCGGGAACTGGACCAGGGAGGTGGAACCAGGCAGGTTAAATCCATGTACATGGGCAAAGATTAATTCCTCCAACTGAATTCAAACAGCTGCTTCGTGGTCGTCTCTAGGTCACTCTTAGGAGTAAATAATGCATCCACAAGGAAGCAAAGACAAATTACCTTGGGGTACACCTTCCAAACTTCTGCAAGCCTCCACAAGAGCAGCTGTCACTGTGCAGCCCACAGCTTGTACCAGGAGAACAAATATGGGGAAAAGGCTAACAAGGACAGTAGTCACCAAGCCTTGATTTACAAACTCAGGTCGCCTACAAGTGGTTTCCTTCAGTGTTACTGCACATGGTGAGCCAGTGTGGGTAACAAGAAGTCAGAACAGGAGCTCAGTAAAGAGCTATTCAGCAGAGGCATTGCAGGCCTAGGTAACAACTGAGAATAAAACCAAGCAGTGTTCTGGCTCCCACCAGTAGCACAGCGTATTTCATGCTCCAGGAACTTTCTTGGAAGAGGAAAGTAATTCTTGAGATGAGAGAACAACCACATGAAACCCTGACACCCAGAGCTACCACTCCTGTTCACAGGGACAAATCTGGGTCAGCTCTAGTTCACAGGTACCTCAGAGTGACACACTGGAGAAAGAGATGGCAGGCAGCATGCAAGAAAGCTTTAGGAGACATCATTCTATACGTGTGGGAGCCTGACAGAAAACAAAACCAAAACAATTCTTAGATTGCTGGTTGCTAGATCAAAGATGAACGCACTGCAAGTATGTGAACTCGCAGGTGTTTTCATGTCACTACATTAAAACTCAACTCACCCCATGGTGTGAGTTCGAAGGAATTTAGGAGGGGATAAACAACCGAGGCACCTGAAGAACGCAAACCAAAGCACTAACTGGTACACCAGAGCATGGCATGACACAAACCAGCATAGGGCCACTAGATCACAGGCCTCACCCTAGCTGGTTTTAGGACGTCAGGGGGCTGGCCGCAAACCCCATGGCTCGGCCGCTCAGCCCGGCTAGTTCAGGCCCCGCCGCGCCCGGCTGTGTTGTGCCGGCACTGTCCGCACTCACTTACCTTCATGATATCGATCTCGTGGCACCAGCGGTCCTTGTTCTTCACGCTGAGCTCCAGTCGGCAGGACTTGATGGCTACCCGGACGCCCGAGTCCTGGAGGACATAGCGCCGTCAGCCGTCCCACCCCGGTCCAAGTCTCCCCGCCGCCGCCCGCCCTGGCCCACACGGCGCCGCCCCACCTGGTGTTGGTACAGACAGACGTTACCGAAGCCGCCGGTGCCCAGGCGGTCACGCATCTCCCAAGGCCCACAGCCTCCCGCCGGCTGCCCCCGCAACGCCGCCCCGCCGGGCGTCCGCTCCGCACCGCCAGGCCCGGCGGGGCCACCCCGTTCCATCGTTCCGCAGCCACTCAGCATTAGCGACCACTCCGCCTTTATTGCCGCGTCACGGAGCGCGCCCGCCCTCCCGCCTATGGCCCCGTCGCCTCCACCAACGTCAGCGTCAGGACCGGAGGCCAAAATCGAAGGGCTGGAATTCGCGGCGGAAGGCGCAGGCCTGCGCCTCCTCCTCCGTCCGCTCGGTGGGGCACTGCCGCCAGTCGGTCCGCTGAGGCACTGCCAGCAGCGCCTCACTCGCCAGCACCTCCCTGCAAAGCACAGAGTCAAAGGCGGCGTCACCGCTCGCGCCGTCAGCGCCGCCGGAACGGAGAGGAGGAAGGTACCGACCTGCCGAAATGCAGTGGGAAGCGACCTCGGACGCGGTGGAAGAGCTTCTCCCCCGTGTCCAGCTCCACGTAGAAGTAGGGCGTCCCCGGCTGTGCCACCTGCGCAAGGACAGAAGGGCTCCTGCCAGTTATATACGGCAGCATGAGCGGGTGTACCCTTGAACGGTGAGGAACCTCGACCAAACCAACCCACTCAGAGACGCCTCAGTAGTTGACATCGACCCGTTTTTGGACTCCCCTGCTCAAGAAGGACAAGGAACTAGTGGAGACAGTTCAGCCACTAAGACACTGAAGGAACTGAAGCATCTACCTTATGAGGCAAGGCTGAGAGGGCTGGGGCTGTTTACCCTGCAGAAGAGCAGCTGGAGAGGGGATATTATTAATGCTGGAGGAGAATGGAAGCAGACTGTCTTCAGTGGTGTCCAGTGACAGGATAAGTGGCAGTGGACACAAAACAGGAATACAGACAGTTCAACCTAAACATAATTTAAAAATTCTTCACTGTGGGAGTGGCAGAGCAGTGCAACAAGATGCCCAGAGAAGCTGTGGAGTCGCCATCTTTGGTGGCATTAAAAACCCAACTGGATGTGTTCCTGTGTGATTTACACTATGTGATCTTCAGAGGTCCATTCCAACCCTCTTCCATTCTGTGGGACAACAAAGTGGCAGATCTTTTCCTCACTGAGCTCATCAGCTATTACAGTATTAATTGTGGTTTAATTCTGCAGTTACAACTACAGAATCGTGAAATGAGAGAACCAGGCATTTCTGAACATTCCCAACTAGACCTAGGTCATCCCATCTATACTAACATGGCACCTTTTTAGAGGAAGGAACACATGTGAAGAAGTCATCTTCACATTGCTCAGCTGAGAACCAGCCTCTGAGCACACCACTGTGGGTCTCTAAGCTGCCATGGCTTCAAGACAAGCATGCACCACAGGCCATTTCTGGATCCTGCTGCACGATCAGGTCTCCCTGTGACCACTGAGCACAAAGAAAAGAAACCCCATGTCACTGCTGACTCATTTCTTTGATAGAACAGGAAGATTTTCTTCAAATTCTTATCCGAGGGACCAAAATCCACTTGATGCACAGCAACACTAAATGAGGGATGGTGTTTGGTATTGGAATGAATTCAGCAAGCCCTACACGTAGCTGCAATAGTTTCCAGATAAGCAGGTAAGTTCTTGGACACTTCACATGGAGCAGAAACGGAACGGTTGTCCCTGCAGTCAGCAGGGACATTCTCAAATAGATCAAGTTGTCCAGAGCCCTGTCCAGCTACATCTTGAATATCTCCAGGGATGGGGCCTCAACCACCTCCCTGGGCAGCCTGTTGCAGTGTTCCAGCACCTTCATGGTGCAGAACTTGTTCCTCACATCCAATCACAATCTACTGTAATTTCAAACAGTTGCCCCTAGTCCCATCACTGAAGGGCTTTGTAAACAGTCTCTCTCCAGCCTTCTTGTAGCCCACTTCAGGTACTTGAAAAGTTATTAGACCATTCTCTTTTCCAGGATAAACAACCTTAGCTCCCTCAGCAGCAATACATCTGGCACATCTGCAAGTCTACAGTGGTCAGCCTCTAACATCTTAACCCTACCACACAGTGTGACCTCAGGGAGAAAGCAGCCTAGACAAGACAGAGGGAAAACAAGCAAGAGGTGACACCTTGTCTCATACTTGCTTAATATCCGAATGCTCAGGGATTTCTAATAATTCAATCTGCAGCCTTCCTGTGGCCTGTGCAATAAAGGATTCTATAAATGTCTTCGGGAGTACACTGGTCCAACGGGACAGGAACCACCTGGAGATGGGGAGGACAGCATTTCCATAAGAAGAAGGAAAGACGAGGTGAAGCACTTGCAGAAATCAGTCAATCCATCACTGGAGCTGGTGAACTCCTCAGTATGGCTAAGCATCATCACAAAGACAGGTGAGTGCTGTCCTTTGCAGTCTTAACTTATGAGTTTTTTTTTTAAATATAGGAGCTGAAACAAAATGCTGAAAACTACCAGCTTGGAAGAAGTCTCAGCACAGCCGCCTCTCTTTCTGATCTCTGTGGTTGGTTTTAAAGGCAGCTCTGATTCAGTTACAGATCTGGCCAAACAGAGAAACCACCACAGATGCCCTAGATGATAGACATATGACAAAAAAGAAAGAAATCAAAGGGCTGGTACTAGTAGGCAAAGACCAAAGCTCTGCATTTATCTTTAGATTTTCAGCCTACTTCAGTTCCAAAACCAGGGAAAAGTTTCCTGCCCCAATCAACACAACCAAGGCTGTGCTGCTGTAAAGGAAGAATTAAAGGCCTGTGGGCAGCTAGCACACTGGGTTTAGTTTGTGTCTGACTGTAGGTAGGCCAACTTCTTTTTGTACTCTGGGACAGTACAGAATGAAGAAAGAAATTTACAGGTGAATTTTCGCTTTAAATGCATTTGCAGAGACGTGACTTAATATTCTCCCAAACAGACACTCAAAACCATACCTGTAACTGCAGATGATGACTCTTATAGTTTCTTTCAAACAGGACGTATCTCTTTCCCTTGCTTCTGAAAAACTCCTTTAGAGCAGACTTGTACTTGGTCACTTCTCTACCACATCTGAAGGGCAAGTCAGCCACGGACTGATAGTGCCCAATAGGCAAAATCAAGACGTGGTCAGGCAATATAGGCCACCTTTGGCCAAGGCAAGATAGCACTAGAGTGAAACAATATGCACCTGTTACTGCAAGCAGTGCTTACTCACTACGCTGCGGAGATTTACTCCAGGACTGCATTCTGAGCATCCCCTCAGCCTAGCCATTTCACCTCAGAAGCATTAAAGTCTTCTTCTTCATGCTACTTACTAGGGATTACTAGTAATTTATTAATTTCCAGAAGGTTGAGAAAGAGAGAAGCTGCTAAAGGATGAAAAATAAAAGTCTTTGGAATGCTAGAGAGTGACTTGTCTGCAGGAAAGCACCTGAGTGAGCCTCACCACTGTGGCTAGAACTTATTGTGACAAGGAAATCCACTTGCAGGTTGTTAAGAGCTTTTAAAACAAGCCCATGAACAAGCCAGCTAACTTTAAGAAATGGGAACATGCCAATGTTTGAATTAATCCCACAGATGTACTTTCAGATGTTGATTTTAAACAGAAGATAACTTTAATCTCTATATAACAAAATCTGGAACCAGTCATCCCAGAGAGATCTGGTGTAAGTCCAGACAGTTAATCCTGCTGACAAAGCAGGCCCCACTTTATGCTGAGTTCATGCTGGGGAAATTCAACCAGATGGTAACCTAAGTAAATCATGAGGGCTGGCACAGCAAGAAGGGTTCTGTCACTGTAGTCCAGCCCTGCTGCTGGACTACAGTGCTGAAGCACAACTTGTCTGTGCTTCATTTTTGAAAAGACTTTATCCATACTCTTAATCTTCTGTAGGGGTGATACAAAGAAACACAAAACTAATCCAAGAGTCAACTTCGAATAAAGTTTGTTTGTGGGGGTGTTTTAAGATTTAAAATTGAAATCTTAGCATAATTGTGTTGCCATGCTGTGTGCTGCAAGTACTTACATGTGTGCCGATACTAACAACCAAGTGCTTCTCAACCTCTGGGCTGGCAAGGCAGAACCAGCAGGGCCCTGGGGGCTGTGCTTTATTAGGAGACAGAAGAGAAACAAGTGTTAGCACAAGGCTTAGTTGTTAGAGCAAGGATCACAGGAGGACAGGATGGTAGGGGTTGGAAGTGACCTCTGGGTATCTTTGAGTCCAACCCCCCTGCCAGAACAAGATCACAGAATCTAGAGCAGGTTGCACAAGATCACATCCAGAGAAGGCTTGAAAGTCTCCAGAGAAGAGTCTCCACAACCTCTCTGAGGAGCCTGTCTCTGGGGGACCCTTACAGTCAAGTTCTTACACATGTTGAAGTGGAACTTCCTGTGCTGCAGTTTCCATCCATTGCCTCTTGTCCTATCCCAGGGCACAAGTGAACAGAGGTTCACCTTTCTTCCTGACCCTCAGACGTCAATCAGATCCCCTCTCAGACTACTCCTCTCCAGACTAAACAGCCCCAGGGCTCTCAGCCTTTCTTCATGAGGCAATTCTCCAGTCCCTCCATCATCCTGGTAGACCTCCATTAGATTCTCTCCAGTAGATCCCTATCCCTCTTGAACTGGAGAGCCCAGAATTGGATGCAATATTCCAGGTGGGGCCTCACCAGGGCAGAGTATAGGGGGAGAAGAATCTCCCTCAACCTGCTGGACACAGTCTTCTCCATGCACCCCAGGACATCATTGACCTTCTGGGCTACAAGGGCACAGAAGCGATGGGTTGTGGTGAATAGTCCCAAAGGACATAAAATGGGCTTAAGCATGTCCTGTCTTATTTACCTGACTGTCTGCATTGCAGCCAGAGGTGGGAAAACAGGACAAAGAAACCCAGGCAACCTAGTCTGGTTTAGTCTGGTTGCCTGAGAGGGGTTTCATGGGGACCACGCCCCTGTCACGTGCAAGGTGTATGCACCTCCCATTTTTGGAAGACAACAGCTTGTGGGTTCTTCCATTTTTGGGTCTACCTGGGTGATTGCCAGAGGTGATTGGGTGATTGTGTGGCCAATGAGACTATTAGCCTCAGCTATTACCCTATAAATGGGGATGAAGAGGTGAATAAGGTGCTTGCGTGCTCATTCGTCCCTTGCTCACCTGCTGCTCGCCTGCCCGTCACCTCAAGCCGCCTCAGCCCGCAGCTGATTCCACTTTGCAGGCCCACGTGGAATTTGCACTGGACTTCTGTTGAATATTTTCCTGCCTATGTTTTGGGCCATGGACATTAGGACTAGTGAATATTCTTAATTCTTTGTTCAAGATGCTAAAGGATTTTAATCAACCTCACTAGCAGTGAATTAAGCCGACAGACTCTCTATTAAAGACATTTCTGAAACCTTTAAAAAATTCCATTATATAGAGATATTCTGTAAAACAGTTCTGCTAACCGCATCAAAGAACTTGTGTGGATAGTTGTAAATAAGTTTGGGGGAATTATTTTGTGTATATTGATAAACTATTTAGTAACTTTTAAATCGGCCTCATTGCATTTTACCCCAAACTCAGATTTCAACTAGTCCTCTTTATAACATGGGTGAACCCAGAACACCCACACACATTGTTCCGTCAAGAGTGACCATCACTACAGCCAGTTGTGCCTGGGTGCAGTCACACATAGCACAAGGACACTGTGCCTGTGGGAACATCAAGTAATTCAGCTTGCAGGACTGTCTCTGCAAGGACAGGCAGGAAACCTCAATGACAACTGAGCCAACTTAGTCTCATATAACAAAGGCAACCAGACTTGTCAAGAGAGGCATGGCTGAAGAACAACTCCTAATCCAGTGGCAGTAGGAATAGCTTTCCCAGAACCAAAGGGGAACCAACACCTACTTTTGCATTTTAAGGCCAAATTTCTTTATAACTGAGGCCAGTGTTTCTAATCTTACACATCTGCAATGACACTGTTACTAAGAAGTTATAAATCCTTAAGGATTTCATTCCAATTTCTTCAGTTCAGACAAGCTCTAATGAGATTTATGACAGAAACACAGATGTAACAGAAGGGCTTTCTCCCTGTCTAGTTCATTAATGCTTCTTGAACTCATAGCACAAAACAACAGAATCCCAGAATGTCAGAGGCTGGAAGGGACCTCGTAAGATCATCCAATCCAACCTCCCTGCCAGAGCAGGGTCACCTATATCAGATCACATAGGAACACATGTAGGTGGGTTTTGAATATCTACAGAGGAGACTGCACAACCTCCCATGGCAGCCTGTTCCAGTGTTCTGTCACTCTCACAGTGAAAAACATTTTTCCTCATGTTTCCATGGAACTTCCTATGTCTTAACTTCTACCGCTGCCCCTTGTCCTGTCACTGGGCATTACCCAGCAGTGCCTGACTCCATTCTCTGGGCACTCACCCTGCACATCTTTACCAATAGCAATGAGGTTACCTCTCAGGTTCCTTCTCTCCAGGCTAAAGAGCCGCAGCTCCCACAGGCTCTCCTCATAGGGAAGATGTTCCACCTCCTCCATCGTCTTTGTGGCTCTGTGCTGGACTCTTTCAAGCAGTTCCCTGAGGTCCTTCTTAAACTGAGGGGCCCAGAACTGGACACAATATCCAGATGTGACCTCAGCTAGGCAGAGTAGAGGGGGAGGAGTACCTCTCTCACCTACTAATCACACCCCTTCTAACTCACCCCAGGATGCCCTTGGCCTTCATGGCACACTCCTGGCTGATGTGGTGTTTCAAGAACCCACCAGCACCATGATCCAGTCTCCTGCAGTGCCTCTAAATGGAAACATGATTATTTTGTAAAACTGCTTATTGTGCTCAGAGGCCAATCCCATTCAGAGCTGCAGCTGCTACCACCACAGCTGCTTGTGAGACTTTCACCTATTGATGGTCACATTTGTAAGCAGCAAGGGGCCCTTCATTCCTCTGTATTCCTACAGCATCTAGTGTAGAAACAGAGCAATGTGCAAGCTTGACAGATTGAGAAAAATCATGAGTGAGATGGACCAATGCCTCAGGGGGTAAAAAAAAGCAGCACCTGCATACTTACAGGGTTTTCTGGCTTGCTTAGGCTGGGAGGTCCCTCTCTGTTTCTCCTGTGAGGGACGTTTCTTTCCCTGATGCTTCTTCAAATCAAAGAAAAACTGACAAGCTGGTTCTTCCTGTTTAGAAAATGGAAACCGGAGCACACGATGCAAAAAACCTGTACCCACCACCCACACTCAACTTGCACTGAGGGGTATTGTGGAAATGCAATATCAAAGTAGCACCTAAGTAGTCAGCAGCCTAAGGAAGAATCAAAGTAAAGGCTTAATTTGTAGTCTGCAAGCTTAAAAATAGTAAGACCGTGTATGCTGAGGTGTCCAACAGTGAACAGTCCAGACATGGAGGCAGATCTAACTACAGCAACACCATGCAGACCAGGAATGTTTGAGGTGGAAGGGGTTTTAAAGATCTAGACCAACACCCTCGCAATGAGCAGGAATAACTTCAACTGCAGCAGGTTGCTCAGAGCCTCATCCAACCTGACCTGGAATGATTCCAGGGATAGGACATCTACTACCTTTCTGGGCAAACTGGGCCATGGTCTCACAACCTTCAGCATAAAAAATGTCTTCCTTAGATCTAGCCTAAATCTCCTCTCTTCTAGCTTAAAACCATCACCCCCTGTCCTCTTGCTACAGCCTCTGCTAAAAAGTCTGTCCCCAGCTTTCTGTTCAGCCCCTTTAAGTAGTCAAAGACTATCAGAAGGTCAGGCAAAAGGCTTCTCCAGGCTGAACAACCCCAACTGTCTCAGCCTGACCTCAGAGCAGAGGGCTTTAAGCTCTAGGACCACATCTTGGCCTACACTGGTTCATGTCTCTCCTGTGCTGAGGACTCTGGAGGGGCAGGGCAGAGGGGCAGAGTCCCCTCCCTCCACATTCTGCCCATGCTGCCAGGCATCAGCCCAGGACATGGGTGGCTAAAGAAGGAACAAACTACATCAAACTCCCATGCTCTGCATCTATAAATTCAGTTGGTGCACACAGTTTACACAGAACACAGACAGAAATATTCCAGAATTAAAGCCAAGCACTGTTTAAAGTCCTTGAACATGGGAGAGGGAAACCAGATTGTGGAGCTAGAGGAGAAGGCAGCAGTACCTCTGCTGGCAGCAATGTTCTACTCTTCTGTGCCACCTTCTGCAGTTTTCGGTATGGATTTTCAGTGACATCCTGGGGCTGCTTCACAAGCTCTGCAGGGTCCATCATGCTCATTGGAACAATGCTGAAGGCATAGAGATACTACAACAAAACCAAGTGGCTCAAATGCAAGAAGCTTTTGCCATGACTGCAACTCAGAAGAGGTTGGCTGTGAACTAAGCCTGAACTTGACATTAAAAGAACTCAGCAAAGCAGGGCATGAAAAACACAGTCCCTGTGCCAGGCTCCCATTTGGTGCAATCAACACTTCATGGAGTACTTCCAAGTGACTCACTCCTTTCAGTTTAAGGAAAGATCTTTTTGAAAACCAAAGTGTATCCTGACTGAAAGAAAAGCAGCCTTGGCCTTTGCCTATTTCCAGGCTTTGTTTCTGTCCAGAACTCCTGAACTGTTTTTTTAAACAGGCTTTGTTCAAATGCCTTAACCATTATCAACCTATCCTTCTGTGCCAATATTCTGTAATTTAAGGTGAAAAGAGAAACAGGTTAAGGAAAAAAAAATCAAACAGAAAAACAGAACAGCCCCTTCCCATCCTAGAAGTCAGTTATGTTCTAAGATCTGTCAGGGCTCCTTTGGAATTTTGCTTCTCTCTTAAAGCAGGACATGTGAACAGAAAAGCAGCTGAGGAAGAGGAAGGAATGGCAGCTTTCCAACTGTTTTCCTCTGTAGCTGTCTTCACAGCTACGTGCCAGTTATCCAGGGAGAGAAGAACCACAGTGCCTCAGAACACATCTTGCAGCTCTTACTCCTCTGACATAAGGAGTGAATGCGAGTGCAAGAGATCCCTCCACCCCAAAGAAGCTTTTAAGAGGTCAATGCTGTCCCCTAGACAGAGCTGCATTATTACCTGCACTTGAGAAAGGAAGAAAGATTCACAAGCATCAGTACCTTTTTCTTGCCTGCATTGCCAACATCAGCAAGTGCAATGAACCTGCTCACATGCTGTGGGGTCTCCTTTAACACTGTGTGATTTCTGGAAGGAAGAGAAACATGACTGCATCAACAAATGCAATATAGAAAAGGACAGTGGGAAACCCACATGTCCTCCATGAAGCTACTCAGGCAGCATGACAATCACATATAGTCTTTGGCCAAGGGAGGAGTGAGGACAGACTCAGGAAGACAGGCTGAGAGAGTTGGGGTTGCTCAGTCTGGGGAAGAAAAGGCTCCAAGAAGACTTTATTGTAGCCTTCCATTATCTGAAGAAATCTGGGAAGTGACTTCTTAGGGTGTGAGGTAATGATAGGACCAGGGGGAATGGAGCAAAATTAGAAGTGGGTAAATTCAGATTGGATGTTAGGAAGAAGTTCTTCACCACGAGGGTCATGAGACACTGGAATAGTTTTCCCAGGGAGGTGGTAGAAGCCTCATGCCTGGAAGTCTTTAAGGCCAGGCTGGATGTGGCTCTGGGCAATCTGATCTAGTGTGAGGTGCCCCTGTCCATGTCAGGGGGTGTGGAACTGGATGAACCTTGAGGTACCTTCCAACCCTGACAATTCTGTGATGTAATAGCAAACAGCTGCACAGACCAAAATGGCATCTTATCATAGAATCATAGAATCAACCGGGTTGGAAGAGACATCCAAGATCATCCAGTCCAACCTAGCACCCAGCCCTAGCCAGTCAACTAGACCATGGCACCAAGTGCCTCATCCAGTCTTTTCTTGAACACGTCCAGGAATGGTGCCTCCACCACCTCCGTGGGCAGCCCATTCCAATGCCAATCACTCTCTCTGTGAAGAACTTCCTCCTAACATCCAACCTATACTTCCCCTGGCACAACTTGAGACTGTGTCCCCTTGTTCTGTTGCTGGTTGCCTGGGAGAAGAGACCAACCCCCACCTGGCTACAATGTCCCTTCAGGTAGTTGTACACAGCAATGAGGTCACCCCTGAGCCTCCTCTTCTCCAGGCTAAACAGGCCCAGCTCCCTCAGCCTCTCCTCATAGGGTTTATGTTCCAGGCCTCTCACCAGCTTTGTCGCCCTTCTCTGGACATGTTCCAGCACCTCAACATCTCTCTTGAATTGAGGGGCCCAGAACTGGACACAGTACTCAAGGTGTGGCCTGACCAGTGCTGAGTACAGGGGACGATAATCTCCCTTGTCCTACTGGCCACACTGTTCCTGATGCAGGCCAGGATGCCATTGGCTCTCTTGGCCACCTGGGCACACTGCTGGCTCATCTTCAGCCTACTGTCTATCAGTACCCCCAGGTCCCTTTCCTCTTGGTTGCTTTCCAGCCACTTAGTCCCCAGCCTGTAGCGCTGCTTGGGGTTCTTGTGGCCAAAGTGCAGAACCCTGCACTTGGCCTTGTTAAATGTCATCCCATTGGCCTCTGCCCACCTATCCAGCCTGTCCAGGTCCCTCTGCAGGGCTCTCCTACCTTCCAACAGATCAACACCTGCTCCTAGCTTGGTGTCATCTGCAAACTTACTGATGCTGGACTCAATCCCCTCGTCCAGATCATCAATGAAGACATTGAACAGGACTGGGCCCAGCACTGATCCTTGGGGAACACCACTAGTGACTGGCTGCCAACTGGATGTGGCACCATTCACCACCACTCTCTGGGCTCTGCCATCCAGCCAGTTCTTGATCTAGTACTGAGTGAATCTGTCCAAACCATGAGCTGCCAGCTTGGCTAGGAGCTTCTTGTGGCAGACAGTGTCAAAGGCTTTGCTGAAGTCCATCTTGTTGCAGTCCAAATAGAGAAAGAGGACATTTCACTAGTCTGAAAACAGTGACACCTTGAAAGTGCTTCCTGTGGAAAGGATGGATCTTACCCAACACCAGCATGACAGCCTGGATGTTATTTGTACGTTGTTCTGACACCTCCGTTATGTTACTAGTCACATTTTCATACCCAAAGTTCTGACTGAAGACACCGGTATTCTTCACCACATAAGATTTCCACAAGGTATTTTCAGAGACACACACCTAAGTTAGGCTGAATGCTGTTTTTGTCAGTAAGGGCAACTAGCTTGGCATCAGCTTCACAGCATTGTCCCTGAACAAGCATTGTCAGCAACAGCACAGGTTGTGAGGCAAGCAGGAGTGATGGTGATAAGACACACCTGCAAAAGCAATCTTGACCCTGTCTTTGGGCTGGATGACTTAATAAAATTATTCAATGTTATCCTTTTGCATTCTTTAAAAACTGAACTCTTATTGGAAAAGAGGTAACATTTCACTTGTTCTTACAAACCTGTAAGGAAGTCTTTCATAGTAAGCCTTCTCCAGGGCAGCAAAGTGGTACCTTGGTTTGAGACTTGCAGCTAGATCAGATACTAACTTGGAGCCACATTTCTTAGTATCTATTTCTCCCTATAAAACAGAAACCAAGTTTTATTTATGAAAAACAACCAAGCTAAACCAAACAAACAAAACCCAAACCTGTGAGATTTCAGTGAAAATATATAGTTTTATAGAGAACCACAGAATGGAAATTTGGAGACTGACTACAGTCATCACCACTCCCTGGAAGTGGAAAACACCAAGTCAGAAGGACTTGATATCACCAACCAGAGAGTACTCATTTACTCCATTCTGTGTTCTTGGGCTTTTCATCCACTTGTTTCATCAATATGAGTTTGCCACAATTTCCTTCTCTTGGTCTAGTGAATTTAAGGCAGCCCAAAGTGAGTTTGGCAAACAGATGTCAAAATATTAAGACAGGTTTTGACCTCACACCCAGTGTCAAAGCCTTAAGGTACAAGTCAAGCAAATAGGAAAGTTTTGAGGCTTCCTTAAAAACCAAAATGTTATCCCACTCTCAGCCCTGAGATGTCAGTGCAAAACAGAACACAACCAACAAGCAGGCTTCAAATAATTTCCTTGGGTGAAGGTTCCAGTGGTGTTTTCATTTAATAGTGACTGAGAAATGAAGGGAAGGAAAAGGCCAAGGGCAAAGAGAAACTCAGAAAGTTCACTTTGTTGCCTCATTACCTTTGGTGAGAACACAGGGAAAGAGACTCTGACCTGGCAGGCACCTGTCACAGCCCTTCTTTGAGGCAATGTGACAGGCAATAACCCACCCTCGAGAAAGCACAGATGTCACAGAATTATGTGTGTAGGTTGGAAAAGACCTTCAAAATCACTGACTCCAACCATTAACCCTATCTTTAAAAAAAAAAATAGGGCCACAAGGATGTTCAGAGGGCTGGAGCACCTTTCCTATGAGGAGAGACTAAGGGAGTTGGGGCTGTTCAGTCTGGAGAGGAGAAGGCTCCAAAGTGACCTTATTGCAGCCTTCCAGTATCTTAAGGGGGCCTACAAGAAAAGTGGGGAGGGACATTTTAGAGTGTCAGGTAGATAGGACTGGGGGGAATGGAACAAAGCCAGAAATGAGTAGATTCAGATTGGATATTATGAAGAAGTTCTTCACCATGTGGGTGGTGAGACCCTGGAACGGGTTGCCCAGGGACGTGGTAGAAGTCTCATCTCTGGAGGTGTTTAAGGCCAGGCTGGATGAGGCTCTAGACAGCCTGACATAGTGTGAGGTGTCCCTATCCATGGCAGAGGGGCTGGAACTAGATGATCCCTATGGTCCCTTCCAACCCTGATTCTATGATTCCATCTTTCCAAGTCCACCACTAACTAAGCCATATTCTTAGGCACATCTACATGGCTTTTGGACACATCCAGGGATGATGAATCAGCCACCTCCCTGGGCAGCCTGTTTCAATCCTGGACAACCCTTTCAGCAACAGTTTTTTTTTCCTAATGTCCAGAATAAACCTCCCCAAGTGCAGATTAAGGCCATTCTCTCTTGTTCTATCCACCATCCATCAGCTTTCAGAGAGCTGGAGAGAGCAATGAGGTTTTGCCTCAGCCTCCTTTTCTCCAGGAACATTTTAAGTTCCCTGTTCTCTAGGCCCTTCATCATCCTCATTGCCCTTCTCTGGACACATTCCAGCACCTTGAAGTCCTTCTTGTACGAAAGTGCTCAAAACTCAACAAAATACTTGTAGTGCAGCTTCACCAATGCAGAGTACAGAGGGACGATCACCTCCCTGGTCCTGGTGGCCACACTATTTTTAATACAGGCCAGGATGCCGTTAGCCTTTGTGGCCACTTGGTCACATTGCTGGCTCATGTTCAGCCACTCCTCAGTCAGCTGCCTTCTCACCAGGCAGCCTTCCAGCTGCTCTTCCCCAAACCTGTGGCACTGCATTGGGCTTCTGTGGCCCAAGTGCAGGACCTGGCACTTGGCCTTACTGAGACTCATACAATTAACCTTGGTCCATCAATCTGATCTGCATAAGTCCCCCTGTAGACTCTCACTGTCCTCAAGCAGATCAATGCTCCCACCCAACCTGCTGTCATCCCCAGACTTACTGAGGGTGCACTCTATCTCCTCATAAAGTTATTGATAAAGATGTTAAACAGAAGTCTCAATACTGAGCCCTGAGGAACACCACTAGTGACCAGCCACCAGCAGGACCTAACTCTACTCCCCATCACTCTTTGGGCCCAGTATTTTACCCAGCAGATGGAACATCCATCCAAGCCAAGAGCCAGTTTGTCCAAGAGGATGCTGTGGGGAATCATGTCAAAGGCTTTACAGAAGTCCAGGTGCCTGACATCCACAACCTTTCCCTCATCCACTAAGTGGGGCACTTTGTCATAGAAAGGAGATCAGGTTCATCAAGCAGGACCTGCTTTTCATGACCCCATGCTGACTAGGCCTTGCTCCCTGGTTGTTCTGTATGTGGTGCAGGATGGCCCTTCAGATGATCTGCACCACTGACTCTGACTTTTCAAGCAGGGACAGCTGAAGCACAATGTAGTTTCACAGATCACCCTCACCACTGGTCCTGGGTTGATCAGTCTGAAAGGAGGATGAGGGGAGACCTCATTGCTCTCTAAAACTACCCAAAGATTGGGGTGAGGAGACAGCCTCTGCTCCTGGGTGTCAAGCCACAGGACCAGAAGAAATGGTTCCAAGCTGCACCAGGGGAGGTTCAGGCTGGATGCTAGGAAATATTTCTTCATAGAAAAGGTTCTCAAACTTCTGAACAGGCTGCCCAGGGCAGTGCTGGAGTCACCATCACTGGGGGTGTTTAAGCAGCCTGTGGGGCTGGTGCACTGCTGGGTGGAGTGAATCTTTGATTCTTCTCTGAAAAACCAGAACATCCCTTGTCCATTCTTTACTTTCAGATTTCTCAAGCACTTGGAGATGGCCCTATAACCCAATGTACCAGAGCAAGCAGAAAGGCTTTGTTAAATGCACCTGGAAATGCATCCTACCAGGAAACAGAACACTTACTGCACTGTTGCCAAAGGTCTCTGCACCTCTGGGCCAGGGGGATGTCAGCAATATATCCACACCTTTGAAGTTTGGGGTTGATAACAAAGAGGTTTTCAATTCTGCAACATCCTTTGCACTAAAACTGTAGGCAGGAGCTGGCTCTTGCTGGGCCTCCGTACCACTCAGGTATGCAATCTGCAGTCCAGAAGCACCACTGTAAAGACCTCGACGGCCTGCATTAATACACAGGCATGTACTTGAGATGTGGACATTGCAAGGAAACCCTTAGTCACATCAGAGCTAAGAAGCAAATTCAACAGTCCTGCCTTACTGCAAAGCTCTCCTTTTAGACAGGTGTGCCCACAAACTGCCATAAAGACATTTTATTGCAGTGGCTTACACCCAACCCTGCCTATACTGAAGCAGCTGTTCTCATTGATGTCCAACAGCAGGACTACAGGTTGCCCAGGGAGGTGGTTGGAGCTCTATCCCTAGCGATATTCAAGGTGAGGCTCAATAGGCCTCTGAACAACCTGATCTAGTTGAGGATGTCCCAGCTGACTGCAGGGGTGTGGGACTGGATGACCATTGGAGGTCCTTTCCAGCCCAGAAACATTCTATGACAAAGGGCAAGGGGTGCAAGCTGGAGCAGAGGAGGTCCCACGTGAACATAAGGAGAAACTTTGTCACTGTGTGGGTGACAAAACACTGCAGCAGACTATCACTATGTTCTGTGATTCTGTGACAACCCCTATTTTTGTGTCCTCATTGTTATCTTGCTTCCCCAAAATCAAGCCATATCAAGAGGTGGGTGTGAAGGCTGAATATAAAGTCAGCTGCAAATGCCTTTACTTGTACTCGGGTACCATTCTTTACTCAGGTACCATTCTGTAAAGAAACTATTTTTTTCTTTTAGCTTTGCTCCAGTTTCATGACCTTTAAAGACAACACTTCTTACCTCTGCTACTCCAGTACAGCCTCAGAGCATAGCAAAAATCACACTGCAAGTAGGAGATATCTCCAATATAAACATGGGCACACTATGGGAATAAGATAATCTGAAAGAATAGGCTCTTTCAACCACCCTTTCTTGCGGTTAGCAAGTTCAGTGTTAGAAAACCACCACAGGAAAAAAAAAAAAAGCAGGGAAGCAGGGTTATCTTTGACACTTAACATTATAGACTGTATCAGCCTTTTAACACCATGTTCAACTGCACTCTGAACCCCAGAAATGCCAGCTTAAAATTTCCTGGAGAAGAGCTCCACATGAAAGCACCCCATGGCAAATCCAGATCCCTTATCACAGATCCTGGGCACACTTACCTAAGTAAGTGATATTCTCAGCCAATTCGCAGCCACTGATGTCTGGAAAATAGCTTAGAGTCTCTGGGCCGTTAGCACCGAGCAGGTAGGTTGGAATTGGAGCTGAGGAAGAAAGCTACATGGCACTCACTCTGCTTGAATTCAAATACATTTGCACATTTGTTAACAAAGGCAGCAGGTCCCATCCATCCCTACTGACCCTAACAGGGCTCTCTGCAATCTTCTGAGAAGCAATAAGCACAGAATAAGAAACCGTCCTTCAGGATATGTTCCCGAGCCTGCTGTTTCCACAAATGCAGCAACACACTGGGGCAGGTGTGCGGAGAGCTCATGGCCTTGTTGCCACATAAACTTCTACATGCAGCTTCTCGGGCTACTCAGGCTGAGAAAATGTGGACTGCCCCAGGACCAAAATTTAAGGAAGTGACTGCGGGAACATAAGTGGAGCCGTAAGACACCCAGACCAGGAGAGAGAAAACTCTGACACCATCTGGCTGCATCCTGCATCTCTCCTGTGACAGCACACAGCACTAGCCAAATGACCCTTAATGGCCAAATCATGGCGGGGGGGGGACGGACACTTGGGCAAATGAATCTTTGTGTTTCCATGTCCAAGAATTCTGTTTTACAAGAAGTCCATCCTTCCTGTGTGAAATTTTCTTACCTGAGTTTAACTGCTCTAACATGATACCATTTAACTGCTCTTTCTGAATTCAGAACACTGTGTTGAGACAGCAAAGCAGGTCACAAAACAGTACAACCACCAGCACAATCACCAGCACCCATAGGGACAACACCTTCCTTACCTTTCTTGGCCCCTGTGTGATACTCTGCCCATTCTGTTTCTGAAGTTGAGCCAAAAAAATTCCCAACACATAAAAGCATCTAAAAACATCAGATAAAGTGAGAGTTACAACTGACCAAAGACACAACACTTGCACCCTCTTCTACTGATTCATCACAACTTTGTGACAGGCATCACAGAATCATAGAATCATACAATTGTCAGAGCTGGAAGGGACCTTAAGGATCATCTAGCTCCAGCAATCCTGCCATGAGCAGGGACACTTCACACTAGAACAGGTTGCCCAGAGCCACATCCAGCCTGGCCTTAAAAACCTCCAGGGATGAGGCTTCCACCACCTTCCTGGACAACCTGTTCCAGCATCTCACCACTCTCATGGTGAATAATTTCTTCCTAACATCCAATCTTAATCTAACCACTTCCAGTTTTGCTCCATATTCCCCACTCCTATTATTACCTCACACCCTAAAAAATCCCTCCCCATTTTTTTTGCAGCTCACTTCAGATACTGGAAGGCCACAATAAGGTCTCCTCGGAGCCTTCTCCTCTCCAGACTGAGTAACTCAAACTCTCTCAGTCTGTCTTTAAAATAAAGGTGTTCCAGCTCTCTGATCCATCCTCATGGCCCTTCTTTGGACATGCTCCAGCAAGCCTATATCCTTCTTGTAACAGGGGCTCCAGAACTGGACTTCAACACATTTTGTATTCTATAGTCAAAAGGTTCCCCCATGTTTATCTGTGCCTAAAACTAAATGCATAACAGCAGCATTGACGACAAAAAGACTGGTGCTTTCTCTGCCCACAAACTGCAGCTCTGCCCAACACTCTGGGGCCAGACAAGGACTGCCGAAGGGATGCTAAGCCTTCTGCACCAGTCCATTCGTACCTCGAGGAACAAGCAGAGTCTCACCACCCCAGAGGGGGCACAGGCCAACCGAACATCCTCAGCGCAACCCCAACACCCCCCGCCCAACGCGAATCCCACCCAGACCATTTTCACCCGTCTCTCTGAACCTCGGGGTACGAGAACCCCACAAACAGCCCCATTCGCCTTCACCAGGTACTTCCCTCCTTATGGACACCCCTCGAGCACCGTTTCCTCCGCTGGCCCTCATAGACTCACGTCGAAGCGGCCGCTCTTGCCCTGGATAGCCTTGACCCGCCCGAAAAGGGCCTCCAGCCGTCCCTCCACGTCGCCACACGCCAACCTGCGGGACACCGAGAGTCAGCGGCCGGCGCGGCACAGTTCAGCTCAGTTGCCCGCCGCGCCTCACAGCTCTTCTCTCCCACAGCCCGCCCAGTGCCTCCCGGTCTCGTCCCGTTACACTCACACACGCAGAGGCGAAGCTGCCATCGCGGAAACGCGAGCGCGGAGCCGTGTCACCGCCCTCAGCCCCTACCGCTTCCGGTGCGCCGGCCAAAGCGCTCCGCTGCCGCTCACACCGAGCATTGGCGGTCCGTCAGCGGCCCCCGCCGGCACCTACCCTGAAAACCATTTCTAGACACAGGAAAAAGAGGAAAGTGATGAAGAATAGCCTGTGTCAATTTGCCAGGGGGAATTCCCGTGTCCCCTCTGATTGCCTTCTGAAGAGAGGGGACAACATGTACCCTCAGGCAGCTGGGAAGTGCTAGAAAACTGAGAGGACACCAGAATAGGATGCGTACTGTTATCCGGAGAGGACCCCTACAGGCTGCAGAGCTGGGCTGAGAGTGACCTAAGTGAAGTTCAACCAACGGAAGTGCGATTACTTTCTCATGGGGAAAGCATTGCCCCATGCACCGCGACGCCACAGAATCACAGAAGGGACCTCCCGAGATCACCCAATCCAGCCCCTCTGCCAGAGCAGGATCACACAGGGAGGTCACACAGGAACGTGTCCAGGCGGTTTGAGTCTTCAGAGGAGGAGACTCCACAACCTCTCTGGGCAGCCTACTCCAGCCTCCAGCACCCACACAGTGACAAAGTTTCTCCTCCTGTTCCCGTGGCACTTCTGCTCTAGCTTGCTCCCAGTGTCCCTTGTGCTGTCTTTGGCCATCCCTGGGCAGAGCCTGGCTGCATCCTCCCGACACTGCCCTGCACATCTTTATCACCAGGAATAAGGGTTGTGAGAAACAGGCTCACTCTTTTTAAGAATTTCACGGAGGGACAAATTCTACAAAGACGTGCACTTAGAGCGCTGGAGTACTTGCCTTCCTCCACTGGGGCTTTTGTAACCTGCCCTTGTTACAGAACTCCTTCCTGCACAATCACCTGATTGGTTCAAGAACAAAGAACCCTGCCTCCAACACAACCAATTCACCCACTGCAGCCTCAGCTCTCTCCTGCGCATGTCCACCGATAGACTTTTTGGTGGTTGGTGGACCAGCAAGGTTGAACTTTTGATCCCGAGTGCTGCTATGTTAGTGAGGGGTACCACACAGACTCCACAAGATTCAATATGAATCCTACTGGATTCATTTATTGTTCGTTGTGACTCCATTTCTATAGTCTAGAGCATAGACCACACACCTACACGTTAGCATAATCCAGACAAGATTAACCCAGTCATTTACATACATCACGTCTTGTTTTCCTCATTAACCAGGTGTCCCACCATCTCTTCTCCCCTGTGGGAGACATTCTAAAGCCATGGGAATCAAGGTCAAAATGCTCAGCCTGGTTGATATTCCTTTTCACATTGCATTCTCACAACTCTTCTCTTGTATGCTCTTCTCTACAGTTCTCTGCAGTCTCTGCACAGAGTAGGCAGGTGGTGGCTGTGCCTGAGCAGGCTGCTTGCTGCCCCTTGCTCTCTCTTCTTTCCTGCTCTGTGCTTCTGCCTGCACTGAGGTCATCTCTCCTGCCTGAGCAGCAGCAAGAGCAGAGGCAGGGATCATTGTGAGGGAAGCTCAGAACAAAACCCCAACAAATTCCCCTGCTTTGGCCTCCATTTGGAGTGCAATTCTTAGCTTTTCAGTTACCAAATGCTGCCAAGCTCCCTAGCTGGCCTCACCTTGCTCCAAGCCTGGCAGAGCTCTGCTGCCCTGACAGCATCACAAAGTGATGCTGGCAGTCACCAGGACAGATAAGGACTGCCCCACAGAACCTGAGCCCCACTGGAGCAGTGTCCCCAGCTGTCCTACTCACCAGCTGTGCTCCAGCCTGTTCCAGCTCTGACAGCTTCTGCTGAAGCTCCAGCAGCTGCTTTTCCTTCACAAGCAGTTGCTGCCTCAGCAGCTACTGCTGGCTCAGTGTCTTTGAGATCACAGGAGGAACTGGAGCAGAGGCACCAGAGGGGGCGGAGGGAGATGCAGTGGATTCCTCAGGCTGAAAACAGAACAAAACCTCTTACACTGAAACTCCTGATGGAATCAGGGAACCATGGAACTGTTTGGGCTACAAACAGCCACCCAGGGCACCGAGCCCAACCCTCAGCCTAACAGCCTGTGGCCATGAAGCAGTCAGCAAACTCCATCTCCCTTAACTGTTCCCAGGGGCCAGCACTGACCTCACTCTGTGTAGCTGTTAGAAGCTGCATTTGTAACACACAACAGAACTGAACCATTGCAAACCTTTGCCCCCCACTAGAATTTGTCATTGTGACAGGAGGAGGTCACCAAACAGAAATTCATCAATGTCCAATCTCCAGAGCACGGGTTTGAAATGCACAAACCAAACCCATCCAGTAGTCTGAATTCAAGAGTGTGTCTGCCTCCCACACACGGCGCAAGGCCTGCACTGTCAGCTGCACCATCAGACCCATCTGTGAGCCACAGACCAAACCTCCCTCTGTAGGGTCAATGCCCACTTTGTTTCTTCAGTCAGTTTGGATTCTCTTGGGTTAGTTAGAAGCCAAGTAAAATTGACTTCCCCTCAGAACTTTAGAGTTCAGCTGAAGAAGAACTGACAACCACCTGAGGATGAAGTCTCTGCAGCTGCCCTAATGCAGTCTCCCAGTGCAGCCACTGAGTGCTGGCTGTGGGGATGGCTGTGGCTGCACTGTTAGGATGCTACAGCAGACAGAGAACAGTCTGGAAAGTTTGGAGATTCCTTTGAAGAGCAGCAGCAACTCCAACACAAAGAATGAATCCTCAGCCCATGGCGGAGGGCCTTGTACAACTGTCATAAGAAGCACCAAGTTCACTGCCGAGGGAGAAAAAAAGGCTGAGCAAAACGTTCTGACTCCAGGAAGTATCTGAATGGTCCCAAGGCAGAGGGACCTGGCACTGCCTGGCAACACCACCTGTGGGGATAGCAGTGCTGGGATTTTGCTGCTGCCTTCCACACAGCCAGGTCAGCATCAGAGGTGACTGCTGATGTGCACATTTAATTAATATGCATTAATTAAGTGGTTCTGGTTAGCTCAGCAGACACTTAACCTATAAGACTGTGCACAGGGCCCTTTTCCTCTCCTAGCACTTGTCTCAAATTCCAGCCCACCAGGACAGAAGCAGCCACTCACTCCTCACAGCTCCAGTGCTCACTGTGCACACCAGAATTGAAGTAAGTCAGACAAATCCAACTACAGGAGGGACAGAAATCCACGAGGAACTGATTCCCAGTCTCTTCCTAGCACAAGAACTATTTACTCGTATTAAATCAGGAATTCATAACTCCTTCAGCTGTACATTACAAGAAGTCAATCCAGGTGAGCTCTGGATACCCAAACTCCTGTCAGTAAAATCCTGCCTGGCCAGGACAGTTGCAGACTTGTATGACCCAAGGCAAGACTCTGCATCCTGCTGCTCCACTATGGTTCCCCTGGGTGAGAGCAGCAGGGACAACCTCCCACAGCACAGAGCCTGGACAGGGATTTAGCAAAGCCAATTAATGGTGATGGTTCAGCACCCAACAGAACCCAACCCTGGGTACAGAATTATTCCCCAGTGTGATGGTTTGAGTGTTACCTGCCCCCCCCCCACTTTAGAAATACCCAACTAGACTCAGCTGGCTCCGGGAATATAAATGAAGCTATTTATTTACAGCTAGCACAATATACAAGCAGATATTTACAGTATATAGTTATATACAGAAATATACAAAAATATACAACTGCTGTTTCCTTATCAGGGTCTATTGTGGGAGAATTCTCCCGCAGCAGGACATGAGCTGTAAACATGAGAACTCGTGCTGGGAGATGTCCTTGAGCATTGCTGGCTCAGGAAGCTAGGCTGTGGACAAGTGAACAATGCATGCACGCCTGCAGGGGGCTGGGCCTGACAGCCCCCTGGGGCAGACACAGCTACAGGGGGCTGATCCTGTCAGCTCCCTGGGGTGGACACTGCGGGTTGTTATTGACACAGGACAACCTATCTGCACCTTGCACGTGGCTCTGGGCCAATCTGTACTGCCCACTTGTGCCAGCCCCAAACTGATTGTACACACCTTCTCTGAGCACTATTTAAGAAGCTTCACTGCCCTAATAAAGTGTGCTGCTGCATAGAAGCTGCTGAATCAACTCCTCAGTACCCCAATCTTGCCTCTCACCAGCCTCCGGACTCTGACAAATGGCACCCGAACAGACTGATTGAACCACCATATTGCTGCATGGCCACGTGTTGAGGCCTGCATCCGGACTATCGAGAGGCCTCCAGGCCGTGATTGACAAAGCTCTAAGCCTGTCCGTTAGGCCGCTAGGGCCCCGATAAGGGGCTGACACATTACTTCACCTCCACATGGTACGGAGCTGGCAGAGATGGGAGGGATCAGATGCTAGGACACCCCCTGGTGGGAAAACCACTTTTATTCCTTTTCTTTCTTGGGCAACCCGGTACTAGATCGGAGACAGGCTGTTGGATCCAGCAATTACTACAAAATAGGACTATTAAACACAGGGGACAGTTACTGTGAAGACAGGTGTGACCATACAGATGGGCGCCTTCCAGAAGTGTAATGGCCGTAGAGACGGGGCCTTCTGGAAGCAGCTGTTGCCGTAAAACAGCAGCCCCACCCCCCCACCTCGCTTTTGGAGCAATGGTGGCCAGTGGAAGCAACAAGTTTTTCAGTTTAAACTCTTTCTTAGAACTACTACAGCCTTGCATATGAACTGACTTGCTGGGCGTCGCTAATAACCTGCTCAGGTACTCTGCTGAGAACCCTGATGGTCCAGTTCACCATCTGGAGGTGCAGGCCCCGTGCCCCCATGCCCCCACTGATCATATCCACAGGAAAACACCAAAGAGACACCAAAGAGACAGAGGGACAAACAGCGGAGACTCTGGAGGATGGGGGTTGGTAGAGCAGCTCAAGCGGCGAGTTGTCTGGGAGTGCGAGCCACACACCCCACAACCCCCCCCCCCCCACTTTTGGAGTCTTGCCGCTGGCAGAGTGCCCCCCCTGCCTGCGGAGCTCAGCGGAGCCCATTCCCCCCCAGCTTACAGATTGGCGATCGGCGAAGCGGTCGCCTGCCCCCCCCCGCTTGCGGTTCTATTGTCGATTTCATGCCCTCCGCTCTCCCCCCTGCCACTTGCGGTTCTATTGTCGATTTCATGACACACACACACCACCCCCACCCCCCCCTTCGCTTGCAATGTTGGAGAACGGTGCTGGCTCTGCGGGACACAAGCACCCTTCCTCCCTCTCCCTCCTCCTTCCCCGCGGGACTGGGAGGCCCTCCCCCGACTCCCTCCCCTGGCACGTGGTCAGCACGGCCCACCTACACCCCTCCCTCCCCTGACATGGAGTCAGGCAGCTTTATTCTTAAAGTGACAGATTCATATTTTTGTATCTTGCTAACTATATGAGGATTGATGTCAATGCTGTTTCTATCCTTTTGATTGTACTGGATCTTAGAGGTTAGGAGTTTACTGACTAGGATGTTAAAGGATTACTAATTGTATCAGAATTTCTAGGAGGATCTTATTTTCCCCTCTGTTCTGATTCTGACTTTGCTGTGGTACCACATTTGTTGATTTTTCTTTGCTTTTTCTTCTATTTCCTTCATTTCCTAGATCTTTAAGTTGCTAAGATAATATAGTTAAGGGTAAGAGTTTGTAATACGCCAATTGTGGGATCTTAGGATATAGGGATATCATGGGATGTTTTTTCTTGTTTTTTTTTTCTGTATATCTAGGTATCACTGGGATTAAAAAAAAAAGGAGGGGAAAAGGGGGTATAAAGACAAGGAAGGAGTACGAAGAAAGTCTGCAGTTTCTTTAGACACATCACACAGACGAGATCAATGGATTTGTTAGCCTAGGCACTGAATATGTTTGCATTTGTCTTTGTTTGTGTTTGATCACTTGTCTTTACAGGCCTTAAGATGGAGACCAGCTTGTTATGACCAGCCTGTTTTTCTTAAGTGAGCAGAAATCCTGCTCAGATGGCAGAGTTGTGGCAAAATCTTGAGAGGAGTATTGAAATGATGATTACATGTGTATGGATTGTAAGGTTTTGATCATGGTTACTGAATTTGGATATTTTTATGAGTTTTCAGTGATTCTGGTTTAATGGAATAGGTAATAGCAAAATGGAGATTAAGTGTAGCACCTGTTGTAAAGGCCAAGGCCCACTTAATTGGCATAGATGGCAATGTGGTTCTTGCCTCTTTGCAAGGGCTCTGCAAATAGATGGGAAACACTGCCTAAAATTTTTTAAAATAAATACAGAACTGTGGGGAAAGGCCTAATAGGAAGCCTGAAGGTAACATCTAGGGCATATCTTTGTATCATATTTAGAAGCTAGTAGTTCTTAAGCACAATAGACAGATGCAGCTCATAGCTAAGGAGTGTGATGAAAACATCAAGATTTCTGAGAATTATGGAGTGAATCCAGAACTGTGGGAGTCTGAGGAGAAATATTGGACAGCTGATTCATCTGCAACTCTACAACATCGACTGCCACACAGAACCAACAAAGACGTGGTGCATATGCACATATGGCACAAGTTGGCAGTACAGATTGGGCCAGAGCCACATACAAGGTGCAGATAGGTTGCCCTGTGTCAATAACAACCCACAGTATCCACCCCAGGGGTCTGGCAGGCTCAGCCCCCTGTAGCTGTGTCCGCCCCAGGGGGCCATCAGGCCCAGCCCCCTGCAGGTGTGCGTGGGTTGCTCATTGTAGCTTCCAGCTCAAGGACATCTCCCAGCATGAGTTCTCATGTTTACAGCTCATGTCCTTCTGCGGGAGAATTCTCCCACACACTTGTGCCAGCCCCAAACTGATTGTACACACCTTCTCTGAGCACTATTTAAGAAGCTTCACTGCCCTAATAAAGTGTACTGCTGCATAGAAGCTGCTGAGCCAACTTATCAGTACCCCAATCTCGCCTCTCACCAGTCTCCTGCCTCTGACAGTCCATAATCTAATGCCTCTCACTAAAATATCCCACCAAGACTAAAACTACACATGCATCATTCTACTGCTTGCTAGGAGACTCATGTATTGGAAAAAGACATTTTTACTCCTAAGTCCTTTCCTTTAAAACACCCTATTTTCACTTTTGTTCCTATTCAAATGATAAAACAGTTTAGAAAATGCATGCATTCCAATTATAACACTGGCCAGGAATGTGCTAGGCTTGACTAGCCTGCACCATTCTACTCCTATCTACAAGCCACACACATTGGCAAAAGAAATTGTCTCCTAGGTTGTTTCCTTTCAAACCTCCCATGTTCACTGTTCTTGCAATTCAGGCCAGAACTGAAGCTGCTGCGAAAATGCACCCAGTTGCCCTTGGAATTCTGGCCTTTCTAGGAGCCTCACACATGGGCAAAGAATTTTTTTCCTAGGTAATTTCTTTTTAAACCCCCTACATTCACTCTTCTTGCTATTCAGGCCAGAAGGAAAGCTGCTGAGAAAATGCACCCAGCTACCTGTGGAACTCTGGCCAGTGACAGGCTAGGCTGGAATAGCCTGCACCATTCTACACCTTTCTAGGAGCCTCACACATTGGCAAAAGAAATTTTCTCCTAGGTGGTTTCCTTTTAAACCACCACATGTTCACTTTGGTTGCTGTCCAGACCAGGACAAAAAAGTGTTTAGAAAATGGAATCATTCCCCTCATAATTCCAGCCAGGAATGGCCTAGTCGTGAATAGAATGCACCCTTCTCCTCCTTCCTAGCAGCCTCACACATTGGCAAAAGAAATTTTCGCATAGGTAATTTCCTTTTAAACCACCACATGTTCACTTTGGTTGCTGTCCGGACCAGGACAAAAACTGTTTAGAAAATGAAACCATTCCCCTTATAAGTGCAAGCAGGAATGGCCTAGGCATGAATTCTACTCCTTTATAGGAGCCTCACATGTTAACAAAGAAATTTTCTCCTAGGTTGTTTCCTTTTAAACTCCTGCACGTTCACTTGAGTTGCTGTGGGGACTAGTGCAAAAGCTGGTTAGAAAATGTACCCTTTCCCCTTATAACTCCACTCAGGAATGGCCTAGGCTTGAAAAGAATGAACCCTTCTGCTGGTGTTGCACCCCAGAGTAACAATTCGAGCACCAATATGGTTATATGATTGTTCTCCAAATCTATCTTTTATTACAGTTATACAGTGACTTATATGCTAACTTGGAAGAGGCACGCATAGCTAGCTTAGTTAGTATTGATACATGTGGAAGGTACAGATAGGCTAAGCTTATACAAACAACTTGCAGGGTCAGCTTTCTGCGGCCAGCAGACCCTGGCACCTGCAGCTGCATGTGGGGGTATGCTTCACCATCTTAGTTCCTGCCTCTGGGATGGGCTCAAGGACACTCCGCAGCACAGGTTGTTAATTTTTATCAATTCATGTCCTCTGTAGGCAAGAGCCTCACACATTGCCAAAAGAAATTTTCTCATAGGTCATTTCCTCCTGGCCTGCATCGGGAATGGTGTGGTCAGCAGGAACAGAGAGGTCATTCTGCCCCTGTACTCTGCACTGGTTAGACCACACCTTGAGTACTGTGTTCAGTTCTTGTTGGAGGACGGAGACCGGTGCGGCGAGAGATCGGGGCACTGAGAGTCGACTCTGTGGCTTCTGCGCAGCAGTGCAATTTATTAGGGCGATGCAGCGACCTTTATAGCCCCCAAAGGGGGTGTAGACAACTAACTTAGCTCAAGATTGGTACAAGTGGAGGGTACAGATTGGCTCCAGGTTAAGTGTAAGGCAGAGATAGGTTAACTTACAGTAAACACCTTAAGGATCCCACCCAGGGGGGGTGGCCAGAGTCAGCCCCCAGGGCCGTGCCCACCCCGTAGGCGGGCAGATTCCACCCCCTGACAGCTGTGCGTGGGTTGCTCATAGTCGCAGGCTCAGGCCCCTGGGAGCCTCAAGGCTCCAAGGACACTTCTCATCACAGGGTCTGATGTTTACCTTTCATGCTCCGCTGCGGGAGGAAGCTTCCCACAGTACCCCCTTCTTTTCTTTTGAGCAACCCACATTTGATTTTAAACGAGCTGTGCTCAGTGGGAGCGCAGGTCAATGGTGTTAAAGTAAAGAGTATACATTCGTTAAGAATTTTGCTAGTGACAACAATCTGGCAAACCAGCCACCCAAGCTTAGCTAATGATCCCAAAAGCTATTTCTGCAAGCGACAGCGAGTCAAATGTTCAAAAACCCAAAAGTCCAGACGAACATCACAGCTTCTGGAGGGTGCAAGTCTGTCACGTCTTCATTAGCTCACTGTGGTAGCTGATGTTGTGGGCGAGTGAATTGTTCAGTATCTCTCCATAGCTTTAAGTTCACTTCATACTTTTCAGAGATCTTGATGTTCCCAGTGCAGTCCTCGGCTATGAGCTGCATCTGACGATTGTGCTTAAGAACTACCAACCCCCAAATACAATACAAGAGTGCGTCTTAGATGTTGCTTTCAGGCTATTCTGCTTAGGCCTTTTCCCACAGCTCTCGATTCACTTCAAGAATTTGGAGCAGTGTTTTTTCAGCCCTTGCAGGGCCCTTGCAAGAGATAAAGAAATCACTTTGCCATCTTATGCCAATTTTAAGTGGGCTTTGGCCTTCACCAAAGGGACCAGACCGAATCTATTCCATTAAGCTACAATCATTGAAGCTCATGAAAATACCCAAATTCATTAGCCAAGATCCAATGCCTTATAATCCAAATACTCATGATCATCATCTCTATGACTCTCCCAAGATCTTACCACAATTCTGCCATCTCAGCAAGATTTTCTGCTCACTTCATGAAAGGACAAACCAATCATATTCAAGTTGGTATCCACCTTAGGGCCTGTACAGACAGGTGATAAAGCATAATACGAACATATTCAATACCTAAGCTGATAAATCCACTGATCTTACTTGTATGATGTGTCCAAAAAGGCTGTAGTGTTTCTCCATGCCTTTCTTCTTATTTTACTAGCTCCTCTTCCACCTCGCCCCCTTTTCCTCTTTTTTTTTTTTTTTTCAATTTATATAAAAGACAAAATTCTACATTTCTATACGTTAAAGAAAAAAAAAATCATATAACTATAATACTGTCTTAACTTATAAGCCTAGTAGAAAAGGAAAAGAAAAAAGGCGTGTGAGTGAGTGTGTAAAAGAGAATATGGTACCATATTATCTTTAGTATAGAAAAAGTGAGTAGGGACTTATAAGTATAAAATATGATGCCTTACCATAGTATATCAGTATAACATCTATCAAAAGCTAATTATGCTCTATCATGATTGCCTAAGAATTACTGCATTATTAACATTATCCTAAAAATCCAATATTATTAATAAGCATCAGTACCTTATCCAACAAATGTCCAAAATACAAAATATATTATAATTAAAGTCAAAAACAACGGTAAAATTCCAGAGTCCAACATAGTCATCAAGACCCCAGTCTATATCTAGAGAAATCAACCAGGCTGTGTTTGCTGTCTATCCGGCTTCCGCGGCGGAAGTCCAACTCGGGCCCGCTGCAGCCGGGGAGGTGGGTCGGAATGTAGCAGAAGGAGTTTGCGCCGGACGTGGCGAGATGGTAGCGGAAGCCGGGAGTGGGGAAAACGGACCACTGTAGGGCGGTGGCGCTGGGAGCAGGGGGGCAGACGGCTGCACCGGAACAGCAGGGATGGTGGGAATGTTTTGGGGAATTGGTGCCGCTGGCATCGGGGGTGCTGGTGGCTGCACTGGAACGGCAGGAACGTCGGGAACGTCTTGAGGGAGTGGCGTCGGTTGTTGAGGCAGCGCAGGGTATAACGAAGGGTCCTGAGCCGGCGGCGCCGGCTGCATCGGGACGTCCTGCTGAGGCGGTGCTGGTTGCTGAGGCGCTGCCGGCTGCGTCGGAGTGTCTGGAGTTGGTGGCACCGGTTGCTGAGGCGCTGCCGGCTGCGTCGGAGTGTTTGGAGTTGGTGGCACTGGTTGCTGAGGCGCCGCCGGCTGCGTCGGAGTGTTTGAAGTTGGCGGCACCGGTTGCATCGGCACTGCGGACAGCATTGGAACAGTAGATGCACTGGGGAGAGTCATCAAAGGCACCACCGTGCCTGGAGAAATTTTCAGGTTGGAAAAGAGAGAGCTAGCTGGCGTAACCATTGCCTCTAGTGGTCTCTCCCCCCGAGTGTCCAAGCCGTCAGCAAGCCGTGCCGCTGCTGTAGCTGCAAGGGTCTGTTCCAGTCTGTATTTCTTCAAGCAATTAATGACATCACGCCATTGCTTTTGTACGCTTTTGGCTGTTTTGTCACCGTCAATAGCCTGGTCAAAAATAGTATCACCACAGCAGCGCCATTCAGATTCATCAAAAGGAGAGTCTGAAGTTTGAAAGTGTCCTCTTACTAGTCCATATGCTACTAAGGAAGTCAATTTTTTCTTTGACATGGAAACTCCTCGCTTTTCCAAAAAGTTCAAGAGGAGAGAAATTGCTACTTGTTTATCCAAAAGTGCTTGCGTGGTCGGTTCGCCAGCTCCCCAAAGGGAGTCACCAATACTTTGAAAAAACCGCGGAAGAAGGGAGGGGCAGCTGGGAGGTTCCATGGTAACGGCAAGGTTCCGTAAGCGCGCGGAAGAAGAGAGAAAAGAAAAAAAAAAAGGAAAGAAGGAAAAAAAAAGGGGGGGGGGGGGTGTGTGGGTGGTGTGTTCGCCTTCCGGCGGCAACTGCCCTGGGGGGATCTGACTATGCACGATCACTGCCCCCAGAAGTGCCCATCTATATGGTCGCACCTGTCGTCACACCAGCTGCCGTTATTAAAATTTGCCCCCATATTTATGAGCGGCGACTTTTTTTTTTTTTTTTTTTTTTTATTTTAATAAACGCCTATCTATATAGGCCGTCCGTGTCGGCAGACACCTATCCCTTGGTTAGTAACGGGTTTAACGAGGGGGAAAAAAAAGAAAAAAGGGAAAAAAAAAAGGAAAAACAGAAAGAAAGAAAAAAGGAAAAAAGAGAAAAAAAAAGGAGACGTGTTTCCCCAGCAGGGGGTATAGTAGCGTCCGATCTCTTGCGTTTCCACCAGCTCCTTTTATGTGGAAGCCTCTATGTACTTCGTGGCCGGAGGAGGGGGAGAGGGGGGAAGCGGCCTGGCGGTATCTTTGCGGCCTGGCAGTGGGGGGGGGGGAGAGGCCTGGCGGTTTCTTCGTGGCCTGGCGGTGGGGGGGGAGAGAGGCCTGGTGGTTTCTTCGCGGCCTGGCGGTGGGGGGGGGGAGAGGCCTGGTGGTTTCTTTGCGGCCTGGCGGTGGGGGGGGGGGAGAGGCCTGGTGGTTTCTTCGCGGCCTGGCGGTGGGGGGGGGGAGAGGCCTGGTGGTTTCTTCGCGGCCTGGCGGTGGGGGGGGGGAGAGAGGCCTGGCGGTTTCTTCGCGGCCTGGCGGTGGGGGGGGGGGGGGAGAGGCCTAGCTGGCGCTGCCGGCGGCGGCAAGTGGCCCGGGGTGCGGGTCGGAATGTACCTGGTCGCGTAGTCGTTCGGAGGTTCAATCGGTGTGTTCGGGCGCCATCTGTTGGAGGACGGAGACCGGTGCGGCGAGAGATCGGGGCACTGAGAGTCGACTCTGTGGCTTCTGCGCAGCAGTGCAATTTATTAGGGCGATGCAGCGACCTTTATAGCCCCCAAAGGGGGTGTAGACAACTAACTTAGCTCAAGATTGGTACAAGTGGAGGGTACAGATTGGCTCCAGGTTAAGTGTAAGGCAGAGATAGGTTAACTTACAGTAAACACCTTAAGGATCCCACCCAGGGGGGGTGGCCAGAGTCAGCCCCCTGGGCCGTGCCCACCCCATAGGCGGGCAGATTCCACCCCCTGACAGCTGTGCGTGGGTTGCTCATAGTCGCAGGCTCAGGCCCCTGGGAGCCTCAAGGCTCCAAGGACACTTCTCATCACAGGGTCTGATGTTTACCTTTCATGCTCCGCTGCGGGAGGAAGCTTCCCACAAGTTCTGGGCCCCCCAGTTTAGGAAGGACACTGAGATGCTTGAGCGTGTCCAGAGAAGGGCGATGAGGCTGGTGAGAGGCCTCAAGCACAAGCCCTACGAGGAGAGGCTGAGGGAGCTGGGATTGTTTAACCTGGAGAAGAGGAGGCTCAGGGGTGACCTTATTGCTGTCTACAACTACCTGAGGGGTGGTTGTGGCCAGGGGGAGGTTACTCTCTTCTCTCAGGTGGCCAGCACCAGAACAAGAGGACAGAGCCTCAGGCTGTGCCAGGGAAAATTTAGGCTCAAGGTGAGAAGAAAGTTCTTCACTGAGAGAGTCATTGGCTACTGGAATGGGCTGCCTGGGGAGGTGGTGGAGTCGTCGTCCCTGGGGCAGTTCAAGGCAAGGTTGGACGTGGCACTTGGTGCCATGGTCTACCCTTGAGCTCTGTGAGGTCTCTTCCAACCTTGGTGATACTGTGATACTGTGATACTGTGATGTTCACTTCGGTTGTTGTTTGGACCAGTACAAAAACTATTTAGAAAATGCAACCATTCCCCTTATAACTCCAGCCAGGAATGGACTAATTATGAATAGCATGCACCATTCTACTCCTTTCTAGGAGCCTTATTGGAGAAAGAAATTTGGTGCTAGGTCGTCTCCTTATTAAAAAAACATTTTCAATTTTCTTGTGATTTGGACATGAACTAAACCTGTTCAGAAAGTACTCTGCTCCACTTATTACTCTGGGCAGGAATGTGATAGGCATGAATAGGATGCATCACCCACTCCTTTCTAGGAGCCTCACACATTGGAGAAAGAAATTTGCTCCTAGTTCATTTCCTTAAAAACCCCCCATATTCACTTTTCTTGCTGTTTGGAAGAGGACAAAGACTGTTCAGAAAATACATCCATTCCCCTTATAATGCTGGGCAGGAATGTGATAGCCCTGAATAGGAGGCATCATTTTGATCCATTGTAGGAGCCTCAGAAATTGTGAAATGAAATTTGGTGCTAGGTCATTTCCTTAAAACCCTGCCATTTTCATGTTTCTTGCTATTGGGCCTGGAACAAGAGCTGATCAGAAAATGCATTAATTCCACTTATTAGTCTGGACAGGAATGTGATACGCACAAATACGATGCATCATTCTGCTACTTTCTAGCTGCCTCACACTTTGGAGAAAGAAATTTGCTCATAAGTAATTTCCTTAAAACTCCCCAATTTTCAATTTTCCTGCTATTTGGACGAGAACAATACCTGTTGAGAAAATGCATCCATTCCCCTTATATCTCTGGGTAGGAATGTGATAAGCTTGAATAGGATACATCATTCTGCTCCTTTCTAGGAGCCTCAAACACCTTGGAGAAAGAAATTTCCTCCTAGGTCATTTCCTTAAAAAAAAAAAAAAAAATCACTTTTCATTCTATTTGGATGAGAACAAAACCTGTTCAGAAAGTGCATTCATTCCCCTTATATCACTGAGCAGGAACGTGATAGGCTTGAATAGGTTGCATCATCCTGTTCCTTTTGCGAAGCCTCTCACATTGCAGAAAGAAATTTGCTCCGAAGTAATTCCCTTAGAAAAAAAACATTTTCACTTTTCCTGCTATTTGAACGAGACCAAAAACTTTTCAGAAAATGCATTCATTGCCCTTATAACTCTGAGCAGAAAAGTTCTAGGATGGAATAGGTTGCATCATTCTGCATATTTCTAGAGGCCTGTAGCATTGGAGAAAGAAATTTGTTTTCTTCACATCCCCGTATTTTCACTTTTCTTGCTCTTTGAAGGTCAACAAAACCTGCTCAGAAAATGCATTCATTTCCCTTAAATCTTTGAGCAGGAAAGCGATAGGCTTGAATAGGATGCATCATTCTTTATATTTCTAGGAGCTTTGTGCATTGGAGAAAGAAATTTGCTCCCAGGTCGTTTCCTTAAAAAAAAAACTAGTGACCAATTTTGTTGGTATTTGGACGTGAACAAAACCTGGTCAGAAAATGCACTCATTCTCCTTATAACTTTGAGTAAGAAAGTGATACGCTTGAATAGTATGCATCATTCTGCATCTTTCTAGCAGGTTCTCTCATTTGAGAAAGAAATTTGCTCCTGGATGGTTTCCTTAAAAAACTCTGATTTTTCAATTTTCATGCCCTTAGAAGGTCAACAAAACCTGTTCAGAAAACACATTCATTCCCCTAATAAATCTGAGGAAGAAAGTGATAGGCTTGAATAGGATGCATCATTATTTATATTTCCAGAGGCCTCTCACATTGGAGAAAGAAATTTGCTCCTAGGTTGTTTCATTTAAAACACCGAATGTCCCCTTTTGATGCTATTTGGATGAGAACAAAACCTGTTCAGAAAATGCATTCTTTCCCCTTTTAACTCCTAGCAGGAATGTAATAGGCTTGAATAGGATGTATCATTCTGCATCTTTCTGGGAGTTTCTCATTTTGGAGAAAGAAATTTGCACCCATATTGTTTCCTTAAAATAAAAATCCCCATTTTCACTATTCTTGCTATTTGGACATGAACAAAACCTGTTCAGAAAATGCATTAATTTACCTTATATCTATGAGCAGGAAAGTGATAGGTTTGAATAGGATGCATCATTCTTTATATTTCCAGGAGCCTCTCACATTGCCAAAAGAAATATATTCCTAGGTTGTTTACATTAAAACTCCACTGTCCGCTTTTAATGCTGTTTGGATGTGAAATAAACCTGTTCAGAAAATGCATCAATTCCCCTTAAAACACTGAGCAGGAAAGGGAATAGGCTTGAATAGAATGCATCATTGTGCTCTTTTCATGAAGCCTTCCACAATGGAGAAAAAAAAAATTGAACTTGGTCGTTTCATTTGAAGCTCTCAATTTTCACATTTCTTGCTATTTAGATGAGAACCAAACCTGTTCAGAAAATACATTAATTCCCCTTATAACTCCTAACAGGAAAGACATAGGCTTGAATAAGATGTATCATACTCATCTATTTGTGAAGCCTCACACACTGGAGAAAGGCTGCATGTATCTAGCATCCTCTCGCATAGGAGAAAGGAATTTCCTCCGATGTTCTTAACTTAAAACCCAACACAATTTCACTTTTCTTGCTATTAAGACGAGAAAGAAAACCTGTTCAGAAAATTCATTCCTTCCCCTTATATCTATTAGCAGGAAAGTGATAAGCTCGCATGGAATGCATCATTCGGCCTTTTCTAAACTGCATTTGTATTGGTGCGCAAGTCAGCTACTTTCAAAATGTGTTTCTGCTTCAAAGGAAAGGAGCTAGGAGAACGTTTCTTTTGCCAGCATGTGAAGCTGCTGAAAAGCTGCAGAATGGTGCATGTGATTCCATGCTAGGCCATTCTGGCTGGGTCTGTAACCAGAATGATTGCCTTTTCTAAACTGCATTTGTATGGGGCCCAAAACCAGCAAGCATCAAAATGTGTTTCACCTCCATAGGGAATGAGCTAGGAGAAAGTTTCTTTTGCCAATTTGAGAGGGTGCTGGAAAGCTGCAGAATGGTGCATGTGATTCCATGCTAGGCCATTCCTGGCTGGGTCTGAAAGCAAAATGAGTGCCTTTTCTAAACCGCATTAGTATGGGTAAGAAAAGCAGCAAGCATCAAAATGTGTTTCTGCTCCAAAGGGAAGGAGCTAGGAGAAAGTTTCCTTATCCACTTTGTTAGGCTGCTGGACAGCTTCAGAATGGTGCACGTGATTGAAGGCTAAGCCATTCTTGGCTGGGTCTATAAGTAGAATGAGTGTTTTTTGTAAACCGCACTTGTATGGGTCTTCAATGGGGCTAGAATCAAAAGGTTTTTCTGCTTCAAAAGAAAGGAGCTAGGAGAAAGTTTCTTTTGCGAATGTGTGAAGATGCTGGAAATGTGCAGAATGCTGCAAGTGATTCCAGGCTTCGGCATTCCTGGCTGGGTCTGTAAGCAAATGAGTGCCTTTTCTAAACTACATTTCTATGGGGCCCAAAACCAGTAAGCATCAAAATGTGTTTCTGCACCAAAGGGAAGGAGCTAGGAGAAAGTTGCGGATGTCAGTTTGAGTGGCTGCTGGAAATCTGCAGAATGGTGCACATGATTCCAGGCTAGGCCATTCCTGGCTGGGGCTATAAGCAGAATGAGTGCCTTTTCTAAACCGCATTAGTATGGGACCGAAAAGCAGCAAGGATCAAAATGTGTTTCTGCTTCAAAGGAAAGGAGCTAGGAGAAAGTTTCTTTTGCGAATGTATGAAGCTGCTGGAAATCTGCAGAATGGTGCACGTAATTCCAGGCTAGGCCATTCCTGGCAGGGTCAGTAAGCAGAATGAGTGCCTTTTCTAAACAGTGATTGTATGGTTCCGAAAAGCAGCAAGGATCAAAATGTGTTTCTGCTTCAAAGGAAAGGAGCTAGGAGAAAGTTTCTTTTGCCAGTGTGTGACGTAGCTGGAAAGCTGCAGAATGGTGCTTGTGATTCCAGGCTAGGCCATTCCTGGCTGGGTCTGTAAGCAGAATGATTGCCTTTTCTAATCAGCATTTGAACGGGTCTGAAATCCAGAAAGCATCAAATTGTTTTTCTCCTCCATAGAGAAGGAGCTAGGAGAAAGTTTCTTTTGCCAGCATGTGAGGGAGCTGGAAAGCTACACAATGGTGCAGGGGATTCCAGGCTAGGCCATTCCTGACTAGTGCTATAAGCAGAATGAGTGCTTTTTCTAAAACGCATTTGTATGTGTCAGGGGGTGGAATCTGCCGGCTCCCGGGGCGGACACAGCCCCAAGGGGGCTGACCCTGGCCAGCCCCCCTGGGTAGTACTCACAGGTTGTTTACCACAGATAACCTATCTCTGCCTTACACATAACTTGGGGCAAATCTGTATTGTTCACTTGTGCCAGCCCCAGGCTGGCTGGAAACACCATCTCCGAGCACTATATAAGATGCTGCACTACCCAAATAAAATGGTACTGATGTACTGATGCACAGGTGCCTAGAAGCTGCTGTCTCGAGTCGTTAATACCCCGATCTCGCCGCTCGCCAGCCGCCGTACTCAAACATTTATGGTTCTTCGATGAGGCTAGGATCAAAAAGTGTTTCTACTTCAAAGCAAAGGAGCTAGGAGAAAGTTTCTTTTGCCAGTGTGTGAGGGAGCTGGAAAGCTGCAGAATGGTATAGGGGATTCCAGGCTAGGCCAGTCCTGGCTGTGTCTATAAGCAGAATGAGTGCTTTTTCTAAACCGCATTTGTGTGTCTCTTCAATGGGGCTCGGATCAAAACGTGTTTCTGCTTCAAAAGAAAGGAGCTAGGAGAAAGTTTCTTTTGCCAGTGCGTGAGGGAGCTGGAAAGCAATAGAATGGTGCATGGTATTCCAGGCTAGGCCATTCCTGGCTGGGTCTATAAGCAGAATGAATGCTTTTTCCAAACCGCATATGTGTATTTCTTCAAAGGAGCTAGGATCAAAAAGTGTTTCTGCTCGAATGGAAAAGAGTTAGTTCAATGATTCTTTTGCCAGTGTTTGACGCAGCTGGAAAGTTGCAGAATGATGCAGGGGATTCCAGGCTAGGCCATTCCTGACTGGGGATTATAAGCAGAATAAATCCTTCTTTGAAGCCTCATTTGTACGGTTCGTCAATGGGGCCAGCATGAAACCGAGTTTGTGTTTGAAAGGAAAGCAGCTAGGAGAAAGTTTCTTTTGCCATGTGTGACGCAGCTGGAAAGCTGCAGAATGGTGCAGGGGATTCCAGACTAGGCCATTCCTGACTGGGTCTATAAGCAGAAGGACTGGTTTTTGTAAACCCAATTTCTATGGTTCTTCAATGGGGCTAGGATGTAAACGTGTTTCTGCTTCAAAGGACAGCAGCTAGGAGAAAGTTTCTTTTGCCGGTGTGTGAGGGAGCTGGAAAGCTACAGAATGGTGCAGGGGATTCCAGGCTACGTCATTCCTGACTGGGCCTATAAGCAGAAGGAGTGATTTTTCTTAAGGGCATTTCTATGGTTCTTCAAAGGAGCTAGGATGTAAACGTGCTTCTGCTTCAAAGGAAAGCAGCTAGGAGAAAGTTTCTTTTGCCAGTGTGCGACGCAGCTGGAAAGCTGCAGAATGGTGTAGGGGATTCCAGGCTAGGTCATTCCTGACTGGGTCTATAAGCAGAAGAAATGCTTTTTCTAAACGGCATTTCTATGGTTCTTCAACGGGGCTAGGATGTAAACGTGTTTCTGCTTCAAAGGAAAGCAGCTAGGAGAAAGTTTCTTTTGCCAGTGTGTGAGGGAGCTAGAAAGCTACAGAATGGTGCAGGGGATTCCAGGCTAGGCCATTCCTGACTGGGTCAATAAGCAGAAGGATTGCTTTTTGTAAACCGAATTTCTATGGTTCTTCAATGGGGCTAGGATGTAAACGTGTTTCTGCTTCAAAGGAAAGCAGCTAGGAGAAAGTTTCTTTTGCCAGTGTGTGACGCAGCTGGAAAGCTGCAGAATGGTGCAGGGCATTCCAGGCTAGGCCATTCCTGGCTGGGTCTATAAGCAGAATGAGTGCTTTTTCTAAACCGCATTTCTATGGTTCTTCAATGGGGCTAGGATGTAATCGTGTTTCTGCTTCAAACGACAGCAGCAAGGAGAAAGTTTCTTTTGCTAGTGCATAGACGCCGCTGGAAAGCTACAGAATGGTGCAGGGCATTCCAGGCTAGGCCATTCCTGGCTGGGTCTATACGCAGAAGGAGTGATTTTTCTTAACGGCATTTCTATGGTTCTTCAATGGGGCTAGGATGTAAACGTGTTTCTGCTTCAAAGGAAAGCAGCTAGGAGAAAGTGTCTTTTGCCAGTGTGTGACGCAGCTGGAAAGATGCAGAATGGTGTAGGGGATTCCAGGCTAGGTCATTCCTGACTGGGTCTATAAGCAGAATGAGTGCTTTTTGTAAAGCGAATTTCTATGATTCTTCAATAGGGATAGGATGTAAACGTGTTTCTGCTTCAAAGGAAAGCAGCTAGGAGAAAGTTTGTTTTGCCAGTGTGTGACGCAACTGGAAAGCTGCAGAATGGTGTAGGGGATTCCAGGCTAGGCCATTCCTGGCTGGGTCTATAAGCAGAAGGAGTGCTTTTTGTAAAGCGAATTTCTATGGTTCTTCAATGGGGCTAGGATGTAAACGTGCTTCTGCTTCAAAGGAAAGCAGCTATGAGAAAGTTTCTTTTGCAGTGTGTTACGCTGCTGGAAAGCTGCAGAATGGTGTAGGGGATTCCAGGCTAGGCCATTCCTGGCTGGGTCTATAAGCAGAATGAGTGCTTTTTGTAAACGGCATTTCTATGGTTCTTCAATGGGGCTAGGATGTAATCGTGTTTCTGCTTCAAAGGAAAGCAGCTAGGAGAAAGTTTCTTTTGCCAGTGTGTGAGGGAGCTGGAAAGCTGCAGAATGGTGGAGGGGATTCCAGGCTAGGCCATTCCTGACTGGGTCTATAAGCAGAAGGAATGCTTTTTCTAAACGGCATTTCTATGGTTTTTCAATGGGGCTAGGATGTAAACGTGTTTCTGCTGCAAAGGAAAGCAACTTGGAGAAAGTTTCTTTTGCCAGTGTGTGAGGTAGATGGAAAGCTGCAGAATGGTGTAGGGGATTCCAGACTAGGTCATTCCTGACTGGGTCTATAAGCAGAAGGAGTGCTTTTTGTAAACCGAATTTCTATGGTTCTTCATTGGGGCTAGGATGTAAACGTGTTTCTGCTTCAAAGGAAAGCAGCTAGGAGAAAGTTTCTTTTGCCAGTGTGAGAGGCAGCTGGAAAGCTGCTGAATGGTGAAGGGGATTCCAGGCTAGGTCATTCCTGACTGGGCCTATAAGCAGAAGGAATGCTTTTTCTAAACGGCATTTCTATGGTTCTTCAATGGTGCTATGATTTAAACGTGTTTCTGCTTCAAAGGAAAGCAGCTAGGAGAAAGTTTCTTTTGCCAGTGTGTGAGGGAGCTGGAAAGCTACAGAATGGTGTAGGGGATTCCAGGCTAGGCCATTGCTGACTGGGTCTATAAGCAGAAGGAGTGCTTTTTGTAAACGCAATTTCTATGGTTCTGCAATGGGGCTAGGATGTAAACGTGTTTCTGCTTCAAAGGAAAGCAGCTAGGAGAAAGTTTCTTTTGCCAGTGTGTTACGCAGCTGGAAAGCTGCAGAATGGTGTAGGGGATTCCAGGCTAGGTCATTCCTGACTGGGTCTATAAGCAGAAGGAGTGCTTTTTCTAAACGGCATTTCTATGGTTCTTCAATGGGGCTAGGATGCAAACGTGTTTCTGCTTCAAAGGAAAGCAGCTAGGAGAAAGTTTCTTTTGCCAGTGTGTGACACAGCTGGAAAGCTGCAGAATGGTGTAGGGGATTCCAGGCTAGGCCATTCCTGGCTGGTGCTTTTTGTAAAGCGAATTTCTACGGTTCTTCAATAGGGCTAGGATGTAAACGTGTTTCTGCTTCAAAGGAAAGCAGATAGGATAAACTTTCTTTTGCCATTGTGTTACGAATCTCAAAGCTGCAGAATGGTGGAGGGGATTCCAGGCTAGGTCATTCCTGACTGGGTCTATAAGCAGAAGGATTGCTTTTTGTAAACCGAATTTCTATGGTACTTCAATGGGGTAGGATGTAAAAGTGTTTCTGCTTCAAAGGAAAGCAGCTAGGAGAAAGATTCTTTTGCCAGTGTGTGACGCAGCTGGAAAGATGCAGAATGGTGTAGGGGATTCCAGGCTAGGTCTTTCCTGACTGGGTCTATAAGCAGAATGAGTGCTTTTTGTAAAGCGAATTTCTATGATTCTTCAATAGGGATAGGATGTAAACGTGTTTCTGCTTGAAAGGAAAGCAGCTAGGAGAAAGTTTCTTTTGCCAGTGTGTGAGGGAGCTGGAAAGCTACATAATGGTGCAGGGGATTCCAGGCTAGGCCATTCCTGGCTGGGTCTATATGCAGAAGGAGTGCTTTTTCGAAACGGCATTTCTATGGTTCTTCAAAGGGGCTAGGATGTAAACGTGTTTCTGCTTCAAAGGAAAGCAACTTGGAGAAAGTTTCTTTTGCCAGTGTGTGACGCAACTGGAAAGCTGCAGAATGGTGTAGGAGATTCCAGGCTAGGTCATTCCTGACTGGGTCTATAAGCAGAAGGAGTGCTTTTTGTATAGCGAATTTCTATGGTTTTTCAATGGGTCTAGGATGTAAACGTGCTTCTGCTTCAAAGGAAAGCAGCTAGGAGAAAGTTTCTTTTTCCAGTGTGTGACACAGCTGGAAAGCTGCAGAATGGTGTAGGGGATTCCAGGCTAGGTCATTCCTGACTGGGTCTATAAGCAGAATGAGTGCTTTTTGTATAGTGAATTTCTATGGTTCTTCAATGGGGCTGGGATGTAATCGTGTTTCTGCTTCAAAGGAAAGCAGCTAGGAGAAAGTTTCTTTTGCCAGTGTGTGACGCAGCTGGAAAGCTGCAGAATGGTGCAGGGGATTCCAGGCTAGGCCATTCCTGGCTGGGTCTATAAGCAGAAGGGTTGCTTTTTCTAAACCGCATTTCTATGGTTCTTCAATGGGGCTAGGATGTAATCGTGTTTCTGCTTCAAAGGAAAGCAGCTAGGAGAAAGTTTCTTTTGCCAGTGTGTGAGGTAGATGGAAAGCAGCAGAATGGTGCAGGGGATTACAGGCTAGGCCATTCCTGGCTGGGTCTATAAGTAGAATGAGTGCTTTAGGTAAATGGAATTTCTATGGTTCTTCAATCGGGCTAGGATGTAATCGTGTTTCTGCTTCAAAGGAAAGCAGCTAGGAGAAAATTTCTTCTGCCAGTGTGTGAGGGAGCTGGAAAGCTACAGAATGGTGCAGGTGATTCCAGGCTAGGCCATTCCTGGCTGGGTCTATAAGCAGAATGAGTGCTTTTTCTAAACCGCATTTCTATGGTTCTTCAATGGGGCTAGGATGTAAACGTGTTTCTGCTTCAAAGGAAAGCAGCTAGGAGAAAGTTTCTTTTGCCAGTGTGTGACGCAGCTGGAAAGCTGCAGAATGGTGCAGGGGATTCCAGGCTAGGTCATTCCTGGCTGGGTCTATAAGCAGAATGAGTGCTTTTTGTAAACGGCATTTCTATGGTTCTTCAATGGGGCTAGGATGTAATCGTGTTTCTGCTTCAAAGGAAAGCAGCTAGGAGAAAGTTTCTTTTGCCAGTGTGTGAGGCAGCTGGAAAGCTGCAGAATGGTGGAGGGGATTCCAGGCTAGGCCATTCCTGGCTGGGTCTATAAGCAGAAGGATTGGTTTTTGTAAACCCAATTTCTATGGTTCTTCAATGGGGCTAGGATGTAAACGTGCTTCTGCTTCAAAGGAAAGCAGCTAGGAGAAAGTTTCTTTTGCCAGTGTGTGACGCAGCTGGAAAGCTGCAGAATGGTGTAGGGGATTCCAGGCTAGGTCATTCCTGACTGGGTCTATAAGCAGAAGGAGTGCTTTTTCTAAACGGCATTTCTATGGTTCTTCAATGGTGCTATGATTTAAACGTGTTTCTGCTTCAAAGGAAAGAAGCTAGGAGAAAGTTTCTTTTGCCAGTGTGTGAGGGAGCTGGAAAGCTACAGAATGGTGCAGGAGATTCCAGGCTAGGCCATTCCTGACTGGGTCTATAAGCAGAATGAGTGCTTTTTGTAAACCCAATTTCTATGGTTCTTCAATGGGGCTAGGATGTAAACGTGTTTCTGCTTCAAAGGAAAGCAGCTAGGAGAAAGTTTCTTTTGCCAGTGTGTGACGCAGCTGGAAAGCTGCAGAATGGTGCAGGGGATTCCAGGCTAGGCCATTCCTGGCTGGTGCTTTTTGTAAAGCGAATTTCTACCGTTCTTCAATGGGGCAAGGATGTAATCGTGTTTCTGCTTCGATGGAAAGCAGCTAGGAGAAAGATTCTTTTGCCAGTGTGTGAAGGAGCTGGAAAGCTACAGAATGGTGCAGGAGATTCCATGCTAGGCCATTCCTGGCTGGGTATATACGCAGAAGGAATGATTTCTCTAAAGGGCATTTCTATGGTTCTTCAAAGGGGCTAGTATGTAAACGTGTTTCTGCTTCAAAGGAAAGCAGCTAGGAGAAAGTTTCTTTTGCCAGTGTGTTACGCAGCTGAAAGCTGCAGAATGGTGTAGGGGATTCCAGGCTAGGTCATTCCTGACTGGGTCTATAAGCAGAAGGATTGCTCCTTGTAAACCGAATTTCTATGGTTCTTCAATGGGGCTAGGATGTAATCGTGTTTCTGCTTCAAAGGAAAGCAGCTAGGAGAAAGTTTCTTTTGCCAGTGTGTGACGGAGCTGGAAAGCTACAGAACGGTGCAGGGGATTCCAGGCTAGGCCATTCCTGACTGGGTCTATAAGGAGAAGGATTGCTTTTTGTAAACCGAATTTCTATGGTTCTTCAATGGGGCTAGGATGTAAACGTGTTTCTGCTTCAAAGGAAAGCAGCTAGGAGAAAGTTTCTTTTGCCAGTGTGTGACGCAGCTGGAAAGCTGCAGAATGGTGTAGGGGATTCCAGGCTAGGTCATTCCTGGCTGGGTCTATAAGCAGAAGGAGTGCTTTTTGTAAAGCGAATTTCTATGGTTCTTCAATGGGGCTAGGATGTAAACGTGCTTCTGCTTCAAAGGAAAGCAGCTATGAGAAAGTTTCTTTTGCAGTGTGTTACGCTGCTGGAAAGCTGCAGAATGGTGTAGGGGATTCCAGGCTAGGCCATTCCTGGCTGGGTCTATAAGCAGAATGAGTGCTTTTTGTAAACGGCATTTCTATGGTTCTTCAATGGGGCTAGGATGTAATCGTGTTTCTGCTTCAAAGGAAAGCAGCTAGGAGAAAGTTTCTTTTGCCAGTGTGTGAGGGAGCTGGAAAGCTGCAGAATGGTGGAGGGGATTCCAGGCTAGGCCATTCCTGGCTGGGTCTATAAGCAGAAGGAATGCTTTTTCTAAACGGCATTTCTATGGTTTTTCAATGGGTCTAGGATGTAAACGTGTTTCTGCTGCAAAGGAAAGCAACTTGGAGAAAGTTTCTTTTGCCAGTGTGTGAGGTAGATGGAAAGCTGCAGAATGGTGTAGGGGATTCCAGACTAGGTCATTCCTGACTGGGTCTATAAGCAGAAGGAGTGCTTTTTGTAAACCGAATTTCTATGGTTCTTCATTGGGGCTAGGATGTAAGCGTGTTTCTGCTTCAAAGGAAAGCAGCTAGGAGAAAGTTTCTTTTGCCAGTGTGTGAGGCAGCTGGAAAGCTGCAGAATGGTGCAGGGGATTCCAGGCTAGGTCATTCCTGACTGGGCCTATAAGCAGAAGGAGTGCTTTTTCTAAACGGCATTTCTATGGTTCTTCAATGGTGCTATGATTTAAACGTGTTTCTGCTTCAAAGGAAAGCAGCTAGGAGAAAGTTTCTTTTGCCAGTGTGTGAGGGAGCTGGAAAGCTACAGAATGGTGTAGGGGATTCCAGGCTAGGCCATTCCTGACTGGGTCTATAAGCAGAAGGATTGCTTTTTGTAAACCCAATTTCTATGGTTCTTCAATGGGGCTAGGATGTAAACGTGTTTCTGCTTCAAAGGAAAGCAGCTAGGAGAAAGTTTCTTTTGCCAGTGTGTTACGCAGCTGGAAAGCTGCAGAATGGTGTAGGGGATTCCAGGCTAGGCCATTCCTGGCTGGGTCTATAAGCAGAAGGAATGCTTTTTCTAAACGGCATTTCTATGGTTCTTCAATGGGGCTAGGATGTAAACGTGTTTCTGCTTCAAAGGAAAGCAGCTAGGAGAAAGTTTCTTTTGCCAGTGTGTGACGCAGCTGGAAAGCTGCAGAATGGTGTAGGGGATTCCAGGCTAGGCCATTCCTGGCTGGTGCTTTTTGTAAAGCGAATTTCTACGGTTCTTCAATGGGGCTAGGATGTAATCGTGTTTCTGCTTCAATGGAAAGCAGCTAGGAGAAAGTTTCTTTTGCCAGTGTGTGACGCCGCTGGAAAGGTACAGAATGGTACAGGGGATTCCAGGCTAGGGCATTCCTGGCTGGGTCTATAAGCAGAAGGATTGCTTTTTCGAAACGGCATTTCTATGGTTCTTCAATGGGGCAATGATGTAAACGTGTTTCTGCTTCAAAGGAAAGCAGCTAGGAGAAAGTTTCTTTTGCCAGTGTGTGACGCAGCTGGAAAGCTGCAGAATGGTGTAGGGGATTCCAGGCTAGGCCATTCCTGGCTGGTGCTTTTTGTAAAGCGAATTTCTACGGTTCTTCAATGGGGCTAGGATGTAAACGTGTTTCTGCTTCAAAGGAAAGCAGATAGGATAAACTTTCTTTTGCCGTTGTGTTACGAATCTCAAAGCTGCAGAATGGTGTAGGGGATTCCAGACTAGGTCATTCCTGACTGGGTCTATAAGCAGAAGGATTGCTTTTTGTAAACCGAATTTCTATGGTACTTCAATGGGGCTAGGATGTAAACGTGTTTCTGCTTCAAAGAAAAGCAGCTAGGAGAAAGATTCTTTTGCCAGTGTGTGACGCAGCTGGAAAGATGCAGAATGGTGTAGGGGATTCCAGGCTAGGTCTTTCCTGACTGGGTCTATAAGCAGAATGAGTGCTTTTTGTAAAGCGAATTTCTATGGTTCTTCAATAGGGATAGAATGTAAACGTGTTTCTGCTTCAAAGGAAAGCAGCTAGGAGAAAGTTTCTTTTGCCAGTGTGTGAGGGAGGTGGAAAGCTACAGAATGGTGCAGGGGATTCCAGGCTAGGCCATTCCTGACTGGGTCTATAAGCAGAAGGAGTGCTTTTTGTAAACCCAATTTCTATGGTTCTTCAAAGGGGCTAGGATGTAAACGTGTTTCTGCTTCAAAGGAAAGCAACTAGGAGAAAGTTTCTTTTGCCAGTGAGTGACGCAACTGGAAAGCTGCAGAATGGTGTAGGAGATTCCAGGCTAGGTCATTCCTGACTGGGTCTATAAGCAGAAGGAGTGCTTTTTGTAAAGCGAATTTCTATGGTTTTTCAATGGGTCTAGGATGTATACGTGTTTCTGCTTCAAAGGAAAGCAGCAAGGAGAAAGTTTCTTTTGCCAGTGTGTGACACAGCTGGAAAGCTGCAGAATGGTGTAGGGGATTCCAGACTAGGTCATTCCTGACTGGGTCTATAAGCAGAAGGAGTGCTTTTTGTAAACCGAATTTCTATGGTTCTTCAATGGGGCTAGGATGTAAACGTGTTTCTGCTTCAAAGGAAAGCAATTAGGAGAAAGTTTCTTTTGCCAGTGTGTGAAGGAGCTGGAAAGCTACAGAATGGTGCAGGGGATTCCAGGCTAGGCCATTCCTGGCTGGGTCTATACGCCGAAGGAGTGATTTTTCTAAAGGGCAATTCTATGGTTCATCAAAGGGGCTAGGATGTAAACGTGTTTCTGCTTCAAAGGAAAGCAGCTAGGAGAAAGTTTCTTTTGCCAGTGTGTGAGGGAGCTGGAAAGCTACAGAATGGTGCAGGGGATTCCAGGCTAGGCCATTCCTGACTGGGTCTATAAGGAGAAGGAGTGCTTTTTGTAAAGCCAATTTCTATGGTTCTTCAATGGGGCTAGGATGTAAACGTGTTTCTGCTTCAAAGGAAAGCAGCTAGGAGAAAGTTTCTTTTGCCAGTGTGTTACGCAGCTGGAAAGCTGCAGAATGGTGTAGGGGATTCCAGGCTAGGTCATTCCTGACTGGGTCTATAAGCAGAAGGAATGCTTTTTCTAAACGGCATTTCTATGGTTCTTCAATGGGGCTAGGATGCAAACGTGTTTCTGCTTCAAAGGAAAGCAGCTAGGAGAAAGTTTCTTTTGCCAGTGTGTGACGCAGCTGGAAAGCTGCAGAATGGTGTAGGGGATTCCAGGCTAGGCCATTCCTGGCTGGTGCTTTTTGTAAAGCGAATTTCTACGGTTCTTCAATGGGGCTAGGATGTAATCGTGTTTCTGCTTCAATGGAAAGCAGCTAGGAGAAAGTTTCTTTTGCCAGTGTGTGACGCCGCTGGAAAGGTACAGAATGGTACAGGGGATTCCAGGCTAGGCCATTCCTGGCTGGGTCTATAAGCAGAAGGAGTGCTTTTTCGAAACGGCATTTCTATGGTTCTTCAATGGGGCAAGGATGTAAACGTGTTTCTGCTTCAAAGGAAAGCAGCTAGGAGAAAGTTTCTTTTGCCAGTGTGTGACGCAGCTGGAAAGCTGCAGAATGGTGTAGGGGATTCCAGGCTAGGCCATTCCTGGCTGGTGCTTTTTGTAAAGCGAATTTCTACGGTTCTTCAATGGGGCTAGGATGTAAACGTGTTTCTGCTTCAAAGGAAAGCAGATAGGATAAACTTTCTTTTGCCATTGTGTTACGAATCTCAAAGCTGCAGAATGGTGGAGGGGATTCCAGGCTAGGTCATTCCTGACTGGGTCTATAAGCAGAAGGATTGCTTTTTGTAAACCGAATTTCTATGGTACTTCAATGGGGCTAGGATGTAAAAGTGTTTCTGCTTCAAAGGAAAGCAGCTAGGAGAAAGATTCTTTTGCCAGTGTGTGACGCAGCTGGAAAGATGCAGAATGGTGTAGGGGATTCCAGGCTAGGTCTTTCCTGACTGGGTCTATAAGCAGAATGAGTGCTTTTTGTAAAGCGAATTTCTATGATTCTTCAATAGGGATAGGATGTAAACGTGTTTCTGCTTGAAAGGAAAGCAGCTAGGAGAAAGTTTCTTTTGCCAGTGTGTGAGGGAGCTGGAAAGCTACAGAATGGTGCAGGGGATTCCAGGCTAGGCCATTCCTGGCTGGGTCTATATGCAGAAGGAGTGCTTTTTCGAAACGGCATTTCTATGGTTCTTCAAAGGGGCTAGGATGTAAACGTGTTTCTGCTTCAAAGGAAAGCAGCTAGGAGAAAGTTTCTTTTGCCAGTGTGTGACGCAACTGGAAAGCTGCAGAATGGTGTAGGAGATTCCAGGCTAGGTCATTCCTGACTGGGTCTATAAGCAGAAGGAGTGCTTTTTGTATAGCGAATTTCTATGGTTTTTCAATGGGTCTAGGATGTAAACGTGCTTCTGCTTCAAAGGAAAGCAGCTAGGAGAAAGTTTCTTTTTCCAGTGTGTGACACAGCTGGAAAGCTGCAGAATGGTGTAGGGGATTCCAGGCTAGGTCATTCCTGACTGGGTCTATAAGCAGAATGAGTGCTTTTTGTATAGTGAATTTCTATGGTTCTTCAATGGGGCTGGGATGTAATCGTGTTTCTGCTTCAAAGGAAAGCAGCTAGGAGAAAGTTTCTTTTGCCAGTGTGTGACGCAGCTGGAAAGCTGCAGAATGGTGCAGGGGATTCCAGGCTAGGCCATTCCTGGCTGGGTCTATAAGCAGAAGGGTTGCTTTTTCTAAACCGCATTTCTATGGTTCTTCAATGGGGCTAGGATGTAATCGTGTTTCTGCTTCAAAGGAAAGCAGCTAGGAGAAAATTTCTTCTGCCAGTGTGTGAAGGGAGCTGGAAAGCTACAGAATGGTGCAGGTGATTCCAGGCTAGGCCATTCCTGGCTGGGTCTATAAGCAGAATGAGTGCTTTTTCTAAACCGCATTTCTATGGTTCTTCAATGGGGCTAGGATGTAAACGTGTTTCTGCTTCAAAGGAAAGCAGCTAGGAGAAAGTTTCTTTTGCCAGTGTGTGACGCAGCTGGAAAGCTGCAGAATGGTGCAGGGGATTCCAGGCTAGGTCATTCCTGGCTGGGTCTATAAGCAGAATGAGTGCTTTTTGTAAACGGCATTTCTATGGTTCTTCAATGGGGCTAGGATGTAATCGTGTTTCTGCTTCAAAGGAAAGCAGCTAGGAGAAAGTTTCTTTTGCCAGTGTGTGAGGGAGCTGGAAAGCTGCAGAATGGTGGAGGGGATTCCAGGCTAGGCCATTCCTGGCTGGGTCTATAAGCAGACGGATTGCTTTTTGTAAACCGAATTTCTATGGTTCTTCAATGGGGCTAGGATGTAAACGTGCTTCTGCTTCAAAGGAAAGCAGCTAGGAGAAAGTTTCTTTTGCCAGTGTGTGACGCAGCTGGAAAGCTACAGAATGGTGCAGGAGATTCCAGGCTAGGCCATTCCTGGCTGGGTCTATAAGCAGAATGAGTGCTTTTTGTAAAGCGAATTTCTATGATTCTTCAATAGGGATAGGATGTAAACGTGTTTCTGCTTCAAAGGAAAGCAGCTAGGAGAAAGTTTCTTTTGCCAGTGTGTGACGCAGCTGAAAGCTGCAGAATGGTGGAGGGGATTCCAGGCTAGGTTATTCCTGACTGGGTCTATGAGCAGAAGGATTGCTTTTTGTGAACCGAATTTCTATGGTTCTTCAATGGGGCTAGGATGTAATCGTGTTTCTGCTTCAAAGGAAAGCAGCTAGGAGAGTTTCTTTTGCCAGTGTGTTACGCAGCTGGATAGCTGCAGAATGGTGTAGGGGATTCCAGGCTAGGCCATTCCTGGCTGGGTCTATAAGCAGAAGGAATGCTTTTTCTAAACGGCATTTCTATGGTTTTTCAATGGGTCTAGGATGTAAACGTGTTTCTGCTGCAAAGGAAAGCAACTTGGAGAAAGTTTCTTTTGCCAGTGTGTGAGGTAGATGGAAAGCTGCAGAATGGTGTAGGGGATTCCAGACTAGGTCATTCCTGACTGGGTCTATAAGCAGAAGGAGTGCTTTTTGTAAACCGAATTTCTATGGTTCTTCAATGGGGCTAGGATGTAAACGTGTTTCTGCTTCAAAGGAAAGCAATTAGGAGAAAGATTCTTTTGCCAGTGTGTGAAGGAGCTGGAAAGCTACATAATGGTGCAGGGGATTCCAGGCTAGGCCATTCCTGGCTGGGTGTATACGGCGAAGGAGTGATTTTTCTAAAGGGCATTTCTATGGTTCATCAAAGGGGCTAGGATGTAAACGTGTTTCTGCTTCAAAGGAAAGCAGCTAGGAGAAAGTTTCTTTTGCCAGTGTGTGACGCAGCTGGAAAGCTGCAGAATGGTGTAGGGGATTCCAGGCTAGGTCATTCCTGACTGGGCCTATAAGCAAAAGGAGTGCTTTTTCTAAACGGCATTTCTATGGTTCTTCAATGGTGCTATGATTTAAACGTGTTTCTGCTTCAAAGGAAAGCAGCTACGAGAAAGTTTCTTTTGCCAGTGTGTGAGGGAGGTGGAAAGCTGCAGAATGGTGCAGGGGATTCCAGGCTAGGCCATTCCTGGCTGGGTCTATAAGCAGAAGGAGTGCTTTTTGTAAACCCAATTTCTATGGTTCTTCAATGGGGCTAGGATGTAAACGTGTTTCTGCTTCAAAGGAAAGCAGCTAGGAGAAAGTTTCTTTTGCCAGTGTGTGACGCAGCTGGAAAGCTGCAGAATGGTGCAGGGGATTCCAGGCTAGGCCATTCCTGGCTGGGTCTATAAGCAGAAGGAGTGCTTTTTCTAAGCCGCATTTCTACGGTTCTTCAATGGGGCTGGGATGTAATAGTGTTTCTGCTTCAAAGGAAAGCAGCTTGGAGAAAGTTTTTTTTTGCCAGTGTGTGACGCAGCTGGAAAGCTACAGAATGGTGCAGGGGATTCCAGGCTAGGCCATTCCTGGCTGGGTCTATAAGCAGAAGGAATGCTTTTTCTAAACGGCATTTCTATGGTTCTTCAATGGGGCTAGGATGTAAACGTGTTTCTGCTTCAAAGGAAAGCAGCTAGGAGAAAGTTTCTTTTGCCAGTGTGTGACGCAGCTGGAAAGCTGCAGAATGGTGCAGGGGATTCCAGGCTAGGACATTCCTGGCTGGTGCTTTTTGTAAAGCGAATTTCTATGGTTCTTCAATGGGGCTAGGATGTAATCGTGTTTCTGCTTCAAAGGAAAGCAGCTAGGAGAAAGTTTCTTTTGCCAGTGTGTGAGGGAGCTGGAAAGCTACAGAACGGTGCAGGGGATTCCAGGCTAGGCCATTCCTGACTGGGTCTATAAGGAGAAGGATTGCTTTTTGTAAACCGAATTTCTATGGTTCTTCAATGGGGCTAGGATGTAAACGTGTTTCTGCTTCAAAGGAAAGCAGCTAGGAGAAGGTTTCTTTTGCCAGTGTGTGATGCAGCTGGAAAGCTGCAGAGTGGTGTAGGGGATTCCAGGCTAGGCCATTCCTGGCTGGGTCTATAAGCAGAAGGAATGCTTTTCCTAAACGGCATTTCAAATGTTCTTCAATGGGGCTAGGATGTAAACGTGTTTCTGCTTCAAAGGAAAGCAGCTAGGAGAAAGTTTCTTTTGCCAGTGTGTGACGCAGCTGGAAAGCTGCAGAATGGTGTAGGGGATTCCAGGCTAGGCCATTCCTGGCTGGGTCTATAAGCAGAAGGAATGCTTTTTCTAAACGGCATTTCTATGGTTCTTCAATGGGGCTAGGATGTAAACGTGTTTCTGCTTCAAAGGAAAGCAGCTAGGAGAGTTTCTTTTGCCAGTGTGTGACGCAGCTGGAAAGCTGCAGAATGGTGTAGGGGATTCCAGGCTAGGCCATTCCTGGCTGGTGCTTTTTGTAAAGCGAATTTCTACGGTTCTTCAGTGGGGCTAGGATGTAATCGTGTTTCTGCTTCAATGGAAAGCAGCTAGGAGAAAATTTCTTTTGCCAGTGTGTGACGCCGTTGGAAAGGTACAGAATGGTACAGGGGATTCCAGGCTAGGCCATTCCTGGCTGGGACTATAAGCAGAAGGAGTGCTTTTTCGAAACGGCATTTCTATGGTTCTTCAATGGGGCAAGGATGTAAACGTGTTTCTGCTTCAAAGGAAAGCAGCTAGGAGAAAGTTTCTTTTGCCAGTGTGTGACGCAGCTGGAAAGCTGCAGAATGGTGTAGGGGATTCCAGGCTAGGCCATTCCTGGCTGGTGCTTTTTGTAAAGCGAATTTCTACGGTTCTTCAATGGGGCTAGGATGTAAACGTGTTTCTGCTTCAAAGGAAAGCAGATAGGATAAACTTTCTTTTGCCATTGTGTTACGAATCTCAAAGCTGCAGAATGGTGGAGGGGATTCCAGGCTAGGTCATTCCTGACTGGGTCTATAAGCAGAAGGAGTGCTTTTTGTATAGCGAATTTCTATGGTTTTTCAATGGGTCTAGGATGTAAACGTGCTTCTGCTTCAAAGGAAAGCAGCTAGGAGAAAGATTCTTTTGCCAGTGTGTGACACAGCTGGAAAGCTGCAGAATGGTGTAGGGGATTCCAGGCTAGGTCATTCCTGACTGGGTCTATAAGCAGAATGAGTGCTTTTTGTATAGCGAATTTCTATGGTTCTTCAATGGGGCTAGGATGTAATCGTGTTTCTGCTACAAAGGAAAGCAGCTAGGAGAAAGTTTCTTTTGCCAGTGTGTAACGCAGCTGGAAAGCTGCAGAATGGTGCAGGGGATTCCAGGCTAGGCCATTCCTGGCTGGGTCTATAAGCCGAAGGGGTGCTTTTTCTAAACCGCATTTCTATGGTTCTTCAATGGGGCTAGGATGTAATCGTGTTTTTGCTTCAAAGGAAAGCAGCTAGGAGAAAGTTTCTTTTGCCACTGTGTGAGGGAGCTGGAAAGCTACAGAATGGTGTAGGGGATTCCAGGCTAGGCCATTCCTGGCTGGGTCTATAAGCAGAAGGGGTGCTTTTTCTAAACCGCATTTCTACGGTTCTTCAATGGGGCTAGGATGTAATAGTGTTTCTGCTTCAAAGGAAAGCAGCTAGGAGAAAGTTTCTTTTGCCAGTGTGTTACGCAGCTGCATAGCTGCAGAATGGTGTAGGGGATTCCAGGCTAGGCCATTCCTGGCTGGGTCTATAAGGAGAAAGAATGCTTTTTCTAAACGGCATTTCAAAGGTTCTTCAATGGGGCTAGGATGTAAACGTGTTTCTGCTTCAAAGGAAAGCAGCTAGGAGAACGTTTGTTTTGCCAGTGTGTGAGGTAGATGGAAAGCAGCAGAATGGTGCAGGGGATTACAGGCTAGGCCATTCCTGGCTGGGTCTATAAGTAGAATGAGTGCTTTTTGTAAATGGAATTTCTATGGTTCTTCAATGGGGCTAGGATGTAATCGTGTTTCTGCTTCAAAGGAAAGCAGCTAGGAGAAAATTTCTTTTGCCAGTGTGTGAAGGAGCTGGAAAGCTACAGAATGGTGCAGGGGATTCCAGGCTAGGCCATTCCTGGCTGGGTCTATAAGCAGAATGAGTGCTTTTTCTAAACGGCATTTCTATGGTTCTTGAATGGGGCTAGGATTTAAACGTGTTTCTGCTTCAAAGGAAAGCAGCTAGGAGAAAGTTTCTTTTGCCAGTGTGTGACGCAGCTGTAAAGCTGCAGAATGGTGCAGGGGATTCCAGGCTAGGTCATTCCTGGCTGGGTCTATAAGCAGAATGAGTGCTTTTTGTGAAGCGAATTTCGATGATTCTTCAATAGGGCTTGGATGTAAACGTGTTTCTGCTTCAAAGGAAAGCAGATAGGAGAAAGTTTCTTTTGCCAGTGTGTGAGGGAGCTGGAAAGCTGCAGAATGGTGTAGGGGATTCCAGGCTAGGCCATTCCTGGCTGGGTCTATAAGCAGAAGGAGTGCTTTTTGTAAACCCAATTTCTATGGTTCTTCAATGGGGCTAGGATGTAAACGTGTTTCTGCTTCAAAGGAAAGCAGCTAGGAGAAAGTTTCTTTTGCCAGTGTGTGACGCAGCTGGAAAGCTGCAGAATGGTGCAGGGGATTCCAGGCTAGGCCATTCCTGGCTGGGTCTATAAGCAGAAGGATTGCTTTTTCTAAGCCGCATTTCTACGGTTCTTCAATGGGGCTGGGATGTAATAGTGTTTCTGCTTCAAAGGAAAGCAGCTTGGAGAAAGTTTTTTTTTGCCAGTGTGTGACGCAGCTGGAAAGCTACAGAATGGTGCAGGGGATTCCAGGCTAGGCCATTCCTGGCTGGGTCTATAAGCAGAAGGAATGCTTTTTCTAAACGGCATTTCTATGGTTCTTCAATGGGGCTAGGATGTAAACGTGTTTCTGCTTCAAAGGAAAGCAGCTAGGAGAAAGTTTCTTTTGCCAGTGTGTGACGCAGCTGGAAAGCTGCAGAATGGTGCAGGGGATTCCAGGCTAGGACATTCCTGGCTGGTGCTTTTTGTAAAGCGAATTTCTATGGTTCTTCAATGGGGCTAGGATGTAAACGTGTTTCTGCTTCAAAGGAAAGCAGCTAGGAGAAAGTTTCTTTTGCCAGTGTGTGAGCGAGCTGGAAAGCTACAGAACGGTGCAGGGGATTCCAGGCTAGGCCATTCCTGACTGGGTCTATAAGGAGAAGGATTGCTTTTTGTAAACCGAATTTCTATGGTTCTTCAATGGGGCTAGGATGTAAACGTGTTTCTGCTTCAAAGGAAAGCAGCTAGGAGAAGGTTTCTTTTGCCAGTGTGTGATGCAGCTGGAAAGCTGCAGAATGGTGGAGGGGATTCCAGGCTAGGTCATTCCTGACTGGGTCTATAAGCAGAAGGATTGCTTTTTGTAAACCGAATTTCTATGGTTCTTCAATGGCGCTAGGATGTAAACGTGTTTCTGCTTCAAAGGAAAGCAGATAGGAGAAAGTTTCTTTTGCCAGTGTGTGAGGGAGCTGGAAAGCTGCAGAATGGTGTAGGGGATTCCAGGCTAGGCCATTCCTGGCTGGGTCTATAAGCAGAAGGAATGCTTTTTCTAAACGGCATTTCTATGGTTCTTCAATGGGGCTAGGATGTAAACGTGTTTCTGCTTCAAAGGAAAGCAGCTAGGAGAAAGTTTCTTTTGCCAGTGTGTGACGCAGCTGGAAAGCTGCAGAATGGTGCAGGGGATTCCAGGCTAGGCCATTCCTGGCTGGGTCTATAAGCAGAAGGAGTGCTTTTTCTAAAGCGCATTTCTATGGTTCTTCAATGGGGCTAGGATGTAATAGTGTTTCTGCTTCAAAGGAAAGCAGCTTGGAGAAAGTTTCTTTTGCCAGTGTGTGACGCAGCTGGAAAGCTACAGAATGGTGCAGGGGATTCCAGGCTAGGCCATTCCTGGCTGGGTCTATAAGCAGAAGGAATGCTTTTTCTAAACGGCATTTCTATGGTTCTTCAATGGGGCTAGGATGTAAACGTGTTTCTGCTTCAAAGGAAAGCAGCTAGGAGAAAGTTTCTTTTGCCAGTGTGTGACGCAGCTGGAAAGCTGCAGAATGGTGCAGGGGATTCCAGGCTAGGACATTCCTGCTGGCTATAGAGAGTGCTTTTTGTAAAGCGAATTTCTATGGTTCTTCAATGGGGCTAGGATGTAAACGTGTTTCTGCTTCAAAGGAAAGCAGCTAGGAGAAAGTTTCTTTTGCCAGTGTGTGAGGGAGCTGGAAAGCTACAGAACGGTGCAGGGGATTCCAGGCTAGGCCATTCCTGACTGGGTCTATAAGGCAGAAGGATTGCTTTTTGTAAACCGAATTTCTATGGTTCTTCAATGGGGCTAGGATGTAAACGTGTTTCTGCTTCAAAGGAAAGCAGCTAGGAGAAGGTTTCTTTTGCCAGTGTGTGATGCAGCTGGAAAGCTGCAGAATGGTGTAGGGGATTCCAGGCTAGGCCATTCCTGGCTGGGTCTATAAGCAGAAGGAATGCTTTTTCTAAACGGCATTTCAATGTTCTTCAATGGGGCTAGGATGTAAACGTGTTTCTGCTTCAAAGGAAAGCAGCTAGGAGAAAGTTTCTTTTGCCAGTGTGTGACGCAGCTGGAAAGCTGCAGAATGGTGTAGGGGATTCCAGGCTAGGCCATTCCTGGCTGGGTCTATAAGCAGAAGGAATGCTTTTTCTAAACGGCATTTCTATGGTTCTTCAATGGGGCTAGGATGTAAACGTGTTTCTGCTTCAAAGGAAAGCAGCTAGGAGAGTTTCTTTTGCCAGTGTGTGACGCAGCTGGAAAGCTGCAGAATGGTGTAGGGGATTCCAGGCTAGGCCATTCCTGGCTGGTGCTTTTTGTAAAGCGAATTTCTACGGTTCTTCAGTGGGGCTAGGATGTAATCGTGTTTCTGCTTCAATGGAAAGCAGCTAGGAGAAAATTTCTTTTGCCAGTGTGTGACGCCGTTGGAAAGGTACAGAATGGTACAGGGGATTCCAGGCTAGGCCATTCCTGGCTGGGACTATAAGCAGAAGGAGTGCTTTTTCGAAACGGCATTTCTATGGTTCTTCAATGGGGCAAGGATGTAAACGTGTTTCTGCTTCAAAGGAAAGCAGCTAGGAGAAAGTTTCTTTTGCCAGTGTGTGACGCAGCTGGAAAGCTGCAGAATGGTGTAGGGGATTCCAGGCTAGGCCATTCCTGGCTGGGTCGGTTCTTCAATGGGGCTAGGATGTAAACGTGTTTCTGCTTCAAAGGAAAGCAGATAGGAGAAAGTTTCTTTTGCCATTGTGTTACGAATCTCAAAGCTGCAGAATGGTGGAGGGGATTCCAGGCTAGGTCATTCCTGACTGGGTCTATAAGCAGAAGGAGTGCTTTTTGTATAGCGAATTTCTATGGTTTTTCAATGGGTCTAGGATGTAAACGTGCTTCTGCTTCAAAGGAAAGCAGCTAGGAGAAAGATTCTTTTGCCAGTGTGTGACACAGCTGGAAAGCTGCAGAATGGTGTAGGGGATTCCAGGCTAGGTCATTCCTGACTGGGTCTATAAGCCGAAGGGGTGCTTTTTCTAAACCGCATTTCTATGGTTCTTCAATGGGGCTAGGATGTAATCGTGTTTCTGCTTCAAAGGAAAGCAGCTAGGAGAAAGTTTCTTTTGCCACTGTGTGAGGGAGCTGGAAAGCTACATAATGGTGCAGGGGATTCCAGGCTAGGCCATTCCTGGCTGGGTCTATAAGCAGAAGGGGTGCTTTTTCTAAACCGCATTTCTACGGTTCTTCAATGGGGCTAGGATGTAATAGTGTTTCTGCTTCAAAGGAAAGCAGCTAGGAGAAAGTTTCTTTTGCCAGTGTGTTACGCAGCTGCATAGCTGCAGAATGGTGTAGGGGATTCCAGGCTAGGCCATTCCTGGCTGGGTCTATAAGGAGAAAGAATGCTTTTTCTAAACGGCATTTCAAAGGTTCTTCAATGGGGCTAGGATGTAAACGTGTTTCTGCTTCAAAGGAAAGCAGCTAGGAGAACGTTTGTTTTGCCAGTGTGTGAGGTAGATGGAAAGCAGCAGAATGGTGCAGGGGATTACAGGCTAGGCCATTCCTGGCTGGGTCTATAAGTAGAATGAGTGCTTTTTGTAAATGGAATTTCTATGGTTCTTCAATGGGGCTAGGATGTAATCGTGTTTCTGCTTCAAAGGAAAGCAGCTAGGAGAAAGTTTCTTTTGCCAGTGTGTGAAGGAGCTGGAAAGCTGCAGAATGGTGCAGGGGATTCCAGGCTAGGCCATTCCTGGCTGGGTCTATAAGCAGAATGAGTGCTTTTTCTAAACGGCATTTCTATGGTTCTTCAATGGGGCTAGGATGTAAACGTGTTTCTGCTTCAAAGGAAAGCAGCTAGGAGAAAGTTTCTTTTGCCAGTGTGTGACGCAGCTGGAAAGCTGCAGAATGGTGCAGGGGATTCCAGGCTAGGTCATTCCTGGCTGGGTCTATAAGCAGAATGAGTGCTTTTTGTAAAGCGAATTTCTATGGTTCTTCAATAGGGGCTAGGATGTAAACGTGTTTCTGCTTCAAAGGAAAGCAGCTAGGAGAAAGTTTCTTTTGCCAGTGTGTGAGGGAGCTGGAAAGCTGCAGAATGGTGTAGGGGATTCCAGGCTAGGCCATTCCTGGCTGGGTCTATAAGCAGAAGGAGTGCTTTTTGTAAACCGCAATTTCTATGGTTCTTCAATGGGGCTAGGATGTAAACGTGTTTCTGCTTCAAAGGAAAGCAGCTAGGAGAAAGTTTCTTTTGCCAGTGTGTGACGCAGCTGGAAAGCTGCAGAATGGTGCAGGGGATTCCAGGCTAGGCCATTCCTGGCTGGGTCTATAAGCAGAAGGAGTGCTTTTTCTAAGCCGCATTTCTATGGTTCTTCAATGGGGCTAGGATGTAAACGTGTTTCTGCTTCAAAGGAAAGCAGCTAGGAGAAAGTTTCTTTTGCCAGTGTGTGACGCAGCTGGAAAGCTGCAGAATGGTGCAGGGGATTCCAGGCTAGGCCATTCCTGGCTGGGTCTATAAGCAGAAGGAATGCTTTTTCTAAACGGCATTTCTATGGTTCTTCAATGGGGCTAGGATGTAAACGTGTTTCTGCTTCAAAGGAAAGCAGCTAGGAGAAAGTTTCTTTTGCCAGTGTGTGACGCAGCTGGAAAGCTGCAGAATGGTGCAGGGGATTCCAGGCTAGGCCATTCCTGGCTGGGTCTATAAGCAGAAGGAGTGCTTTTTCTAAACGGCATTTCTATGGTTCTTCAATGGGGCTAGGATGTAAACGTGTTTCTGCTTCAAAGGAAAGCAGCTAGGAGAAAGTTTCTTTTGCCAGTGTGTGACGCAGCTGGAAAGCTGCAGAATGGTGCAGGGGATTCCAGGCTAGGCCATTCCTGACTGGGTCTATAAGCAGAAGGAGTGCTTTTTGTACAAAGAATTTCTATGGTTCTTCAATGGGGCTAGGATGTAAACGTGTTTCTGCTTCAAAGGAAAGCAGCTAGGAGAAAGTTTCTTTTGCCAGTGTGTGACGCAGCTGGAAAGCTGCAGAATGGTGTAGGGGATTCCAGGCTAGGCCATTCCTGGCTGGGTCTATAAGCAGAAGGAGTGCTTTTTCTAAACGGCATTTCTATGGTTCTTCAATGGGGCTAGGATGTAAACGTGTTTCTGCTTCAAAGGAAAGCAGCTAGGAGAAAGTTTCTTTTGCCAGTGTGTGACGCAGCTGGAAAGCTGCAGAATGGTGTAGGGGATTCCAGGCTAGGTCATTCCTGACTGGGTCTATAAGCAGAAGGAGTGCTTTTTGTAAAGCGAATTTCTATGGTTCTTCAATGGGGCTAGGATGTAAACGTGTTTCTGCTTCAAAGGAAAGCAGCTAGGAGAAAGTTTCTTTTGCCAGTGTGTGACGCAGCTGGAAAGCTGCAGAATGGTGTAGGGGATTCCAGGCTAGGCCATTCCTGGCTGGGTCTATAAGCAGAAGGAGTGCTTTTTGTAAACGGCATTTCTATGGTTCTTCAATGGGGCTAGGATGTAAACGTGTTTCTGCTTCAAAGGAAAGCAGCTAGGAGAAAGTTTCTTTTGCCAGTGTGTGACGCAGCTGGAAAGCTGCAGAATGGTGTAGGGGATTCCAGGCTAGGTCATTCCTGGCTGGGTCTATAAGCAGAAGGAGTGCTTTTTGTAAAGCGAATTTCTATGGTTCTTCAATGGGGCTAGGATGTAAACGTGTTTCTGCTTCAAAGGAAAGCAGCTAGGAGAAAGTTTCTTTTGCCAGTGTGTGAGGCAGCTGGAAAGCTGCAGAATGGTGTAGGGGATTCCAGGCTAGGCCATTCCTGGCTGGGTCTATAAGCAGAAGGAGTGCTTTTTCTAAACGGCATTTCTATGGTTCTTCAATGGGGCTAGGATGTAAACGTGTTTCTGCTTCAAAGGAAAGCAGCTAGGAGAAAGTTTCTTTTGCCAGTGTGTGACGCAGCTGGAAAGCTGCAGAATGGTGTAGGGGATTCCAGGCTAGGCCATTCCTGGCTGGGTCTATAAGCAGAAGGATTGCTTTTTCTAAACGGCATTTCTATGGTTCTTCAATGGGGCTAGGATGTAAACGTGTTTCTGCTTCAAAGGAAAGCAGCTAGGAGAAAGTTTCTTTTGCCAGTGTGTGACGCAGCTGGAAAGCTGCAGAATGGTGTAGGGGATTCCAGGCTAGGCCATTCCTGGCTGGGTCTATAAGCAGAAGGAATGCTTTTTCTAAACGGCATTTCTATGGTTCTTCAATGGGGCTAGGATGTAAACGTGTTTCTGCTTCAAAGGAAAGCAGCTAGGAGAAGTTTCTTTTGCCAGTGTGTGACGCAGCTGGAAAGCTGCAGAATGGTGTAGGGGATTCCAGGCTAGGCCATTCCTGGCTGGTGCTTTTTGTAAAGCGAATTTCTACGGTTCTTCAATGGGGCTAGGATGTAATCGTGTTTCTGCTTCAAAGGAAAGCAGCTAGGAGAAAGTTTCTTTTGCCAGTGTGTGACGCAGCTGGAAAGCTGCAGAATGGTGCAGGGGATTCCAGGCTAGGCCATTCCTGGCTGGGTCTATAAGCAGAAGGAGTGCTTTTTCGAAACGGCATTTCTATGGTTCTTCAATGGGGCTAGGATGTAAACGTGTTTCTGCTTCAAAGGAAAGCAGCTAGGAGAAAGTTTCTTTTGCCAGTGTGTGAGGGAGCTGGAAAGCTACATAATGGTGCAGGGGATTCCAGGCTAGGCCATTCCTGGCCGGGTCTATAAGCAGAAGGAGTGCTTTTTCGAAACGGCATTTCTACGGTTCTTCAATGGGGCTAGGATGTAAACGTGTTTCTGCTTCAAAGGAAAGCAACTTGGAGAAAGTTTCTTTTGCCAGTGTGTGACGCAACTGGAAAGCTGCAGAATGGTGTAGGAGATTCCAGGCTAGTTCATTCCTGACTGGGTCTATAAGCAGAAGGAGTGCTTTTTGTATAGCGAATTTCTATGGTTTTTCAATGGGTCTAGGATGTAAACGTGCTTCTGCTTCAAAGGAAAGCAGCTAGGAGAAAGATTCTTTTGCCAGTGTGTGACACAGCTGCAAAGCTGCAGAATGGTGTAGGGGATTCCAGGCTAGGTCATTCCTGACTGGGTCTATAAGCAGAATGAGTGCTTTTTGTATAGCGAATTTCTATGGTTCTTCAATGGGGCTAGGATGTAATCGTGTTTCTGCTACAAAGGAAAGCAGCTAGGAGAAAGTTTCTTTTGCCAGTGTGTAACGCAGCTGGAAAGCTGCAGAATGGTGCAGGGGATTCCAGGCTAGGCCATTCCTGGCTGGGTCTATAAGCAGAAGGGGTGCTTTTTCTAAACCGCATTTCTATGGTTCTTCAATGGGGCTAGGATGTAATCGTGTTTTTGCTTCAAAGGAAAGCAGCTAGGAGAAAGTTTCTTTTGCCACTGTGTGAGGGAGCTGGAAAGCTACAGAATGGTGTAGGGGATTCCAGGCTAGGCCATTCCTGGCTGGGTCTATAAGCAGAAGGGGTGCTTTTTCTAAACCGCATTTCTACGGTTCTTCAATGGGGCTAGGATGTAATAGTGTTTCTGCTTCAAAGGAAAGCAGCTAGGAGAAAGTTTCTTTTGCCAGTGTGTTACGCAGCTGGATAGCTGCAGAATGGTGTAGGGGATTCCAGGCTAGGCCATTCCTGGCTGGGTCTATAAGGAGAAAGAATGCTTTTTCTAAACGGCATTTCAAAGGTTCTTCAATGGGGCTAGGATGTAAACGTGTTTCTGCTTCAAAGGAAAGCAGCTAGGAGAACGTTTGTTTTGCCAGTGTGTGAGGTAGATGGAAAGCAGCAGAATGGTGCAGGGGATTACAGGCTAGGCCATTCCTGGCTGGGTCTATAAGTAGAATGAGTGCTTTTTGTAAATGGAATTTCTATGGTTCTTCAATGGGGCTAGGATGTAATCGTGTTTCTGCTTCAAAGGAAAGCAGCTAGGAGAAAATTTCTTTTGCCAGTGTGTGAAGGAGCTGGAAAGCTACAGAATGGTGCAGGGGATTCCAGGCTAGGCCATTCCTGGCTGGGTCTATAAGCAGAATGAGTGCTTTTTCTAAACGGCATTTCTATGGTTCTGGAATGGGGCTAGGATTTAAACGTGTTTCTGCTTCAAAGGAAAGCAGCTAGGAGAAAGTTTCTTTTGCCAGTGTGTGACGCAGCTGTAAAGCTGCAGAATGGTGCAGGGGATTCCAGGCTAGGTCATTCCTGGCTGGGTCTATAAGCAGAATGAGTGCTTTTTGTGAAGCGAATTTCGATGATTCTTCAATAGGGCTAGGATGTAAACGTGTTTCTGCTTCAAAGGAAAGCAGATAGGAGAAAGTTTCTTTTGCCAGTGTGTGAGGGAGCTGGAAAGCTGCAGAATGGTGTAGGGGATTCCAGGCTAGGCCATTCCTGGCTGGGTCTATAAGCAGAAGGAGTGCTTTTTGTAAACCCAATTTCTATGGTTCTTCAATGGGGCTAGGATGTAAACGTGTTTCTGCTTCAAAGGAAAGCAGCTAGGAGAAAGTTTCTTTTGCCAGTGTGTGACGCAGCTGGAAAGCTGCAGAATGGTGCAGGGGATTCCAGGCTAGGCCATTCCTGGCTGGGTCTATAAGCAGAAGGAGTGCTTTTTCTAAGCCGCATTTCTACGGTTCTTCAATGGGGCTGGGATGTAATAGTGTTTCTGCTTCAAAGGAAAGCAGCTTGGAGAAAGTTTTTTTTTGCCAGTGTGTGACGCAGCTGGAAAGCTACAGAATGGTGCAGGGGATTCCAGGCTAGGACATTCCTGGCTGGTGCTTTTTGTAAAGCGAATTTCTATGGTTCTTCAATGGGGCTAGGATGTAATCGTGTTTCTGCTTCAAAGGAAAGCAGCTAGGAGAAAGTTTCTTTTGCCAGTGTGTGAGGGAGCTGGAAAGCTACAGAACGGTGCAGGGGATTCCAGGCTAGGCCATTCCTGACTGGGTCTATAAGGAGAAGGATTGCTTTTTGTAAACCGAATTTCTATGGTTCTTCAATGGGGCTAGGATGTAAACGTGTTTCTGCTTCAAAGGAAAGCAGCTAGGAGAAAGTTTCTTTTGCCAGTGTGTGATGCAGCTGGAAAGCTGCAGAGTGGTGTAGGGGATTCCAGGCTAGGCCATTCCTGGCTGGGTCTATAAGCAGAAGGAATGCTTTTCCTAAACGGCATTTCAAATGTTCTTCAATGGGGCTAGGATGTAAACGTGTTTCTGCTTCAAAGGAAAGCAGCTAGTAGAAAGTTTCTTTTGCCAGTGTGTGACGCAGCTGGAAAGCTGAAGAATGGTGTAGGGGATTCCAGGCTAGGTCATTCCTGACTGGGTCTATAAGCAGAAGGAGTGCTTTTTGTATAGCGAATTTCTATGGTTCTTCAATGGGGCTAGGATGTAAACGTGCTTCTGCTTCAAAGGAAAGCAGCTAGAGAAAGTTTCTTTTGCCAGTGTGTTACGCAGCTTGAAAGCTGCAGAATGTTGTGGGGGATTCCAGGCTAGGCCATTCCTGGCTGGGTCTATAAGCAGAAGGAGTGCTTTTTGTAAACGGCATTTCTATGGTTCTTCAATGGGGCTACGATGTAATCGTTTTTCTGCTTCAAAGGAAAGTAGCTAGGAGAAAGTTTCTTTTGCCAGTGTGTGAGGGAGCTGGAAAGCTGCAGAATGGTGTAGGGGATTCCAGGCTAGGTCTTTCCGGGCTGGGTCTATAAGCAGAAGGAGTCCTTTTTGTAAAGCGAATTTCTATGGTTCTTCAATGGGGCTAGGATGTAAACGTGCTTCTGCTTCAAAGGAAAGCAGCTGGGAGAAAGTTTCTTCTGCAGTGCGTTACGCTGCTGGAAAGCTGCAGAATGGTGTAGGGGATTCCAGGCTAGGCCATTCCTGGCTGGGTCTATAAGCAGAATGAGTGCTTTTTCTAAACGGCATTTCTATGGTTCTTCAATGGGGCTAGGATGTAATCGTGTTTCTGCTTCAAAGGAAAGCAGCTAGGAGAAAGTTTCTTTTGCCAGTGTGTGAGGGAGCTGGAAAGCTGCAGAATGGTGCAGGGGATTCCAGGCTAGGCCATTCCTGGCTGGGTCTATAAGCAGAAGGATTGGTTTTTGTAAACCAAATTTCTATGGTTCTTCAATGGGGATAGGATGTAAACGTGCTTCTGCTTCAAAGGAAAGCAGCTAGGAGAAAGTTTCTTTTGCCAGTGTGTGACGCTGCTGGAAATCTCTAGAATGGTGCAGGAGATTCCAGGCTAGGTCATTCCTGGCTGGGTCTATAAGCAGAATGAGTGCTTTTTCTAAACGGCATTTCTATGGTTCTTCAATAGGGATAGGATGTAAACGTGTTTCTGCTTCAAAGGAAAGCAGCTAGGAGAAAGTTTCTTTTGCCAGTGTGTGACGCAGCTGAAAGCTGCAGAATGGTGCAGGGGATTCCAGGCTAGGTTATTCCTGACTGGGTCTATGAGCAGAAGGATTGCTTTTTGTGAACCGAATTTCAATGGTTCTTCAATGGGGCTAGGAGGTAAACGTGTTTCTGCTTCAAAGGAAAGCAGCTAGGAGAGTTTCTTTTGCCAGTGTGTTACGCAGCTGGATAGCTGCAGAATGGTGTAGGGGATTCCAGGCTAGGCCATTCCTGGCTGGGTCTATAAGCAGAAGGAATGCTTTTTCTAAACGGCATTTCTATGGTTTTTCAATGGGGCTAGGATGTAAACGTGTTTCTGCTTCAAAGGAAAGCAACTAGGAGAAAGTTTCTTTTGCCAGTGAGTGAGGTAGATGGAAAGCTGCAGAATGGTGTAGGGGATTCCAGACTAGGTCATTCCTGACTGGGTCTATAAGCAGAAGGAGTGCTTTTTGTAAACCGAATTTCTATGGTTCTTCAATGGGGCTGGGATGTAAACGTGTTTCTGCTTCAAAGGAAAGCAGCTAGGAGAAAGATTCTTTTGCCAGTGTGTGAAGGAGCTGGAAAGCTACATAATGGTGTAGGGGATTCCAGGCTAGGCCATTCCTGGCTGGGTCTATATGCCAAAGGAATGATTTTTATAAAGGGCATTTTTATGGTTCATCAAAGGGGCTAGGATGTAAACGTGTTTCTGCTTCAAAGGAAAGCAGCTAGGAGAAAGTTTCTTTTGCCAGTGTGTGACGCAGCTGGAAAGCTGCAGAATGGTGTAGGGGATTCCAGGCTAGGACATTCCTGGCTGGTGCTTTTTGTAAAGCGAATTTCTACGGTTCTTCAATGGGGCTAGGATGTAATAGTGTTTCTGCTTCAAAGGACAGCAGCTAGGAGAAAGTTTCTTTTGCCAGTGTGTGACGCAGCTGGAAAGCTGCAGAATGGTGTAGGGGATTCCAGGCTAGGTCATTGCTGACTGGGTCTATAAGCAGAAGGAGTGCTTTTTGTATAGTGAATTTCTATGGTTCTTCAATGGGGCTAGGATGTAAACGTGCTTGTGCTTCAAAGGAAAGCAGCTAGAGTAAGTTTCTTTTGCCAGTGTGTGACGCAGCTGGAAAGCTGCAGAATGTTGTGGGGGATTCCAGGCTAGGCCATTCCTGGCTGGGTCTATAGGCAGAAGGAATGCTTTTTCTAACCGGCATTTCTATGTTTCTTCAATGGGGCTACGATGTAATCGTTTTTCTGCTTCAAAGGAAAGCAGCTAGGAGAAAGTTTATTTTGCCAGTGTGTGACGCAGCTGGAAAGCTGCAGAATGGTGCAGGGGATTCCAGGCTAGGACATTCCGGATGGCTCTATAAGCAGAAGGAGTGCTTTTTGTAAAGCGAATTTCTATGGTTCTTCAATGGGGCTAGGATGTAATCGTGTTTCTGCTTCAAAGGAAAGCAGCTAGGAGAAAGTTTCTTTTGCCAGTGTGTGACGGAGCTGGAAAGCTACAGAATGGTGCAGGGGATTCCAGGCTAGGCCATTCCTGGCTGGGTCTATAAGGCAGAAGGAGTGCTTTTTGTAAACCGAATTTCTATGGTTCTTCAATGGGGCTAGGATGTAAACGTGTTTCTGCTTCAAAGGAAAGCAGCTAGGAGAAAGTTTCTTTTGCCAGTGTGTGATGCAGCTGGAAAGCTGCAGAATGGTGTAGGGGATTCCAGGCTAGGCCATTCCTGGCTGGGTCTATAAGCAGAAGGAGTGCTTTTCTAAACGGCATTTCTATGGTTCTTCAATGGGGCTAGGATGTAAACGTGTTTCTGCTTCAAAGGAAAGCAGCTAGGAGAAAGTTTCTTTTGCCAGTGTGTGACGCAGCTGGAAAGCTGAAGAATGGTGTAGGGGATTCCAGGCTAGGTCATTCCTGACTGGGTCTATAAGCAGAAGGAGTGCTTTTTGTATAGCGAATTTCTATGGTTCTTCAATGGGGCTAGGATGTAAACGTGCTTCTGCTTCAAAGGAAAGCAGCTAGAGAAAGTTTCTTTTGCCAGTGTGTTACGCAGCTGGAAAGCTGCAGAATGTTGTGGGGGATTCCAGGCTAGGCCATTCCTGGCTGGGTCTATAAGCAGAAGGAGTGCTTTTTGTAAACGGCATTTCTATGGTTCTTCAATGGGGCTACGATGTAATCGTTTTTCTGCTTCAAAGGAAAGTAGCTAGGAGAAAGTTTCTTTTGCCAGTGTGTGAGGGAGCTGGAAAGCTGCAGAATGGTGTAGGGGATTCCAGGCTAGGTCTTTCCGGGCTGGGTCTATAAGCAGAAGGATTCCTTTTTGTAAAGCGAATTTCTATGGTTCTTCAATGGGGCTAGGATGTAAACGTGCTTCTGCTTCAAAGGAAAGCAGCTAGGAGAAAGTTTCTTTTGCCAGTGTGTGACGCAGCTGGAAAGCTCTAGAATGGTGCAGGAGATTCCAGGCAAGGTCATTCCTGGCTGGGTCTATAAGCAGAATGAGTGCTTTTTCTAAATGGCATTTCTATGGTTCTTCAATAGGGATAGGATGTAAACGTGTTTCTGCTTCAAAGGAAAGCAGCTAGGAGAAAGTTTCTTTTGCCAGTGTGTGACGCAGCTGAAAGCTGCAGAATGGTGCAGGGGATTCCAGGCTAGGTCATTCCTGACTGGGTCTATAAGCAGAAGGATTGCTTTTTGTAAACCGAATTTCTATGGTTCTTCAATGGGGCTAGGATGTAAACGTGCTTCTGCTTCAAAGGAAAGCAGCTAGGAGAAAGTTTCTTTTGCCAGTGTGTGACGCAGCTGGAAAGCTGCAGAATGGTGTAGGGGATTCCAGGCTACGCCATTCCTGGCTGGTGCTTTTTGTAAAGCGAATTTCTACGGTTCTTCAATGGGGCTAGGATGTAATCGTGTTTCTGCTTCAATGGAAAGCAGCTAGGAGAAAGTTTCTTTTGCCAGTGTGTGACGCCGCTGGAAAGGTACAGAATGGTACAGGGGATTCCAGGCTAGGCCATTCCTGGCTGGGTCTATAAGAAGAAGGAGTGCTTTTTCGAAAAGGCATTTCTGTGGTTCTTCAATGGGGCTAGGATGTAAACGTGTTTCTGCTTCAAAGGAAAGCAGCTAGGAGAAAGTTTCTTTTGCCAGTGTGTTACGCATCTCAAAGCTGCAGAATGGTGGAGGGGATTTTAGGCTAGGTCATTTCTGAGTGGGTCTATAAGCAGAATGAGTGCTTTTTGTAAAGCGAATTTCTATGGTTTTTCAATGGGGCTAGGATGTATACGTGTTTCTTCTTCAAAGGAAAGCAGCAAGGAGAAAGTTTCTTTTGCCAGTGTGTGACACAGCTGGAAAGCTCCAGAATGGTGTAGGGGATTCCAGGCTAGGTCATTCCTGACTGGGTCTATAAGCAGAATGAGTGCTTTTTGTATAGCGAATTTCTATGGTTCTTCAATGGGGCTAGGATATAATCGTGTTTTTGCTTCAAAGGAAAGCAGCTAGGAGAAAGTTTCTTTTGCCAGTGTGTGAGGGAGCTGGAAAGCTGCAGAATGGTGCAGGGGATTCCAGGCTATGCCATTCCTTGCTGGGTCTATAAGCAGAATGAGTGCTTTTTCTAAACGGCATTTCTATGATTCTTCAATGGGGCTAGGATGTAAACGTGTTTCTGCTTCAAAGGAAAGCAGATAGGAGAAAGTTTCTTTTGCCAGTGTGTGACGCAGCTGGAAAGCTGCAGAATGGTGTAGGGGATTCCAGCCTAGGCCATTCCTGACTGGGTCTATAAGCAGAATGAGTGCTTTTTGTAAACCCAATTTCTATGGTTCTTCAATGGGGCTAGGATGTAAACGTGTTTCTGCTTCAAAGGAAAGCAGCTAGGAGAAAGTTTCTTTTGCCAGTGTGTTACGCAGCTGGAAAGCTGCAGAATGGTGTAGGGGATTCCAGGCTAGGCCATTCCTGGCTGGGTGTATAAGCAGAAGGAATGCTTTTTCTAAACGGCATTTCTATGGTTCTTCAATGGGGCTAGGATGTAAACGTGTTTCTGCTTCAAAGGAAGCAGCTAGGAGAAAGATCTTTTGCCAGTGTTTGAGAGGGAGCTGGGAAAGCTACTACCGAACGGTGCAGGGGATTCCAGGCTAGGCATCCTGACTGGGTCTATAAGGAGAAGGATTGCTTTTTGTAAACCGAAATTTCCTATGTTCTTCAAGGGGGCTAGGATGTAACGTGTTTCTGCTCAAGGAAAAGCAGCTAGGAGAAAGATTTCTTTTGCCAGTGTTGATGATGAGCTGGAAAAGCGCAGAATGGTGCTAGGGGATTCCAGCTAGGCCATTCCTGGCTGGGTCTATAAGCAGAAGAGATGCTTTTTCTAAATCGGCATTTCTAAGGTTCTTCAATGGGGCTAGGATGTAAACGTGTTTCTGCTTCAAAAGGAAAGCAGCTAGGAGAAAGTTTCTTTTGCCAGTGTGTGACGCAGCTGGAAAGCTGCAGAATGGCTGTAGGGGATTCCAGGCTATGTCCATTCCTGACTGGGTCTATAAGCAGAATGAGTGCTTTTCTGTAAACGCAATTTCTATGGTTCTTCAATGGGGCTAGGATGTAAACGTGTTTCTGCTTCAAAGGAAAGCAGCTAGGACAAAGTTTCTTTTGCCAGTGTGTGAGGGACACGGAAAGCTTAGAATGGTGCAGGGAATTCCAGGCTAGGCCATTCCTGGCTGGGTCTATAAGCAGAAGGAGTGCTTTTTCTAAACGGCATTTCTATGGTTCTTCAATGGGGCTAGGATGTAAACGTGTTTCTGCTTCAAAGGAAAGCAGCTAGGAGAAAGTTTCTTTTCCCAGTGTGAGAGGGAGCTGGAAAGCTGCAGAATGGTGCAGGGGATTCCAGGCTAGGCCATTCCTGGCTGGGTCTATAAGCAGAAGGAGTGCTTTTTCTAAACGGCTTTTCTATGGTTCTTCAATGGGGCTAGGATGTAAACGTGTTTCTGCTTCAAAGGAAAGCAGCTAGGAGAAAGTTTCTTTTGCCAGTGTGTGACGCAGCTGGAAAGCTGCAGAATACTGCAGGGGATTCCAGGCTAGGCCATTCCTGACTGGGTCTATAAGCAGAAGGAGTGCTTTTTTTAAATGGCATTTCTATGTTTCTTCAATGGGACTAGGATTTAAAGGTGTTTCTGCTTCAAAGGAAAGCAGCTAGGAGAAAGTTTCTTTTGCCAGTGTGTGACGCAGCTGGAAAGCTGCAGAACGGTGCAGGGGATTCCAGGCTAGGTCATTCCTGGCTGGGTCTATAAGCAGAATGAGTGCTTTTTGTAAACCGAATTTCTATGGTTCTTCAATAGGGATAGGATGTAAAGGTGTTTCTGCTTCAAAGGAAGCAGCTAGGAGAAGTTTCTTTGCCAGTGTGTGAGGGAGCTGGAAAGCTGCAGAATGGTGCAGGGGATTCCAGGCTAGGCCATTCCTGGCTGGGTCTATAAGCAGAAGGATTGCTTTTTCTAAATGGCATTTCTATGGTTCTTCAATGGGACTAGGATGTAAACGTGTTTCTCCTCAAATGAAAGCAGCTAGGAGAAAGTTTCTTTTTCCAGTGTGTGAGGGAGCTGGAAAGCTGCAGAATGGTGCAGGGGATTCCAGGCTAGGCCATTCCTGACTGGGTCTATAAGCAGGAGTGCTTTTTGTAAACCGAATTTCTATGGTTCTTCAATAGGTATCGGATGTAAACGTGTTTCTGCTTCAAAGGAAAGCAGCTAGGAGAAAGTTTCTTTTGGCAGTGCATGAGGGAGCTGGAAAGCTGCAGAATGGTGCAGGGGATTCCAGGCTAGGCCATTCCTGGCTGGGTCTGCACGCAGAAGGAGTGCTTTTTCTAAAAGGCATTTCTATGGTTCTTCAATGGGGCTAGGATGTAAACGTGTTTCTGCTTCAAAGGAAAGCAGCTAGGAGAAAGTCTCTTTTGCCAGTGTGTGACGCAGCTGGAAAGCTGCAGAATGGTGCAGGGGATTCCAGGCTAGGCCATTCCCTGGCTGGGGCTATAAGCAGAAGGAGTGCTTTTTTCTAAACGGCATTTCTATGGTTCTTCAATGGGGCTAGGATGTAAAGTGTTTCTGCTTCAAAGGAAAGCAGCTAGGAGAAAGTTTCTTTTGGCAGTGTGTGAGGGAGCTGGAAAGCTGCAGAATGGTGCAGGGGATTCCAGGCTAGGCCATTCCTGGCTGGGTCTATAAGCAGAAGGAGTGCTTTTTCTAAATGGCATTTCTATGGTTCTTCAATGGGGCTAGGATGTAAACGTGTTTCTGCTTCAAAGGAAAGCAGCTAGGAGAAAGTTTCTTTTGCCAGTATGTGACGGAACTGCAGAGCTGCAGAACGGTGTAGGGGATTCCAGGCTAGGTCATTCCTGACTGGGCCTATAAGCAGAAGGAGTACTTTTTGTAAACCGAATTTCTAAGGTTCTTCAATAGGGATAGGATGTAAACGTGTTTCTGCTTCAAAGGAAAGCAGCTAGGAGAAAGTTTCTTTTGCCAGTGTGTGATGCAGTTGGAAAGCTGCAGAATGGTGCAGGGGATTCCAGGCTAGGCCATTCCTGGCTGGGTCTATAAGCAGAAGGAGTGCTTCTGTTTCTTCAATGGGGCTAGGATGTAAACATGTTTCTGCTTCAAAGGAAAGCAGCTAGGAGAATGTTTCTTTTGCCCAGTGTGTGACACAGCTGGAAAGCTGCAGAATGGTGCAGGGGATTCCCGGCTAGGCCATTCCCTGGCTGGGTCTATAAGCAGAATGAGTGCTTTTTGTAAACCGAATTTCTATGGTTCTTCGATAGGGATAGGATGTAAACGTGTTTCTGCTTCAAAGGAAAGCAGCTAGGAGACAGTTTCTTTTGCCAGTTTGTGACGCAGTTGGAAAGCTGCAGAATGGTGCAGGGGATTCCAGGCTAGGCCATTCCTGGCTGGGTCTATAAGCAGAAGGAGTGCTTTTTGTAAACCAAATTTCTATGGTTCTTCAATGGGGCTAGGATGTAAACGTGTTTCTGCTTCAAAGGAAAGCAGCTAGGAGAAAGTTTCTTTTGCCAGTGTGTGACGCAGCAGGAAAGCTGCCGAATGGTGTAGGAGATTCCAGGCTAGGTCATTCCTAGGCTGGGTCTGTAAGCAGAATGAGTGCCTTTTCTAAACCGCATTAGTATAGGTCCGAAAAGAACGCAAGCATCAAAATGTGATTCTGCTTCGAAGGGAAGGAGCTCGGAGAAAAGTTTCTTTTACCAGTGCTTGACACGGCAGGAAAGCTGCAGAATGGTGCATGTGATTCCAGGCTAGGCCATTCCTGGCTGGGTCTGTAAGCAGAATGAGTGCCTTTTCTAATCAGCATTAGTATGGGACCCAAAACCAGCAAGCATTAAATGTGTTTCTGCTTCAAAGGAAAGGAGCTAGGAGAAAGTTTCTTTTGCCAATTTGTGAAGCTGCTGGAACGCTGTAGGTTCTTGTATGTGATTCCATGCTAGGCCCTTACTGGCTGGGTCTGTTGGCACAATGAGTCCTTTCTTAACGTCATTTGTACGGGTACGAAAAGCAAGCAAGAATCAAAAAGTGTTTGTGCTTCAAAGGAAAGGAGCTAGGAGAAAGTTTCTTTTACCCAGGCTTGACGCTGATGGAATGCTGCAGAATGGTGCATTTGATTTCAGGCTAGGCCATTCCTGGCTGGGTCTATAAGCAGAAGGAGTGCTTTTTCTAAATGGAATTTCTATGGTTCTTCAATGGGGCTAGGATGTAAACGTGTTTCTGCTTCAAAGGAAAGCAGCTAGGAGAAAGTTTCTTTTGCCAGTGTGCGACACAGCTGGAAAGCTGCAGAATGCTGTAGGGGATTCCTGGCTATGTCATTCCTGACTGGGTCTATAATCAGAATGAGTGCTTTCTGTAAACCGAATTTCTATGGTTCTTCAATGGGGCTAGGATGTAAACGTGTTTCTGCTTCAAAGGAAAGCAGCTAGGAGAAAGTTTCTTTTGCCAGTGTGTGAGGGACATGGAAAGCTTAGAATGGTGCAGGGGATTCCACGGCTAGGCCATTCCTGGCTGGGTCTATAAGCAGAAGGAGTGCTTTTTCTAAACGGCATTTCTATGGTTCTTCAATGGGGCTAGGATGTAAACGTGTTTCTGCTTCAAAGGAAAGCAGCTAGGAGAAGTTTCTTTTGCCAGTGTGTGAGGGAGCTGGAAAGCTGCAGAATGGTGCAGGGGATTCCAGGCTAGGCCATTCCTGGCTGGGTCTATAAGCAGAAGGAGTGCTTTTTCTAAACGGCTTTTCTATGGTTCTTCAATGGGGCTAGGATGTAAACGTGTTTCTGCTTCAAAGGAAAGCAGCTAGGAGAAAGTTTCTTATGCCAGTGTGTGACGCAGCTGGAAAGCTGCAAAATGGTGCAGGAGATTCCAGGCCCAGGCCATTCCTGGCTGGGTCCATAAGCAGAAGGAGTGCTTTTTCTAAACAGCATTTCTATGGTTCTTCAATGGGGCTAGGATGTAAACGTGTTTCTGCTTCAAAGGAAAGCAGCTAGGAGAAAGTTTCTTTTGCCAGTGTGTGACGCAGCTGGAAAGCTGCAGAATGGTGCAGGGGATTCCAGGCTAGGCCATTCCTGGCTGGGTCTATAAGCAGAAGGAATGCTTTTTCTAAATGGCATTTCTATGGTTCTTCAATGGGACTAGGATGTAAACGTGTTTCTGCTTCAAAGGAAAGCAGCTAGGAGAAAGTTTCTTTTGCCAGTGTGTTTCGCAGCTGGAAGGCTGCAGAATGGTGCAGGGGATTCCAGGCTAGGTCACTCCTGACTGGGTCTATAAGCAGACGGAGTGCTTTTGCAAAACGGCATTTCTATGGTTCTTCAATGGGACTAGGATTTAAAGGTGTTTCTGCTTCAAAGGAAAGCAGCTAGGAGAAAGTTTCTTTTGCCAGTGTGTGACGCAGCTGGAAAGCTGCAGCAATGGTGCAGGAGATACCAGGCTAGGCCATTCCTGACTGGGTCTATAAGCAGAAGGAGTGCTTTTTCTAAAAGGCATTTCTATGTTTCTTCAATGGGGATAGGATGTAAAGGTGTTTCTGCTTCAAGGAAAGAAGCTAGGAGAAAGTTTCTTTTGCCAGTGTGTGACGCAGCTGGAAAGCTGCAGAATGGTGCAGGGGATTCCAGGCTAGGCCATTCCTGGCTGGGTCTACACGCAGAAGATTGCTTTTTCTAAAAAGGCATTTCTATGGTTCTTCAATGGGGCTAGGATGTAAACGGTGTTTCTGCTTCAAAGGAAAGCAGCTAGGAGAAAGTTTCTTTTGCCAGTGTGTGACGCAGCTGGAAAGCTGCAAAATGGTGCAGGGGATTCCAGGCTAGGCCATTCCTGGCTGGGTCTATAAGCAGAAGGAGTGCTATTTCTAAATGGCATTTCTATGGTTCTTCAATGGGGCTAGGATGTAAACGTGTTTCTGCTTCAAAGGAAAGAAGCTAGGAGAAAGTTTCTTTGCCAGTGTGTGACGCAGCTGGAAAGCTGCAGAATGGTGTGGGGGATTCCAGGCTAGGTCATTCCTGACTGGCTATATTAGCAGAAGGAGTGCTTTTTGTAAAAGAATTTCTATGGTTCTTCAATAGGGGCTAGGATGTAAACGTATTTCCTCTTCAAAGGAAAGAAGCTAGGAGAAGGTTTCTTTTGCCAGTGTGTGACGCAGCTGGAAAGCTGCAGAATGGTGCAGGATATTCCAGGCTAGGTCATTCCTGGCTGGGTCTATAAGCAGAAGGAAGTGCTTTTTCTAACTTGGCATTTCTATGGTTCTTCAATGGGGCTAGGATGTAAACGTGTTTCTGCTTCAAAGGAAAGCAGCTAGGAGAAAGTTTCTTTTGCCAGTGTGTGATGCAGCTGGAAAGCTGCAGAATGGTGCAGGGGATTCCAGGCTAGGCCATTCCTGGCTGGGTCTATAAGCAGAAGGAAGTGCTTTTTGCTAACCGAATTTCTATGGTTCTTCAATGGCGCTAGGATGTAAACGTGTTTCTGCTTCAAAGGAAAGAAGCTAGGAGAAAGTTTCTTTTGCCAGTGTGTGACGGAACTGGAGAGCTGCAGAATGGTGTTGGGGGATTCCAGGCTAGGTCGTTCCTGACTGGGCCTATAAGCAGCAGGAGTACTTTTTGTAACCGAATTTCTAAGGTTCTTCAATTGGGATAGGATGTAAACGTGTTTCTGCTTCAAAGGAAAGCACTAGGAGAAAGTTTCTTTTACCAGTGTGTGACTGCAGCTTGGAAAGCTGCAGAATGGTGTAGGGGATTCCAGGCTAGGCCATTCCTGCTGGGTCTATAAGCAGAAGGAGTGCTTTTTGCTAACCGAATTTCTATGGTTCTTCAATAGGGCTAGGATGTAAACGTGTTTCTGCTTCAAAGGAAAGCAGCTAGGAGAAAGTTTCTTTTGCCAGTGTGTGACACAGCTTGAAAGCTGCAGAATAGTGCAGGGGATTCCAGGCTAGGCCATTCCTGGCTGGGTCTACACGCAGAATGAGTGCTTTTTGTCTAACGCGATTTTCTATGTTTCTTCAATGGTGCTAGGATGTAAACGTGTTTCTGCTTCAAAGGAAAGCAGCTAGGAGAAAGTCTGTTCTGCCAGTGTGTGCAGGGACTGGAAAGCTTCAGAATGGTGCAGGGGATTCCAGGCTAGGCCATTCCTGGCTGGGTCTATAAGCAGAAGGAGTGCTTTTTCTAAACGTCATTTCTATGGTTCTTCAATAGGGCTAGGATGTAAACGTGTTTCTGCTTCAAAGGAAAGCAGCTAGGAGAAAGTTTCTTATGCCAGTGTGTGACGCAGCTGGAAAGCTCCAGAATGGTGCAGGAGATTCCAGGCTAGGCCATTCCTGGCTGGGTCCATAAGCAGAAGGAGTGCTTTTTCTAAACAGCATTTCTATGGTTCTTCAATGGGGCTAGGATGTAAACGTGTTTCTGCTTCAAAGGAAAGCAGCTAGGAGAAAGTTTCTTTTGCCAGTGTGTGACGCAGCTGGAAAGCTGCAGAATGGTGCAGGGATTCCAGGCTAGGCCATTCCTGGCTGGGTCCATAAGCAGAAGGAGTGCTTTTCTAACGGCTTTTCTATGGTTCTTCAATGGGGCTAGGATGTAAACGTGTTTCTGCTTCAAAGGAAAGCAGCTAGGAGAAAGTTTCTTTTGCCAGTGTGTGACGGAACTGGAGAGTTGCAGAATGGTGTGGGGGATTCCAGGCTAGGTCATTCCTGACTGGGCCTATAAGCAGAAGGAGTGCTTTTTGTAAACCGAATTTCTAAGGTTCTTCAATGGGGATAGGATGTAAACGTGTTTCTGCTTCAAAGGAAAGCAGCTAGGAGAAAGTTTCTTTTGCCAGTGTGTGATGCAGTTGAAAGCTGCAGAATGGTGCAGGGGATTCCAGGCTAGGCCATTCCTGGCTGGGTCTATAAGCAGAAGGAGTGCTTTTTCTAACTGGCATTTCTATGGTTCTTCAATGGGGCTAGGATGTAAACGTGTTTCTTCTTCAAAGGAAAGCAGCTAGCAGAAAGTTTCTTTTGCCAGTGTGTGACGGAACTGGAGAGCTGCAGAATGGTGTAGGGGATTCCAGGCTAGGTCATTCCTGACTGGGCCTATAAGCAGCAGAAGTACTTTAGCTAACCGCAATTCTAGGTTCTTCAATAGGATAGGATGTAAACGTGTTTTCTGCTTCAAAGGAAAGCAGCTAGGAGAAAGTTTCTTTTGCCAGTTGTCATGTGATGCAGTTGGAAGCTGCAGAATGGTGCAGGGGATTCCAGGCTAGGCCATTCCTGGCTGGCGTCATAAGCAGAAGGAAGTGCTTTTTCTAAATGGAATTTCTATGGTTCTTCAATGGGGCTAGGATGTCAACATGTTTCTGCTTCAAAGGAAAGCAGCTAGGAGAATGTTTCTTTTTGCCAGTGTGTGACACAGCTGGAAAGCTGCAGAATGGTGCAGGGGATTCCCGGCTAGGCCATTCCTGGACTGGGTCTATAAGCAGAATGAGTGCTTTTTGATAAACCGAATTTCTATAGTTCTTCGATAGGGCTAGGATGTAAACGTGTTTCTGCCTTCAAAGGAAAGCAGCTAGGAGAAGTTTCTTTTGCCAGTGTGTGAGGGAGCTGGAAAGCTGCAGAATGGTGCAGGGCATTCCAGGCTAGGCCCATTCCAGGATGGGTCTATACAGCAGGAAGGAAGTGCTTTTTCTAAGCCTGCAGTTCTATGTTCTTCAATGGGGCTAGAGAAATGTAAACGTGTTCCTGCTTCCAAGGAAAGCAGCTAGGAGAAAGTTTCTTTTGCCAGTGTGTGACGCAGCTGTGTAAGCTGCAGAATTGGTGCAGGGGGACTTCCAGGCTAGTAGCCATTCCTGGCTGGGGTCTACATCAGCAGAAGGGAGAGCTTTTTCTAAACCGCATTTTATGGTTCTTCAATAGGAGCAAGGATGTCAAACGTGTTCTTCTAGCTTCAAAGGGGTAAAGCAGCTAGGAGAAAGTTTCTTTTGCCAGTGTGTGAGGTGAGCGTGGAAAGCTGCTAGGATCTTGTCAGTGAATTCCATGCTTAGGCCCTTCCTGGCTTGGGTCCTGTAGGCACACAGAGAAATGGATTTTCTAACCGTCATTCTTCTTATGGTTCTTCAATGGGGCTATGAATGTACTGTGTTTCTGCATCAATAGGAAAGCATCTAGGAGAAAGTTTCCTTTTGCCAGTGTGTGAGGGAGCTGGATAAGCTGAAGAATGGTGCCAGGGGAAATTCACAGGCTAGGCCATTCCTGCTGGGATCATATAAGCAGATGTAATGCTTTTTCTAACCGGCATTTCTATGGTTCTTCAATGGGTGCTAGGATGTAAACGTGTTTCTGCTTCAAGGAAAGCAGTCTAGGAGAAAGTTTCTTTTGCCAGTGTGTGACGCAGCTGGAAAGCTGCAGAATGGTGCAGGGGATTCCAGGCTAGGCCATTCCTGGCTGGGTCTAATAGCAGAAGGAGTGCTTTTTCTAAACGGCATTTCTATGGTTCTTCAATGGGGCTAGGATGTAAACGTGTTTCTGCTTCAAAGGAAAGCAGCTAGGAGAAAGTTTCTTTTGCCAGTGTGTGAGGGAGCTGGAAAGCTGCAGAATGGTGCAGGGGATTCCAGGCTAGGCCATTCCTTGCTGGGTCTACACGCAGAAGGAGTGCTTTTTCTAACCGGCATTTCTATGGTTCTTCAATGGGGCTAGGATGTAAACGTGTTTCTGCTTCAAAGGAAAGCAGCTAGGAGAAAGTTTCTTTTGCCAGTGTGTGACGCAGCTGGAAAGCTGCAGAATGGTGCAGGGGATTCCAGGCTAGGCCATTCCTGGCTGGGTCTATAAGCAGAAGTAGTGCTTTTTCTAACCGGCATTTCTATGGTTCTTCAATGGGGCTAGGATGTAAACGTGTTTCTGCTTCAAAGGAAAGCAGCTAGGAGAAAGTTTCTTTTGCCAGTGTGTGAGGGGACTGGAAAGCTGCAGAATGGTGCAGGGGATTCCAGGCTAGGCATTCCTGGCTGGGTCTATAAGCAGAAGGAGTGCTTTTTCTAACCGGCATTTCTATGGTTCTTCAATGGGGCTAGGATGTAAACGTGTTTCTGCTTCAAAGGAAAGCAGCTAGGAGAAAGTTTCTTTTGCCAGTGTGTGAGGGCAGCTGGAAAGCTGCAGAATGGTGCAGGGGATTCCAGGCTAGGCCATTCCTGGCTGGGTCTACACAGCAGAAGTAGTGCTTTTTCTAACCGGCATTTCTATGGTTCTTCAATGGGGCTAGGATGTAAACGTGTTTCTGCTTCAAAGGAAAGCAGCTAGGAGAAAGTTTCTTTTGCCAGTGTGTGAGGGAGCTGGAAAGCTGCAGAATGGTGCAGGGGATTCCAGGCTAGGCCATTCCTGGCTGGGTCTACACACAGAAGTAATGCTTTTTCTAACCGCATTTCTATGGTTCTTCAATGGGGCTAGGATGTAAACGTGTTTCTGCTTCAAAGGAAAGCAGCTAGGAGAAAGTTTCTTTTGCCAGTGTGTGACGCAGCTGGAAAGCTGCAGAATGGTGCAGGGGATTCCAGGCTAGGCCATTCCTGGCTGGGTCTACACACAGAAGTAATGCTTTTTCTAACCGGCATTTCTATGGTTCTTCAATGGGGCTAGGATGTAAACGTGTTTCTGCTTCAAAGGAAAGCAGCTAGGAGAAAGTTTCTTTTGCCAGTGTGTGAGCGAGCTGGAAAGCTGCAGAATGGTGCAGGGGATTCCAGGCTAGGCCATTCCTGGCTGGGTCTACACACAGAAGTAATGCTTTTTCTAACCGGCATTTCTATGGTTCTTCAATGGGGCTAGGATGTAAACGTGTTTCTGCTTCAAAGGAAAGCAGCTAGGAGAAAGTTTCTTTTGCCAGTGTGTGAGGGAGCTGGAAAGCTGCAGAATGGTGCAGGGGATTCCAGGCTAGGCCATTCCTGGCTGGGTCTACAACCGAAGTAATGCTTTTTCTAACCGGCATTTCTATGGTTCTTCAATGGGGCTAGGATGTAAACGTGTTTCTGCTTCAAAGGAAGCAGCTAGGAGAAAGTTTCTTTTGCCAGTGTGTGAGGCAGCTGGAAAGCTGCAGAATGGTGCAGGGGATTCCAGGCTAGGCCATTCCTGGCTGGGTCTACACGCAGAAGTATTGCTTTTTCTAACCGGCATTTCTATGGTTCTTCAATGGGGCTAGGATGTAAACGTGTTTCTGCTTCAAAGGAAAGCAGCTAGGAGAAAGTTTCTTTTGCCAGTGTGTGACGCAGCTGGAAAGCTGCAGAATGGTGCAGGGGATTCCAGGCTAGGCCATTCCTGGCTGGGTCTACACGCAGAAGTAGTGCTTTTTCTAACCGGCATTTCTATGGTTCTTCAATGGGGCTAGGATGTAAACGTGTTTCTGCTTCAAAGGAAAGCAGCTAGGAGAAAGTTTCTTTTGCCAGTGTGTGACGGAGCTGGAAAGCTGCAGAATGGTGCAGGGGATTCCAGGCTAGGCCATTCCTGGCTGGGTCTATAAGCAGAAGTAATGCTTTTCTAACCGGCATTTCTATGGTTCTTCAATGGGGCTAGGATGTAAACGTGTTTCTGCTTCAAAGGAAAGCAGCTAGGAGAAAGTTTCTTTTGCCAGTGTGTGACGGAGCTGGAAAGCTGCAGAATGGTGCAGGGGATTCCAGGCTAGGCCATTCCTGGCTGGGTCTACACAGCAGAAGTAGTGCTTTTTCTAACGGCATTTCTATGGTTCTTCAATGGGGCTAGGATGTAAACGTGTTTCTGCTTCAAAGGAAAGCAGCTAGGAGAAAGTTTCTTTTGCCAGTGTGTGAGGGAGCTGGAAAGCTGCAGAATGGTGCAGGGATTCCAGGCTAGGCCATTCCTGGCTGGGTCTACACAGCAGAAGTAGTGCTTTTTCTAACCGGCATTTCTATGGTTCTTCAATGGGGCTAGGATGTAAACGTGTTTCTGCTTCAAAGGAAAGCAGCTAGGAGAAAGTTTCTTTTGCCAGTGTGTGACGGAGCTGGAAAGCTGCAGAATGGTGCAGGGGATTCCAGGCTAGGCCATTCCTGGCTGGGTCTACACACAGAAGTAATGCTTTTTCTAACCGGCATTTCTATGGTTCTTCAATGGGGCTAGGATGTAAACGTGTTTCTGCTTCAAAGGAAAGCAGCTAGGAGAAAGTTTCTTTTGCCAGTGTGTGAGGGAGCTGGAAAGCTGCAGAATGGTGCAGGGGATTCCAGGCTAGGCCATTCCTGGCTGGGTCTACACACAGAAGTAATGCTTTTTCTAACCGGCATTTCTATGGTTCTTCAATGGGGCTAGGATGTAAACGTGTTTCTGCTTCAAAGGAAAGCAGCTAGGAGAAAGTTTCTTTTGCCAGTGTGTGAGGGAGCTGGAAAGCTGCAGAATGGTGCAGGGGATTCCAGGCTAGGCCATTCCTGGCTGGGTCTACAAGCAGAAGGAGTGCTTTTTTCTAACCGGCATTTTTATGGTTCTTCAATGGGGCTAGGATGTAAACGTGTTTCTGCTTCAAAGGAAAGCAGCTAGGAGAAAGTTTCTTTTGCCAGTGTGTGAGGGAGCTGGAAAGCTGCAGAATGGTGCAGGGGATTCCAGGCTAGGCCATTCCTGGCTGGGTCTATAAGCAGAAGGAGTGCTTTTTCTAACGGCATTTCTATGGTTCTTCAATGGGGCTAGGATGTAAACGTGTTTCTGCTTCAAAGGAAAGCAGCTAGGAGAAAGTTTCTTTTGCCAGTGTGTGAGGGAGCTGGAAAGCTGCAGAATGGTGCAGGGGATTCCAGGCTAGGCCATTCCTGGCTGGGTCTATAAGCAGAAGGAGTGCTTTTTCTAAACCGCATTTCTATGGTTCTTCAATGGGGCTAGGATGTAAACGTGTTTCTGCTTCAAAGGAAAGCAGCTAGGAGAAAGTTTTCTTTTGCCAGTGTGTGAGGGAGCTGGAAAGCTGCAGAATGGTGCAGGGGATTCCAGGCTAGGCCATTCCTGGCTGGGTCTACACGCAGAAGTAATGCTTTTTCTAACCGGCATTTCTATGGTTCTTCAATGGGGCTAGGATGTAAACGTGTTTCTGCTTCAAAGGAAAGCAGCTAGGAGAAAGTTTCTTTTGCCAGTGTGTGACGCAGCTGGAAAGCTGCAGAATGGTGCAGGGGATTCCAGGCTAGGCCATTCCTGGCTGGGTCTACACACAGAAGTAATGCTTTTTCTAACCGGCATTTCTATGGTTCTTCAATGGGGCTAGGATGTAAACGTGTTTCTGCTTCAAAGGAAAGCAGCTAGGAGAAAGTTTCTTTTGGCCAGTGTGTGAGGAGCTGGAAAGCTGCAGAATGGTGCAGGGGATTCCAGGCTAGGCCATTCCTGGCTGGGTCTACACACAGAAGTAGTGCTTTTTCTAAACCGGCATTTCTATGGTTCTTCAATGGGGCTAGGATGTAAACGTGTTTCTGCTTCAAAGGAAAGCAGCTAGGAGAAAGTTTCTTTTGCCAGTGTGTGACGGAGCTGGAAAGCTGCAGAATGGTGCAGGGGATTCCAGGCTAGGCCATTCCTGGCTGGGTCTACACGCAGAAGGAGTGCTTTTTCTAACCGCATTTCTATGGTTCTTCAATGGGGCTAGATGTAAACGTGTTTCTGCTTCAAAGGAAAGCAGCTAGGAGAAAGTTTCTTTTGCCAGTGTGTGACGCAGCTGGAAAGCTGCAGAATGGTGCAGGGGATTCCAGGCTAGGCCATTCCTGGCTGGGTCTATAAGCAGAAGGAGTGCTTTTTCAAACCGGCATTTCTATGGTTCTTCAATGGGGCTAGGATGTAAACGTGTTTCTGCTTCAAAGGAAAGCAGCTAGGAGAAAGTTTCTTTTGCCAGTGTGTGAGGGAGCTGGAAAGCTGCAGAATGGTGCAGGGGATTCCAGGCTAGGCCATTCCTGGCTGGGTCTATAAGCAGAAGTAATGCTTTTTCTAACCGGCATTTCTATGGTTCTTCAATGGGGCTAGGATGTAAACGTGTTTCTGCTTCAAAGGAAAGCAGCTAGGAGAAAGTTTCTTTTGCCAGTGTGTGAGGGAGCTGGAAAGCTGCAGAATGGTGGCAGGGGATTCCAGGCTAGGCCATTCCTGGCTGGGTCTACACACAGGAAGTAGTGCTTTTTCAAACCGGCATTTCTATGGTTCTTCAATGGGGCTAGGATGTAAACGTGTTTCTGCTTCAAAGGAAAGCAGCTAGGAGAAAGTTTCTTTTGCCAGTGTGTGACGCAGCTGGAAAGCTGCAGAATGGTGGAGGGGATTCCAGGCTAGGCCATTCCTGGCTGGGTCTACACACAGAAGTAATGCTTTTTCTAACCGGCATTTCTATGGTTCTTCAATGGGGCTAGGATGTAAACGTGTTTCTGCTTCAAAGGAAGAAGCAGCTAGGAGAAAGTTTCTTTTGCCAGTGTGTGAGGGAGCTGGAAAGCTGCAGAATGGTGGCAGGGGATTCCAGGCTAGGCCATTCCTGGCTGGGTCTACACGCAGAAGGAGTGCTTTTTCTAACCGGCATTTCTATGGTTCTTCAATGGGGCTAGGATGTAAACGTGTTTCTGCTTCAAAGGAAAGCAGCTAGGAGAAAGTTTCTTTTGCCAGTGTGTGACGGAGCTGGAAAGCTGCAGAATGGTGCAGGGGATTCCAGGCTAGGCCATTCCTGGCTGGGTCTACAAGCAGAAGGAGTGCTTTTTCTAAACCGGCATTTCTATGGTTCTTCAATGGGGCTAGGATGTAAACGTGTTTCTGCTTCAAAGGAAAGCAGCTAGGAGAAAGTTTCTTTTGCCAGTGTGTGAGGGAGCTGGAAAGCTGCAGAATGGTGCAGGGGATTCCAGGCTAGGCCATTCCTGGCTGGGTCTACTTTCTAACCGGCATTTCTATGGTTCTTCAATGGGGCTAGGATGTAAACGTGTTTCTGCTTCAAAGGAAAGCAGCTAGGAGAAAGTTTTCTTTTGCCAGTGTGTGAGGGAGCTGGAAAGCTGCAGAATGGTGCAGGGGATTCCAGGCTAGGCCATTCCTGGCTGGGTCTATAAGCAGAAGGAGTGCTTTTTCTAACCGGCATTTCTATGGTTCTTCAATGGGCTAGGATGTAAACGTGTTTCTGCTTCAAAGGAAAGCAGCTAGGAGAAAGTTTCTTTTGCCAGTGTGTGAGGGAGCTGGAAAGCTGCAGAATGGTGCAGGGGATTCCAGGCTAGGCCATTCCTGGCTGGGTCTATAAGCAGAAGGAGTGCTTTTTCTAACCGGCATTTCTATGGTTCTTCAATGGGGCTAGGATGTAAACGTGTTTCTGCTTCAAAGGAAAGCAGCTAGGAGAAAGTTTCTTTTGCCAGTGTGTGACGCAGCTGGAAAGCTGCAGAATGGTGCAGGGGATTCCAGGCTAGGCCATTCCTGGCTGGGTCTACACACAGAAGGAGTGCTTTTTCTAACCGGCATTTCTATGGTTCTTCAATGGGGCTAGGATGTAAACGTGTTTCTGCTTCAAAGGAAAGCAGCTAGGAGAAAGTTTCTTTTGCCAGTGTGTGACGCAGCTGGAAAGCTGCAGAATGGTGCAGGGGGATTCCAGGCTAGGCCATTCCTGGCTGGGTCTACAAGCAGAAGGAGTGCTTTTTCTTAAAGGCATTTCTATGTTCTTCAATGGGGCTAGGATGTAAAAGGTGTTTCTGCTTCAAAGGAAAGCAGATAGGAGAAAGTTTCTTTCGCCAGTGTGTGACGCAGCTGGGAAGCTGCAAAATGGTGCAGGGGATTCCAGGCTAGGCCATTCTGCTGGATCTATAAGCAGAAGGAGTGCTATTTCTAAACGGCATTTCTATTGTTCTTCAATGGGGCTAGGATGTAAACGGGTTTCTGCTTCAAAGTAAAAGCAGCTAGGAGAAAGTTTCTTTTGCCAGTGTGTGACGCAGCTGGAAAGCTGCAAGAATGGTGTAGGAGATTCCAGGAAGGTCATTCCTGACTGGGTTTGTTAGCAGAAGGAGTGCTTTTTGTAAAACGAATTTCTATGGTTCTTCCAATAGGGGTAGGATGTAAACGTATTTCTTCTTCAAAGGAAAGCAGCTAGGAGAAGGTTTCTTTGCCAAGTGTGTGAGGGAGCTGGAAAGCTGCAGAATGGTGCAGGGGGATTCCAGGCTAGGCCATTCCTGGCTGGGTCTACACAGCAGAAGGAATGCTTTTTCTAACCGGCATTTCTATGGTTCTTCAATGGGGCTAGGATGTAAACGTGTTTCTGCTTCAAAGGAAAGCAGCTAGGAGAAAGTTTCTTTTGCCAGTGTGTGAGGGAGCTGGAAAGCTGCAGAATGGTGCAGGGGATTCCAGGCTAGGCCATTCCTGGCTGGGTCTATAAGCAGAAGGAGTGCGCTTTTTGTAAACCGAAATTTATATGGTTCTTCAATGGTGCTAGGATGTAAACGTGTTTCTGCTTCAAAGGAAAGCAGCTAGCAGAAAGTTTCTTTTGCAGTGTGTGACGGAACTGGAGAGCTGCAGAATTGTAGCAGGGCATTCCAGGCCTAGGTCATTCCTGACTGGGCCTATAAGCAGCAGAGTTACTTTTTGTAATCCGAATTTCTAAGGTTCTTCAATAGGGATAGGATGTAAACGTGTTTCAGCTTCAAAGGGAAGCAGCTAGGACGAAAGTTTCTTTTGCCAGTGTGTGACACAGTTGGAAAGCTGCAGAATGGTGCAGGGGATTCCAGGCTAGGCCATTCCTGGCTGGGTCTACACGCAGAAGGAATGCTTTTTGTAAACCGAATTTCTATGGTTCTTCAATAGGGCTAGGATGTAAACGTGTTTCTGCTTCAAAGGAAAGCAGCTAGGAGAAAGTTTCTTTTGCCAGTGTGTGAGGGAGCTGGACAGCTGCAGACGGGTGCAGGGGATTCCAGGCTAGGCCATTCCTGGCTGGGTCTACACGACACAATGAGTGCTTTTTGTAAACCGAATTTCTATGGTTTTTCAATAGGGCGAGGATGTAACGTGTTTCTGCTTCAAAGGAAAGCAGCTAGGAGAAAGTTTCTTTTGCCAGTGTGTGAGGGAGCTGGAAAGCTGCAGAATGGTGCAGGGGATTCCAGGCTAGGCCATTCCTGGCTGGGTTTATAAGCAGAAGGAGTGCTATTTCGAAACGGCATTTCTATGGTTCTTCAAGGTGGGTAGGATGTAAACGTGTTTCTGCTTCAAGGAAAGCAGCTAGGAGAAAGTTTCTTTTGCCAGTGTGTGACGCAGCTGGAAACCTGCAGAATGGTGTAGGAGATTCCAGGCTAGGTCATTCCTGACTGGGTTTATAAGCAGAAGGAGTGCTTTTTGTAAAACGAATTTCTATGGTTCTTCAATAGGGGTAGGATGTAAACGTATTTCTGCTTCAAAGGAAAGCAGCTAGGAGAAGGTTTCTTTTGCCAGTGTGTGAGGGAGCTGGAAAGCTGCAGAATGGTGCAGGGGATTACAGGCTAGGCCATTCCTGGCTGGGTCTATAAGCAGAAGGAATGCTTTTTCTAATTGGCATTTCTATGGTTCTTCAATGGGGCTAGGATGTAAACGTGTTTCTGCTTCAAAGGAAAGCAGCTAGGAGAAAGTTTCTTTTGCCAATTTGTGAAGCTGCTGGAACGCTGTAGGTTCTTGTATGTGATTCCATGCTAGGCCCTTACTGGCTGGGTCTGTTGGCACAATGAGTCCTTTTCTTAACGTCATTTGTACGGGTACGAAAAGCAGCAAGAATCAAAAAGTGTTTGTGCTTCAAAGGAAAGGAGCTAGGAGAAAGTTTCTTTTACCCAGGCTTGACGCTGATGGAATGCTGCAGAATGGTGCATTTGATTTCAGGCTAGGCCATTCCTGGCTGGGTCTATAAGCAGAAGGAGTGCTTTTTGTAAAGCGAATTTCTATGGTTCTTCAATGGGGCTAGGATGTAAACGTGTTTCTGCTTCAAAGGAAAGCAGCTAGGAGAAAGTTTCTTTTGCCAGTGTGTGACGCAGCTGGAAACCTGCAGAATGGTGTAGGAGATTCCAGGCTAGGTCATTCCTGACTGGGTTTGTTAGCAGAAGGAGTGCTTTTTGTAAAACGAATTTCTATGGTTCTTCAATAGGGGTAGGATGTAAACGTATTTCTGCTTCAAAGGAAAGCAGCTAGGAGAAGGTTTCTTTTGCCAGTGTGTGAGGGAGCTGGAAAGCTGCAGAATGGTGCAGGGGATTACAGGCTAGGCCATTCCTGGCTGGGTCTAATAAGCAGAAGGAGTGCTTTTTCTAATTGGCATTTCTATGGTTCCTCAATAGGGCTAGGATGTAAACGTGTTTCTGCTTCAAAGGAATGCAGCTAGGAGAAAGTTTCTTTTGCCAGTGTGTGACGCAGCTGGAAAGCTGCAGAATGGTGCAGGGGATTCCAGGCTAGGCCATTCCTGGCTGGGTCTATAAGCAGAAGGAGTGCTTTTTTCTAAATGGCATTTCTATGGTTCTTCAATGGGGCTGGGATGTAAACGTGTTTCTGCTTCAAAGGAAAGCAGCTAGGAGAAAGTTTCTTTTGCCAGTGTGTGACACAGCTGGAAAGCTGCAGAATGCTGTAGGGGATTCCTGGCTATGTCATTCCTGACTGGGTCTATAATCAGAATGAGTGCTTTCTGTAAACCGAATTTCTATGGTTCTTCAATGGGGCTAGGATGTATACGTGTTTCTGCTTCAAAGGAAAGCAGCTAGGAGAAAGTTTCTTTTGCCAGTGTGTGAGGGACATGGAAAGCTTAGAATGGTGCAGGGGATTCCAGGCTAGGCCATTCCTGGCTGGGTCTATAAGCAGAAGGAGTGCTTTTTCTAAACGGCATTTCTATGGTTCTTCAATGGGGCTAGGATGTAAACGTGTTTCTGCTTCAAAGGAAAGCAGCTAGGAGAAAGTTTCTTTTGCCAGTTTGTGAGGGAGCTGGAAAGCTGCAGAATGGTGCAGGGGATTCCAGGCTAGGCCATTCCTGGCTGGGTCTATAAGCAGAAGGAGTGCTTTTTCTAAACGGCTTTTCTATGGTTCTTCAATGGGGCTAGGATGTAAACGTGTTTCTGCTTGAAAGGAAAGCAGCTAGGAGAAAGTTTCTTTTGCCAGTGTGTGACGCAGCTGGAAAGCTGCAAAATGGTGCAGGAGATTCCAGGCCAGGCCATTCCTGGCTGGGTCTGTAAGCAGAAGGAGTGCTTTTTCTAAACAGCATTTCTATGGTTCTTCAATGGGGCTAGGATGTAAACGTGTTTCTGCTTCAAAGGAAAGCAGCTAGGAGAAAGTTTCTTTTGCCAGTGTGTGACGCAGCTGGAGAGCTGCAGAATACTGCAGAGGATTCCAGGCTAGGCCATTCCTGACTGGGTCTATAAGCAGAAGGAGTGCTTTTTCTAAATGGCATTTCTATGGTTCTTCAATGGGGCTAGGATGTAAACGTGTTTCTGCTTCAAAGGAAAGCAGCTAGGAGAAAGTTTCTTTTGCCAGTGTGTGATGCAGCTGGAAAGCTGCAGAATGGTGCAGGGGATTCCAGGCTAGGCCATTCCTGGCTGGGTCTATAAGCAGAAGGAGTGCTTTTTGTAAACCGAATTTCTATGGTTCTTCAATGGCGCTAGGATGTAAACGTGTTTCTGCTTCAAAGGAAAGAAGCTAGGAGAAAGTTTCTTTTGCCAGTGTGTGACGGAACTGGAGAGCTGCAGAATGGTGTGGGGGATTCCAGGCTAGGTCATTCCTGACTGGGCCTATAAGCAGCAGGAGTACTTTTTGTAAACCGAATTTCTAAGGTTCTTCAATAGGGATGGGATGTAAACGTGTTTCTGCTTCAAAGGAAAGCAGCTAGGAGAAAGTTTCTTTTGCCAGTGTGTGATGCAGTTGGAAAGCTGCAGAATGGTGTAGGGGATTCCAGGCTAGGCCACTCCTGGCTGGGTCTATAAGCAGAAGGAGTGCTTTTTGTAAACCGAATTTCATGGTTCTTCAATAGGGATAGGATGTAAACGTGTTTCTGCTTCAAAGGAAAGCAGCTAGGAGAAAGTTTCTTTTGCCAGTGTGTGACACAGTTGGAAAGCTGCAGAATGGTGCAGGGGTTTCCAGGCTAGGTCATTCCTGGCTGGGTCTACACGCAGAATGAGTGCTTTTTGTAAACCGAATTTCTATGGTTCTTCAATGGGGCTAGGATGTAAACGTGTTTCTGCTTCAAAGGAAAGCAGCTAGGAGAAAGTTTCTTTTGCTAGTGTGTGAGGGAGCTGGAAAGCTGCAGAACGGTGCAGGGGATTCCAGGCTAGGCCATTCCTGGCTGGGTCTATAAGCAGAAGGAGTGCTATTTCTAAACGGCATTTCTATTGTTCTTCAATGGGGCTAGGATGTAAACGTGTTTCTGCTTCAAAGGAAAGCAGCTAGGAGAAAGTTTCTTTTGCCAGTGTGTGACGCAGCTGGAAACCTGCAGAATGGTGTAGGAGATTCCAGGCTAGGTCATTCCTGACTGGGTTTGTTAGCAGAAGGATTGCTTTTTGTAAAACGAATTTCTATGGTTCTTCAATAGGGGTAGGATGTAAACGTATTTCTGCTTCAAAGCAAAGCAGCTAGGAGAAGGTTTCTTTTGCCAGTGTGTGAGGGAGCTGGAAAGCTGCAGAATGGTGCATGTGATTCCAGGCTAGGCCATTCCTGGCTGGGTCTGTAAGCAGAATGAGTGCCTTTTCTAATCAGCATTAGTATGGGACCCAAAACCAGCAAGCATTAAATGTGTTTCTGCTTCAAAGGAAATGAGCTAGGAGAAAGTTTCTTTTGCCAATTTGTGAAGCTGCTGGAACGCTGTCGGTTCTTGTATGTGATTCCATGCTAGGCCCTTACTGGCTGGGTCTGTTGGCACAATGAGTCCTTTTCTTAACGTCATTTGTACGGGTACGAAAAGCAGCAAGAATCAAAAAGTGTTTGTGCTTCAAAGGAAAGGAGCTAGGAGAAAGTTTCTTTTACCCAGGCTTGACGCTGATGGAATGCTGCAGAATGGTGCATTTGATTTCAGGCTAGGCCATTCCTGGCTGGGTCTATAAGCAGAAGGAGTGCCTTTTCTAAACAGCATTTGTATGGGTCCGAAAAGCAGCAAGGATCAAAATGTGTTTCTGCTTCAAAAGAAAGGAGCCAGGAGAAAGTTTCTTTTGCCAGTGTGTGAAGCTGCTGGAAAGCTGCAGAATGGTGCATGTGATTCCAGGCTAGGCCGTTCCTGGATGGGTCTGGAAGCAGAATGAGTGCCTTTTCTAATCAGCATTTGTATGGGACCCAAAACCAGCAAGCATCAAAATGTGTTTCTCCTCCATAGGGAAGGAGCTAGGAGAGAGTTTCTTTTGCCAGTTTGAGATGCTGCTGGAAAGCTGCAGAATGGTGCATGTGATTCCAGGCTAGGCCCTTACTGGCTGAGTCTGTAAACACAATGAGTGCTTTTCTAAACAGCATTTGTACGGGTACGAAAAGCAGCATGTATCAAAATGTGTTTGTGCTTCAAAGGAAAGGAGCTAGGAGAAAGTTTCTTTTGCCAGTGTGTGAAGCTGCTGGAAAGCTGCAGAATGGTGCACGTGATTCCAGGCTATGCCATTCCTGGCTGTGTCTGTAATTAGAATGAGTGCCTTTTTCTAAACCGTATTTGTATGGGTCTGAAAAGCAGCAAGGATCAAATAGTCTTTGTGCTTCAAAGGAAAGGAGCTAGGAGGAAGTTTCTTTTACCAGTGTGTTAAGCTACTGGGTAGCTGCTGAGTGGTGCATGTGATTCCAGGCTAGGCCATTCCTGGCTGGGTCTCGAAGTAGAATGAGTGCCTTTTCTAAATACCATTAGTATGGGTCCGAAAAGCAGGACATCGATGCACGGCTGGAGAGAACTCCAGTGAAGGTGCGGCACACATGCCTAAGAACAGAGCTACTGAGGAATATCAACATAACCAGAAGGCAGACCAAGCTGCTAAGATTTCTCAAGTTCATACCGACTTAGATTTTGACCTTGACTGGAAACATCGAGGTGAACTGTTCTTAGCTCGGTGGGTCCATGACTCATCTGGACATCAAGGCAGAGATGCAACATACCGATGGGCAAGTCAATCGACTTGTCCATGGACGCTATCACACAAGTCATCCATGACTGTGACATTTGTGCTGCTATTAAGCAGGCTAAGTGAATCAAGCCCTTGTGGTATGGAGGGAGATGGTCAAAGTACAAGAATGGAGAAGCCTGGCGGATTGACTACATCACTTTACCTCGATCTCATTCTGGCAAGCAGTATGTGCTAACGATGGTAGAGGCCAGCAGCGAATGGCTGGAAACCTATCCAGTTCCACATGCTACTGCACGTAACACCATTCTTGGCTTGGAAACACAAATCATGTGGAGACATGGAACTCCAGAGAGAATCGAGTCAGACAATGGCACTCATTTCAAGAACAATCTTGTGAAAAACTGGGCCAAAGAGCACAGAATTGAGTGGATCTATCACATACCCTACTATGCACCAGCTTCAGGGAAGATTGAGTGCTACAACGGTTTGCTGAAAACCACCCTCAAAGCCATGGGGGGTGGAACTCTGAAAAACTGGGACAAACATTTAGCACAAGCTACCTGGTTGGTAAATAGTAGAGGCTCAGTAAACAGAGCAGGACCTGCACAATCAGACTTGGTCCAAACAGTAAACGGTGATAAAGTTCCTGTTGTACGTGAAAAGAATCTGTTAGGAAAACTGTTTGGGTATTTTCTCCTTCGGGCGAAGGGAAACCTGTCCGAGGGGTGGTGTCTGCTGAAGGTCCTGGTCACACCTACTGGGTAATGCAGGAGAATGGTGAAATCCAGTGTATTCCACAGAGAAATCTAACCTTAGCTAGAGAATTTAAATTCAGAGTGTATAATAAAAGCTGTTAGGAGTTTTCTGTTCTAGGTACCATTGGCGTCCAACACTGAAAGAATCTACGAGAGAATCTACAGTACGTGAGCATGAACCCAACGTCACCTGGGAGTCCCTGTTCTTGTCTCATCTGTGAGGAGACAAACTGTTCTGAGCTTTTGAATCACCTACATCTGAGATAGCCGGATTGAAGTGTGAACTGAACTTGTAATATTCATTAGTGTAAATATTGGTTTAGATTAGGTCAGATAATTCTCAGCGATACTCTGAGCAAAGTAGACAGGGGTGGATTGTGCTAGTTTGAAGCAGGCTAGAATGTTTTGGTGAGAGAAAGTAGATAATTGGCTATGAAAGGAAAACATTGGTGATGTCTCCTTCCCTCAGAGTCTCGCTGAAGAAGAATGAAAACATTAGATAGCACATTCGCCATTTTTTTGTTTTCACTTTCTGGCTGGCTTCTGGACTCAGCTGCAGCTCCCTAACCTTACTGCCAATAACCTTGCTCCTTAACCTCTTGGCTGAACTTCTTTTCTTCCTAGGACAGGGGTAAGGTTGAGAGGGGCGGGGGGGAAGGTGCAGGGGTGGTTGAGAGCCCCTCTTGGGGACTCAGATTTCTTGGAGGGGAGTTGTGCTTCTGTATTATTTTTACTTTGTATATTTCTGTATATAACTGTATATACTGTAAATAGCTGCTTGTATATTGTGCTAGCTGTAAATAAATAGCTTCATTCATATTCCCAGAGTCCGGCTGAGTTAGCTGGGGTGTTTCTTAAAGTGGGGGGGGGGCGGATAACACCCAAACCACCACAACAATTGTCTTGTATGTATGTTTATACCCACCAGATAGCTAACACCTTTCAGAAACTTCCTCTCTCTAGTATTTGTCTTGTCATTCTGCAGTGGTATCTGGCATGCTCCAGGTACAGGACTCTAAGCTATTTCTCTTCACTCTCACTAGCACCACAACCTGGATTGGCCTCTGCTCACTCTCTACACAGAAAGAAAATGTTTCCTGTGGATTCTGCTGCAGGAATTTCTGCAAAACAGTGTTGTGGAGGGGATTTCTCTATTCCTCCCCTGTTAGGGGGAGGTGAGAAATTAATTTGAGGCGGTATTAATTTTTTATTAAAAAATTTATTAAAATTAATATTTACAAATTTGTACCACCCCCAACCACTATGAAATCAGGTTCATTTGCAAGTTTATGAAAACAGCTAGGGATATATTTACAGGGATTGAATTAAATGGAAATATCAAATTATCAACAACTATAGACAGAAATTCTCTTAGGCTTAATGCCTCTTAACAACTATACTGTTTGCCCAGCAAGGGCTGAAACTGTGTGTGCTCTTCAGATAGAGGTAACTTATATTACAAAGGAATTAAAGCTTGCTTAAATGTGTTGCTCTTAAGTATTAATTATTAATCACCCTCCCAGGATTGTGTCACAGCGTGTGCCCAGTATTTGGGTCTTGGTGAAGCTGAAGTCTGTCCCGGCTTGCAGGAGATGATAAGGGTTCCCAGTCTCTGGGGTAAATAGAATTTTCTCTAACCTTCTCTCCTGGGGTGAAGCAGTCTCTGCCTTGGAGCTGTTGCTTCTTCTGGATGCTGTGTCCAGGGATGATCAGCTGGCAGGTTTTCCCCGGTGCAGGAGAACGATCTGTCCGTGCAGCTTCTAACATGGTCTCACAGCTAGCAGGCTGTGTTTGCAGGTTTGCAGACAGTCTGAGGGTCTGCTGTCTCTGGATCTTTCCAGACATAGCTGATAAGCAGTATATGCCGGGCAAGCAGGGTCTGCCGGGCTTCAGGGAGACGAGTCCCGTAGATAAGTGCAAGGCAGCAAGCCAATATGTACGGCTGCTCTTGAGCTTAAGCAGGGGGCTCTCGGCTCCCCATATATGCATGAAATGCAGGCGTGCATGAGCTCTGCTTCTCAAAGGGTTCACAGACGGCTTAACTGCACCTTGAGATCAATGCAACAGGTCTGAGCCTCAGTAATGCTTGCAAGTGAGTAAGGCCTGATCCTGTGTCTAGGCCATGCAAGCAGGTCAGGGCAGCAGGGTGCTGCTGTGGATCAGAGCTGAGTCTAAACGCTCTAAATGCTCTGGCCTTCCAAACAGTCTGGACGGTCTGACCACGTGGTGCTCCTTTACACCCCTCTTTATAGACTCTGGGCGGAGATTCGTGGCTCATTGGACATCTAAAGTGACCAATCAGGTTGGCAGTAAGCCAAACCTTACCCCAATAGGCAGTAGAGACATGCCTGGACCTCCCAATAGGAGATTACCTGGGCGGATCCCAGGGGTACATGGGCTGGGCGAGTGTGGGTTACACAACCTGCTTACTGCCTCATGGGTCCTGGCAGAAAAACATGTCCAGGCATGTAGAGGCATAGAGAGGCCTCAGTTTTGGGGCTGCTGCCCCTCCACCACAAACAGTGTCAACCTTTTCTACCCTTCCTTTTTCCATATGCTGAGAGCTAGATGATGATATTGTAGTTGTGGGGAGCAAAGTCACACAAAGAACAATGAAAGACAGTATATGAAATATGGTGTAAGTCAAATGAGATGTGTATGTACAGTGTATTTCTGTTTATTGCATTTTTGTTGGGGCAGTTTATCTAATGTAAAGAACAAGTAGCATTGCATATGCAAAACAGCATCTAAATTTCCTCTGAAGACCCTCTCTTTATTCATACTTTCTCCAGGGTTTCAAAATTAAAAGAACCTAAATGCAAATTTTGGGTTTGTTCCTTTCTCATTCTTACTTACGTTAATTATGATTGGAATAAGCTGAAATTCAAATTGTATTGATTTAACTCATAGAAAAAGCCAATAGAAGTTGGTAACAAATGTGCCTTTCATTACCATGATCATAATATGCAGTTGCCTTGAAGATATTTGTATTCTTCACCTGTTGGAAATCTGTTGACTTTAGTGCTTTGATAGACATCAAAATGGAAGAAAACGGAAGTGAGAAAGATGTGGCATTCCAAAAGACACCATTAAAACATAGTATATGTTTAACTAAACTCTGCAACCTTGATCCGACTGTCCTGTCAATTGCTGCTTAGAAAAGCAGTGAAAAGGTGTGTTCCATGTCTTCTTGCAGTCTCCAGTCTCTCAGGAGTCTCCAGTCTCAAGATCTCCTGTGATCTGTGTTTTCTCTAGAAACAGTGCAATCTTAACTCTGCACAAATTTTAATTAGACACTACACTTTTGATGAGTAACTCTACCACACATGGTGGCATCCTCAACTGACAAATTTCTGATTCCAGAGCCAAATCAGAAATTGTCCTGCCAAAGGGTTCACAGTTCCCTATTGTCAGTAATAATTTTGTGTGCAAGTAGTGCTTACTGTCTGAGAATTGGATGTCAGAATGTTACCGTATAATTCACACAGCTGTCAACTTTCCCTCCTGACAAATTATACTCAAGCAGGTTTGTGGAAGAAAGGACTGTCTTACAGAATGGAGAGTGAAGTATAGACATGTAACTAAGTAACAGAGCTGGAAGTAGTTCAGATGTTACATTCTTCAGTGTTGAGTTTAACAGACAAGCCATCATTAAGGTTTTTATTCCTGTCATTCCACCACTTATATGCAAGGTTCCTGTACCCAGACTACAATAATCAACAAAATAGAGCATGCTTCTCACAAATACAAGTGAAATTTTCAGAAAGAGATAATTTAATCATACATTTTCAACTGATTTTTTAAAGGATTCCTATGGTTGAATTTGTACCTGAGTAACTCTGAATTCACTGATGTCTACTTTATAAGAAACAACAATTTTTTTGTCTCAAGAGTTCTTTTCTATTTTTTTCTGTGTAAAACAATCTCCACATTTGACATAAAAAGTACTATTAGTAACATTTATGAGAGGAAATTCAGCTTATTTGAAGTTAGAGCAGTGTGTGTAGTCACAAGAATTCTGCATATGAAATGCTTTAATTCACAAGAAGTTCAAATGTTTTACCAAGGGCTTGATTTCTACTCTGAATCAATAAGTGCAGCTGTATCAAATAATACCCTTCCCCTTTCAAGAGAGACAGGACACCTAATAAGAACAGGGTTTTTTTAATGATATTGTAACATTCGTGATACAAATAAGTTAAACAGTAATAATAATTAAATAAAGCTTGAGGTTCCAGCCCTCATACAAATAATTCAAACCTGTAAAACAAATACAGGTTTAAAAGTAAAAAAAAAGAGTAGTTCCCATAATATCAGATAAATGGAAATTAAGTTCTGACTTTTGACATCTGCATCATTCAATGGGTGCCCTCTCCTGGATGCATGCATACAAGTCAGAAATGTTTCATAGTCTGATTTTCCAGGGGACCCAAACACCTTCAGATTTGACCTCGAAAGACGATTTCCAGTTTGGCTTCTTGAAGCACAGTTTAAGTGAATTACATTAGCCTGTAGTTATGACACAGCTACATGTGCCATCCTTAAAGTCTTGCTAAATGCTGAGTCCCTAGCATTGAACCATTTACACTAAGTGTTGCATCAGTTTGATTAGACTTCAGTGCTTCTTCACAGTGGTAAGTGCTGATGTAATTCTTCACTTTCTGATGCAAAGCATCGCCACCTTCAGTACTGATCTTAGCAGGTTTGTTTTCTAGGACAGGAGTTTTAGGACTATTCCATGTGATAAGGATTTCAGACTCTGGCCATGTATTAAATGAATACATGAGTCAAGTTACAACTGCACCAATACTTTCAGACCAAATGCTGGTTCATAAGTGGAGTTGACAGATAACTTGATATGCACAGTATCATGCATGAGAAGACTCATTCAAATGTTAAATAGTTTATCTTCCCACTGAGTGGTTTTCAGATAATTCAGAGTAGTAAGAAAATGTGTCAACCATCTCTCTGCCTCAGGAACACTGACATGAATCATGAGAGCATTTAATAGGAAAGCTTCTCATTACTTTCTGGACTTCAGTATCCTGGGACCATTATGAGCTTAACTTTTTTCATTTGAGCCCAGCTGTAGGAAAAAGGTCACTTTGGTTCAGGAAGAAAACGACTCTTGGCAATTACTGCATTCATGTTGGAGTCAATCCAGTTAAGGTATTGAGTAACTCTGGTGTAAACACCAGGCTTGTTTTTCTTTGCACAGCCATCTCCCCAGCTGACAATCCCATAAAGCATCATCCTGCCATTGTGCTCACAGACCAAGGGACCACCAGAGTCTCCCTGATAAGAAAAAAAAATGAAACACATTAGTCGTTTTCTGCAGATGTAGCCTTTTAAGAGTGCCTGTAATTGTTCTTCTAGAGTGAAACAGACTAGTAAATAGTTATGAGCTAAAGCTTTGATTTTTCAGAACACTGCATAGATAAAATAAGGCTCAGCATCTGTTGTGACTTGAAAAAGTCTGTAAGGTAAAGAGGTCTCTAGCTCCACCCCCAGCAAGTCACAGGGAGAACAGTTACTTTGCAAATAACACTGTACTCTAAGTTTATTATCACAGATATTAAGATAGTGACAACATCAAATCCAATACGCCCAATACTCTCATCACAGAATCAGCTCTGTCCATCCTCCTAAGATACTTTTGCACTTGAGGACAACAGTTGTTCTTTTTAATAGCTCAGATGGGCCACTTGGTCCAGTAAGGATGCAGGGAAGTAAATCTAAATTTGATGAATCTGTGAGGGGTTCAATGTGCACCAGCAATTAGCCATTTTTTTCCAGAGCTCTAGTTCAAGAAGTGTAAGCCAAGTCTGGAATAGATGCTGTATTCATTTGCTGCATGTCTGCCAGCCATTACTGGAATAGATTTAGAAACAGATTTAATAAGGCTTTGAGGAGTAACAATGGCTAAGATACTGCACTTCTCACATTTCAAAGCACATCTGGAAGAGGCAGCATCTAACTCTAGTCCCCAACCTTCCTCCTCAGGTTTGACCACACTAGGAGTCATCTCCACTAGACAGACTGAATTCCTGCTACAATAGACTCTTTCCACTAGTAGAACTACAAAATGTCAGCAGCTGATACATATAGTGTACATGCATTCACAATTATTTAAGATAAACCAGTTCTACCTTGCATGCGTCAGTCATCCATGTGGGATCTCCAGCGCAGACCATGTTGTCAGTAACTCTGATATCATCATAATATTCATATTTGCATTTTCTCTGTGATATTAAGTTTACAGTGGCTGACATCAGTCTTTGAGCGTAGAAGATGTCATCTGCAAACAAGGACTACTTAACTATTTTCACCACCCAAGACAAAACCCAACTTCCCATAACACAGAGAAACAGTACTTAAAAATCAATTAGCATAAGCATTTCAGTTCCAATTTGATGCTCTTATTTCCAGCTTATACGATAATCATCAACAGCAAGAGTAAACCAATAAGCTTTTAAAAGAGATTAAGTCTTAAAAAGAAAGGGTTTTATATGCAAACTATAAAGCTTTGTTTGTAGAAAGTTTGATAGTTTTGAAGGACATTCTGCATAAATGCAATCCTTTGTTAATCCTCCAGCACAGCTTTATTTTTTACTACTCCTCATCATATCAGGAATGGAAAAAAATTGCTGTGTTTTAGGTCTAGGCTTAACGTGGTTGACAAGTAAAAGGCATCAGACAGGAAATATCATGGGCAACTAGAAAAAGATAAGAGCAAAGACCATCTTTGCAAGTGACAGTACATAGGAAAACAGAAAGGAATCTTAATTTTCAGATCATGGTATAAACACACCATCCAGTTCTGACATGGTAGAACTACAAATTTGCAAAGAAGGAAATCACTTACAAAAATCCTGTTTCCCATAGCCAGCTATTTCACATCGGGTATGGTCTTGTAAGTAAAGACTCTTCTCAGGCAAGCAGACAGTTCTGACGTATTTAGATTCTACTGCACAGTGTCCAGAAGTTGTTCTTATCCTTAACAAGGCTAAGAAACAAGTTGGAGAACTTATAGTTACTTTATAAAGCAAGTTTTCCCCTCTAAAGTTCTCTGACAATAGAACTACTGCATATGGTTAATGGGAATAGTTACAATTACATTGAGTTCTTGATAGCATCTCCTTCCTCCCATGACTTTTAAAATTCCATTAGGTCATTTACTAAGAATAAAATCAATTTTACATCACTGAAACTGTAAAATGTTTCAACCTGAACTTGTTTTCTGGAAGGATAGAGGCTGATGTTTCTAGGAAGATTCTCCTGAAAGTATATATTTACATGTTTTAAAACCTCAGCTTCCTGACTAGCTGGCTGTAGAGGGTGGCATCCGCTGCCCCACTGAAGATGGTGTGTACTGTACTTCCTGCCAGAGTAGCTTACGAAACTAGTCTTTGAGTCTTGTTTCTCCAGCAGCAGGAATTTGGAAAGGGTGGTAGCATTTTAAGTGTCAAGTGCAAGAGTGGTGAATCTACTTTGTGCAAGTTGTCAAATCCCATCTTTTACCCTGTCAGTTTAGAGATATGGTTGCAAAAGCCAGAGAGACTTAGAAAATTGTGGATTAATTCAAATTAACCTTCCACTTATGTGGTACTTTCTATGGCATTCATCAACTATATGTTGGAACCTAATGTGTATGTATTTTTGTCATCATTTACTATAGAGCATGATCTCATAAAATAAGATGGTAGAAACAGGATGCTACCACCAGTGCTAATTGAAAAGTCATGCCTCGAACAGGTCCAGAGAAAAGACAGGCTGAGTTAGCTGTGTGCCAAGTACTGCATCTGATGTATATCACAAGCCAAATTTATACTGAGTGGAAGAATCTTCCCCAGCACAGGCCTAGTTCTCAGAAGCACCTTGTTCTTGTTTCACTTCATCTCTAGCTCTACTGTTAAAAGATTTATGACACAATTACATAGCCTTTAAATATGCTCAGTGTTTTAAAAGCTCATATTAAGACAACACTCACCAATATCATTCTCATTGCCACCTGTGTCATCTGTAAAGTCAGGATGAGAGATGACATCATCAACCATGAATACTTGTTCCTTATCATCAGTGACATTCAGAACGGACTTCCCAAGGAAGACTTTATAGATGGATTTGTTTTGTGGCTTTTTTGACCTAAGTGACAGCAGAGATTAATAGTTTCTGAGAGTGAGGCCAACAGTTTAGATCCAGTACCAGTTCTTCTGTTTGCTTTTAATGATAACAAAAAGGCAACACATAGCTTTGAAAGTTGACCCAGTATTCTAAAGGAAAGCATTTTTATTTCCTATTTGAAGCAATAATACTGATGTTCGGGCACTTTAAATGCACACCTAGCCAGCCAGTACTAATCTCAGTGTCCTGGAGTCCTGTACCCCTAAATTCCTCTCCTGCCCAGACTCCGGGGGGAAAGGGGAAAAGCCGCCTGGTTTCCCCCCCACCCTCGCCTGCCCTGCAGCCGTGAAGGGGGCGACTGCCCCGTGAGTTCCCGCGCTGGAGCCAGGCTGGGATTGGCCGTGCGCTTTCACGCCTAAGGTGTGGTAACTCTGCCCTTTGTCTAGCGAAGGTTATAAATATTGGGGGTCTTCCCGCCTTTGGGGTTCCCGCTTTGGATTTTGCCCGTGCCTGGACGTATGTGTCTGCCTGAGCTCACACACTCCCCTGTGCCTGGACTGCAGAGAGACCAAGGATTCACTTTCCTGTTAGACACACCTTTGTGTGCCTAACGACCCTTAACGACCCTTAACGACTCCTGCAGCCGCTGGAAAGGAAGAGGAACATAGACCACACAAGCCAGCCTGAGTGAGTTATTTGGCTTAGCTTAATTTAGTAAGAAACCGCTATTAATTGATAGCTGAGTCCTTTTCCAAATTCTGACTTCAAATATATAGTCAGATTATTGATGGTATCCTTGTAGATTAATTCTCATGCAACTCAACCTGTTTATCAAACGAAATTAATCTTTGTATATATAGCTGTGGGGGCGGGTTTTTGAAAAAATAAAAAATATCTATTTTTGATAAATTCTCGACTCGGCCACGTATCGTATTCCTGCTCTCCGCAACACTCAGGCACTGAAGGATGCCAAGAGAACCTATCTTTCCACTGGAAAAACAATAAAACCCACCCATAAATGTATTTCTTAACAGTTCATCACCTTCCTGTACAACTTCTGAGAACAGCAATGGTAAAATTAAATTTTGCCTGAAATTTAAATTGCATAATCCACCAAAATATGTTCGTTCAGCTGGACTTGGAAGCCTAGACGCTTAATGTTTATGGCTGCTTCTCTTGTTTTGCTCAGTTAAAATAGCATTCTTACTATGCTCATTGAGCATAATGCAAAGAAATCAGCTGAAGAAAGCTGCAAATGAGGTGTAAGTACTGTAAACTTACGGATTATGGAAACAGTGTGCTGCTGTAAGCACCCAGCAAGGGTCAATGAGGCTGCCACCACACAGAAAGTGATCAACGCCCCTGATGTTTTGGAAGATACCAGCTAGCCATGGCTGAGACTCAACCTCTGCCTGACTTCCACCAACAATCTTGAAGTACTTGCTGATGCTCCTTTGACCACATGCACGCCCTACAAAAGACAAAATTTTGGTCAGATATTCTTACAACTACACACTGATCTTGTGTTAAGATAAATAATTTTTAAAATCAGTTACACTGAAATTACTTACCACACTTCTCTATGTTGCAGGGTGTTTCTCGAATGGTGAAACCCTTTTTGGTGTAACACCAGGGTCTGCTTCTTCCATTTGGGTTTCTAGAAGATAAAGGAAGTGTTCTTTCCATGAGAATAGTATGAAAAAGATATCTTCATCTTAGAATTGCAATTGACCTGACAAGACCAAAAGTATTCTGTTTCAAGATATGCCAGGGAAAATAATTACCAACTGAGTATTACTGTTGCACACTGGGAACTTTACAGCACTGTCAGTTTCAGTGGTAAGCAAGAACCCTAGATAATTTGAAGAGTCATATTCCAGTATTTTTAATCAAAATTTATTATTTAAATATATGTACCAATCAAGTCGCATCTGGGGCTGTGATAACAGAAATAAGCATAGGAAGAGTGATACTTTTCTTACCTGCAGTAGCTGTATTTGCCCAGCCCAAGCTGCAAAGCATTCTTCAAGTGAGCATGGTAACGGTCTCTCCTGATTACAGATGGAAGGTCCCATGGTAGACATTCATCGTCTGTTGCCATTCCTCTGTAGTCCTCACCATTCTCATTATAACATGTGCTGTCAGTGTCTGAGAAAAACAAGTGTTTTATTAGCAACATGGTCTTCTGAGACAGTATGTATGGGTCCTTCGAAAGAGAAAAAAAAAGTTGACAAGAGATGATGCAAACACTCCCAAACAAGTCCACTTTTTTTTCCCCACCCCAACCAAACATTAGTGAGATAGGCAACATTAGTGAGGAGGCAGGGACAAAAAAATCCCACCTGATTTTAGACCACTATTTAGTTGCTTTTCCTAAAGATATCCAGGTGCTAAACATATCCAGTCGTCTGTCTACAGGCTATACTTTCATACTCAATTTAGTTAGTATTAAGGAAGATAGATACTATACCCAGTTCACAGTGAATCCCAGTGTAACCTTCTGGGCATATACAACGATAAATTCCACTGAAAAGGTAATAGGTAATGCAGGTTCCTCCGTTCAAACAATGGCATTCTGGCAAGTGAAAGACATCACTAATCAGAGGCAAAATATTTTCATGAAGTGAAATACAGTAGCAAATTAAGCTTTAGGTGTTCAGTTATCAAGAAGTTTCCTTCTTGTATGAAGATGTAATTGCAAGATAACAGCTTTTTAGATTCAGGTAGAAAAAGCATAGATTTACCCTTGTGATATAATCTGTGTTGATATGACATCTTGTAGAGCTTCTTGCTGTGAACCTAAAGGAAAAAAATATTTTAAGGAAATAGTTTATGTGGTTTGATTATCTTTTTATGGTTCCAAGTTCTATTCCCTACTACATGCCTTCCCAGTCCAGATTTTCTGCAGGTAGTTACCAGCTAAACCTGCTGTGTGGAATCTGGATATGAATGAAAAGTAGAACTCTGAACAGAGCAGAAATGGGAAGAAATAAACCCCAAACCACACCAATCCCTCAGGATACAAAACAAAATCCAAAAAACCCACAACACATGAGCTGATCTGCTTTATCAGGTCAATTTGACACTGCTGCTACACGGACCTGTGCAGCTCTCAATGGCCACTGTCCCTAAAACAGGAAACAGAACTTCTCCCTCTCCCCCTGTCACCCACTGAGCAGTGCAGAGATGCAACATTCTCCAGCTGCCTTTGTCATTTTGGTAGCCTTGGTGCTTCATGGTTTTGCCATAAAAGCCAATAGATTTATCCAACAGTAGGTTCTTGCCCTGTGCTTTGCAGCCTGAGCATACTTTTCTCCATGTAATTGAATAACATTAGGTTTTTAGTATACTTTTCCCAGAGGTTAGGTGTGCTTGCCTGAGCTAAAACAAGTATTTGTAACAATAAAATTCATTTATGCTTGTGAATAGCTCTGCTAATAAATAAGCGGCCATAGAAGCCAACAGTCAAAAATATTCCAATTTTTATATGTTGCCTCTTTTCTGGCATCACATATTCAAGCAGAAGTAGAAATTTCCTTAAGGCCCAGCATCCACCAGTGAGCTTTTCATCTGCAAACTATCAAAAATGCTAGATTTCTTCTTTGTTGCAACAAGTCTTCACTATTTGAAGTCTGCCAGACTACAAACGGTCCAGAGTCAGATAAAACCCAAAGGGCTCAAAACCATGTTTCTTGGAGATGTATATATATATATATATACATACAGAAGCATCAAAAGAGAGAATTCAAGTCAAAAGCCTACTACACTGGCAAAAGCAGAAGTATAATTAAAACCAGAAGTGGTTCCAAGTGAAATCACCCCCCATTTATTTCAAAACTTACAGCATCTAGTCCCGTGACAAGTGTGCCCAGAGTTACTGTGAGGCAGATGAGCAATTTCATGTTGTTAGTTAACTTCTCAATTTGTTCCTCTTCTATCTGTTTTGGTTTTGTACTAAAAATACATGAGGAATTTAGTGTCACGTTGTAGCTTGCAACCTCAGCTTTCTTCTGATGTTTTCTGTTGATTAAGACACAACACAATTGACAGAATAATTAATTATTGTTTCACTGGGGAATATCTGTTATTATTTCTGCATATAAAATTAGAGTTTATAGTTTTAAGCTCTTTTGTACACTTAGCAACCAGGTTTTTCTAGATCTTAAATGAGGTAGATAAATTGGAAAAAATTGGTATAGTAAGCTTCTACATTGTGGAATGACAGAAATTGGCATATATGTTTAGTTTCTGTCCAGCTATTCATACCCATTTAACCAATGATTACTGCCTTGCACAAAAAGCACTGAACATTCACATTCAGGTACTGAAAAGGAAAGCTCCTTATTTCATCATTTCTATAGCTGCACATGGCATCTTGATGCTAGGTGCTTAGATAAGCCTGACCACTTCACTGAGTACTTCTGACCACTGTAAACTCTTTACCTCATTTATTCACAGTATTAGGTTTAGAACATATTGTCTTAATTTCCTAAATGCAGCTGGATCTTGTCATCACAATGCAAGTAATGCTTTTTTTTTTTTTTAGTGTCCTCACATCTTAGGAAACTTGATTTTAGAAAGATCCAAAGATCTCATGGGAATCAACAGTGAGCAGTGCGATGCAGTAGGAGAAGGTATGCAGAACTTATTTGATTTGCAATATCAGCCCCCCAAAGGACCCGCTTCACAGGCTTCTGCATTAGACTACTCCCACAGACTGAACACCTGCTGACATTTGAAGTGCATCTGCCACTTCGGTTTTATTATTTGGAACAAATACAATTCAAGTACCCTAAAGACATTTGGCAGTGTGGACTGAAATATAGGAAATAGAGATGGTCACTGGATTAATTTGGAACCAAGGTGACATGATATAAACAAAAATCCTAATGTAGATTGTATAAAAATTTCATCATGCAAAAAAGTAAATCATGCCCCGAGTACCTGGACATGCACACCTTTCACATTCAACTGCAATTTCAGCAGGTATTTTCCCTTAAACTATGTTCATACTGGAATTACTAGCTTTAGCATATTGGGCAGCCATGTAAGCAATTTTTCATTTGTTACCACGATTCGCCTCTTGGGCGCAGATCAGCAGGGCAACCAACAGCACTGCAGAGGGCTGAGGAAAGCGCTGCTGTGGCGCGGCCAGCCGGACCCGCCCCCTGGCAGTGCTCTCAGTGGGCAGCGCCCAAAGCCGCGGCCCCCAGTGCGAGGAACAGCGGCCGCCCCGGCCCAGCCCGGCCCGCAGCCTTCGCTCTCCAGTCGCAGCGCAGTTTCAAAGGCACTTACCAGCGCAGGAGCCCCGGGGAGCGGAGCGCCAGATGACGCAGATGCGAGTGCCGGTGAGGCGCGGAACGGCAGCTAGTCCTCGGGCGGGCACTATAAAGACCGGGCTGAGGCGGGGCCTGCGACGCTGCTGCCGCCATGAGGCGGGGCCGAGGCCGAGACCTCGCCCGCTCCACGGGAGCTGCGAGCGTTTCGGTGTTCACCGCGCTGCGAACAGAGCCCGCTGCAGTAACTCAAGAGTAAAACTGTAAATGCTGCCTTGTAGTTTCGGGGATCGACGGCGGCAGGATGGCCAGAGAGAGCAAACAGCTTCGGTTAAGTTTAGCTTTCTGTGAGGGGCTTCTCGGCTCCCCCTCCTTTCTCCCTCCTCGAGGTGGTCAGCACTTTATTAGACGTATTGGGGGGGGGGGGGGGGGGGGGGAAGATACATGTGAGTGACAACTGTGAAAAGAATGACTTGCGCTGAGACATGCCTAGGGATGCGAACAAGTGTGGTGTGTTTTATTCGTACGGCGCTCTCTGCCCGTACTGGGAGAAGCACGAATGATTTCTTCACTGAGGATGGCATTGATTCAGGTGTCGCTTAAGCACAGCCCACTGGGAGGGGGTATTGGGCCAGAAAGTATGCTTCGGACGCTGAGCGTGTGCAGAGAGCAGAGCTGCCTACAGCTAAAACACGAGATGTTTGGGGGGCCCATACCAACTGCAGTATGTTAGGACAAGGGCCTAAACTCATCTGCTCCAGAGCTACTTACAGCTCTCTCACCCCCGAGAAATCTGCTTCTGAGAAGTTAAGTCATGGTTTCTCCATAACTTTCATCTTCTGAAGAAATATTCAAAGTGGAGCCTTTCATAAGATATGGATGGAGATGTAAACTGATGCAGGTCTAGCTACAAATGTAGGCCACTCAAAACAGATTATTTTCTAGCACAGTTATTTATGTTTTTTTTTTCTGCTATGCTGTGAAGTGGTAGCCATGCAGGTAATAAGAGCAAACCGGTACATAGTATTTGTGAGTATATTCATAGATAGTGCAGGTGACTAAGATGACGAAGGTCTCCATATGCTGTGTAGCTTATGAAAATCAGTACCTTCAGAGGGCAGGTCCGAGCAGATGCTGACCAGAATTTCCCTCAAGAGGAATGTTTTCATAACTGGACAATTCAGACCTTAAGGATAACATTTTTATATGTTTGATATCTAACTTTGATGGCATAAGTATGGCTTCACTTTCTTCTTCCATCTCTACATTCCATTTGTGTGGAGTCTGTGGTATGACCATACCCTTATTTGGGTACTGGCCACTTAAATTCTCTATTCCTTTCTGTTCAGATCTTGAAGGTTACATCAGAACAGACCTCTCTCTGAGGTGACTCAATACACCGATATCACAAACAATAACATTCTCTAAGAATAGGACAGAAAATATCAAGGTAGGATCCCCATGACACTGCCTCTTCACTTTAGTTGAGTGGTTATGCAGTAAATTTATCCTGTAGAATAAATTCCAACAGAGGGAAAATTAATCCAGATATTCAAAGCAGTTTGGAACATTTACTCAGTGAATTTTAATAGACCTACATTACACATGACAAATGAAGCAATGGGGTCATGGTTTGACTCAGTGGGGAGAGCAGGAAGGGTACCAGATGCCCGGAAGAGGGAGACTCATTGGGGCTTAACAGGTCCTCTCCTTCCTCCTTCATTCTTGCAAGGAAGAAGTGCTAAGCCTTGGTGGCCTCCTCGAAATCTCTGTGAAAACAGTCAAGTCTAGAGCATCTGGGTTTCATCCTTCACATTTGTTATTGCCTCATAAGTGCTGTAGAAGAGACAGAATACTGATTGTCTTCACTCTAGCACAAGATACAGCAAGATTCAAAACTATTTTTCTACCACTTATCATATACTTAAGTTTTATTGGAATATTTTTAAAGAAATGTATCTAAAAGGTCACCAGGAGAAGTGTCTGGGCTGTGATACTCCTTTCAATCAGACTGGTAACAATTAATGATGAGAAACTGGCATGTTTGCAGTGTCATCAAATTATTTTGGCCTCAATATTTGCACCTAGACAAGTGAATGAATTATATTTCAGCGATAAAGCAAAATTATGGTTTAGCAGAGAGACAGCAAAGCTAGCTTCAAACAAGTTTGCTTTGGTACTGAAATAAAGTGACAGCAAACAAAGCTGCATTAAGTGACTCTTAGGGAATCAGAAATGGATGAGATAATCTGCAGTTCCTGACTTAGAGCTGGCTAATGACCAGCACAACATCTGAAGTGAGATTTCAGGTGAAATAAACTCTTGAACCCTTGCTGTATGCCCTGCCCTGAGGCAGAGACCTTGGGAACTTTGGACCCTGGCAGTTCCAGCAAGACTTCCACCTGACCTTGAAACTGGACCTGCCTGCACAGATTGGAAATGCACAGCCCCAAGGAGTTGTAGGTGTGGAACAGGACTAGTTCTGCTGCCAGGGGACTTTTGCTAGCTTCACGGTCATGGATTTGTTCATTACTGAACATCTCAAGAGTTTGGAAGGACCCTATTATAAGACATGTTATCTCTCCAGAGTAAGATTGTGATAGGACAGAAGAAAAGAAGGTCTTTATGACTCAAAATTGTTTGGAAAGAACAGTGAATAAAAGGAGGTGCCTGCTGAGAGACTCTCATTGGAACTTACTTGTCCCTGATCACTGGTTAATAGCAAGCCATGAGGCTTAGGGAAGAAACTCTTGTCCAGACCCATGGACAAGTGTTGTATTTTGAAAGCCACTTTCTGCTTTTTACTCTTCAGTTCTTTTTCCTTGTACATGTTTGTGGTTTTATCACTTTGTCTCTTATCTGAATTTGGAATGGCTGTGGGCATAAAGGAAGTGGGGAAGACTTCCAAAGAAAAGAGAGGTGCTACAGGAAGTGGTATGGGTGATCTTGTAGAAGACACTTTACCTGCTTACTAAGATTACATCATCTAAACAAGAAAACACAATTCATGAAAGCCAAAGTAATTCTTTCATTAATATGGTCAGGGGTTTAGTAAGAGGACTTTATGTGTTTCTCTGTACCTGGATTATAGCACAGAATAAAGAAAATATATACACCATTTGTGAGTTGCTTGTGTGGTCGAAGTCTGAACCCTTTGCAGTCATGTAGTACTTCTCTTGACAGAGGTCAGATGGGGTGAATCTAACCCTAAAGAGCTAGTGGGATCAGACCTACAACAGGCACAGTTCTTGGGTTTCTGTGATTGTGTGATTTAGTTTTCAGTTGCTGATAAAAATTTTGCTGATTCTTTTAATTTATAGTAGAAATAACTTGAATGTTTCAGACTAAGCAGACAGCCTGAGTTAACGAATTCAGAAAAAATAACATTTCATTCCAACTAGGTGAGGACACTGACCCTCTTAAATAAATACAGGAGTTTTATCTCATGCTGACATTCACATTGATTTGCAGAAGTTACCAGAGCAGAGGTATTATTAGTTCTAGTGTTCATTTTCACAACTGAGATAAAATATTAAAACAAAAGAGAAATACCATTCATCACACATTGTTTCTGGTGCTCAGATGTGCATGTTCTGATTTGTGTCACATGTAAGTAGTGTCAGAATTAGTCCTTGGACAAGTAAAATGTCTTGGTTTGCCATCGCAGCTACAGCTTCCCATGAAATAGAAAAAGATTTTGTAAGTCGTCTCTACTCATGATTCATTAAGAAGAGGTCTAAATTTGTATATGAGCTAAGTGTGCCAAAACCTCTCCCATTGCAGGGAGATCAGGATGAAGCCTCACATTCAGTATTTAGTTAGTGATTAAGAATATATAAGCTAAGAAAACATCTATATCCTTTTGACATGACTTGTCTTTTTGTAATGAAAATAGTTTGTTGGGATTTTTTTGAAGAAAACAGCTTATCACTGAAGTAAGCAACCCCAAATATGGATATATAAAGAATATAGCTATATTTGCAACTGATTTGTGTAGCGGAATGCAAATTCAAAATAAACCAGTACTGGGTTACAGTAAATTCTGGATTATGGCAGAAAGTTTAAGGGAAATTCTTCCCATATAAACTTGTTCTAGAATATTTTAGCTTTACATGGGCATTTTTACAGTAAACCATGTTGTATTCTCCTTTGATATTAGCCAACTTATTTTTCTAAATCAGTTTTCTTATAGATCTTGAGATAATAACAGCTACAACAGAACAAACCAATACATTTTAAAATGTAAACCAATGGATTTCCAATCTTACATTATCACCACTCATAAAGTTTAAAATATATGACTTGCTCTTTAATTTTATTCTTTTAAATTACAGCTTGTATGAGTCCCAGGGATTTCCAGAGTAGCTGATTTTAAGTAGAATGTGATTCATAAAAATTCTTGTACTTTAATGACTCTTGATTACTTGTCTGTTGTTTGTGGTTGGAATCTGAGGCAAATGGTGATCTCATTTCCTCTAGGTACTATTCAGATACTCAGGTTTCTTTGTTTATTTAAAAAGTTGTTCCTTTTTCTTGCTGCCTACTGTTTTTCTCTACTATTTCTGTGTGGGTAGAAATAGCAGTGTGTCAGTTGAAGGCCACTGGACTCGCTCTGGATGCTTGTGGACATGACTTGTTGCTTTGCAAGCAGCAGGAGCTGCCAGCCTTATCTCTGAACTAACCCAGGCTGATCAAAACCTTGCAAACATGCTTTAGTGACAATGAGCAACCAACTGTTGTTGGCTGAGCTATTTTATTAAATTAGAAGGGAATATGGATTAAGCTTTAAAACACTATAATCTCTCTCAAGCACAGTTTTGTTGAATAGTTCAGCTGCATTCTTCAAAGTGACTGGCTGTACTAGAAGGTGATTCTAGTTACAGCCTGAGTACATTGAGCACCTGTGAAATCACCTGTCGCTGAGCCCATTTCATTCATGCGTAGAAAGCAGCTACCTGATGAATTTTCTTTCTTTTGTAGACAATGTTTTGTTGTTTCTGTGAGCTGTGTTGATATTCATATTTTTAGTACAGCAGTGATCACATCTGAGGATTTCTTCATTAGCTTGATGTACACATTTTTTAAAACTAAATTTTGTGTCATATTTAGCATTTATGAAAACTGATTGGGAATGAAAATCACCAATCTCACAGATGTTTGTTGAAACTGTTCAGTTAAGACAATCAGTGTCTAAACCAAAGATTTTTCCAGGCCCTAAATAGCTTAAAATTATGATTGTGTTTAGGTCTAGGCTTATCTTTAGTTTCTAGTTTCTGGTAGCACTTGGGGAAACTCAGAAAATAAGTCTTCTAAATATGAAGCTAGGAGACAGAAAGCAAATACAGAGATTTTTGAGGATTAAGCTGTGCCTCATTTGGTGATCTTAAGCTCTGAAACAGGATATTTTTCAAGGGAACCCTGTGTGTGCCTGCCATTTACTGATCTGGAAGTTCTCATTACAAGCTAACATTGGAAATCTACAGAAACAGTTGGCCTGGACTATTATTCCTGCAGTGCATCAGTCAATCAGATTCAGATTCCACAGAAAACCCAACAAAGTGAGAGCATTCCAGCTGGCAGACTTCTGGAGAAAAGTGATTTGCTAAAAATTATGAAGAAAGTAATTTATGGGGGATGAACTTTGCATGCCATATCCTAGTGATGGTACATGTAGGGAAGCAACATACTCAAAGCCTCTGTGTAATACACCCAGGTGAGAAAATTAGTATGGCTAAACCTCTTGAGAGGCTTCCTGGGAAGATCATTTAGGATTACACTCCTTCATCCTCTGTCTTTGGCTCTCCTACTCACAGAGGAAGATTACTACCTAAAGTAGCATAGACAGTTCCCACCTACAGTGAAAGAAGTGGTGATTTTACAGGCTGCCGTGCCAAGCAGTGCTGATACCCTAACAGATGTCTTAGTGAAGAGACAATTAATTGTTCCTGCTCTTAATAGTGTGTGGCACTGACTGCTGTTAAAACAACATGTTATGTAGAGCTTCCACTTTTCAGGTAGAATCCAGGGGTGCAGAATCAGCTGCAGGGAGCCCTGTCTGCTCAGCAGTTAGCAGTTGTCTGAGTGTATCCCTTGCTACTTATTGGAGATGAAGGTCTGTCTTGGGTTCAAATGCAGGTTCCCAGAGACTCTTATAAATTTGGTAGACCCAATGACAATTTATAGGATTTATAGAGTTTATAGAGTGCCCTCCCCTCCTCCCCCTCCTTTCCCCAAAAGACAGGGAGAGAGATAAGAGGTAGGGACACCCCAATAAATCAATCTCACTCGATTTGGAAGTAAAAAAGGAAAAGTTTAACAATAACTTAGAAAAAGGGATTGGAGGTAGGGGAGTTTACAAAGGATAAGGAAGGGAAAACAGCAAAATACAAAACAGGGATGGATACAACCCGAGTAGTGTGATGGTGTCTCTGCCTCGTGGCTGGTATGCAGTATCAGTGTGTGTGTGCGGTCATGAACGCAGGTAGGGAGAAAGAGGGCGAAAAAAAGAGGAAGAGACAGGAGAACTCCTGTCTTTTATACCGCAGGAAGTGGGGGGAGTGGGCTAACCATCACCTGGAGTGTGGCCCACCCCTGAGGAGGGGCCAAGACCCCTAGGGTCAGGTTCAGGGTCACTCCCCCAGGAGTGTTAACCCTATACAAGGTCACTTACAGCCATGGCAAAGAATCATGCTCCAGTCCTTAAAGGCAGGATTGTTTTGACTGTAGATGTTCAGGCACCATAATGGCTGGCAGTGGTATACATTTCTAAAGCTTTAATTATATAACTAAATGCAAGCTTCAGAAAAACAACTCTGTAATCATAACATTAATGGCATTAGTCATGGGTGGTTCTATAAAGTACTGAAAAAGATTTTAAGAAAAAAAAATCCCCAGTGTATTACCAGCTGGAGGGAAAGGATGCCAAAAGCAGAAAGACGGGATTGTAAAGAGCCCATAGGGCAGTACTGCTGAGTGTGTCAGTCAGAGACTCAATACACTTGCAAGTGAACTGCTATTGAATACCTCAGAGGAAAAAGCATTTTATGAAGAAAATAAACAAGTTGCTTCCTGGGTGCTATTGAACAACAGCATTCTTCTTCAATAAGCTCACAAACCATACTGTGAGGAAAGGGGAAACAGAACTAACTTCTAATAACGGCATGTATCTCGGATGCTCTAAAAATAGTACTTATCTTCCCTCCCACTCTTTCGGATGTTTTGGCTGTGAAAAAAATCTTCCTTTTTTTTCTAGTTAGCTTCCTGTAACTTATTTCTAGTATAGACGATGTGCTACTTTCTCTAATCTTTGTTTACTGACTGCTGCTTAAAGTTTATAGAGTTTAAATAAATAACATTTCTAAAGAAAGTTGTGTTTGCTCTCCTGCAATAAATTTAACACCTATTTTGTCTATGGCAATTGCAGTTTTTATTGATGGACAAAACAGACACACAGAAAGAGAAAGAAAAAAAGAGAGAGAGAGAGAGAGAGAGATATTGCAGAGCCTTTTCATATATGATAAGCACAACAGAGAAGAAAAATAAGACAGAGGGAAAAAACAAACCAAACCAACAAACAAAAAAACACCCTAAACTACAGTTTTAAAAAAACCCTATATTTTTGGTTGCAAAATAGGCCGTTTTTTCATCATTGTACAACACCTTTCATTGAGAGATTCTGGTACATAGTGACCTATCACCTATTTCCTGAGAAAGAATTTCTTCACCATGAGAGTGCTGAGACCCTGGAATGGGTTGCTCAGGGAGGTGGTTGAGGCCCCAGCCCTGGAAGTGTTTAAGGCCAGGCTGGATGAGGCTCTGGCCAACCTGATCTAGGGTAGGGTGTCCCTGACCGTGGCAGAGGGGCTGGAACTAGATGATCCTTGTGGTCGTTCCTTCCAACCTTGACTGATTCTATGATCATCAGCACTACCAAGGGTTTTCCTGCCAGAAAGCAGAAATACCTTCTGTCTCCCCATGCTGCCTTCATGACATTTTTTGGCAATACTTGCGCAATTCAGTGATTTTTGTTAAAGCTGTTGTAAATCACAATGTTTTATTCTGTAATATATGTATTTTTTGAGTAAAATATAACAAATTAAGATAAAACAAAGCTACTACCACTGGGTGGTTTTTTTTTTTAGTAACTTAGGAGTGCATTTTCTATTTTTTTCCCCAAGAGATGTCGAGAGTATGATTACTTATTTCTACCAAGCTGTGAGTGAGGCAGACATTTAGAGGAGAGAAGGAGAAAGCAAGAGGGAGAGCAGAATCCATGCTAATAAATCTGCAAGGCTCAGCATCTTGGCCTGCATGTTTGTATTGTCATGGCCATGATCAGAAGGATGCCATTTGCCTTCCAGAAATTGCTGTGATTTAGCCAGAAAGAAGCAAGTAGTTGTTAGAAATAGAAGGAAATCGCAGTATCAGATGAAGGTTGTGTTGGAGAAGGTTGTGTTGGAAAAGGTTGAAAGCTACTTATCTATGGACTTAATATTACAGAAGTTACTAAGAGGACAGTTAGGGCTGGCCATGTGAATTATTCAGAAGGAGTTACTGTCTCCAAAAGATTAATTCGAGAGGACAGACCTGGAAGGCATAGGTGGTGGGTAGGAGAGGGCATCCATTGGATGGAGGACAGAGAAAACATGTACGGTTGGCTCAGTGAAGAACAGACAGGTGATACAGAATGTCTGTGAGAACCCAGTGACTCCACTGTCTCAAAACAATGTGTGACATACCTGATCTGACTAGACAGGTAAACTGCTTTGATGGACCTTAACAGGAGAGTTGCTGGCCTGGCAGAATGGCTTAACAATGAAAACAGATAATTTCTGAGGAGCTGGGAATTCCTTCTCTCCTTATTTTAAAACCATTGTAATAGCACAATGGGAAGGCCAATGGCAGACATTGCACTGGAGCACTCACCTCTCTGTGCACACCTCACTCAGCACACCGCTCTTCCCGATTTGGAGGGAGCACCCCTACCCCACCAAAAAGGTGTGTGGCATGTACATCTGCTCCCAAGAACTTGGACTATGCCTGTGGAAATGCCACTGGATCCAAAGAGTGGGGCTATCTTCCTTTTTCTCTGAATTCTTAACTCTTTCTCTCTCTCTCTCTCTCTCTCCCTCTTTCTCTCTCTTTCTCTTTCCCTCCCCTTTTTCTTCCCGTTTTCCTGTGCTCTGCTCCATTACCAAGAGCTTTCATTGGTTCTAACAAACATACCTCATCGCTGTTTGGTGTCAGTTTGCTTTAATTTACTCCAAGGGAATTTTAAAATCTTATCATAGTCTCCCCCACTGCCAAGGGCTGACTTGGGATACTGAGTCATGACAATGACTCAATCAAAGAGATTTCCATAAGAAACCTGTGCTGAAGCTTTTCTAGATGCAGTTAAGAGAAACAGAATTCCACTTGTCAAGGCTTCTGTCAGGAAGAAAAATCGCATTGCTTTCAGTGGAGGACAGTGGTTTCAGACCCAAAAGGATCAGGAAAGACAGAGCTCAGTTATGATCAAGTTGAGTTCAGTCATATAAAAGGTCCTACAAAAGGTGATACCAGAGAGACGTACAGATTTGACAGAAAGAAGGAGGTTTACAGTAAGATGCTTTACTGGCATAGTGATGGCTAATTAGTTTGCATTTCCAAGTCATAAAATGAAGGGGGGGGGGGGGGGGGGGAAGGAAACAAGAGGGAGATATTTCAAGGTAAAAAATGCTGAGTTAGAAGAATACAAAGAAGGGCAGTGAAGGAGGAAGCAGTGGAATGCGATCAGTAATGTGTAAAGGGAGCTCGCAAGCCCAGAAGAACTGGGGCAGAGTTTTACTTCTAAGCACTTCTTTTGGAGAACATCTTCCACACCATGCAAAGGACAGAATAAGATTGGAGAAATCTTTAAGTGGAGCTGGAGGGGAAACTGCTGTTAAGTTTGTATCTAGTGAGCTCTGAAGTGACTATAGGAAAGAATTGGATTTCCCCTCCTACCACCTGGTGATGAACATTCTTCTTGTAGTCCAGTAGGAAAGCTTTTCCCAGCCTGTGTGAAGTCCCCTGAGATAAATGGAAATTTCTGATACAGTCTGTGTACCACAACTCATTATATGGAGCTGCCACAATTCATTATATGGAGCTGCTTCCATGAATAAGCATTACTCAGTAGGAGTAAGAAACATCAGGACAAACCCTAGGTTACTGTATTATGCTGTAGTGAATATTACTTAAACCTATCTTATGCTGCACTGAGTATTATTTAAAAGAAAATTACCTTAGGGAGATCTTTGTCTTGTATTCATTTTAATGGAATAAGTTTGGGTACCAGAACACCTGCTAAATTACAGACCCAATGCCTCTTTCTGAAATACACATCTATAAGCTCAGTTAGTCTATAACATGTTTATACTGGTATAACAGGGACCATCGTTTGGGCCATAAGAACTCATCAGTATTTTCTTGTATCCACAAAACTACACAAAAATCCTGCGGTTGAATATATGTTCTAATGGAACAGTTTTCCTGGAAAGCTACCTAGTTACTCATGGTCTCTTAGGCCTCATAGATCTCCCATTTCTCTCTTTCCATGGCCTTATTCTCATCAGGAAAAGGTGAATGGCTTCTACCCTGGACCACCTTTTCCACTGTGGAATCTAGAAATTCATGCCTTAGGCTGACTAGAGCATAGAATCCCAGACTTTCCACTCAAGGATAACTGCAGAACGTTGAGTATTGCTACTGCTGGCTCTTTTGTCAAGCTCCTGATCTTAGAAGATAACTTAATATGAGTACTAAGGGAGACAAAAGTATTTCTAATGCAGTCAATGAATGTTGGTTGTGCAGTGGTTCTCCAAAAGCAGGACCTCACATGCCAGAGGACCTGTTGAATGTTTTTAGAGATGGTTTCATGGGACATAAGGGCATTTTATTTTATTTATTTATGATTTTTTCATGCCTAAATTTGATAGGAGTGGACATTAAGCTCATAAGAGTGATGATTTTCATGCTAAAATATGATAAAGGAAATGTAGGGTAGTAGGTCATTTTCCTGCTTCAGATACTTTTAGGTGATTAATGCTATTCCACTGACTTTCATTCCTACCACTGTGATTCATACTGAAAAAAGAATTTATCTTGTCTTTGACCGTCTGGTGATATATTAGTAGGTGAATTCACATCAGTATTCAGAGCCAGACAGAGGTGTTTTGGTTGATTCTCAAAGCATGTCACTACAGTCACCTGAGATAATTACTGCAAGTGAGGTTCATTTGACTGACATGCTTCACAATTAAGTTTTGCAGCTCACAGTTCTGGAGAAAGATCATTTCTCAGACTTGGACCTTGTTGTGGAGGGGATTCTGCCACCTATGCCAATTGTGGCAGAGGGGAGAAATTAATTGGTATGATTTTTTATAAAAATAAATAATTTATTAATTTCAATATTCTGAACTATCGCCATCCCCATCCACTGAATTTTAATATTAATATTTGTTCTTACATGGTTATGGAAGACATTCTAGGAATAAAACCAAACAGTAACTTGTTCATAACTAGCAAACATTCAAACTATAAACAGAGAGAGGAATTTCCCCTCAGCCAAATGCCACCTGGGGTCTCTACTGTATGCCCAGTAGAGGGGTTGAAGCTCTTTCTGCTCTATGGCAGAAGGCAGTAGAGAATTATAGCAGCATTAAAGCATTTACTCACAAATTCTTACTAATTATCAATCACCCTCCAGGGCTACATTACAGCCTATACAAGTGTCCAATCTTCAGGAACTCTGCCTGTGGATTTTGAGGCTGGAATCCTCCCAGTTTCTGGGGAAAGGAGAATCTTCCCAGCTTCTGGGGAAAGGGCAGTCTCTGACCTTGTTCTCCTGGCTTCTTCTGGATGATCTATATATGTGTCCAAGGATTCTTAGGCAGCGGGCGTACAGTAGGGTCCATGGCTGCATGGGAGACTAAGCTCCGTAGATAAAGGCAGGCAATACAGGATCATCTAGTCCTGGTAACTCACCGCAGTGGTGTGCAAGTGTGCATGGCTGGCTGGGAATCCATGGGAGACTGTGTCCATAGAGAAAAGTAGATAGCACAGGCAAGTAGCAGCAAAACAAGAAAACAGGCATTAGAGAGAGCACTGTGGGTGAGTCCTGCAGGTGAGCCCTGTGGGTGAGCACTGTGGGTGAGCATGCAGGCAGGCATAAGCAAAAGCAAGAGCAGAATCCAGAACAAGTGGCTTACCTGTGTACCCTTATTTATCACATGTAGGCTGAGATTAATGGCCCTTTGGACACCATAATGACCAATCAACTTGGCAGTTAGCCAAACCTTACCATAATAGGCAGGATCCACAAGCCTGGACTGCTCAAATATGGTGATAGCATGGGCCTAGCACCCGGTGGGCCATAAGCTAGGCGCATGGGCTTATACAACCATGTTACACAATCAGGGGCCCTGGGCAGGCCAGACTTTATGGCACCAGGTTTGTTGTGCCCCTTTAATGTGTTTACCACTGGTTTGGGCAGAAAAACATGTCCAGGCAAGGCAAAGCATGTATATGTCTATTTGGGCCTATGGGCCCTCCATGTCAGACCTCTGTGTTTCTCTGATTGCCTTCTATAGGCATGCTTGACATTTAGTCCTGAGCTGTGCTAAGTACTGAGAAGACTGATTCAAAAAACAAAAAACAACAAAAAAAAAAAAAAAGGAGGAAATTCAAAATGATTTAGGGACATGAGGAAACCACAGTTTGAGCATGTGACTTTCAAGTCTGTGTGAGCATATAGCACACATTATAACTTGAAATGGTTTGCGTAAGTAACTCCAGACTAGGCACAGAGGCAAACTTTACTTTAAATATCTTCCATATCTATCAAAAATGTAAATAAAAGCTCTACTACATATCTACATAGTGCAGATACTTCAAAAGGCAGAAAAACTATTACACATTATGTTTTGGCTTTAATAAACTACATGGAAATTTTTCAGCAATACAATAAAAATGAAAGTCAGAGTAGATACCTAAATACCTCTTCCAGCTTTGGTGTTATGAGAGGACTTATTCAGATGTTAGATGGACCAACACTATTAGAACCAGTTGAATTCCAGGAGAGAGCACTGAGACACCTTTGATTTGATTGCTTGTTCTCTGAACCCTGACATCAGATTTACTTTTTCAAACAATAGTGACATTTCTTTTAAAGAAGTCTTTCTAGGAAGAGAAGAAGCCAGAAAGCTGAGCAGCTGAAAGCTAACACTTTTTTCTTTTTACTTCTTGACAAAATAAATGTGTTTATTGCTTATAAGCACTGCTTTAAAGCAGGTGATTAACAAAATGAATACATCTGTTGTGGAAGGCCAAAATAGGCCAAAACATGTCATGGCTACAAAACTGTAGGAGAGTGCCTAGGCTTGGCTGGGTTAGAAAAGCAGCTCTACTGTTCCATGTACAGCTATTGGCACTGACATTCAAGCATAGCCTCATGATAAACTCACTAATCCTTGCTAGGAATTAACCACTTAGCCACTTAGAGCCAACAGTCTATCAGCAAGAGGAAGACTGATACATTTCTTTTGCATATCATAAGGACAAGTATATTTACCAGCATTATTGACCAGAGCCTTATTAATGAGTTTGTAAGCTGGGATGATCATGTGTGATAAGTGCACATGCAATTGTATGTGCTATTTCTTATAAATGAATTTCCCCTACTAGTACTTTATTTGTTTTTAAAATGTGTAATATTACAGTGACCTAGGAGTTGCTTGGTTTTGTTTTGTCTGTTTCTAAAAGTGTTGTACAGCCTAAGAGATGGAAATCCAACACCCTCAGAAAGTTTTAGCTATCATTACTTCCTGATAAGGAAAACTCATTATGTTTGATAAGATGTCTCTTCTCTTATAATAAGTGCTTTGTAGCACTATTGAAGAAGGGCAGAAGGCAAGGGAAGCACAAAGATAGACGTGTTCTGTTTTGTTCATTTGAAAAATAGCTATTTTATCTTCTTAAGAAAAAGTAATATCATATAACACATATGAAGTGCTACTGCATTTGAATAACCCTGTTCAAAGCCTGTGAGATAGAGCAGTGTACAATAGCTACCAAAACTGTGTATGTTCTGCAACTCTGTTTTCTGCAGTTGTGAGGTTGATTCTCAGCTAATCAGCCAAGTGCTTCTTTGCAATACTACAGGCAGAAGCAGTCCCTCAGGAAGTGGTATTTGTGATTCAGTAAACGGCACCTTGCCCACTGAGTCAGTGTTGAGCCAGTGTCCAAATGTGTTTCTAGAGTGTGGAATATAAAACTAAAGTTCTGACTGTTCGTGGCCATTGGGAAATTCACTGAACTATGGACGAGAACAGGGACATTAGCCACGACATCCCAGATTCCAGACAAGGATAATTACAACTTTCCCCTACTTGCTCCGCTGGGAGAAGAAGAATTCTCCTCTAAGCTTGTACATTTTTCCTGCTCTTAGCTGGTCACCACCCTCCAGGCATGTCGGAAGGATGAGTGGCACAACTCAAATGTGCAGTCTGTCCTTCTGTAGCCAATGCTGGTAGTGTCAGGCTTGGCACCTGCAGTTTTTCAGTCCTGTGACTTAGCCCACTTAGAGTCTTTTGGATGGACACCGTCACTGGAACCTGTCTGAGCATTTTCCAGCTAGTTTGATTTTGGAACTTGTATAGGGTTAACACTCCAGGGGAAGTAACCCTGAACCTGACCCTAGGTGGTCTTGACCCCTCCCCAGGGTGTGCTTGACCCCTCCCCAGGGCTCGGTCTGAACACTACCGGGTGATGGTTAGCCCACTCCCCCTTCCTGTCTAAAGATCCATAAAAGCAGGGGGACTTCCTGTTTCTCTCTCTGCTCCCTGCACACCACCATCACCATCCTGTTCTTGGTTTCTCTTTGTTTTTACCACGTGGCCATCACCATCAAAATCAGGTTGTATTTATATATTTTGTGTTTGTTTTTCCTTCCCTATACCTTTTTGTAACTTCCCTACCTCAGGTACCTTAAGTTATTGTTAAATTATTTCCTTTTAACTTCCAAATCGAGTGAGATTGGTTTATTTGGGTGTGCTTACCTTTTCTCTCTCTCCATCTAATCCCTTTCTTTTGGGAAAGAAGGGGGAAGAGGGAAGTGCACTCTATAAAAAATTGTTATTGGTTCTATCAAATTTGTTTCAGTCTCTGGTAATTTAAACTAGAACCGAGACAGAACTGAGGGATGCACTGAGGTATTTGCAGTGTATTTCCTCTCAGGACCCATGATCCAGTAGATGTGCACAGTAATTCAGAATAGCCTTTTCTAAACAAAGCCTTAAGTTATGGGTAGGGATTGAACAGACATCTCAAAGTTTAATCTGAGGATGTTCTGCACATGTGACCTTTCCTATTGGCTTTCACATGTCCAGTACAAAATTGTTCTACACACAAAGGGTTGTCTGTTGATTTTTGTTTGGTTGTATTGTTGTTTGTTTTTTTTTTAATCCTGTTGGTATACAGAAAAATAAATCCCAACTTTACAATTTAAGATAAGTAAGTCCTCAAAACAGATGTCTAATGTCAGTCATTGACACGCTAATTTACATGAAGGTTTGTGCTGGCAAATGTTGGTACCTGGATTTACAAAGTAAAGCCAGAAGCTGCTGTGAAGGATCATAGCTTCAAATCTGAATTTGTCCTACACACAATGTAGTTGCTGCAATCCTGCATGCAGCTGATGACCTAGTGCTTGAAAGTGTAAATATTTTTCATATTTAATTGTTCACAGTAATCTTTTTATAATTTTCCTGGGTTTTTTTAGTTATTATAAAATAATATCTATGTGCATTTGACTTAATTTTACAGACATTTTAGTAGGACTCTGTGTGACACTGGTTTTAGATCTGCATGCATTATTTTTAAAATCATTACTAGCTGCATATAAATGGTTCAAAATTTGTAGGAGGAAGATGTGGTTTGGACATTTACTTAAATTCTGTAATCTACATGTACTGGTTAACTGATTTCTGGAGTTATGAAACATATTAAACAGTAGGTAACTCATTTAGAAGGGAGGTGTTGTGGAGTTTGCCAACATGTGAGTACCTTCATTTGTGGTGAGAATGTGTTTAAACCTTGGACCATTTTAGCATGAAAATGTGTTTCATCAAGGATGATACGGTAGCTTCCATTGCAGAGAAAAGGTTATCAGCATGCAAAATTCAGCTCCCTAAGCACAATACCAGTTCTGAGCGCCTGCTGGAACTGGGTTTGCAGGTCCAAGCACCTTTGTTCTTGAAGACATAAATCCTTCTCAGAGTGAGAAATAGGCTGTTACTTAATGTAAGAAACAGTGGCAAGATTTCATTGTGAAACACGATAAAGTTCTCTTGATGTCACACAAAGACCACACAAATCCTGTACAGCACACCAGCTAATCCTGGTCTCTCCCCTTCCCCTTCTTTTATCTTTCCTCCACCCTCCAAAACAAAATTTCCCCCTTGATCATGAAGGAAGTGAGTGAGCCTGGATGCTACCCCATGAGAGAAAGATAGAGGAAGGGCTGGGTCACTTAGTCAAACAAAGGGGAGGAGAAGGAAATGGTCAGTGAAAAATAAGGTTGTAAATGCAGGGCTTTGGATTAGAAATATTTTTAAACTCTTGAAATCCCTCTAAAGAAGTGAGCAAAAGGGATAATAGGCAAATATATTTAATCATACACAATTATTAATGGGAGCTTTCAAAATTAGTGGCCTTGTGTGAGGCCAACTTCCAGTTACATGATACAGAGTAGCATTTCTTGCTATGTATGGAACCTGGAATGCCAGTCATTGTGAAAATCCTGTTAACCCTTTGCCCTAACATCCACCACACAGCAGCCTGCCTCTGCTGAAGCTTGCTATTTGACTGGAATTCATGTCAATCAGAATCCTCACTGATGCCTTTATTTGTCATGTCCTGCCTGTGGCAGCACCTTTCTTTGTGGCTTCACTGTCACCCCTTCAGGTAAGATGATTTAGGCTGTCTACATTCTGACAGTTTAAAAAACATATAATGCAAAAGAAATTGATCACACCTTATGCAGTTACTATACTCATGTGTGATATATGTGTATACTGGTGTCTGTTTAAAAACAAACAAAAAAACCCAACAAGTAGTTGTTTAGTGTGTGCAGACACACACTAATGCATTTCATGTTAGCTCATCCTAAGTCAAGTAGTTTTTAATTCAATTTTCAAATTTTGCTTGTTTTAAGTGTTGCTTTTAGGATATTTCTTCAACCACCAAATTTTGTGCTTGTACTTCTGTGGACAAGCAACCTGTGAACATGTTTGGGTTTGTAGGTGTGTCACTCTCACTGTGTAGTGCTGAAAAGACTTACAGAGCGCAGAAAATTTTACAAAAGCTCTTCAGTCAGAAATGCTGCCATTTTATACCTGTATCACTACAATGTGGAAGCTCACAGAGTTCAGGTGATGAATTGAGCTGTTTTTTGAGAGCTGTGGGACAACACTCAGTGAAGTCTCTCTGCAAGCACTCTGTCTTCCCAAGAAATCATGTTCTTGGGAACTGGCAAAACAGAGCTGAAAACAAAAGTGACATTGTTATTTTGAGATGTTATGACTTGACCACCTCCTTTCTAGCCTTCAGAGAACTGTGAAGATACAGTTATCATACGGAAACCATTACTCATTTCAAGTCATGGAGAAAGGCTAGTAGTTGAAGACCTACTGGAAAAGCCTTACATTGGCAAATAACTAGGTAGTTCTAATCCCTTCTAACTTTGGCTTTAGAGAGCTTGGGTTTCTTCTGTTTTGTTTTGTTTGTTTGTTTGTTTCTGTGGAGTTTTTTTATGGTATTGTCCCAGCTGGGATAGAGCTAATCTGTTCACAAGAAGCTGGGAGTGGCCACACCCAGGATAGCCAGCTGGACCAGATAATGTGGTATTCCATACAAGTAAAATCTCATACCCACTAGATAAAAAGAGGGCTGGTGCTGACAGTGGTTGTCTGTAGATGATGTTTTGGTGGGAATGGAGTTTTGGTGTTTGTCTGGGAGTGGATTTTTGATGCAAGCTACAAGTGTCAGATGAGTGGTTGCATTTTTTTATTATTTGATTTATATATTACTTTTTCTTTTTTAACTTCTGTTGTTATTCCAGTTGTTCATTTGTGCTTTGTATTGTACTATTAAACTCTCTTTATCTCAGCCTGTGAGGTTTTGCATTTTGCTACCAGTCCTTCCAGGAGTGGCAGTTGTGTGAGCAGCCACCATGCAGCTGGGCCTAAAACCATGACAAGTGCATCAATGAAAAATCATTATGCAAACAAAATACATTGTCCCTTCCTGTACTACACCTGGTTCATGAATAGGTTCTGCTGCCACTCCCTGCACTCAGCTATTTCTGAGTCTCACCAGATCATGAACAGACAAAATTGTTGTGTATCTGAGTAAGGGTTGAAAGGGCAGACTTATTTCACCTTCACCTCAAACTACTGGTTGAAGACAAAATGGCAAGACAGCGGGATTTTATTGCTTGAGAATTCAAGTATGTGTCAGTGCTTATAGCTTGTAAGCATTCGTTGAGTTTTCCAAGGGGATGAGTAGCTGGCACCACTCCTTGATGTCCACTTACATTGCTCTTATACAACTCATTTGCTTTCACTTGGACCTCTTTGCTTTATGCAGCTTGATCAGCAAGCAAAAAGTGCGTACCCAAAGACTTCTTTAGGTATACTGGGGCAACTTCCTAATTTCCTTCAGATATGTAAACAAGAACACCATGTTTAATGTCAGGATGAAGCTTCTGTTTCTTTTGCATCTTCCTGGGAAAGGTATTTTCTTCAGTCTTTCACACAGCAAGCTCTGCTAGTAGATATTTTTTCCCAGTGGTTCACCCTGGTGAGAAACAATTGTCAGCTAATTATCTGAAAGCGGCTAGTTGAGGTTTTTCCACAAGTACAGGTTAATATAATTACATTTTCACAGTCTCCATTCTAGACATGAGATTTCTTTGTGAAGTGTGTGATAGTAGGCACAGTCACCAGATGCAGGTATCTGTCATCCATGGTGCTTGTCAGTGAACCAACACTACTCAGTGAACTCACTCTAGTACATACATCTATTTGTCTTAACTTGTTATCTATGAATGCAGTGGAAAAGAAATTTTTACAAGGTTAAGAAGAGTAGGACAGTGATCTGCCTTTTATTCCAGTGTTTGATTTTTAAGCCAGAGTTTCTCCAAATTGTTGCCTGAAAAGGACTGCCCAAAAATGATTTAGTGGAAGTCCTCATTCTGTTATTTTCAGCTTCCTAGAAAAAATAACAACTCACAACTTTTGACACCTAGCAATGTAAAAACATATAGAGCAGCCAAAGAAATGGAATCAAAACTCAACTATGTCTCTTCCTTCTCTTCCTTCAAGGAATAAGGAAAAAACAAACAAACAAAACCCCCACAAATAACTAAACAAACAAACAAACAGAAAAAACAACCCAAAACCAAACACGACTTTCAGGCCCACAGGGTATATGTATGCACTGGGAATTGTTGAGAGCCCACAGATTGCAAAGACAAGGAAAAATAGTTTTCTTGAAACTGCTGGAATTAATCATATCTTTAGCATTACAGATAATTTAGCATTTAGAAAACTTTTGAGTTCCTATGAATGTGAGCGAGAGGTAGGCATATGGTGGCAACTGTGAAAGAAAGTAAGCATAGGGCAGGCTCCCTATTAAGGTGTGATTCACTCAATCAGACAGCCTGAAACCTGTTAGGGTTTTGAGGTGACCAGGCAAAGATAAATTTCACATCATGAAACTACAATTTCTAGTCTAATTCTTTCTACTAGTGAAAATTATTTTGTCTGTACAATAGAAATATTTTATTGCTTTTAAGAATAAAACATTACTCCTTTCACAGAAATAGTTTCAGGAAGGCCTTCTCAGAAAAACAATTATTTTTATGCAGCTGCTTGCCTCAAAAAGTAGCAGAATGTTCTCCAAAGTATTATTCCCCAAAGTTTTATTCCACAAAGATCACAATCATCTTCCACATCTGGAAAAGATACAAAGAGAAACAGTTCCACGGAGGAAACCTGGGTTTCTTTTTTCCATTGCACTGAGCTGGTAGAAGAGAAGCTAAAACTACTGCCAGTGGAGTTTGTTCAGCAGGAAGTGTCTTTTCATGGAGTTCTCAGATCAGTAAAAGAGCTCTCACTCTGGGTATTGCTGGGTATTGCCACACAAGCAACAACAAATGACAGAAGTTTGTCTTTGTCATATTCATTCTGGAAGATATCTGACATGCAAAAGATATGAGTTGAAATGACTTCATATCCTCACAAAGAAGTCCTGGTTTGCTCCAGAGACATGCAGAGGAAGGTATTTCTGCATGTGTGTGAAAGCAGTCTGTGAAAATAAACAAGACAAACACGTAAAGCAAAGTGCTTAATTACCAGATGTTGCATTCAAAAGCAACTTTTTTTTCCTATTCTATCCTATCATGGAAAATATTTATTTTCACTCTTCCAAACAAGCCAAAATTTGCAAAGGGATATGCTCCATGGAATGCTAGCAGTATGAATTTCTCAATAAAATGTCCTATGTGTTCTCAATGCTAGTCCATGACATCTCAGGACTCACTAGCCCATCTTGCTGCCTGACGTTTCGTGAGCATTCGGTCACATCATATTTGAACCCATTCTGTGTAAACAAGAGGGGATTGTTTAGTTTTGTTTAGTTTTTTGAAGATTTTGAGAACATGATAAGAATACTCTAGTGTGTTGCAATAAGTTCCCTGTGGGGTTCAAAGTTATTGGGTTATCATGTAATCTAGAGCTGATAATGACAAGAACTATGACTGTAAACACAGCTGAAAGGAATTAAGATATCCTCTCAGTTAAAAAGGAGAGAATAAGTTTGGGGCTGCTTTTCAGTATTTCTTGAATAAAAGACTAGAAAACAAAGTAGTTCTTAAAATTCTTCAATTAATAGCTGAATAACCAAAGTGATCATTCAAATATAGGAAGGCTGAGGCAGGTAACCTTCCAATTGTTGTGAAAAACATTAAAGGAAGCAAGTTTTGGAGGAAAGATATGTAGCTGTCAAGTACCATTTCCAGGTCTGACTAGATCTGGCGTATGCATAGAAACACATCTGGTTTAGGGCAGAACTAGAAAGAGCTAACTACTTGTTTCACAGGATGTTACTGATTTGCATGCCTCATTCTCAACTCCCTGCAAGCTATATCTGAAATGTCCTGTAATTCGTACAGGAAGCACAGTTGTAGGCATTCTTAAAGTACTTTTACACTCGCCAACCTACCTACATCTACTAGAGGTGCAGGGTTATGTAGCTTTCATTGTCAGGCCTGGAGTTCCTTTTGGGAACGTGGAGCTGAAGCTGCCACAGTCATGCTGACAGCACTGAAGATTCATGCTTAAAGCTTCTTGGGATATGTCTACACATAGAATCATAGAATCAACCAGGTTGGAAGAGACCTCCAAGATCATCCAGTCCAACCTAGCACCCAGCCCTATCCAATCAACTAGACCATGGCACTAAGTGCCTCATCCAGTCTTTTCTTGAACACCTCCAGGGACGGTGACTCTGCCACCTCCCTGGGTAGCCCATTCCAATGGCAAATCACTCTCTCTGTGAAGAACTTCCTCCTAACATCCAGCCTATACTTCCCCTGGCACAACTTGAGACTGTTTCCCCTTGTTCTATTGGTGGTTGTCTGGGAGAAGAGATCAACCTCCTCCTGGCTACAGCCTCCCTTCAGGCAGTTGTAGACAGCAATGAGGTCAGCCCTGAGCCTCCTCTTCTCCAGGCTAAACAACCCCAGCTCCCTCAGCCTCTCCTCACAGGGCTTGTGTTCCAGGCCCCTCACCAGCTTTGTCGCCCTTCTCTGGACACGTTCCAGCACCTCAAGATCTCTCTTGAATCGAGGAGCCCAGAACTGGACACAGTACTCAAGGTGTGGTCTGACCAGTGCTGAGTACAGGGAGGAATAACCTCCCTCGTCCTACTGGTCACACTGTTCCTGATACAGACCAGGATGCCATTGGCTCTCTTGGCTGCCTGGGCACACTGCTGGCTCATCTTCAGCCTACTATCTACCAGTACCCCCAGGTCCCTTTCTTCCTGGCTGCTCTCCAGCCACTGTGTCCCCAGCCTGTAGTGCTGTTTCGGGTTGTTGTGGCCAAAGTGCAGAATCCTGCACTTGGCCTTGTTCAGTCTCATCCCATTGGCCTCTGCCCACCCATCCAGCCTGTCTAGGTCCCTCTGCAGGGCTCTCCTACCTTCCAACAGATCAACACCTGCTCCTAGCTTGGTGTCATCTGCAACCTTACTGATGCTGTACTCAATCCCCTCATCCAGATCATCAATAAAGATATTGAACAGGACTGTTGCAATGCTACCAGACTACCCTGTAGACAGATACAAAACCATGAACTCCACTCAAACCTCTGTTGCACAGGCATCCAAGTTGCAACCATTACAAGTTTTTTTTCTGTGAGCTCTACCACTGCCTCAGATCTGTCAAACACGTCTCTATGAACTCAGTTCTCCAGCACATTTATTACACCAAGGCTCACAAACAGATCCTCTGAGCAACATTATTCTGTCGTCTGCTGAAGTGCCAAACAAATGTAGGGTGAGTTAAGTTCTCACCAAAACATGTGTTTCCTTGTCCTACATAATTTTTGTATCCCATTTCTGGAATAAATCAGGCTGTATGCACTTCTGCCATTCCTTTTTCTGAAGTGCATTTAACATAGTGTGCTGTCATAAAGTTGCTTGTTGAATGCAGGAAGCTTCATCATTAAATTAGTAACCTAAAAGAGGAAAATCAAGGTGCTATGAGCAAAGTAGCAAAGTGGTGAACAACTATGAATTAGTCATATTTATTAGAACGTCATATTTACAGTAGGATGTGTTCCTAAGATAGGTGTCTGCAGATGCTGTTCACTGAGAAATTTTTATGAAAGGTGTGGATGACTTGCTTATTTCCCTCCTACCTTCTGTTGTTTTTACTGTGTTTAGCTGTTTCCCCAACTAACTCATTATGGGCAAGCTTCCTCGACAGCCTAGAATAAAATCTCATGAAGACAGCCTTGTACCACCAGTGGCAAGCCCAGCAGAGACCACTAACCCGATTATCCTTTCATCTGCTCTTCCATCTTTCAAGGACTTGCTTTCCTCTTCAGATTATTTGCTACTTGTGGCAAACACGTTGTTGTCTATATAGAATGTTTTTTTTCGGTCTGGTTGTTGTACAAATCTATGAATTTCCATCCACAAGGATGGAAAGAAAAGGAAGAGTATCCTTTGCTTCTTTCTAGTTGTATGTAAGCCAACAATTCATTCACAGTAGGGAAAGACTACAAGAGTGAGGGGGTCACACCTTGAAAACTTAACAGGTACATTTCAGCCTACTTTTGTAAGATCAAATTATCTACTATCAAATTACAGAAGAACTGAAGAGTGGTGGTTTTGGTTGTTGTTGTTGTTTGGATTTTGTGTATGGGTTTGGTTTGTTTTTTTTTAAAAAAAAGAAAAAAAGTTTTAAAGTTTGGAATGGTGATAATGATTCTGTGGACAATAACCAGTGTGATTCTGTAACATATAGTGAGAACTCTTGCTGCTGTTTTATAGCTGCTGAAGTAGAGGTAAATCTCAGAAATTACCAAAAAGACTCACCAGCTGGGCTGAAAACTCAGGAAAACCAAAATTCTTTGCCATAGTACCCAGTCCCCAGATACCATTTCAGTGAGAAACTAGTATTCATAGCTGGACTATAGAAATTGTTACATTGCTCACCATCTTAAATTATTTAATAGACTCAACAAAAGCTTGTGATTAAAAGTATACAAACAGCTTACTTTTTTAACTTCCAGGTTGCTTGAAAAACAGCTCAACCGGTTATTGTTTCATGTGAGAAAAGGTACAGCCCAGGGCTGTGCAACCTTCAGAGCTGACAGAATTTTTTAGAAGATACTGTAGCACTACCAGAGATTGTACTTGCCATGCTGTGTTTTAGAATCAAACTATTTAGTGCATTACAGAAAGAAACCAGCATTACATTTTTGTTACCAGTATATGAACATTACTTAAATAATTTTTAAAATTCCTAGAAAAATGGTGAACATCTTCCCCTGTGATGAAGCAGCTCAGTATGGGACTCATCATTAGACTGATTGTATACAAATAGTGAGTCAAAGGTTCTCCCTCAGTACACCCTTACGGCTCCACCAACGTCACAGTTCATGACCTTCAAACAGTTGTATTCATAGCTATCAATGATGCAGTTATCAAATGTAGCAATGGTGGTATTGTGTGCTACTTCTACAGAATCATTAGCTGTAATAGTAACTATTCTGATTATAAGAACACAGTTATTAGGAGAAACTGTCACTAATAGTGACAGATGACAAAATACTTTTCTGTGGTGCCTTTAGCAAGTAGGTTTATTTTGCTATGTGCTTTTCTGTAATGAAATTGGTCGACTACTTTCAGCCCTTGTGATTAACTGGGAAGAAGGTCATTCAAGTTTAAGCCTAGCTTCCAGTCAAGCCATTGAAAATTTCTACCACTAAAAGTACTACTGAAAGTAGTATTTTATCTGCCTTTCTTATGAAACAAAAATTAAAGTACTTAAATACTTCCTAGTTATCAGATTAGGTCTTGCTTTGTCATTTTTAAGGATAAGAGACAAAACAAAACCCATGTCATAAAACTAGCATAAGCCATTTGAACCAGAGGAGAAACTAAGTTGCTGCTTTCGCAGCTCCCAAGTGTGTGCGAGGGACAGAAGAAAAGTCATGGCAGAGATTGGTATATTCCCCTCGCTGCTCGCTGCCATTTCCCACACCCTGATCTAAAGGACAAGAGCACACCTGATAGTTTGCAGCTCTGGTCATTACTCATTTCCAACTGTGCCCTACCAATCACCTCCTCTAGGCAACCGCTGGCACTTTACCTGTACCCAAACTGACCTCACTCAAACATTGAAGAAAAATTCTCTGTGCAAACTCTTAAACATCTCCTGAGTAGTCTTAAAGTTAAATTTCTGAAACACATGGTCCAGACTAAAAAAATGCAATGAATATATTACATTTGTGGGGGATACCAGCTGTAAATTACATTGATTATTCTGGATAGATGCTAGTATGAATAAATGATTTAGCTACATCTGGAGGCACCAAAAGTTTAAATTATATTACTTCTAGATCAGTAAGAAAACAAGGTGTAAATGTAAGCCTTGTGAGTTCCATTCGAGGGCTCTATTTACAGGTATCTTTAGTGAAATCATGTGAGCACTGAATTTACCCTGAGGGCAGTGTGTGTGACTATGCATGATGTGTTTGGATTGTTTGCATTTTTAATCACTCCATAGTGAAAGATCTCCTCAGCTATTATTCCTGTCTTTCAGAGAATATTATGTAGCCTGCTGTTCTAGAGATTAGAGAGTAGTTTCAGAAAATTTTATGAAAAGCAACAAACATCCTTGAAATTAAAGCCTTTTCATATGTCCATATTTCATAGAATCCTAAAATTAAACAAGTTAGAAGAGATCTCCAAGATCATTCAGTCCAGCCTATCACACAGCCCAATCCAGTCAACTAGACCATGGTACTAAGTGCCCCATCCAGTCTTTTCTTGACCACCTGCAGGGATGGCAACTCCACCACCTCCCTGGCAACCCATTCCATGGCAAATCACTCTCTCTGTGAAGAACTTCCTCCTAACATCCAGCCTATACCTCCCCAGCATAACTTGAGACTGTGTTGCCTTGTTCTGTTGCTGGCTGCCCCCGACCTGGCTACAGCCTGTGAATTTCTCTGACTTCCATATCAGTCTTCCCTTGAAAAAATGTGAGATTATAATTTAAAGTAAATGATTAATATTTGTCTTTTCATGTGGATGCGTAGTCCACATTCTTTCACGGCATTTAATATGCTCTATTTTGTAAATACAAGCTATTACAGGAATCCTTCATTGGGACAGATTTAGTTTTCCATGAAACTGAAACAAAGTGGCCTGTCAATGCAAAGTGTACAGTTCTCCCACAGCACTTGGGACATTGCACTTCCTCAGATGCCTGCTGTTTCTAATGGAATTGAAGGAGTTCTGGGTCATTCATGGTACATTAGTTTAGTTAGGGTGTGGAGTAACATTTAAGATTACATAAAGGATCTCAATATTTGTGTTATATATTTAGAATAAAAAAGCTAGCAAAATTCATGTCCCACACTAACAGGTAATTTGAGCCCAGAAAGTGTATGAAATTACCTTGAGTACATTACCAGTGCTGATTTTTTTTTTTCAAATGTGAGTGCTTCACATCATCCCTTTTAAAGGTTCTTAAGCTGGAACTTAAGTTTAATGAAAATTTTATTTAAATATCTTAAGCTGACCATCAAAAAAATTTTTTTCCAGGTATTTTTAAAAGCTGTTGCAATCTATAGGCATTTTCTGGTTTAGGTCTTTCAAAAGCCTACAGTAATTTTATAAGATGATGATGTTTTAAGCATTTTATAAATGCATAGAAATTCATGCTTTCAAAACATATACAATTCAAATAATATACCACAGAAAATGAGAAACTAAGGTATGAAAAGTTCAGCTGACTAAATCAAGATAATAAAAATGGAAGTTGGAAAAATAAATCAATGGCAACACTAGAAAGACTTCCCAAATCATTTTCATCAGCTGTGAAGTCAATTCCTATGTATCTCTTCTTTTAAGTAGACATTGCTCACAGACATCTGCCCACCTACTACATTACAGGAGATGTGTGTTGGAATATTGACAAATTGAGATCTTCAATCTTAAAGATGTTATCTCTGTCAGAAGCTGCCTGTGGAGATTAGGGACTTGTGTTTGATTGTCCAGGCTACTAACTTAATTTCTCCATTTGAGACTTTACAGTAAATCAGAAAACACTTACTCTCTAGTGATACTTGGTATTTGTGTTCTAGCTGTCATGTTTTCTAGCTACCGAAAATGTGTTTCTATGCTAGCTGTTTGGAGAGCACAACACTGGAGAAATGATGCTTCAGACTTTAAAAACAAATATCTGCATGCAGATGCATCTTCATGTGCTGCTTCCCAGCTTCAGCAGTATAATCTGCTAATATCTGTCAATTCCTCTGATATCAATTCCTTAGGCCAGTTCCTAACTGATGTCTCTTCCAGATGAAAAGCTGCTCTTTAAACTATGATCAGACAGTACTGATAATTTTATATGTTTTCCTGTCAGATATTTTACAGATCCTACGTCTTTCAGACAAAATGTTTGTTTTAAGTTGAAGGGTCCTTTAAAAAGAGCCTTTTTAGTGAAAACAGCTTCCTGTGTGAAGAGCAAAGTTTAGCAGCTTCTAATAGTGACAGTTTACATATCTGATCATTGTGAAATCATGTCATTCATTCATTTTCACTTTGATATCCTTCACAAGAAAAAGGAGAAAAATCTAAGGACCTGCTGGTCTTTCTTTTGGCCTCAGAATGTAGATGACTGAAGAGTGATTTTTTTCTTCAGGCGTTATGGGCATAGCAAGTAATAATAGGGAATACTAAATGAACTCCAAGATGCTTTGATTTGAGAATAAAAGATTTAAAAAAAAAAAAAAAAGATAAAAAAGGTGGTGATGAAACAATGAACAAGCAGTTTTCCTCTGCTTAGAATCACAAGACGGTTTTGGTTGGAATAGACCTTAGAGATCATCTAGTTCCAACCCAAACATATACAATCCCTTAGAGCCAGCAGGAGCACGTTGGAAGAAAGCAATTACGTTCTGCTGGAACTGGAGAAGGTACAATGATGATGTTAGTGCTTACTAGAAAGAGTAAAGAGGTATGTTTGTGACCTGTTGAGAGGAAGAATAGCAGTTTAGTTTTGATAAAAGAATCATAATTCTGAAGTCTAGATAGACATTCTTACCTTCTGAAGCATGGAAGCTGAGTACCAGCTTTTACAATCTTTATGAATTTGCCAGAATTAAAGTAAACATACTTTGAAGCCTATTTGCATTTTTCAGTGATCAAAATAGTGTTTACTGCTCTTCCATAGTGAACTGTGCTTATGTTACCTCTCATTAAAATGTATTTCCCTTTTCTTTCCATATTCTGCTGAAAACATACCCTAGCTATGTATTTAATATAAAAGATAAAATACCAGTGGATTTAAAGTCCCGTTCTGTTCTGTGTTTTCTGCAGTAAGTACCACTTAATGAGTGGTGAGCAGTAACATAAATGTACAGTGCACTAACACGTCACATGTGTTGTCCTGAAGTCAAGTACTGTGCTCACTCAAGTGAAGAACTGCATTAAATCCGAGGAAGATGAAAAGCAGAAACTTTTTGTATCACCATTCCCATTTTCTGACTTTTTTTGTCATTAAAAAATCTGTAGAAATTTTGAAGCAGACTTCCGTTTCTCTGGTAGAAGTTAATTTTGACGAGAAAGACGAAAGAACAGGATATTGTGTTTGCTGTTTATTTTATAGAGATACTCCTTCTAAGGCTGATAAGCATTTCCTTCCTATGATTAACATCTGTGTTAGACGAAATGCTGAGCTAATGTTTGAACCAGGATCAGTCAATATGAATTATTTTGTATTTCTCCTGTCCATTATTTCACAGATCCCACATATTTCTTGCAAAAGACTGCTCATCAAGTATGTAAATTATGTAGTTAGAGCTAGAGCTTCACAAAATAAAGCTGTCACACTTCTTGTGTTAATCCTTTATGCCTATTTCAAGTGAGATCTAAAATGAGCTGAATTTCAGTGAGATTTATCATACCATTTCTAACATTCTTTTTAAAAAAATGGCCTCTGGCCTAGTTTCTTAGAGAAATGTTTAGTCAGAATATTTTGCAGATTGAACACAGATATTTTGTGAGCAAAATAGAATATATTAGTATCCTTAACCCTCTTCCATTCTAGCATAGTAGTACCTGCACAATGACATCTACTGGTTTAGGAATGTCATAAAAAATTCCTACTCAATTGTCACTGGTAACAGGTTCTGACACAATCTAAATACTTCTTTCTGTATAAGATTTTGCAAATCCAAAATCTGTAAATTTTACAGGTGTATCATTAGCTTGTACATCCCCTTGGGGAGGAGTAATGAATAGGTGCTACTAACCTAATGCACTTCATTAGTATTTCTTAACCAAGAAGAACACAGGATTTATGTATGTTATATCTCTGCTTTTAGAGAATTACACATGCTAATTAAACTTACAGCATTTATTTTAAGTTCCAGGAAGGGCCATACTGGCAGAGTTACATTTCATGGTTTCCTCTATTGCTTGGAGCTCTCTATTCTGCCCACATGACAGACCTGTCTCTTTATCTATATTGAAAACCTCTGTAGTGTCCTTGCCAGGAGCTAATCTACAGGATTAGTTTGTTGTTTCTGACACATTCACAAATAGATTCTGACATTTGCAGTCACCCACCTGTGAGGTTGATCCAACCAAAAACTTTCAAATGACTGATTTTTGTTTTTCACTACATACCTTTGTCGTGGAGGGGATTTCTCTATTCCTCCCCTGTTAGGGGGAGGTGAGAAATTAATTTGAGGTGGTTCTGATTTTTTATAAAATTATTTATTAAAATTAATATTTACAAATGTATACCACCCCCAACCACTATGAAATTCAGGTTCTTATGCAAGTTTATGAAAATAGCTTTGGGATATATTTACAAGGATTGATTATTAAATGAAATATTAAATTATTAACAATTATAGACAGAGAGAAATATTTTCTTAGGCTTAATGCCTCTTAACAACTCTAGTGTTTGCCCAGCAAGTGCTGAAATTGTGTGTGCTCTTTAGATAGAGGCAACTTATATTACAGAGGAATTGAAGCTTACTTAGGTGTTGCTCTTAGGTATTAATCATTAATCACCCTCCCGGGATTCTGTCTCAGTGTGTGCCCAGTACTTGGGGTCTTGGTGAGCTGGAGTCTGTCCCGGCTTGCAAGGAATGATAAAGGTTTTCCCAGTCTCTGGGTTAAATAGGCTTTCTCTAACCTTCTCTCCTGGAGTGGTCTCTGCCTTGGAGCTGTTGCTTCTTCTGGATGCCGTGTCCAGGGATGATCAGCTGGCAGGATTCCAGGTGCAGGAGAAGGATTTGTCCATGTAGCCTCTGACATGGTCTCACAGCTAGCAGGCTGCATTTGCAGGCTTGCAGACAGTCTGAGGGTCTGCTGGGCTCTGGGTCTTTCTAGAGTTACAGAATTAACTGGCAAGCAGGGTCTATGCCATGCTGCAGGGAGACTTATGCTCCGTAGATAAATCAAGATAGCTCTAGGCTTAGTCAGGGGGTTCTCGGCTCCCCATATGTGTATAAAGTGCAGGCATGAATGTGCTCTGCTTCTCAAAGGATTCACAGGTAGCTTGACTGCGCCTTGAGATCAATGCATGAGGTCTGAGCCTCTGTAATGCTTGCAAGTGAGTAAGGCCTGATCCTGTGTCTAGGCCATGCAAGCAGGGTCAGGGCAGCAAGGTGCTGCTGTGGATCAGAGCTGAGTCAAAATGCTCTAAGCTTCTGAACGGTTTGAACCTCTGGACCGTCTGAACACGTGGTGCTGCTGTGCACCCCTCTTTATGGACTCTGGGCCGAGATTCATGGCTCGTTGGACATCTAAAATGACCAATCAGGTTGGCTGTAAGCCAAACATTGCCCCAATAGGCAGTAGAGACATGCCTGGACCCTCCCAATGGGGATTACCTGCCCGGACCTCAGGGGCACACAGGCTAGGTGTGTGTGTGATACACAATCTGTTTACTGCCTCGTGGGTCCTGGCAGAAGAACATGTCTGGGCATGTAGAGGCATGGTGAAGCCTCAGTTTTGGGGCTGCTGCCCCTCCACCACAACCTTAAAATCTAAAGCTGAATTTATTATACAAAAAGATGCACAATTAAGTGTAGAAGGTCAATAATGCAAATTGAGTGAAGAAGGGGGTGGGAAGGCATTTATATCATGTCTTTGCATGAGTTATTTTAGATGTTTCATAGATGTTTAAATGCATAGTGAGGGTCTGCTGTGCAGTATCTGGCAGTGCCAATGCTTCTTTTTATGTCAGGATATATGTAAATCTTAAAGAACAACTATTTTACCAACAGACTTCATGAAATACCAGATAAGAAAAGTGGTTCTAATACTGTGCAGGTATATCTAAGTAAGCAACTATCCCCATGGGCAGAGTGGTGATAAAAATCAAGGTGTATACAGATGCACCTTTTTATAGCAGTGGTGCCAGAGCAAGAACTCAGTGACAGTTTTCTGCCCATTAATCAAAGTATTCAAAATAAAAATCTTATATGGGTGAAATATTAATTGACCAAATTCTGAATCTGGATAATAAAGTCCTCCTTCCTAGTACTGCTTGACATTTCAGATATATTTTTTGACAAAGGCATGTAGTGACAGAATGAGGGTTAATGGCTTCACACAGGAAGAAATTATTAACAGGTTTACCAGAAAAGTCATGGAGGATCCAGCCTTGGAACTGTTTGATGACAGGTTGGATGAGGCCGTGAGGTCTGGTAGGACATGCCCCTGCCCATGTGTGGGGGAGGGGCAGCAGCCCCAAAACTGAGGCCTCTCTATGCCTCTACATGCCTGGACATGTTTTTCTGCCAGGTCCCATGGCAGTAAACAGGTTGTGTAACACACACACGCCCAGTCCGTGTACCCCTGGGGTCCGCCCAGGTGATTCCCTATTGGGAGGGTCCAGGCAAACAACTACTGCCTATTAAGGTAAGGTTTGGCTTACTGCCAGCCTGATTGGTCACTTTAGATGGCCAAATGAGCCACAAATCTTGGCTCAGAGTCTATAAAGAGAGTTCAGAGTGTTCAGATCATTCAGAGGATCAAGCTCAGCTCTCTGATCCATATAGCAGCACCCTGCTGCCCTGGCCTGCTTGCATGGCCTAGACACAGAGTCAGGCCCTTACTCACTTGCAAACATTACTGAGGCTCAGACCTCTTGCATTGATCTCAAGGCGCAGTTAAGCTGTCTGCGAACCCTTTGAGAAGCAGAGCGCATGCATGCCTGCATTTAATACATATCTGGGGAGACAAGAGCCCCCTGCCTAAGCCTAGAACAGCTGTACATACTGGCTTGCTATCTTGCATTTATCTATGTAGCTCAAGTCTCCCTGCAGCCCAGCACACTGCTTGCCAGCTGTCCTGTAAGCCTGGAAAAATCTAGGCCCAGCAGACCCTTTCAGACTGTCTGCTAACCTACAAACACAGCCTGCTAGCTGTGAGACGACTGTGTCAGAAGCTACACGGACAAATCCTCCTCCTGCACCTGGAAATCCTGCCAGCTGATCATCCCTGGACACACACAGTATCCAGAAGCAGCAGCACTGAGGCAGAGACCACACCAGGAGAGAAGGTTAGAGAAATCCTGTTTACCCCAGAGACTGGGAACACTTATCATTCCCCTGCAAGCCAGGACAGATTCTAACTTCACCAAGACCCGAATACTGGGCACACGCTGTGACACAATCCTGGGAGGGTGATTAATAATTAATACTTAAGAGCAACACATTTAAGCAAGCTTTAATTCCTTTGTATTATAAGTTACCTCTGTCTTAAGAGCACACACCATTTCAGCCCTTGCTGGGCAAACAGTATAGTTGTTAAGAGGCATTAAGCCTAAGGGAATCTTTCTCTCTGTCTATAGTTGTTGATAATTTGATATTTCCATTTAATAATCCAAACCCTGTAAATATATCCCAGCCATTTCCATAACCTTGCATAACAAACTTGATTACATAGTGGTTGGGGGTGGTACAATTTTGTAAATATTAATTTTAATAAAAAATTTATAAAAAATTAATACCACCTCAAATTAATTTCTCACCTCCCCCTAACAGAGGAGGAATAAGAGAAACCCCTCCACGATACCATGGCAGGGGACTAGATGTAGATGATCTTTAAGGTCCCTTCCAACCCAAACATTCTGTGATTCTGTACAGGAAATAGCACAGCCCTACGGAAGCATGTTAGTGTATCTCCTTAGAAGGACATAACCATATGGCCTCTTCTCAGGTGTCACCTTGCCCAAACTTGAATGCACAGAAGAGTATAGTCCAGATGCTTGCAGCTATATTAGTTGTTTCATTGCTCACATGACATTCCTCAGATCTAACATAGAACTAAGCTTTGTTTGCACATTCAGTATTTTTGGTGGCAGGGAATGATTTTTAGATATATATGTCCTTATGCAAGGTCATCATTTGTCACAGCAGCAAAATGATTGCAGTAGCATGAGTGAGAGGGCTGCCTAACATCAGCTGGATTTTCATGCTGCTTCCTTTATTTACACTGTTGTAAATAAGTTTATGCAATCATGACTTGACGCTAAGTCCATCTTGCTTTACATAACTGTGGGCTGCATTTCCAAACAAAGTAGGATGTGACTTAAATAGTTTTAAGTCTGAAAATGACAATCATCTTGGTAGGGTCATCTTTATTCATTTCCTCTGCATAGATACTGCATGCTGCACTCTTCTTATATTATTTGCAGTTTGTTAATTGATTGTTAGCCACCAGCCAGACTGCATTTTGTCCATTCTTTGAATTTACACCTCACATTTTGGCTAATGTATCCAAGTTCCTTTATGAACTTCGTGAATTTGTTTCACGCCCATCTGACCTGCCTATTTTGATAGCTCATGTCTGTGGCATTAAAGCCTGGTTTATTTCACACTCGCGCTGTTTCAGCAAGGCATTGCTTTTGTATGCTAGAGTTCTGTTTGATCCTGTAGCAATGATTGCTCAGTATCAGTTTATTTAAATTCTTTTTTAAATAATTGGAATGAAATATGAAAGTTTCAAAATATATTTGCCTGATTCCAAAGAATCATCTTGGCTACACGGGGAGAGATGAAAATCCACTAAAGCCACACGGAAATCTCTGACAAATGTAATCAGTACAGTGGAATGTAAATTATGACAGGCATTAAGAGGGAAAACATCATTATAAATAATTCAGAAAATAGTTAATATTGTAAAATCAAACAAAATAATCATGTGTTACCTTAAGTTTTTTGGAAAAGGCAAACCCATAACTGCTTTGGGTAGCTTAGTGATCACAAAGTTTTAAGAAATACAGTTAGGAATTTTAGCCAGTCACTGCAATTGCAAACCAGATTTCTGTATCTGTTTTTCCTACTAATTTTGGAGAAAGACTTGTCTTGGACCTGCTTTCTCCTTGTAATATATATGAAAAATGAGATATCAAAAAAGGGGTGCCTGATCAAGATGGTATCTTAGAAAGGTGTAGCACTATTAGGAACTAAGCAGCATATGAAATTTCTGTATGGATTTCAGCATGAAGTACATGAATGTTAAAACTACTGCCATTTCTGCTGCTAGAGAGGATCACAACTAGTAAATATTGCTCTTGTGGTGAAAAGTATTCAAAAATTATCTATTCCTATTGTGTTAAAAAACACCCATTCACTCTAGTGCCAAAAGTTATTTGAAAATGTAGTTAAACCAGAAGGAATGCCAGATGATGTTCTCAGAGGATGAAAGAATACAGGTTTTGCAAGGGCAAATGTTCCTTCTCTGAGAAATTTCTGAATGTGTCAGTAGAATGAGGAATGAATGTGAACCAGATTATGTAGTCTAATGTGTTAAAATGGTGATTTCAATATCCTAAAGAAGTTAAATAGTAATGTGGTAGAAACCAAAAATATTTTAAATGGAAAATATTAATGGCTTTGTAGATCTCCCATCTGTCTTTCCCCATACTAGCATGATTACAGATATTGATGTGGAACTAAACTATGATGATACTGGTCTATTTTGCCATGGAAATAGTCTTCACCTGAAATTTTGCTTCAGATGTTGTTTTTTTCTGTTGATCGTTTGATTGCAAAGCTATATATTTTAGGGATGTATTTGGAAACTTAGCCTAACCTAGGAAAGGAAATAACTCTCCCATAAATTATGGGTACAAGGAGAAGACTGACAAGTTGCTTTCTTCACTAGTTTTAAAAGCTCAATATTGATTATACAAGACTTTCTCTTTTCTATATTAATTATAGTGTGATATTTCAAAGTATCTTGAGTGCAATTCTGGCCTTGCTATAGCAATATGAATGCTGAATGTGTTGAAGAGGTCAAATGGAGTTTATTGAATCAACATTGCAAATACTGTAAGACAGAGAGGCATAACTGAGAGATTTTATTCGAACAATTTTCAGGTATTTGTGAAAATGTTATGTTAGAGTCATATGACCTAATGACTACATTTGAAGAAATCAGATCTGATCATGAAATATTTGTAAAATTTGTAAAAAAAAAAATCAGTGTAAATGTTACAACCAAACCTATTTGCAGTGCAGTTCCTCTTTTACTGAATTACCATAGGCTTCTTGCTGTATGCAAAAGCATAGGATTTTTGTGGTAGCTATTTTTACAGTTAATGTTATAAACCACCTTGTAATGCCCTTTGTCCTCAGATACTGGTAATAAAATGGTGTTTTAGACTTAAAGTCTGCTCAGAAAGACTTCTGCACTGAAAGGACCATTTACGAGTACACTCTCAAAAGTTCAGGTGTGCTTTTAAAAGTCTGAGATCAATCTAGATTTGACTGTATGAATTTCTTGTGTGATTGAAGCAACTTTTCCTCGCTTTTGTCAAATGAACTTGGTTTAAAGTGAATCTCAAGAGACACAGGTGGCGTATTTGGCTGAAGATGGCATGCTTACAAGTTACCTGCCTTTAGCTGATTTCAACCAGTTTAACCAGTGGAGTCCTGCATTTCCTAAACTCTGTGCACTTTGAGATTGCCTGAGAGTCATTTTAAGGCGTTTCATAAAAGAAGATAAAATCTCCAAGTCTGGCTTTGCTCCAGGATATAATGCAGATGTGCAGTAGTTTACTCAGGAATTTAAACAGCTCTCCATGAGTCAATGTCCCCAGTATTATTCTTGGCACTGTCTTCAGAACAGAAGTTGCTGGGTCTGTCCTTTGTAACCATCTTTGGGTTTCTGTGTTTTATTAATTTGGAGGCCTTGTTTAGAAAACCATTTCTGCTCATCATTTTGTCTAGTAATATCTTTGTCTTTAAGGACATAGCATATGTTTGAAATTTCTTGTCTGATTACAGACTTTGATTGATCTGAAGGGTCAAATAGGGAAGTTCATCATTTGAGATGGAGAAAAGTGTGCAAAAGTTGACACATTATGACAATAGTACTGCATGTCTTACAGCTGTCTCCATCAAACTGGTAGATGGGTAACTGTCTTTTCAGACAGATTTTTCTAGGCATTCAAAGCACTGTCCACATTAGTGGTCTCTTTTGTCCAGCCAAGCACCCAAGAGCTCTCTGGCTGCAGGATTACAGTTCATGTTCCCTGTCAGAATGCAAGTTCTTCTGCTTCTTGTACTGCTTGCACTGAGTAAAGTTGGTTACTTAGCAGATGACAGGAATGTCTTTGTTTTCTTCTCATCTGCAGCCTGCTCCCTCCAGCATTAAAATCAGTAATCCTTGATCCCAGTACCCCTAACCTGGATGAGATTTATATATACTTTATTTTTTCTTCATTTGAATACTCAGTCAGCATAGAAATGTTCCCATAGGAATCTTCATTATACTAATACTTACATCTGTGAAAATCAGTCTTTGATTGCAGACATTCTCATGTGAAAAATGTGTTTACTGAATCTAAATGTCTCTTCTCTTACACAGGTTAAGTTCTTTTAGCAATTACAGCAGGTTTTCCAGATCCTTTTAAGATTTTTGTGACTACTGGAGGTATTTTCTAAATAAAATAAAAATAAAATGCTGCTAAAGTATTGTTAATTTTAAAAGATGTAATAGAGGTAGCCAGTATGCATTCCAAACAGTGTGTGATACAGCCCATTCCCTATCTTTAGATATATTAGCAAGGAAATGACTGGGTCAAGTAATTGTAATGTATCTGTTTTGTGACTTTTCTTTGACAGGCATGGTTTTAACCTTGCAGCTTTCCCAGGAAATAAGACTGAGACACAGGGAAATTAGATAAAACTGCAGTCATAGAAAATGAAAAATATTAACTAATTTCTAGGTATCTGAAAGCAGCATGTCTCACAGAGGCATCTAGCTGCATAATGGATTATGATGTTAGGCAAAGAATTAATTTCTGGAAGTAGTAATGTTTGTTGGGTTTGCAGTTTGTGTGTCAAGCACTTGTCCTTTTCCATAATAGGCATAAACGAGAGAATTTTCATTTATTGTTGGACAGAGGAACTTGTGTCAAAAACTAAAGAGAAAGAGGATTATTTGTTTGAGGTCCTTTTCTTCCCATGTTAGTATTTTTATGTTTAAACACATCATAACAGGAATTGATAACATTCATATCCACGTGGTCTTGTGAGAAGGAAGTCATCTGGGAGGTGGAGGGTTGTACGTAACTTTTTTAGATTTATTTTCTTTTATAGTTGTAAGCTCAGGAATGAGCCATCTACAATACAATGTACTGTGTTACTCTTCTTTTTATCAAATTATAAACCAAATTGTATTTGAAGCAACCTTAAGTTCATCCCTCTGTCTGAAAGCAGGTTCGCTCCATCTACAAAATGGTTTTGTCTGCTTTCAAAAATGCTATGATAACAGAGACAGTGTATGTTCCTCAACAATTTATTCTAATGAAAACTTTGATTACAGTCTTTGCAACTAAAATCCATTAGTTCCTGTCCTCTGGACCACAGATACTGAACTTTTTTATTTTTACATTCCTCGTGTATGCTTATGGCAGAAGGCAGTAGAGAATCACAAAGAGCCATTAAAGCATTTACTCATATTATTTTTATTACCCTCGCAGGGGCTAGCCACAGTCCAGACAGTTTCCAAATGCTTCCAGGAGACTGTCTTGTTGACGGCATGGTTGGGATCTCCCGGCTTCAGGAGAAAATGCAGACAGTCTTTGATCTTGTTCTCCTGGCTTCTTCTGGACGATCTGTGTATATGTCCAGGGATTCTAAGCAGAACCTTCAGGTGCAAAGGCAGGATGTTATGTAGTCTCAGCACAATGTCACGCTGACCACACAGGCCGATCATGTGCAGACAATCCTGGGTCTGCTCCTGGTTAACTCACAGCAGTGGAGTTTACAAGGCAGTGATAAGGCAGCGGGCATGCAATTGGGTGCACGGCTGCACAGGAGACTGGGCTCCATAGAGAAAGGCAGGCAATACAGGCAAATAGCAGCAAGCAGTGAAGCAAAAGCAAAAAGCATGTTGTTCACCTGCATATCTCCTTTTATCAATGTGGGCTGAGATTAATTGCCCTTTGTATCACACAGTATCACAGTATCACAGTATCATCAGGGTTGGAAGAGACCTCACAGATCATCAAGTCCAACCCTTTACCACAGAGCTCAAGGCTAGACCATGGCACCAAGTGCCACATCCAACCTTGCCTTGAACAGCCCCAGGGACGGCGACTCCACCACCTCCCCAGGTAGCCCATTCCAGTGTCCAATGACTCTCTCAGTGAAGAACTTTCTCCTCACCTCAAGCCTAAATTTCCCCTGGCGCAGCCTGAGGCCATGTCCTCTCATTCTGGTGCTGGCCACCTGAGAGAAGAGAGCAACCTCCTCCTGGTTACAACCTCCCCTCAGGTAGTTGTAGACAGCAATAAGGTCACCTCTGAGCCTCCTCTTCTCCAGGCTAAACAATCCCAGCTCCCTCAGCCTCTCCTCATAGGGCTTGTGCTCGAGGCCTCTCACCAGCCTCGTCGCCCTTCTCTGGACACGCTCAAGCATCTCAACGTCCCTTTTAAACTGGGGGGCCCAGAACTGAACACAGTACTCAAGGTGTGGTCTAACCAGTGCAGAGTACAGGGGCAGAATGACCTCCCTGCTCCTGCTGACCACACCATTCCTGATGCAGGCCAGGATGCCACTGGCTCTCTTGGCCACCTGGGCACACTGCTGGCTCATGTTCAGGCGGGTATCAATCAGCACCCCCAGATCCCTTTCTGTTTGGCTGCTCTCCAGCCACTCCGACCCCAGCCTGTATCTCTGCATGGGGTTGTTGTGGCCAAAGTGCAGCACCCTGCACTTGGAGCTATTGAATGCCATCCCATTGGCCTCTGCCCATCTGTCCAGGCAATTGAGGTCCCGCTGCAGAGCCCTTCTGCCTTCCAACTCAGTCACATCTGCCCCCAGCTTAGTGTCATCTGCAAACTTGCTGATGACTGACTCGATGCCCTCATCCAGATCATCTATGAAGATGTTAAAGAGGATGGGGCCCAGCACAGATCCCTGAGGGACACCACTAGTGACTGGCCGCCAGCTGGATGCGGCACCATTCACCACCACTCTCTGGGTCCGGCCCTCCAGCCAGTTCCTAACCCAGCACAGAGTGTTGCCATCCAAGCCGCGGGCTGACAGCTTAGCCAGTAGTTTGCTGTGGGGGACAGTGTCAAAGGCCTTGCTGAAGTCCAGATAGACCACATCCACAGGCCTCCCCACATCCACCAAGCGGGTCACCTGATCATAGAAGGAGATCAGGTTAGAAAGGCAGGATCTGCCCTTCCTAAACCCATGCTGGCTGGACCTGAGCCCTTGGCCATCCCTCAGGTGCGCTCTTATCACCCCCAAGAAAACCTGCTCCATCAGTTTCCCTGGCACTGAGGTCAGGCTGACCTGGATACAGAATAGTCAATCAGGACAGCAGTTAGCCAAACCATACCATATTAGGCAGCGTCCACAGGCCTGGCCCCCCCAAATATGAGAATAGCACAGGTCTTGCACCCAGTAGGCCATAAGCTAGGCACGTGGGCTTATACAACTGTGTTACACAACCTGGGCCCTGGGCAGGCCAGACTTTATGGTGCCAGGTCTATTGTGCCCCTTTTGTGTTCGTTTGTGTCCATTTAATGTGTTTACTTCTGATGTGGGCAGAAAAACATGTCCAGGCAAGACAAAGCATGTATAAGCATATTTTGGGCCTATGGGCCCTTCACAGCAATGTATCATTCATGTTGCTCTTCTCTGGACTTTAACTAGTTTGCCTACACCTTTATTTATTCTGTTTTTAAAGCAATACTATACTTCTCTTCACCAGCACTCAGAAGCATTGGATTTTCAGCTCCATTATCTAATCCACAACAAAACTGCTAAGTTAGAACAAGCTGAGATCTATTTTTTGTAGACATTATTGATCCCTTGTCAGTGCTTGACATTTTGTCCAAAAGCTTCACTGCTCTTTTGTTAGTAAGAAATAATTTTGAATTTGTGTGCTTCCATTCTTCCTTCTCAAGGCTAGTAGTTCACACTTCTCTTTCTTTAATTTCATCATGCTGCATTTGAAATTTATTTTATGCTGTTGCGGAGGGCAGGATTTGATACGTGGCCGAGTCGAGAATTTATCAAAAATAGATATTTTTTTATCTTCCCAAAAACCCGCCCCCACAACTATATATACAAAGATTAATGTGGTTTAATAAACAGATTCAGTTGCATGAGAATTAATCTACATGGATACCATCAATAATCTGACCATATTTTGGAAGTCAGAAGTTGGAAAAGGCCTCAGCTATTAATTAATAGCGGTTTCTTACTAAATTAAGCTAAGCCAAATAACTCACTCAGGCTGGCTCGTGCAGTCTATGTTCCTCTTCCTTTCCAGCGGCTGCAGGAATCGTTAAGGGTCGTTAGGCACACAAAGGTGTGCCTAACAGGAAAGAGAATCCTTGGTCTCTCTGCAGTCCAGGCACAGGGGAGTGTGTGAGCTCAGGCAGACACATACGTCCAGGCACGGGCAAAATCCAAAGCGGGAACCCCAAAGGCGGGAAGACCCCCAATATTTATAACCTTCGCTAGACAAAGGGCAGAGTTACCACACCTTAGGTGCGAAAGCGCACGGCCAATCCCAGCCTGGCTCCAGCGCGGGAACTCACGGGGCAGTCGCCCCCCCCTTCACGGGGCAGTCCTCCCCCCCTTCACGGCTGCAGGGCAGGCGAGGGGGGGGGGGAAACCAGGTGGCTTTTCCCCTTTCCCCCCGAAGTCTGGGCAGGAGAGGAATTTAGGGGTACAGGACTCCAGGACATCTGCTAATCAAAATATTTCTGAAATGTTGCCCAGCTCTGCTAAGTGCTTACATTTCCTGCCAGTGTTCCACTGTGACAAATGTAACTGGGATAGCCAATGTGTTATCCAAATTGTTATTGAAAACCTTGGCTACTACCAGGCCTCTGGGAATTGACTTAAGTGGATTCTCCACTTGTCAGCAAAGCACAGAATACTACTGTGTGCATATTTTTTCCTATAGTAGGATCACTCCATGGCAGTGTCAATCTAGACTGCATTTCACTATTTTCTCTATAAAAATATCATATGAGATTATGCTGGAAATAGATCAATTACCTCTCCTTTGAAAGATCAGCAGGTCTTCAGCACCAAAAACAAAATATGGTTTGACAGGATTTGTTCTTGACCAACTTTTGTCGTTTCTCTTAAACAGGCTTCGGGTTCTAGGCTTACCTGGGAGCAGAATGAATTTCTGCAATGAACCCAGATGTACTTAAGAGTAGATGCCACTTCCATACCATGGTGTGTTGGCTGAAGTTCCTTGGTTTATGTTTTATAATTTCTGAACTAGGGAGGTACTGTTACATACATAAAAGCCACAATATGAAACTGAAGATACATGGAGGCTAGAGAGTGTTGCGAGTGGATTGTCCTGCTTGCTTAGTCTATTCCCTTTTCTGCAAAGATGCACATTTTGTAATCCCTATTGGAGAGTAGTAGGGAATATAAATACCCTGACCTTTTTCAGTCATTACTATACAGTCAGTGTAATAGAGGATACACCAATAAAGAATCTGTTGCTGACTAGTGCAGGCAAACTCACTGTAGCTTCAGAGGACCATTGATGTAGATGTTGCGGTTTAATGATTGGATTGGGCTTTTGTTTTTACTTTCTACAAATGAGTGTTACCTTAGTGCAGGATATTTGCAGTGAGAAGGAGGTACAGTGGTCAAAACAGAGAAGAACTATCATGGCAGAGCACTAGATTAAAGAGCTCTGAGGTCTTTCCTGGGTAGCTGGCACTCAAAGCAAAGCATGTGCCTCTTTCAGAGACAATTTCCGGTTAGTAAGTGGAAGAGGTCTGTGGTGGAAGTGATGCATCTGTCACAACTTTGAAAGATCAAGAAGTTGAGTAGCACAGTTTAAGGATAACAGTTCTTTAGCTTCTAAACATATTACAGTTCTTATTTGCAGTGGAAAGTCAGTGGATCTGTTGCCAAATCCAGTTGCAAGGCACTATACTTGCAGGAAAGGAATAAATGAATTAAATAATTCAGAGTCAATTCATGCAAACCACTGCTTTCTGAGCTTTCTGAGGCTAAATACACAGAAAGGGAAGAATTCTCAGAAGTAGATGCTCAGCAGTGTTGCACCCCCACCTCCACTCATCAGCACAGACCCAGGGAACACACGAAAGGGAGGAAATCAGATTTCAGTTTCAGGAATTATGAATGTTACAATAAAAAAAAATGAGTTCATGCTGCCTCAAAGGCTCAGTTTGGTTGTGCTTAATAAAACCATGGAAACATTTGAGTTGTTACATAGGCAATATGTTACAATGTGGGCCCAAAGGAATGAATGTAGTAACTCACCCTCCTTGCCTGGCTAGATGTTCATATGAGCTAACCATAAGGGAGCAGCAAACCACTCTCCAGTTTGTCACAATTGCCAGATTTCACAATTTTGTTGCAAGACCACTTACAATTGTTATGTTAACTCAAGGATGTTTGGTGAATTGGAGCAGTGGAGAATCAGCTGTAATTTTTAACCTTCGTAATTTCTGGAAAAAATGCTTCAAGGTAAGAAATCATATGACCCACAGAATTTTGTATTTTGAAAATGTTATTAATTTAAGCAAAATAATTTTCCAAAGCTCTTTAGGTGAAGATTTTGCTCATTGTGTTCATTATCAGGCTCCTGATAGATGCAGCATATGATACACTATATGATGGCAAGGTAATACCATGCCATGATAAAGTAATGATGCAAACTCTTGTCAACTGAAGATTGCAAACTTGAACTGATGGTCTGTCTCCCTGTCTTGGGCATTGATCAGTAGAGGCAGAGAATAAGTTGAGAGGGATGAATTTGCTTTTCTGTGGGTTTTGATTAATGTTTTGTAAATCCCATTTCAAATTCAAACCCACCGACACTCCTATAAACATGTTTCCAGAAGTCCTGGGCTCTGCAGTGATGGTTTTCAAGAACAGGTAGCCACCAAAGGCAGCCAGTCAGGCACTGCAGCGAGTCATCAGTATGATTCACTGACCTAGTTGTAGTGCACGGGATTGTAAAACCAGAGCCAAAGTTTCCTCTGCCACAGGGAGAAGGTGCATTCTGACTGTCAGCTTTACTGTGCCAAAATGAAGGATGTGGCCTTGGATGGAAGCAGCTTGTCCTCAGAAGGTTCTCCACAGCCTGAAGTTAAATAAAATGACATATGAACTTAAAAGCAGAGACTGCCACCACCAGAGTCTTTACAGGTCTGAGTATATTGACCAGTACTCTACCACCACCACAGTACCCAGGGCTATCCTTATGTTTTCCAAGCTGTGGGCACTTATGAACACAGCCAGATGGAGCTGTCAGGCAGATTGTACAATTGCAATTCAACTAGCTATTAATCCACAGAGCTTTTCTTAGGATTACAGGACAGTAAGGGAGGGAGCATCCTAAAGCAGCTATTTAAGTGGCAATCTTAACCAAGAAGGCTTTTACCTGTAGGTTACTTCCCCTCTTACCTATATCACTTCCCCTTGTAACTATTTCTGAACCAATGGGTAAACATTTTGTCAGTTGCAGACATCTGTTTGGAGTCAGTAGAAGTTTGATGTAAACTAGGAGGGTTGATTACATTCTGTTTACTCATATCCAAACTCACATTCTTCTAGGAACAGGATGAACCATGTTTCACAAATACCGTGAAAAGGTCACAATACTCCAAAAATCACTCCATGAAAACGTGAAATGAAAAAAAAGCTATGTGGAAACAGTGAAAATGTATGCATTGAACAGGTAGTGCACAGCACTTTTGAAATGAGAGAGACCATGAGAAGAGATGAGTCTGTCCAGGAAATGGAAGAGGCTCACAGAAAAGACAGTGGAAAAGGAGCTTAGCTGCAAAAACAGACAAAGAGTGAATCTTACAGTGTGGTGCCAGATCTGCTCAGAGCTTGACCACCAAATTACTAGACAGTGAGCTCAGTGACTCAGACTGGAGCAACCAGATGTAATAATTAATTGAAACTGTACAATAATTAAACATAGACAACATCAGTAATTAATGTTGACAACATTAATATAACATCATCTTGAATGTAAAAGATCCAGCTTTAAGAGTTCTGAATAAGACAATGTCTCGGTTCTAATTTAAATTTCCAGAGACTCAGATAAATTTGATAGAACCAATAACAGTTTTATAAAGTGCCCTTCCCTCTTCCCCTTCTTTCCCAAAAGAAAGGGATTAGATGGAGAGAGAGAAGTAAGCACACCCAAATAAATGAAATCTCACTCGATTTGGAAGTTAAAAAGAAAAAAAAAGTTTAACAATACCTTAAAAAAAGGTATCTGAGGTAGGGAAGTTTACAAAAGGTATAGGGGAGGGAAAATAGCAGATACAAAATGTACAAATACAACCTGTTGTGATGGCTTTGTCTGCCTCGTGGGTGATGGCCACGTTGTGAAACAAAGAGAACCCAGGAACTGATGGTAATGCTGGTATGCAGGGAGCAGGGAATGCAGAGAGCTGCAGAGAGAGAGTGAAACAGGAAGTCCCCCTGCTTTTATGAGACAGGAAGGGGGGAGTGGGCTAACCATCACCTGGTGGTGTTCAGACCCACCCCTAGGGAGTGGTCAAGACCACCTAGGGTCAGGTTCAGGGTTACTCTCCCTGGAGCGTTAACCCTATACAGACAAAAAATACCCAGGGAGGTGGTGGAGTCACCATCCCTGGAGGTGTTCAAGAAAAGACTGGATGAGGCACTTAGTGCCATGGTCTAGTTGACTGGATAGGGCTGGGTGATAGGTTGGGCTGGATGATCTTGGAGGTCTCTTCCAACCTGGTTGATTCTATGATTCTATTATTTCAAACCTTCTGTAATAAAATATTTTGTAATGTTAGAAAGGAATTCCAAGAAGCTTGTCATGGTGTCAGTTCTAACTTTGCTGCTCAGTGTAATTATCCTTAAGGTAAGTGTTTCTTAGGCTGAGTTTTTCTTATTTAAAGACGAGATTTCAAGGTGCATTTTGGGAATGTAAACACACAAATTACATTGAAATGCCCTAGAGCAGAGCACACATTTCCTGTAAAAACTATTGTCTTTGTTAGTATGTCCTGTGTTCATAATATCCAAAATGTAGCATCTTATCTGTATATTCCTATTCTATTTCTCATGTTATTTGGAGTATGTTAGAGAATGAAGAGAACATCTGTGCTTGTTGATATGTGGAACAGTGATGAAGGGTGCTGGATCTTTCTTTTTTTTAGGATAAGAGCCTTCCATAAAGTAATGGTAGATGTTTGTTCTATAGCATTCAGCTCCTTTAATTGAGTAGCAAATTATGGTTTCTCAGGATGCCACAGAAATTTAGTTAAGAGGAGCTACTTTGTTTACACAGTGCAAACAAAAGAAGAATTTGCCTGCAGTTGGGACATAACTAAGACATATTTTCCTCATCGGAAGAATATTATCACTTCTGTGCTAGATTGTGTGGTCCTGCTCTGGCAGGGGGGTGGGACTTGATGATCTCCTTGGGTCCCTTCCAACCCCTAATATCCTGTGATCCTGCGAACTTCTAATATTTGTATGTAGTTAATTGTAGATAGGCTAAGCAAGTGTTCATTAAGGACACCTTTTATCCTGTCTAGCAATTTAAATGAAAATGTCATCACTTTGTTTTCCAATTCTTCTATTTGCCACTAAAGTGTGTGTGGGAAACCAAAGTCAATCAACGCATTAGCTTCAACAGTTAATTCTGAGGAGTTGTTAATTTTTTGTTGGGTTTGGGGTTTTGTTGTTTGGGGTTTTTTTTGTGGTTTGTTTTGTTGTTTGGTTGTTTGTTGGGTTTTTTCAGTAGGTGTTTTGTACCACAGAAGAAAAAAAAAAAATTTGAAAACTCCAACAAAACCCCAAACACCATTTAGCACCAGATGTCTTCCATGTAATAACAAGCACATCTTCTACAGTTCAGCACTTGTAAGCAACCCTGAAATAACAAACCTGTGCAAACAACTCAGATCTTATGAGAAACTTGGAAGTAAAAGTTATTTTGTACAAAACTCAGCACTTTGTGACTGTTCAGGCAATGTTCTCAGCTCAGCATTTGCCTAACTCTTCTGCAATAATAAGCCAGGGTGAAAATAAGACAGAAGAAACACCTAAACAAAGTTTTCATTTTCAAGTTCATAAGGAGAGAGTAAAACCCTATTTTGTTATTTATAAATAGATTTTCTTATATGCAGAGTAAAGTGAAAAAGGTTATACCTGAACTTTTGGTATGCTGCACCGCACCTAGTTAGTATGGGGAAATGTGATTTTTATTTAGCTTTAATTTCCTTGCCATAATCTTGAGGCCACATCAAGCAAGAATGGGTGAGGCAGGGTGTGATAATTGACAAGCAGTGATTAAGGATTTGCTTGCTTTCACAACAACTTTGAGAGCATAACTCTACTGTTCACTCAAATAACTTTCAGGGATCCTTCCTAGCTTTTAGGTTGAGTAAATCATTTAAACTTGTGCTGCTTGTGTAGCAGTGTTGCAGGGATAGCTGGACTAACTCCTCAGGTCCTCAGAGGTGTGTTCTGTCCCATCCTCCTGGTCAGAAACACGTGGGTCTTTTCACTGCATCCTCTTTCCCCATTTCTGACTCATTCAGTTTCTTTTTATCCACAGAAAGGAATGATTCCAGTGCAGGAGAGGTCAGAGCTGCTTCTGCAACTTTGCATTGCTGGTACAAAGGCACTACCTAGATACCTCTTGCACACACAGTGATATGCAGACTTGAAAGAAAAAAATGTGACTCACAGCAGATCGGTTTCCTACAATATTCAGATCCTCTGTATATCTCTTCTGGTAGGCCTGGGGGAGGGGAGGCTGCCCTAGAGATTGAACAGAGCAGCTGGATTAGATCTCCCATGTGGCAACAAAACCAAAAAATCACTAGTACGATTTCAGCCACAAAATAATTATATAACCCCAACTTATACAAGATTCGGGCTTTTTTCTTCATGCTCATGAAAGTGAGCCTTAGTGGCTGCTTTCTGGTCAAATAAAGAGCAAACTTTCAAACCAGGAAAGTCCAATTATGTACTGGATGTTCTCAACTCTGACATAGAGCTGGAAATCTACCTACTAACTGGATCAATGATGGACCATCACAGTCAGAACCTGTTTCACAAACTGAAGTTTGCCTGTAATGTTATTTCTCAGGGATTTAACAGCAAAAGGCTGGAAATGTATCTGGAACACAAGCAGCCTTTGTTCAAAGAACTGCTGACATGTTCCTTCAGGCAAACTTTTCCATTGTCTAATAGCTATGCAGAGCATTTACTCCTGGATTTGCAAACCTTGGTGAAATTTATTTCCTTTACAGGTGCATTATATATGTGAGTACATCGAGATCTTGGTCTTGATTCAGTAAAGCTCAGGTTCTTTGAAACAGAGAGAAACTCTGGTTCTGAGTTATCAGCAGGACTACTGGTGATCATCACGAGTTTAAGAAACAATTTTGATACCTCTGGAGCTCTGTTCATACTTCAGATGAGGAGACAAATTGGAATCAAGGACTCAGAGCATTTTAATTCTAGACTCCTGATGGAGGATGGTAACAAGCTAGGAGGGTACTTGGCTGTACCACATTACTCGTAAATTTGCAACAGTTTTCCCATAACTGTAAAACTATAGCCTGCTGAAAATATGGCTATGGAGAGTCCTGTAATAACATAAACTATGAATTATGGATTAGAAATCCTTTAATAGGCAGGGAATCAATGCAAACACCCAGACGTCTGTGTGTTTAAGTCCCCAGTAGTGAGCTAGCTCCTGTACAGTCAGGGAAAGAACCCCACGGTTCTCTTGAAAAACTATCTAAGTCTCTTTGTATGCAGGGGAATTCCAACATTAGTAAAGCATTCTCTCCTTCTCTGAAATATCATATGTTTGCAGATCTACCTTAGACATCAGCTTTGTACAGAGGTATTCACTAGAACCTTTGTTCAGCAAAGTCTTAAATTGTAGTCCAAAAATATTTTGCAAATGGTTAGTATTAAGTTTTTTTCTTGGATAAATTCCTCATTTAACCCAAGTTTGTATTTTAAGTTTTTAATTATTACTACTCTATTGTAGAGACTTTTTGGTGGTGTGACAACTGTATACTCTTTTTCCAAAACTGTCCTGCATACTTGATTTTTTTTCACATAGTGTTTCACATGCTCACTAACTCAATCCCACCTCCTTTGCCATTAGGAAATTTATATATTTTCCATGTCATGGGTGCAGCCATTACAGGTGCAGAGGAGAGGTAGCACTTCTCAAGGTTGTGGAGGAAATCAGTAGCAAAGCCTGAATGAACCCTTAATCCTCTGGATGTCCGATCTTGCATTTCAGTCAAGAATTCAGGGCAGTATCTCAGAACACAAGAGGAAAAGAACCATATTCCCAGTAGTTGCTCTCACAAGTGAATAGTCCTACACTGAAATCCTCTAGAGCTTGAAAGAAAATCAAGATCCTGAGTTTCTCAGATGCCCTAGACAATGGCAGCTAAGAAGTGTGTTCATCGTAGTGCTATTTTCTGGCAGCTGGCTAAAACTAGCACAAAAATACAGAAACTAATCCATTGTTCAATTCTGTAGTTGATCTGTGGCTTTCCAAACTCATTCCAGTTTTTGCTAGAGAGTGAGGCATAATAAGTTACAGATGGGCTGTGGTTATTTTCATACTTTGAAAAAAAATCAGTAGATATGTGAGTTTGGGAAGATTTGTTGCTGTTAATGACATAGTGAGTCAGCAAAAAGCAGCAAGAACGTGGAGAAAAACAGAAGTGTGCCCTAATCACCCTGCATAGGTTGTCTTGCTAAGTCTCATGAACTAGGGATAAATCTGGGACCTCCTTTCTCCACACCATGCAGGTAATTCTGTGACCACTACAGATGTGCCTGTGGCTGGATTTCAGCTTTGGCAACACCTCATTGCTGTTCACAGGCCTGAGTGATGCTCTGACTTGTCTGGGCCTATGTCTCATTCTGCAACATTTAACTTGTGTGTGCAATGTGCAGCTCATTACCCCAGCTTACTTCCCCTGAATTCCCTTCCTCATTGCCTTTGGTAGCTCATGGTGGCAGAGCTGAAGTAAGTGAGACTCTCTAAGGAAGGAACTGGTCATGTCTGCCTTTCCTGTTGAGCTCTTTCCCTTTTACAGTTATAGTAGATATACTAACACATTAGAAAAACTTTAGAGTTGTTGGTCTTACAGAGCTTGCATACCAAGTAGTTGAGATATTTCCCAACACCCCAGGCAGGCAGAATGATTGTGAAAACATGCCTGGGTCTTACAAGGGGATTTTTACCTGTTGAGCATATGAATCTAAGTTCATAAAGGTAGATGGGAACAGAGATTCCAAATCTTTCAGAAGCCATTCTACTGTACTGTATATGTACCCTGGCTTCCATGAGCCCTCATGTCTTTTTTGGCTGTGTGAAAGGATCACACAAGTAGGCAAAGTATGGCTGACAGAAAAGTGACAAAGGAGCTGAGATCCACATCCAGGAGACAGGAAGCCCACAGTCTTGTATTTCTATGTCATATGTTACTGTTTTACACGTGCTCTTCATGATTTCATTTCCTACTGAATGTTAGCTCTTCCCCAGACGCTGCTGCCTTTTAGAAAATCCTTCATAGATACCCACATTGCTCAGTCTAATTGGCCAAACTGATTTTTGATCTTGGCAGCATTCAAACCCTAATGTCATGGAAGCCAGCACTTTCAAGAGAAGTTACTCACTATCATTACCTATATCCCTGTGAACAGAACTTGAGATTACTGGGTTTTGGGGAGAGAAAACAATGGTGATATACTGGAAAGTGGACAGAAATCCTACCTTTTCTCCTGATACATCTTGGCAACCTGTTGGACTTGCAGTTCTCCTGTAGTTTTGGCTGTCTGTGGGCAGCCTGCTAGCAATGAGAAGTTAGTTCTGACTTTTAGGCTGTCTGTCCTGAGATCTACCTGAAGAAGAGAGGCCTTACAGTCTTCTTTCTTTGTGTAGTGTACAGTATTGCAACTCTGAGTGGGAACATCTGCACCTTTCCTTTAGTTATTTGAGGCTTATTGGTGGTTTGTGGAGAAAAGCTCAAGCAAGCAGTTGTGTTAAGGTAGGTATGGTTGTCTCATGTAATTCACACTTTTCTGATCAGAAAAGACTACTGAGAAAAGACTAATCTTTGTTTCAGCATGTGAGACAGTAGAGATGGTCTTGCTTGATTCATGGGTTTGACAGAGGAGTTAGTATTACTGTTTTCCTGAGGACATTCTGAAACATCATGATCCTTGCAGTAGCTAAATATAAGGCAAGTCAGCCAGTGCCACCCTGGGAAACAGAACTACGGGATGGTGTGGTACAGAGTTAGCAGATCCTGTTGTCAAGAAGCAGACACTATCCCACTGACTTGCCAGGCATCAAGGCAATCAGGCTCACCCAGTTGTAGAACTGTGACTGGAGCTAATATCCATTGTCTACAGGATATTGAGGAGACAAGGAGGAATGATGAGAAGATCTGTGAAATAATAAGTAAAGGAATACAGATAGTTGAAAGCTGAGAGTTTCAAGGGATTCCAAAGTACTTTGGATTTTACATCTGCAACCTAGAATTGCTCTTATTGAGCTCAACACACATCAAAATAGCCAGAAAAATAGACATCTGCTGGTCTTCTTCTGGACTGTATATTGATTTGATTAGCTAGTCCATAGCAACAATATTGTAGTACCCATGGGCTCAGATGTTTTCTGGTAATAAAACTGTGGCTTGCTAAAGCTTAAGGAGGAAAGATGATGGATCTTCTTCAGGAGGAGAGTGGTTGTGTCCTGCAAGAGATGCAGCTTAATGCAGCTGGAGAAAATTAGTCAGAGTATTTTCTATACAGAATAAGCACCAAATATCAATCTCCAAAGCCAGTTGCTATATTAAGCTTCTGTTTCTTAGAGGTGCAAGAGGTGTGTTCTGATTTTAACCTGCATCAGATCTATCCTTTGGTTATGGATGTAGAGGAACTGTGCTTTGGAACTTGACCCTACCCACAGATAATTCTCTTTCACTGAGTATTTCATGAATATAACTAGCCCATCTATCTCTGAAGGTCTCACTATGCATCTCTTGCTCCATTCCAGAAACTAACATTTAATGTCTCTTTAAACTGATTCTCATCTAACAAGTTGGGGTACTGGTGCTTCTTTTCACCCACTACTTCCTTTACTTTTTCTTTCTTATTTAGAACCCAAACTCTTTTGAGTTTACATATTTTTGGCCAGGGAACAGAGCTGCAGCTTCTCATTAGCACTTCCAAAGCTCAAGGGAAGAAACAGAAATATGCATCAAAGTGAACGTGTACGTGAACATGATACTGTCATTAGCAAAAGCTCACATAGCAAGGTTTGCTATTTCAGTGACCCTAGAAGAGGCATGACCATCACAGCTTGTAAGAAGGACTGCCACCAAAAGAGAACAAGAATTACATTTCTTCTGATATTTCTAGTGCCTTGTCACTGAGTTGTGTAAGCAAGTCACATAGAAAACAGCTTCCATAGTGGAAGGTAAAGCATACTAATTTCCTGAATCTGAAAAGATACATATTTTATTATCTTTTGGCTCAGACTTGAACTAGGAACATATCTTCAAATAGAAATAAAAATCGAGTAACTATCTGTGTATATCATGTGATTATTTTCCTTTCATCAAGATACCAGAAAGTGAGGTGTCTCACATGTTGACAACCACAGGAAAATTGCAGTAGTCAATGGCAGCACCCACAGAACGTCCATCCCCCTGTAGAAACTGGTTTTGCTGCTACACGCACATTCATGTTGAGATCATTATCTACTCAACAGTTCTTAATTTGGTGTACTTAAAAGGATATGCCATATCTGTTCTGAAGGTGAATGGAGGAGAATAAAAATATTCACTTTATGTACAGATGATTTTAAATAATATAGCACATTTCTTTTAAACTGGAACACTAACAGATTTGTATACACTTATGCCAGAATGAATCTATCCTCCCCCAATATTATAGACGTGGAAGATAAAATTAAATTCTCCTGCATGAAATAAGTAAGTATTTTAGATTAGCTGTTATTCAGGGCTAGCCACATCTATGGCCTTTTCTTTCAGACTTCTCCATATCTCGTTATCTGGATGACAGTCTTGGGGACAGTCTGGGCACACCCATGTCTCAAAGGTGTTTTCAGTCTATAGTTCCAGGCATCGTTGTTCTTCCAGCTTCACACTGCCAGATCACATCCAATCAACTTGATTTTTTGATGGTACAATGAGCCAAGAAAGCTTGTGTATCTAGAGGACAAGAGTCACAGAAGAATGATACAACAACAAAAGCCCAGCACATAAACTATTCTTAGCACCTTCTTTTGCACTGAAGCAGGCCTCATTTATCCAAGTGTCACTATTAAGGGGGGGAGCAAAATTTCAGCTCTTGCCTCTCCTCTTTTGGGCAGACCTTTAAAAATTTAATTAACCACTTCATATCCTGTAGCATTGTTCCACTGGAGATTTGTGGAGCTTGATCAGAGGGAAGCTGCAGTAAAGTTTATCTCTTGCACTGCCTGTAGGCTTGGGCCTCCCACCTGACAGGAGATTCACAACTACTTGCTAAGTCAACCTCCCTGCCCTAAAATTTCTATTCTGAAGAGAATAGAAAATACTCTTTTCATTTTATAGATGGAAATCCAGGGTTAGATTTTGCAGCAAGTTGACATTGACTTGCCTGATGTCTTGCAGAGCATCTGTGAGAGAATCTGAAATGTTTTCTGTGAATGCTATGACTTTTGTCCCTGTGCCTTTCTTATCCAGCCTCCTTCATAGGCCAGCAAGACCTGGGGTGACTAAACTTTTTAAGTTGTCACAGTCAGTGAAGGCACTTATGGTTAGGAAAAACCTCCAAAACTGCAGAGACAATGGATATGCAAAATCCCACCCAAAAAAAATTTGTTATCCAATTCAGTTTCTATAAAATTGATATTTCACCAAGCATTATGTTCTCAATGGATTGGAGGTTGCTCTCTGTTTCCTTCTTTCTTTCTTTTTAAAAAATCTTCTATGGTGGAGAAAAACTCTTATGGAAAATCACACAGTTTAAGTAATCTGTGTGAGAAAAGGTAGGATGTTTTTCTGGTTATTCCATCATGTGTAAAAAATAAAATGTTGTCAAAACCTACATTGAACATGCCTCCTTAAGAAGAGCAGCTTAAATTACATTAAGCCTCAAGAGGTTTTAGTCACTGCAGAAAAGTCAGTCTGTGGTTTCTACCATACCAGCAGGTTGAAGAGCACATACTTGCTCAGAATATCGCTTCTCTCATACACTCTTTTGTGAGATTTATTTATCATGCTTGTCTCTGATTACAGTATGTTTGTTTTTTTGGTTTTGGTTGGGTTTTTTTTTTCATTTCCATTCTGTGTGTGAACCTTTGGAAAATTAATCTAAAATACTTTTAGGCAATATTTTGTCTTTCTGTCTATATATAGCAAAGTTTGAACTAGAATTCCTTAGCTCTTCTGAAATATCTGTACATGAAGGCAGCAGATAATGATGAACTGGAAAACTGCAGAAGATTAATAACATCTTAAGTAGTTCTCAGATCTTTACGTTTCTAGAACAGAAAAATTGAAATATTTCCACTTGCAGCAAAAATTTAGGTATCTGAATTTAGGAATCCGAGGTGATGTGTTTCTCACTTCTTTAAACATTTTATCATCGGCTCTCTTGATGCCTGTTTCACAGATGCAACCTCTCATCTTTCTGACAATGCATATGATGCTCTCTGTAAATGTACTTACTGCTTACAAGAGTGATGCTTGTATGAGTCATCCCCATGATTTTTATGCAGATTTTCAGGAAGCATGCACTTGCATGACAAAAATTTGGTAGAATCAGTCTTTAATTCCTGAATATATTTTAAAATTTCTTTAGGATTTTTCAAAGTGAGAGAGGCTCTGAAAAGACAGAAATACAAGCCAGTCATTAGCAGTGAAATGTGGCAGTTGCAAGTTTTATTATTTGAGTGCTGACAGGTCATTTCCCCTTTGCCTGTTGCATAGTGTGTAATATTATCACCAGTCAGCATCAACCATTTGGGTTGTCAGCAGAAGGGCAGGGAAATCACACCAGGCAAGGACAGCTTCTTTGTTTCTTTCCCATGGAAATCCATGACAGGAAACAGAGGAAGAATTTATAAATTATGATCAAATAAGAGTCATCCATACATGAATTTAGTTAGCTTTTCACCAGACAATAAGAACAAAAGGCTCAATGTTTAGCTGCTCTGATCTCAAGAGAGCCAAGTCAGTTCTCTAACTGAGCACTGGGAGGTTTATGGTGACTAAAAGTAAATGCAGAGGATGGTTATGTTCCAAGAGGACAAGCAGAGCAGGTTGGGTATAAACTATACCTCCAGCAGCTATGAAGCACTATTAAAGAATCCACCTTTGCAGACAAAGGTTTGGCTAGAAATTAGCATTTTTTTTCTTGGTACATGTCAGTGTGACCCATGAAACAAGGTGCAGCACTTCAAAAACACAAATATGTGACTGGACCTCAACAAAGCCCTTCATTATACAGTGGTTAGGAAATCACTGCATCATGAGGAGCATGAAGTGCTCAGTAATACCCCACAGCTGTCTGAAGAAACCTTTGTGCCACTGCCACATAGTTCATGTGGATATTAAAACAAACAAACAAAAAAAAAAAACCCACTCTGAGCTCTTTTACTTATAAAGATCATCAATGCTTCGGGGCTCAAAATCTGGGCAGTAAAGAGAGAAAGGCTCTTTAAAATGTCTTTTTTTTCCCCCAGATTTTGAGGGGATGAAACACCTCTATTATCCTTACTTTGTATTGCTGTGTCTCGGCCACCTATCTCACCTCCCTTTCAAATGCTCTTATCATGCTTGAGTCCTTATGTAGACAGACATTAACAGATGGAGTATGGATAAACTATCAGACACAAGGGACATATCATTATTGGATATGATTTTAAAATTTTGCTCAAAGCATTAAACTACTGGAGAAAGAAACTTGTAATGTGGTCATTTTTGGGAAACATAACAGTTTTGTTTTGTTTTGTTTATGGCAAGAAGACTACAATTTCCAGCCTGGCCAGTGTAGAATGTTACGATTCCATACGTATGAAATGAAAAGTTTTGGTTTTGGAGACAGAGTTGAAGAGCTCTACTAGTTAAACAAAAGAGTAACATCAGGAAAAGCAGGGAAATGTTACCATCTAGGCCTGAGTGGTTTGCTTCGGTCTTGTTTTGTTGCTTCAGTTAAGTAAGAATTTTTCAGTTTCTTGCTGTACCTATCCATTTAGTGGACTATGAAACTTACTTACCAGGTAGACAGATTATATTAATTTGACTAATGACTATGGGAAGAGCATGCTGCTCTCTGAGAGAGAAGACGTTTTAAATGTGCAAAGCTAAAGGTGTTTTTAACAGAGAACTCTGAACATCCACACTGCTAAGGCTTGATTTTGTTCCCTTTGTAAATCTTTTTTGACAAATACATGTGAATATCTTCAGAATCAGCCATTCTCTGAAATAACCAAGAGCTACATTTAGCAATTGACAGTTGTACCAACAACATGGTCAGCCACCAAGGATCAGCCCTAGAAAGGTCAGGTGGTGTTTCCTCAGAGTTCCTGCTGCACCAAATTAAAAGAGAAAGTTCTGCAGGAGAAAACCCTTTTAGCAGAGCAGCCTTTTGATTAGATGCTTCTATTCCATTTTGGCTCCATACTGTTTTTTTCAGACCTGCCACTCCTTGCTGACACATTACTAGGTCACCTCCGCTTCCGTGCTTAGGCTCAAGCCTAAGGAGGTGTCCTCTGCAAACTAGTACTGTTCTTCAGACCAGATAAAAATCTACTAAAACTGCAGGAAATATTTTACTGCTTTTAAGGGCCATCAGTGCAAGTACTACACATATTTGTGTCCTTTTGTGGAACAATACGTATGGCTGCTTGTAAATCAGAATGAATTTTTTTGGCAACTGACCACAGCCAGGAGGTGGATTTACCAAACCCTATGTCATTTGAGTGTTCTTCCGTCTCTCAGGCATTTTAACCTCTGCAGCCATGAGGCTCCTGAATTAAGTGTTTGTGTCAGACAGCATCTCTATTAAACAGGAAGATGGCCTTTTCTCCTGCCAGTTCTCAGAGCACATTTCCAGACAGATTTTCTGGCACTGCTCACAGAAATAATTGGTAAAGTGGCGTTACCTTGTTTGCCTGGGTTTCTATTGTCTGTGGCATGAGTACAGTTGGCGACAGAGGACTAAAATGGAGGTGCAACTTGGAAATTCTCTCCTAACTTTTCAAATAACTTTGTCTTCAGCTTGCTTCCTATCAAGTTTCTCCATGAATTCTACAGGAAACAGTAGGAGTTGATGTCACCTTATGATGTGGCTGATTATGCGACTTTCAGCAGCTGCAGCTAAGCTCTTGCCCTGGGAACAAATAGCATGGTGAGTGTGTGGTTTTAGGAGGAAATGGTTTCATGTTTCCTTCCACACTGCTTTCCAACAGGATGATCTTACTTTCCTTCATTGTATTTATTGCTGATTAAAGGTTTCCTTTATAGAATGGCTTATCTCCTTCCTCCCTCAAGTAGTGTTTAACCTTCAAGGAGCTAGTTTGTTGCAGATGGGAAGACACAGATCTATTACAAAGTGTATTCTTCTCTTTGGGACTCCACGAATATACAGTAGCAGTATACCATAATGTGCTGAGTACTTGGTAATGTACCAACTGTATTTGGAGCTTTCAATTTTTCAATTTTCAATTTGTTTTGTGAATGGAAACCAACCAGAAGACCTGGTCTACTCCCACCCTATGCTCTGCTGGGAAGGTTGGTGGTGGTGCAGATTATTTAATTCAAATCTATTCCTGAAAATTGTTAATGTAATTTAAAGGAAACAGGACTCAGACATACCAATACTCTTTGTGCTTTAGTGTGTCTAAACCTGAAATTTGAGTCTGAATGTTATATGCAAAGGACGTCTCTAATGAAAAAAAAAATCCTTTTCTTCTGCAGAGACTGAGAAACTCTGGCTGCAGGCTAGCACCTTTGTACACAACTGTCATTGTAAAGGTGAATGTGCTTGACAGTGCTGATTCACATGATATGTGATACTGCATTCCAGTCTCATTACTGGCAGTGGCTTCTGTAGGTGACTCTAGAGAAAGTGCAGTCTCTGCTCAGCTGATTAGCTACTTACAAGTATACTTATTTTTTTCATTTCTTCTTACACACATTCTCAGACCTTGCATATGTTTGTGGTAAGAGTTAACAGGTTCTTATTGAAATAAAGAAAGATTATGAGCTGCTGGAAGAAATAGTAGCATTCAGAAGCCAATGTGGTGTGATGAAGTAATTTTTCCTACCATATCATCCTTTGAGAAGGAATCCCTACCTTCTACCTTCACCAGCCATCCATGCATCACACTCTTAAAACTAACAATTCATTAAAATCCTTTGATGCATAATGAATTGTGAAGAATTTTTTCAGATTTGTTTTTTCTTTTCCTGTGCCTAAAAATATGGGTATGCAAAGAACATATTCACTATGTTGTATCATGTTGCAGTTTTTGTGCTTCATTATATTCTATGATACTTGTACTGGAGATATGGAAGTAAGCAGAAAGATATAGTTAGTTTAGCTGAATGCTGAGCCCATTTAATGAAGCTGCTGCAGCTTTCAGTGTAAACAGATTCAGTGCCTTTAAAACTGGTTTACATAAATTTAGCTTATACCTGTAAGTGTCAATTTATCTTAGACAAAATATGGAGACACAGATCCTTTTCAAAAACACAAAGTGGACATTAAAAATTACCTTTCTTCAATGTCCTGCTTGAATCTACTCCTTGATTGCATGGATCCTGACAACTGTAAAAATAGGGCAAGTACACACTCTGTGAGTAGTGCTGAGGGAAGAACAGTTGTAAAAAAAAAGCTACGAGACAGGTATTTTCATATCTTTCCCAACTCATTAAGCAATGTTGTGCTTTCTGTTGTGCCTGGTTTCCTGCTTCTCATGTGTCAGTATGGGATTTTCCTTTTCTTCAGGCTCAGACAAGAATGGGGGAATACTGAGGAGCTAATAAAAAATGTTTTTATTATTTGGGAAATTTACAGATATGTTGGTTATAAACAACAGACCTAATCAAGTTACCTGGAAAACAAGATATCTAGTCCATTACGGATCTACTAAGACAGTTATATATTTTATAGAAACATCACACAACCATAGCATGGTTGGCTGGAAGAGACCTTAAAGATCATCTAGTTCTAAGCCCCCTGCCATAGGTAGGGAGGAACATCTTCCACTATTAGTCGACTAGGTTGCCTGAAGCTCTGTCAAACCTAGCCTTGAACACTTCCAGGGGATGGGCATCCATAACTTCTCTGGGCAACCTGTTTCAGTGCCTCACTGCCCTCACTGTAAACATTTTCTTTCTAACACCTAACCTAAATCTACGCTCTTTCTGTTTAAAACTGTTGGTCCTTGTCCTAGCATTACACTCCCTGATAATGAATCCCTCCCCACCTTTCCTGCAGGTCTTCTTTAAGTACTGGAAGGCCTCTATATGGTCTCCCTAGAAGACCCTCAACTCTCTCAGCCTGTTCTCAGAGGGGAGGTGCTTCAGCTTTCTGACCATCTTTGTAGCCCTTCTCTAGACCCACTTGAATAGTACTCAGGATCAAACAGGATCCTGCTGGCCATGATTTTTTTGATGCAGCCCAGGATGTAGTTGTCTGTCTGGGTTGCATGCACATACTATTTGCTTATATTCAATTTTTCATTCACTAGTGCCCCAAAGTCCTTCTTTTCAGTGCTGCTCTCAATCTAACCATCCTCCAGCCTGCAGCCATGTTTGGGACTGATCTAACCTATGTGCAAGACCTTCCATTTGGCCTTGTTGAACTTCACACATTTTGCATAGGCTCACCTCTCAAGCCTGTCTGAGGTCCCATTTGGGATGGCATCCTCTCCCTCCAATGTGTTAGCCACACCACATGGCTTGGTGTTATCTGCAAACCTGCTCAGAGTGCATTCAATTCCGCTGTCTCTTAATAGTGGCTCAAAAAACCTTAATAGGCTCAAAAGATGTCAGCAACTGATCAGATCTCTTCCCCATCTGAACTCTGTTCATGTGCTGTGTCATCTACAGCTTCTCCTCTGAGAGGAGGATGAAGACCTAGCATAGAGCTAAAGACTGGGAGGAGGCTTCCTTCCTTCCTTTGCACAGTGGGTGAATCTGCTAAGAATATATGCAGTGTTTACTCAGGCAAAAACCTAAAATATACAGATACAAGAACACAAGATCCATGGAAATAAAAAAGTGAGTTTGTAGGGAGCTGGGCACCAAATGAGTGGGAGTATGCTGTTGTTGAAAGGGATTTGAAGAATTGTTTAGATTACAAAGATGACCGAATGGAAAAGATGTACCTCTCCATATGAATTTACATAGCAGAAGCTATTTATGCAAGAAATGACACTTTAGGGGGACCACTGGAACATACTGTGCAGACAGTGTCCATTGGTTGTATGTTTGGGCTGGGAATTGGAAGAAGTTCTCTGACGATCACAGCTATCAGTCTGGAGGGCCTTCCCAGATGATGAAATGAGGCAAAAGCTCTGTTGCTCTTTCACAGAGAAACCTGGGGTTTGTGAAGTGGTGCTTCCCTCAATAGCTCAATAGCTAGGGAGGCTTAGCATGTCCACTTAATCTGGTACTCTTAATATTTGTTATCTAGCAAAAGCATTACTTTTCTAAGGATCCTTATATTGCGGTTCTTGTATGTTTGCTTTTTAGCATCTGTGTTTAGGTAATTTAATCTTTGTTTTCGTCTGTCACTGGACTTCTTCAAGAACTGCAAAATATTTTGTAGTAAGAAAAACAGTGCTATTAGGCATGGGCTGAAGACATAAAGGAAATACCACATACAGCATAATGCATTTTTAATTGGTCACATAATTCAACTATGAGTAGTTATAGAAGACACTGGAAACAAAATGTTTAACCTCAGAAACTTCAGAATGTGTTATCAAAGTATAAATGCAGAAAATTAGTAAATTAGAATAAAACTAATAAGTTGGAATATCTCAGCAATCACTCATCATGAGATGGCTGAGATTATTTTAGTGTATTCCAGGTACACATGGGCCTCAAATAACATTTTTTGCCTTGGGTTTTACCATTAATTTAGTTAAGCTTTGATTATTGACTACTATATTTACCCACAAGGAAGACTAGCTTTTTTAAAAAGTTAAACTACTCGGTAAAACAAATATAATTCTATATTCCATCATTATTCTGTTAGGTTAATGTGAATTTAATCTTTTAAATAGAGCAATTATTGAAAAACTTTCTAGTTTTTTCCTTTTTATTCAGATAATGTAGGGTGTAGGCACAGCACAAAACTATCCTGCCATTTTACCTGTATTTTTCTTTCAAAGTTATTTTCTTTGTCCTATCTCGTCCTTAGTCAGTCCTGTGACAACCAGTAAAGTTAACTGCCAGTTGCACTGGCTATTTTTTTCAATTTCTCTTAAATGTCTCATCTATTGCATAGATGTAGGAACATGTTTATAGATCAGAGTCTCTTTATACTAATTACTGCACAAACATGAGAAAAGAATAGGCCCCAATCCTTCTCACAAAGAGTACAAATAAGTGGAGCAACATTTCTAAGTGTCTTTGTCTACATTGTTAGCTGGAAGCAGATTTGTTTGCGTGCTAGTTTGAAGCTAGCTAGAATGTTTTGATGAGAAGAACTAGATTACAGGCTGTGAAAGGAAAACAATGGTGATGTCTACTTCCCTCATAGCCTGCTGAGATGTATAAGAACAAGAAATAAAAACATAGATAACCACTCTCACTGGAGCTGCTGGCTGAGCTGCATCTTACTCTCTAACCTCACCCTCCATTTTGGACTAATCCACTTTGCTTCCTAACCCCCTGGCCGAACCTCCATTCTTCCCTGGGGCAGGGGTAAGGTTGAGAGAGGTAGGGGGAAGGTGAAGGAGCAGTAGAGCGCCCCACCTGGGGACACAGGCTTCTGGAAGGGGAGCTGTGTTTCTGTATTACCTTTAATCTTGTATATTTCTGTATATAACTGTATATACTGTAAATATCTGCTTGAATATTGTGCTAGCTGTAAATAAATACCTTCATTCATATTTCCAGAGCCAGCTGAGTCTAGTCTGGGTGATTTCTAAAGTGGGGGGGGGGGGCAGGCAACACCCAAACCATCACAGTTTGCAATCGTACCTCTATGCAGTAGCTACAGTGAGCATTTCATTACAGAGCCAATGAAGAGGATTTTCCACCTGTCTCTTCTTTAGATAGTATGTAATGTATTGCCTACAACAGTGAGTTACAACTTCAGTTTCTGTCCTGAGTGTAAGGGGTTGGATGACACAAGGTGAACGTTGGTTGGTGTTCCATTAGCATTGTTCCATCCCCTTAGCAAAGGCAGGGTGATAAGGCCCAGATGCCAGGGTAGTATGTTTATTACCCTGATCCCTAGCAGTGCGTGTGCAGGAAGAAGCTGCCGTTGTGTACATGTGCTGAAAGTAATCAGCAGTTTCTGTTTTAGAATACTGGAAGTTTTTATGTGTTTTTCCCAGACATAGCTGGTTCGTTTGTGAAGATCATACAGGCAGCTGCCTTGGAAGAACAGAATTTCTGTGAAAACTGACCTTGAAAACATACATTTTCAGACTGATTCACAATAAAGTTTAAGCTGGGCCATCATAGGCATAGAAGTATGAAGGGGTTTCTGCTCAAAGCAATCAAATATATATATGTTTGTCCAAGATAAAATATAAGCAGGAAACTTTTTTCTTGCATCGGTCGTCCATTCATGAGAAGGGAATAAGGCTGTTTTGAAGCCTGGAGTCAGGAAACAGCAGGTGTAAGTGCTGCCCCAGGGAGGTGAGCTGGCATTGGGGACTCAGCTCAGGGCAGGCAGGGCTCTGTCCACACCAGTTGGACCACAGTCAGGCAGCATGGCAGGCAGAGCAGCCACACTGATGGTAACCAGCTGTCAGGTGAGCCCTGAGGTCAGCAGGGAATGCAACCAGGAATGTGCCCTAGCTCAGCACAACTTTGGCAGAGATTGAGGCCAAGGGTCTCAGTTTCAGCACCACTAGACAGCAAAAGCAGGACAGGTCAAAATTTCCCAGTCTGAGCCCCCAGATTACAGCCAAGCACTATCAGCCCAAAGCTGGAGCTCAGGCAGCTGAATCCTGGGGCAAGGGAGGTGCACGCAAGGCCCTGACAGGTAGAACTTGCACAGCCCAGTATTACACTGGCAGCTGGAACTGGGTGGTGAAGGTGGCTAGCACAGACTTGTCTCTGTCTGTTCAGATCTGCGTCAAGTTGTTTATGCAAAGAAATCCAAAGTGGCCGTTTATTCACAATGTTCGTGTCAGTAAGGCTGCGACTTTGGTTATCATTTTAGCTAGCTAAGTGACTGCAAGTATTTGATTATTTTGGTATGATCTATTTTGAAAAATAAATGTCAAGCTCAAATGCCAAAATATTTAGAAATTCTGAAATTAATTATTTGCCTCTTCCTGGTGTGTAAGAAGGACAGCAATTAACCCTATCTAGTATTTCTGTAGTATTATCCAACCAAACTACAAGGAGAAGTACCATTACTACATAATAAAGAGGAAGAAAACAGATCTCAGAGAGGGCATATGTCGTGGTTTGGGTGTTACCTGCCCCCCCACACTCTGGAAATCACCCAGACTAGACTCAGACAGCTCTGGAAATTGAATGAAGCTTATTATTTACAGCTTAGCACAATATATGAGCAGATATTTACAGTATATGCATTTATATACAAAAATATACAAAGTAAAAAGGTAATACAGAAACACAACACCTCTCCCAGAAACCTGAGTCCCCAGGAGGAGCTCCCAACTTCCGTCTTCTCCCACCCCTCAACCTTATCCCAGACATTGCCTTCTGCCACAAGGAAGAATGGAGGGTTGGCCATGGGGCTTAGGAAACAAGTGGATTAATCAGAGAGACGGAGGGTGAGGTTACAGAGAAAATGCAGCTCAAAAACCCAGGCTGTGCCCAAACGCCAAATGACTTATCTATATTTATACTCTTGTTCTTATATCTCTCAGCAAGCCTATAAGTGAAATAGACATCACCATTGTTTCCGTTTCACAGCCTGTAATCTAATTCTTCTCACCTAAACATTCTAGCTAGCTTCAAACTAATACAATCCACCCCTGTCTATTTCACTCAGAGTATTGCTTTTAACTGTCTGATCTAATCTAAAACAATATTTACACTAATGAATATTACAAGTTCAGTTCACACTCCATTCCAGCTATCTCAGATGTAGATGATTCAAAAGCTCAGAAAACAGCAAACAGTATGTCTCCTTGCAGATGAGATGAGAACTCCCAGGTGATGTTGGGTTCGTGCTTACATACTGTAGATTCTCTCATAGATTCTTCCGTTGTTGGGTGCCGATGGTACCTAGAACAGAAAACTCCTAACAGCTTGTATTATACACGCTGAATTTAAACTCTCTCATCTGAAGTTAGATTTCTCTGTGGAATACACTGGATTTCACCATTCTCCTGCATTACCCAGTATGTATGACCAGGACCTTCAGCAGACACCACCCCTCGGACAGGTTTCCCTTTGCCCGAAGGAGAAAATACCCAAACAGTTTTCCCTAACAGATTCTTTTCACGTACAACAGGAACTTTATCACCGTTTACTGTTTGGACCAAGTCTGATTGTGCAGGTCCTGCTCTGTTTACTGAGCCTCTACTATTTACCAACCAGGTAGCTTGTGCTAAATGTTTGTCCCAGTTTTTCAGGGTTCCACCCCCCATGGCTTTTAGGGTGGTTTTCAGCAAACCATTGCAGCACTCAGCCTTCCCTGAAGTTGGAGCATAGTAGGGTATGTGGTAGATCCACTCAATACCATGCTCTTTTGTTGAGGTTTGGAGGCTGGCATGAGGCGAGATCAGGGTACTGACGACTCGAGACAGCAGCTTCTATGCAGCAGTGCATTTTATTAAGGCGATATAGCGATTTATATAGCCCTCAGAAGAGGTGTGCACAACCAGCCTGGGGCTGGCAGAAGTGGACAGTACAGATTGGCTCAACGTTATGTGTAAGGCAGAGATAGGTTACCCTGCGGTAAACAACCTGTGGTTCCCACCCCAGGGGGCTGGCAGGGGTCAGCTCCCTGGAGCTGTGCCTGCCTCAGGGTCCGGCAGGTTCCGCCCCCTAGCAGGTGTGCGTCGGTTGCTCACAGTCCACAGCCTAGCTTCCTGAGAGCCTGCAAGACTCCAAGGACCTTTCCCATCACAAGGCCTGATGTTTACAGCTTCTGCCCCGCTGCGGGAGAAATTCTCCCACACTCTTTGGCCCAGTTTTTCACAATATTGTTCTTGAAATGAGTGCCATTGTCTGACTTGATTCTCTCTTGAGTTCCATGTCTCCACAAGATTTGTCTCTCCAAACCAACAATAGTGTTATGTGCAGTAGCATGTGGAACTGGATAGGTTTCCAGACATCCGCTGCTGGCCTCTACCATCGTTAGCACACACTGCTTGCCAGAACGAGGTTGAGGTAAAGTGATGTAGTAAATCTGCCAGGCTTCACCATACTTGTACTTTGACCATCTCTCACCATACCACAAGGGCTTGATTCACTTAGCCTGCCTAATAGCAGCACAAATGTCACAGACATGGATGACTTGTGTGATAGCGTCCATGGACAAGTCAATTGACCTATCGCATGCCCATCGGTATGTTGCATCGCTGCCTTGATGTCCAGATAAATCATGTGCCCACCGAGCTAAGAACAGTTCACCTTGGTGTTTCCAATCAAGGTCAAGATCAGAGTTGGCATCAACTTGATAAATTTTAACAGCTTGTTCTGCCTTCCGGTTGTGTTGGTGCTCCTCAGTAGCTCTGCTCTTAGGCATGTGTGCATCTACATGCCGCAACTTCACTGGAGTTCTCTCCAGCTGTACATCATGTCCTGCCACATATCAGCACACCAAATAGGCTTTCCTTTCCTCTGCCAATCATGCTTCTTCCAGTCCTTTAGCCAACCCCATAGAGCATTGCTACCATCCATGAGTCGGTGTAGAGGTAAAGGATAGGCCAATTATCACGTTCAGCCACACCAAGAGCAAACTGGACAGCTTTTACCTCAGTGAATTGACTGGATTTTCCTTCACCATCTCTTGCTTCAGTAACTCTTCTGGTAGGACTCCAGACTGCTGACTTCCATCTTCGCTTGTTCCCAACAAGACAACAGGAACCATCTGTGAACAAAGCATAGTTCTTTTCCTGATCAGAGAGATCACCATAGGGAGGAGCTTCTTCAGCACGAGTTATTTTCTCCTCTGGAGGTTTGGTACAGTCTGTGCCTTCCGGCCAGTTGGTGATCACCTCCACCAGACCAGGTCGATCAAGAATACCCATTCGTGTTTGTTGGGTTATCAAAGCCATCCATTTAGACTAGGTTGCATCTGTGGCATGATGCAGTGATGAACCTTTGCCTTTGAACATCCAGTTCAGAACTGGCAATCTAGGAGCTAAAAGCAATTGTGATTCAGTTCCAATCACTTCAGAAGCTGCTTTCACTCCTTCATAGGCTGATAGTATTTCTTTCTCTGTTGGGGTGTAATTTGCCTCTGAACCTCTGTAGCTACGACCCCAGGAACCAAGTAGATGATCACATCTCTCATTTGGAGCTCTCTGCCAAAGGCTCCAAGTTGGACCATTGTCACTGGCAGCCATGTACAGAATGTTCTTACTATCCGGACCAGATCGCACAGGTCCTAAGCCCACTGCATGAACTACTTCTCACTTGACCTGATCAAAGGCTGCTTGTTGTTCAGGTCCCCACTCAAAATTGTTTCTCTTATGAGTCACATCATGCAGAGGTCTGACAATTTGACTGAATCCAGGAATGTTTAGTCTCCACAATCCCTCTGCATGCAAGAAAAATAGAGTGCCCTTCTTATTGGTGGGATCTGCCATGGTGGAGACTTTATCACATCCTGTGGAACGTGACAATGACCATCCTGCCACCACACTCCCAGAAACTGAATTTCTGTGGCAGGTCCTTTGACCTTGTCTCTCTTAGTGGCAAAACCTGCTTGCAACAGAACGTCAATGATTTTGTTACCTTTCTCAAAGACTTCCTCAGCAATTTGGCCCCACACAATGATGTTGCCGATGAACTGGATGTGCTCTGGAGCTTTACCTTTCTCGAATGCATTGTGGATGACTGAGTGACAGATTGTTGAGCTGTGTTTCCACCCCTCAGGCAAACAGTTGAGCTGGTACTGGATTCCTCTCCAGGTGAATGCAAACTGAAAGTTCAGGTCTAATGGACAATTTCAATTTACCATCCTCAGTCTCTACAGATGCTGTTCCAAAAGGCCCATTTGTGACCTTTAGGATCTTAGAAACAACCTTGTCTCAAAAAGTCAATTCCCAGAATGCAAGGCGCATCAGGACCAGTTACAGTGGTATGTTTCTTCCACTCTTTACCAGTCAATCCTGTCTCAGCCTCCAACTTAGTTAACTCTTGAGATCCACCAGTGATTCCAGAAATGGACTCTGTCCCTTTGCAATTGGATGGCAATAAAGTACACTGAGCACCTGTGTCAACTACAGCCCTGTATTTCCAAACTTTTGAACTGCCAGGCCACCTAATGAATACATTCCAATAGATTCAGTTCTCTCCACTATCCCTTTCCTCCTCCCGGCTGGAGGCAGGGCACCCCTAATGCTGAACATGGAATGTGGGGTGTACATAACGACTGGTGTTGTTGTGAGAGAAATTGCAATTGTTGGAATAATTGCAGTTGCTCTGGGGAGCTGAAGAAGTGACAGGTACATTGCTGCCCCTGTTTCTGCCACTCTGCAGTTCCCTGACTCTCTTTGAAAGAGCTGAAGTAGGTTGACCATCCCACTTGTTCATGTTCTCACCAAATTGGTCACACAGAATTATCCACAGTGACGCACATGATTACTGTTGTCTAGGTGGAATTTGTCTCCTCCTGGACTGGAATTGCCTTGCAGGAGGGGGGCAGCTGTTCCTGATTGCAGAAACATGCACCCATTCAGAAGATGCAGGGATGGTATCCTTTACCAGATTGGAAATGGAGGTTTTAAGATCCTCCTTCAGTTCTTTCATGCTATTCTCATTGCCATCTTTCATCCCCTTTATCTCTGTAGTCATAGTATTTATGGCAGAGACTAGGGCAGAATGTGACAAGCTGTCCTCTATCTGCCTGAGCTGATCAGTGAATTCACCAACAGTGAGAGACCTTTCATAAGCATAGGATGAAGGAGCAAGCTTAATAAGCTTCTTCATGAGACCTGTTCCAAGAGGAATGTCATCAGGCTCATGTGTGCCATGATCTCCATAAAGCACTTCCTTCACAGCAAACTCCTTCAGAAGCTTAATTCCCTGCTCAATGGTGTTCCACTTCTTGGCTGCCCATGGCAGATCATCTCAGGAAGGATATCTCATAGCCACAGCCAACAGGAGGTGTGTCTACGAGCTGACCTTGCCAAGAGGATTTTTGAGGTATTTGTCCACTCCATTCTCCTTTGTGAGTGGCCCTGGCTGCTTGGCAGACTTGTCTCCTACCTGTAGGGCATTTAAACCAATAGTATGGCATCTCTCCAGCCAGCTTACGATTGGCTCTCCTGATTCCCTTGAGTATTCCTTTCTAACTTCTCTGACCTCTCTGAGGGAATCATTGGAATCCTGGATGTCATCCTTCTTCTTTTCCTCTTGTTGTTCTGGTTGTCCCTGGCCTAGAAACAGAACTTTCCTAAGAGAACTCTTAAACTCCTTGGAACCATCCTCTTTCTTGGCAGCCAATCTCACAATGCTCCTTTTGTCAAAGTACTGAGGTCTGAGTATGTTGGCCAAATCTCAAAGACTACACATCTCCTCTTCCTCCTCTTGTGCACCAGAGATCCCTTCCTAAGGACCTTGCTTTGGCTGGCGCCAAGATGATTTGAGCAGACAGACTTTGATGACCCTTCTAGCGGGTTTGGATTATTGGGGGTCTGGCTGGATGCCTGTGAGTTCGAATCTGGCTTAGGGGCTCCTGCTGCTTGAGGAGTTGAATTAGCTGAAGTAACATCTGGGGTCTGAGCAGTTATCTCTGTCCTGTGCTTTGTGCCATGTTATTGTTATTGCCCAGGACATTGGCAGCTTACCAAGAATCCAGGGGAGAAGGTGCAGTGGTGGCCCCTCCTTGCTCTCCCTCCAAGCTAGAAATGTTTAGACTCTCTTTATCTTTACTTAACGATAACCTCTTCTTTCTCTGGTTCCTTAAAGGCATCACACTCAAGTTTCTCTTGCATAATGCCAAAATTAATATGAAAATCAAAATTATGAGACCTAAGATCACATGCGACAGAAATACCACAGTCTCATATGAATAAAATTTAGAGCAAGGGTTAGGTACCTGGGTCTTACACAAAATTACTCTTATTAAAGCTGTGGACAAAGCAGAAGAAGAAGAAACATTTCCTGTAATGTTACTGGTAAAAGACTTAAACCCTATATATCCAAGGATGGATGTATATCTTATATATCCTATATATCCCCACAACTCCAAAAAATTGATTTAATCTTTGATTTTTATCTTCTTCAAAATTAAATTAAACAAAAGTAAACAATTTTAGCTTTAACCCAATTATACACCAGAAAGGAGAAAATAGGCCACACAATATCCCTCACTAAGTAAAATAGCTTCATTAATTTCATTATGATTCCCAGAGTTAATTAACAATCACTCAAAATTAATTTGTCCTACGTTGGGTGCCAAAATAAAAGATGTGGTGTTTTGGGTGTTACCTGTCCCCCCACACTTTGGAAATCACCCAGACTAGACTCAGACAGCTCTGGAAATTGAATGAAGCTTATTATTTACAGCTTAGCACAATATACAAGCAGATATTTACAGTATATACATTTATATACAAAAATATACAAGGTAAAAAGGCAATACAGAAACACAACACCTCTCCCAGAAACCTGAGTCTCAGGACGGGCTCCCAATTTCCACCTTCTACCACCCCTCAACCTTACCCCAGACGTTGCCTTCTGCCCCAAGGAAGAATGGAGGGTCAGCCATGGGGCTTAGGAAACAAGTGGATTAATCAGAGAAATGGAGGGTGATGTTAGATGGAAAACGCAGCTCAAAAGCCCAGGCTGTGCCCGAACACCAAATACCTTATCTATGTTTAAACTCCTGTTCTTATACCTCTCTATGGTGGAGGGTTGCACAGGCCTTAAATGACTATGTTTACAAACCTATTCATGCATGGACATGTTGTCTCCCCAAACGATGTTGCCCTGCCTAAACTTGGGGTAAACAAGTTAAGGGGGATAATGGGACACAATAGCCTTGGTGCCTTCCAGTCTGGGTTGCCTCCTCGAAGGTTGAAGTAAACACTTTACATAAGCTCATGCGCCTAGGGTGGGGAATCCACCTGAGCCCTCTCAATATTTGGGGGTACCGGACCCTCGGACTTCACCTTATTTGGTATGTTTTGGCCTGTTGCCAAGCCCTCATTGGACAGAATTGTGGCCCAAGGACCATCAATCGCGGGGTCAAAACTCCTAAAAAGGGACAATACGGTGTCCCTGCTACCTCTCTCTCTAGCATCTAGCCTCTCGCTCCTTGCCACCCTTTACCACCCACCTGCTGCTCATAGCCACTTCCAGCTGCTTTTGGGGACCTGTGCTAGTTTGAAGCAAGCTGGAATGTTTTGGTAGAAGAACTAGATAACAGGCAGTGAAATGAAAACAATTGATGTCAACTTCTCTCACAGTCTCGCTGAGAACTCTGGGAAGAAGAAAGACTTTTTCTCCATTTTGTTTCTCACTCTTGCTTTTGCCTTAGACCTGGTCACATCTCATTAACCTTGCTCCTACTAACCTTGCTCCCTAACCTCTTGGCTGCACCTCTCTTCTTCCTGAGAACTGGGGTAAGGTTGAGAGGGACCGGGGGGAGGTGTTGGGGTGGTTTGAGAGCCCCTCCTGGGGACTCAGGTTTCTGGGAGGGGAGTTGTGCTTTTGTAATGTTTATCCTTTGTATATTTCTGTATATAACTGTATATAACTGTATATAGTGTAAATAGCTGCTTGTAAATTCTGCTAGCTGTAAATAAATTGCTTCATCTATATTCCCAGGGTCCGTCTGAGTTAGCTGGGGCAAATTCAAAAGTGTGGGGGGGCGGGGTAACCCCCAAACCATCACATTTTTTAATTGGCTTTCCCAACGTGGGGCTAGATATTTTTGAGTGATTGGAAAATTAGCTCTGGGAATTAAGATGAAGCTAATCAAGCAGCTATTGTACTTGGTGGGGATTGCTGTGTGGCCTGTTTTCTGTTTTTTTGTGTACAACTGGATCAAAGATCAAATTGGTTATTTCTTGCTTCATGTAGTTTTTAAGAAGGCTAAACTTATGCTTTCAAACATGTTCTGGAGCTGGGGTGATTTTATTCTTGGTTATGCTGGTTTTAGTGTCACTGAGAATATTACTAGTGATATTACAAGAGTTTTTGTCAATAATGTTACAATCAATCGAGAGTCTGCTTTATCTACTGCTCTCATGAGGGTCATCCAGCCCCAAACTGAAATGCCAAATCCCTGCAAGGATTTCTACTCGAAACAGAGCATGGCAGGGTTGCTGGGCATTATACTGGCTCTTGTAGTTTTAAATTTCATATTAATTTTGGCATTATTGGTGAAAAATTCAAAACCAGCTTCTGTAAGAGCTAGGAAAAATTCTGTGTCTCAGAAGCAGTCTCTTTCACAGCAAAACAAGGGAACACAGTTATCGGCTTCCCCCTTGCCAGCCTCTGCCCCTCCTTCTCCAAGTGCTGGGAACACGGCCAATGTTCCCGCCACTAACATAAACAATGATAACAAAAACAAAAACAATAACGGGCAGAGTTCGGCAGGAGCCCTAGGAGGACAGGCAGGTACCCAAAATCAGAATGTCTCTAGCAACAATCAAAACACGTCAGGGTTGGCAGGCATCCCAGGAGGACAGGCAAATAATCCCACTAATAATAATACTACCAATGCTGGTAACGCTAGCCCAGTCAGTCCAAATCCTAATGACACCAGCTCAGCCAATTCAAACCCCCAGCCAGCAGACCAGAACCAAAATCCTCCTGTTAAAAGCAAGGCAGATTTGAACTCACAAGCTCCAAGTCAGACCCCCAGTAATTCAAACCCTCCAAGTCAGACCTCCAATAATTCAAATGCTCCAGGTCAGACCCCTAAGGATACTAATGCTCCAAGTCAGACCCCAAATAATACAAATCCTCCAGCAGACACATCCAAGTCTGTTGCTGCTCAGGCCCGTCTGGCACCTGCTAAGGCAAAAGCTAAGACAAAGAGTGGTTCGCAGGAGGATGTAAGAGATGGGACCTCTGGTGATCAGCAAGAAGAGGAGGTAGAGGAGATAGTTAGTCTGCGAGACCTTGTAGATGTGCTGAGACAACAATACTCAAGTGAGAGGAGTGCTGTGAGGTTAGCTGCCAAGAGAGAGGATGGTTCCAATGAGTTTAGGAGTGCTATGAGGAAGGTTCTGTTAGGCCCAGTACCACCAGATCAACAACAGGAAGAGGAGATGGAAGATGACATCCAGGGTTCCAAGGATCCACTCAGAGAGGTCAGGGAAGTTAGGAAGGAATACACAAGGGAATCAGGAGAGCCAATCTTAAGCTGGTTAGTGAGATGCCGTGGCATTGGTGCTAATGCCCTGCAGGTAGGAGACAAGTCTGCCAAGCAGCTGGGACCACTCACTAAGGAGAGTGGAGTGGACAAACACCTAGCAAGTCCTCTTGGTAAGGTTAGCTTGTGGACACGCCTTCTATTGGCTGTGGCTATGAGATATCCTTCCCGGGATGATTTGCCATGGGCTGCCAAGAAGTGGAACACCGTTGAGCAGGGAATTAAGCTTCTGAAGGAGTTTGCTGTGAAGGAAGTGCTTCATGGAGATCATGGCACTCATGAGCCTGACGATATTCCTTTGGGAACAGGTCTCATGAAGAAGCTGATTAAGCTTGCTCCTTCATCCTATGCTAACATCTTGGCCAGCAAGTTTCTAGCAAGGAGTGATAATGGAAGGTCTTTCACTGTTGGTGAATTCACTGATAAGCTCAGGCAGATTGAGGACAGCTTGTCACATTCTGGTATAATCTGTGCCATAAAGACTATGACTACAGAGATGAAGGATAGCATTGAGAATGGCATTAGAAATGGCATGAAAGAACTGAAGGAGGATCTCAAAAATCTGGTAAAGGATACCATTCCTGCATCATCTGAATGGGTGCATGTTTCTGCAGTCAGGAACAGACGCCCACCTCCTGCAAGGCAATTCCAGCCCAGGAGGAGACAAATTCCACCTAGACAGCAGCAATCACGTGCGTCATTGTGGATACTTCTGCGTGACACATACGGTGAGAACATGAACAAATGGGATGGTAAACCTACTTCAGCTCTTTCAAAGAGAGTCAGGGAACTGCAGAGTGGCAGAAACAGAGGCAATAATGCCAGGAAAGTAGCTGTCACTTCTTCAGCTCCCGAGAGCAACTGCAATTGTTCCAACAGTTGCAATTCCTCTCACAACAACACCAATCACTGTGTACACCCCACATGCCGTGTTCAGCATTAGGGGTGCCCTGCCTCCATCCAGGAGGAGGAAAGGGATAGTGGAGAGAACCGAATCTATTGGAATGTATTCATTAGGTGGCCTGGCAGTTCAAGAGTTCGGAAGTACAGGGCTTTAGTTGACACAGGTGCTCAGTGTACTTTATTGCCATCCAATTGTAAAGGGACAGAGTCCATTTCTATCTTTGGAATTACTGGTGGATCTCAGGAGTTAACTAAGGTACAGGCTGAGATCAGTTTAACTGGTAAAGAGTGGAAGACACATACTATTGTAACTGGTCCTGATGCGCCTTGCATTTTGGGAATTGACTTTTTGAGACAAGGTTGTTTCAAAGATCCTAAGGGTCATAAATGGGCTTTTAGAATAGCATCGGTAGAGATTGAGGATGATAAATTGAAACTGTCTATTAGACCTGAACTTTCTGATGAATCTGCAGTTGTGGGACATCATGACATAGAGGATCTGGAAGTGCCAATTGCAACTCAAACTGTTCATCACAGACAGTACAGAACTAACCGTGACTCTTTGTTGCCCATTCATCAGCTGATTCGTCAATTGGAGAGTCAGGCTGTCATCGAGAAAGCTCATTCACCTTTCAACAGTCCCATCTGGGCTGTGCGCAAACCTACGGGCGACTGGAGACTGACAGTTGACTTTCGTGCCCTCAACGAGGTGACGCCACCCATGAGCGCAGCTGTGCCGGACATGCTGGAACTCCAGTACGAGCTGGAATCGAAGGAGGCTAAATGGTATGCAACCATAGACATTGCTAATGCTTTCTTCTCTATTCCCATAGCAAAGGAGTGCAGGCCTCAGTTTGCATTCACCTGGAGAGGAATCCAGTACCAGTTCAATCGTTTGCCTCAGGGGTGGAAACACAGCTCAACCATCTGTCATTCAGTCATCCACAATGCACTGGAGAAAGGTAAAGCTCCAGAGCACATCCAGTACATCGACGACATCATTGTGTGGGGCCAAACTGCTAAGGAAGTCTTCGAGAAAGGTAACAAAATCATTGACATTCTGTTGCAAGCAGGTTTTGCCATTAAGAGAGACAAGGTCAAAGGACCTGCCAAAGAAATTCAGTTTCTGGGAGTGCGGTGGCAGGATGGTCGCCGTTACATTCCTCAGGATGTGATCAACAAAGTCTCTACCATGGCTGTTCCCACCAGTAAGAAGGACACACTTTCTTTCCTTGGTGTGGTGGGATTTTGGAGACTACACATTCCTGGTTTCAGTCAGATTGTCAAACCTCTGCATGATGTGACTCGTAAGAGAAACAATTTCGAGTGGGGATCTGAACAACAAGCAGCCTTTGATCAAATCAAACGAGAAGTAGTCCATGCAGTGGGCTTGGGACCTGTGAGATCTGGTCTGGACATTAAAAACATTCTGTACACGGCTGCCAGTGACAATGGTCCAACTTGGAGTCTTTGGCAGAGAGCTCCAAATGAGACACGTGGACGTCCACTTGGTTTCTGGGGACGTTGTTACAGAGGTTCAGAGACAAATTATACTGCAACTGAGAAAGAGATTCTAGCAGCCTATGAGGGAGTGAAAGCAGCTTCTGAAGTGATTGGAACTGAGTCACAATTGCTTTTAGCTCCTAGACTGCCAGTTCTTAACTGGATGTTCAAAGGCAAAGGTTCATCACCACATCATGCCACAGATGCAACCTGGTCTAAATGGATGGCTTTGATAACCCAACAAACACGAATGGGGAATCTTGACCGACCTGGTCTGGTGGAGGTGATCACCAACTGGCTGGAAGGCACAGACTGTTCCAAACCTCCAGAGGAGAAAATAACTCGTGCTGAGGAAGCTCCTCCCTATGGTGATCTCTCTGATCAGGAAAAGGACTATGCTTTGTTCACAGATGGTTCCTGTTGTCTTGTTGGGAACAAGCGAATATGGAAGTCAGCAGTCTGGAGTCCAACCAGGAGAGTTACCGAAACGAAAGACGGAGAAGGAGAATCCAGTCAGTTCGCTGAGGTAAAAGCTGTTCAACTTGCTCTTGATGTGGCTGAACGTGAGAATTGGCCTATCCTTTACCTCTACACCGACTCGTGGATGGTAGCCAATGCTCTATGGGGTTGGCTGAAGGACTGGAAGAAGAATGGTTGGCAGATGAAAGGAAAGCCTATTTGGTGTGCTGATCTATGGCAGGACATTGATGCACGATTGGAGAAAATTCCAGTGAAGGTGCGGCACGTAGACGCACACATGCCCAAGAGCAGAGCAACTGAGGAACATCAACATAACCAGAAGGCAGACCAAGCTGCTAAGATTGCTCAAGTTGATACCAACTCTGAACTTGACATTGACCTTGATTGGAAACACCGAGGTGAGTTGTTCTTAGCTCGGTGGGCCCATGACTCATCTGGACATCAAGGCAGAGATGGAACATACCGATGGGCTCGTGATAGGTCAATTGACTTGTCCATGGACGCTATCACCCAAGTCATCTATGACTGTGACATTTGTGCTGCTATTAAGCAGGCTAAGCGAATCAAGCCCTTATGGTATGGTGATAGATGGTCAAAGTACAAGTATGGTGAAGCCTGGCAGATTCACTACATCACTTTACCTCGATCTCGTTCTGGCAAGCAGTATGTGCTAACGATGGTAGAAGCCAGCACTGGATGGTTGGAAACCTATCCAGTTCCACATGCTACTGCACGTAACACCATTGTGGGTTTGGAGAGACAGATCTTGTGGAGATATGGAACTCCAGAGAGAATCGAGTCAGACAATGGCACTCATTTCAAGAACAATCTTGTGAAAAACTGGGCCAAAGAGCATGGTATTGAATGGATCTATCACATACCCTACTATGCACCAGCTTCAGGGAAGATTGAGCGCTACAACGGTTTGCTGAAAACCACCCTAAAGGCCATGGGGGGTGGAACTCTGAAAAACTGGGACAAACATTTAGCACAAGCTACCTGGTTGGTAAATAGTAGAGGTTCAGTAAACAGAGCAGGACCTGCACAATCAGATTTGGTCCAAACAGTAGACGGTGATAAAGTTCCTGTTGTACATGAAAAGAATCTGTTAGGGAAAACTGTTTGGGTATTTTCTCCTTCGGGCGAAGGGAAACCTGTCCGAGGGGTGGTTTCTGCTGAAGGTCCTGGTCATACATACTGGGTAATGCAGGAGAATGGTGAAATCCAGTGTATTCCACAGAGAAATTTAACCTTAGCTGAGAGAGTTTAAATACAAGCTGTTAGGAGTTTTCTGTTCTAGGTAACATCGGCGCCCAACACTGAGAGAATCTACGATAGAATCTACAGTACGTGAGCACAAACCCAACGTCACCTGGGAGTCCCTGTTCTGAGCTTTTGAATCACCTACATCTGATTGAAGTGTGAACCGAACTTGTATATATTGTTTTAGTGTAAATATTGGTTTAGGTTAGATTGGATAATTCTCAGCGATACTCTGAGTGAAGTAGACAAGGGGTGGATTGTGCTAGTTTGAAGCAAGCTGGAATGTTTTGGTAGAAGAACTAGATAACAGGCAGTGAAATGAAAACAATTGATGTCAACTTCTCTCACAGTCTCGCTGAGAACTCTGGGAAGAAGAAAGACTTTTTCTCCATTTTGTTTCTCACTCTTGCTTTTGCCTTAGACCTGGTCACATCTCATTAACCTTGCTCCTACTAACCTTGCTCCCTAACCTCTTGGCTGCACCTCTCTTCTTCCTGAGAACTGGGGTAAGGTTGAGAGGGACCGGGGGGAGGTGTTGGGGTGGTTTGAGAGCCCCTCCTGGGGACTCAGGTTTCTGGGAGGGGAGTTGTGCTTTTGTATTGTTTATCCTTTGTATATTTCTGTATATAATTGTATATATTGTAAATAGCTGCTTGTAAATTCTGCTAGCTGTAAATAAATTGCTTCATCTATATTCCCAGGGGTCGTCTGAGTTAGCTGGGGCAAATACAAAGTGTGGGAGGGGCGGGGTAACCCCTAAACCATCACAGGACCACCGCCGCTGCATGACTCCAGCCCATGGCACCAGCCCAGGGAAACTGACTAAGGTGCTCCCGGCCAGCCGCCACTCCAGCCGCCGTTCCCAGCTTGACTGTACCCATGGAAGCTCCAGACAGCGTGCCCCAATAACCCCTGAACTACTCAAATCCACAACATTTGGGACCATCAAAACTGACTCCAGCCAGTGAGTAACTGAGAAACTCGATCTAAGCCAGCATAAACTCTCAATAGCTTACCAGTGGCACTTTCATGCCACAGACTCTCTTCCTAAATCCTTTCAAACTTTTGCTAAATTCCCAATTTGCTGTACATAGACATTCTGTAATATAATCTCGAAACCACATACAAAGAACTTGTGTGGGGTAGCTGTAAATAAGTTTGAGGAGGGGGGATCCCTTGTGTATATAATATTAAATTATTTAAACCCTTTTAAAATTTGGCCTCATATTTCATTCCCCCAAAACCCAGACGAACCTCTCCACGACACTCTCAGCAAGCCTATGAGTGAAGTTGACATCATCGTTTCCCTTTCACAGCCTTTAATCTAGTTCTTCTCACCTAAACGTTCTAGCTAGCTTCAAACTAGCACACCATACAAGAAGTGAGCCAGTATTTGTGAGGTCAGTCTTCAAGAACCAATATATGGCACAAAAGGCAGATTGACTTTTTCTTTTCTCCTCTAGAAATAACATTGAACATTCACATAATATTGAACATTCACATCTTCCTTTGAAATTACTGGGAGCTCATAATTCCTGAAAATTAGTCTACAATCTCCTTGTACTTTTACAGAGACACTTAGCTTCTGGTGCAGCAGTTTGACATAAGCAATCTACATACAAAGAATTCACAACTAGCTCTTAGCGAGGAATATAAGCTAGGATCCATGATTGAAAATCATGTTTACATTCAGTTTACTGCAGAGCATCCAGTTATCCAGAAATGCCAGGATGAGAGCAGTAGATTTGTTCCATTGCTCTGTTTGAATTTGTCAGTTTCCGATACTTGTCTTCCTGATGCTTTTTCTGATTTTAGTGGTAGGTTTGCTCACAGATGGGGAAAGAAAAAAAGAAAAAATGCTGGCTGTGGGGACTGTGAAGTTTGGTTTTGCCAAGGCGAGGATGTCGTTCTCATTTGGCTCATAGAATCATAGAATCATAGAATTAACCAGGTTGGAAGAGACCTCCAAGATCATCCAGTCCAACCTAGCACCCAGCCCTATCCAGTCAACTAGACCATGGCACTAAGTGCCTCATCCAGTCTTTTCTTGAACACGTCCAGGGACAGTGCCTCCGCCACCTCCCTGGGTAGCCCATTCCAATGGGAAATCACTCTCTCTGTGAAGAACTTCCTCCTAACATCCAGCCTATACCTACCCCGGCACAACTTGAGACTGTGTCCCCTTGTTCTATTGCCGGTTGCCTGGGAGAAGAGGCCACCCCCCACCTGGCTACAATGTCCCTTCAGGTAGTTGTAGACAGTAATAAGATCACCCCTGAGCCTCCTCTTCTCCAGGCTAAACAACCCCAGCTCCCTCAGCCTCTCCTCATAGGGTTTGTGTTCCAGGCCCCTCACCAGCTTTGTTGCCCTTCTTTGGACATGTTCCAGCACCTATTATAGAATCTGTTCATAGAATCAACCAGGTTGGAAGAGACCTCCAAGATCATCCAGTCCAACCTATCACCCAGTCCTAACCAATCAACTAGACCATGGCACTAAGTGCCTCATCCAGTCTTTTCTTGAACACCTCCAGGGATGGTGCCTCCACCACCTCCCTGGGCAGCCCATTCCAATGGGAAATCACTCTCTCTGTGAAGAACTTCTTCCTAATATCCAGCCTATACCTACCCTGGCACAACTTGAGACTGTGTCCCCTTGTTCTATTGCCGGTTGCCTGGGAGAAGAGGCCACCCCCCACCTGGCTACAATGTCCCTTCAGGTAGTTGTAGACAGTAATAAGATCACCCCTGAGCCCCCTCTTCTCCAGGCTAAACAACCCCAGCTCCCTCAGTCTCTCCTCATAGGATTTGTGCTTCAGGCCCCTCACCAGCTTTGTTGCCCTTCTCTGGACATGTTCCAGCAACTCAACATCTTTCTTGAATTGAGGGGCCCAGAACTGGACACAGTACTCAAGGTGTGGTCTGACCAGTGCTGAGTACAGGGGAAGAATAACCTCCCTTGTCCTGCTGGCCACACTGTTCCTGATGCAGGCCAGGATGCCATTGGCTCTCTTGGCCACCTGGGCACACTGCTGGCTCATCTTCAGCCTACTATCTGTCAGTACCCCCAGGTCCCTTTTCTTCCTGTCTGCTTTCCAGCCACTCAGTCCCCAGCCTGTAGTGCTGCTTGGGGTTATTGTGGCCAAAGTGCAAAACCCTGCACTTGGCCTTGTTAAATGTCATCCCATTGGCCTCTGCCCACCTATCCAGCCTGTCCAGGTCCCTCTGCAGGGCTCTCCTACCTTCCAACAGATCAACACCTGCTCCTAGCTTGGTGTCATCTGCAAACTTACTGATGCTGGACTCAATCCCCTCGTCCAGGTCATCAATAAAGATATTGAACAGGACTGGGCCCAGCACTGATCCTCGGGGAACACCACTAGTGACTGGCTGCCAACTGGATGTGGCACCATTCACCACCACTCTCTGGGCTCTGCCATCCAGCCAGTTCTTGATCCAGCACAGAGTGAATCTGTCCAAACCATGAGCTGCCAGCTTGGCTAGGAGCTTGCTGTGGCAGACATTGTCAAAGGCTTTGCTGAAGTCCGAGTAGACTACATCCACAGCCTTCCCCACATTCACCAGGCGGGTAACCTGATCATAAAAGGAGATCAGGTTGGTGAGACAGGACCTGCCCTTCCTAAACCCATGCTGGCTGGGCCTGATCCCTTGGCCATCCTGTAGGTGCTTTGTGATGGCACCCAAGATGACCTGTTCCATGACCTTGCCTGGCACTGAGGTCAGGCTCACAGGTCTGTAGTTTTCTGGCTCCTCCTTTCAACCCTTCTTGTGGATGGGTATCACATTGGCCAGCTTCCAGTCTTCAGGGATCTCTCCAGTGAGCCAGGACTGTTGATAAATGATGGAGAGTGGCTTGGCCAGCTCATCTGCCAGCTCTTTCAGCACCCTAGGGTGGATCCCATCCAGTCCCATGGACTTCTGAGGATCTAAATGACGCAGCAGGTCCCTTACTGCTTCCTCATGGATTAGAGGGGGACTATACTGGTCCCTGACTCCATCCGCCACTTCAGGAGTCCAATTGTCCTGGAGACAACCTGTCCCACTATTGAAGATTGAGGCAAAGAAGGTGTTAAGCACCTCTGCCTTTTCCTCATCCTTTGTCACTATGTTCTCCTCTCCATCTAATAAGGACTGGAGGTTGTCCTTGGCCCTTCTCTTACCATTCATATATTTAAAGAAACATTTTTTATTTTCCTTGACAGCCATGGCCAGCCTGAGCTCCAAGTGGGCTTTTGCCTCTCTAATTTTTCCTCTACAAGACCTAGCAACTTCCTTGAACTTTTCCTGGGACACCTCCCCTCTTTTCCAAAGATGATACACTCTCTTTTTAATCTTTAATTCCTTCAGCAGCTCCCTGCCCATCCAGTCTGGCTGCCTCCCTCGTTGGCTCGTCTTCCAGCTCAATGGCACTGCCTGCTCCTGTGCCTTCAAGAGTTCTTTCTTGAAGTAGGTCCAACCTTCCTGGACCCCTTTGTTTTCAAGGGCTCATCTTTTTATAGTGCCACATTTGGGGCTGAGACTCTACACAAGTCCCAGGAAGAAGCCTGAGCACTTGGATTCCAAGGGGATGGATGAAGCAAATGTCACCATTTCCCATCACTCAATCACCCAGCTGTAATCAGCATTCCTACTGCACCTCCAACCCACTTCTGGGTGAGTCAACATCCCAGAGTACCAGTTGTCTAGCAGAAGGAAGCAATTTATACACCATCAGTTGGGACTAGGGTCTGAAATCTTTTGGGAACAGCCTCCAAATGGACATTAATCTGGAACTCGAGTGTTCCAAAGTATTTGAGGAACCTCCCTAAGCCCTCAACTAAGGCTCATTGTTGGCTACCCATTTCTAATGCAAGTACTAAGCCCAAGTACTAAGTTCCCCAGATGTTTTTCAACTGGACTAAATAACTTCAGCTAAATATGATACTCTGTGTTGCATTTGCTCACAATAAGGCTTCACGTAGTAGCTCCATTGCTCTGTAGCTATGGCTAGCTCCTATTGTAGCATTTTGTAGACCTCTGTTGGTACATAACCAAGAAAAACAGTTAATCAGAATCACTTCTTTGGATGAATAGGGCACGCCTAAGATCCTTTTCCCCCTTCCCTACTCCCCTGGGTATGGACAAAATTTTGCAGAGACATCTGCATGGCATAGTGTGAACTCAATCTGCTGCAGAACAAAACATTGCTGCTTGCCTGCCTCTTCCAAATATCACAGTTGTCTTCACATTTTGAAAAGCAATTAAAATCAACAGCACGTAACATAGTGCAGCTGTAGTAAACATTTTCCCTGGCCATGGTAAACAGTTCTGGGAACTCTGAAGTGCAAACAAGAGCCCCTCCTCCTGTTTGCAGTGGTGATGCACATTTAGGTTTCACAGCAGAAGTTAATTTCTCACAATATTTTTGATGTACTATTTTTGCCACAGTTCCAGAGTATTTAATTTAGAAAAGTTAAATCCCCTAAACAAACTAGCACTTATTATTCTAGAGTTTGTAAAAAAACATAAACTCCATCAGAAACAAGTATTACTCATGGATTGCTGAGAAGCATGCACACCCTGTATAGTATTCATTTCTCACTGGATACAAGTTTGTCTAGTTCAGGGGTCCTCAAACGTTTTAAACAGGGGGATGATTCACTGTCCCTCAGACACTGTCGGGGGCCCGACTACACTTCGGTTCCAGCCCAGTCCCAGCAGGTGCTTGGGAGCTGCGGAGACCGGCGAGTGGATTAAGTGGCAGGAAGTGGCTGCTTGGTTGCCCCCCCAACCCCTGGCAGGGGGGTTCTGTAAATACCGTCAGGCTGGATTGAGGACCCTGGGGGGCTGTATCCAGCCTGTGGGCCGTAGTTGGAGGACCCCTGGTCTAGCTAATCCCACACACTGATATTCATTAGCTAAATGAATACACCCACAGCAAGAACAGAACAGATTTACAGGGTTGTTAGTTGGCATAACTTCATCAACTGTTAACATGTCTTCATTCTTTCTATACCAGTTGTCAGCCATAACCCTGTATGCAATTTATATGAGCAATAAGTGTTATTATTGTCTTGGAAATAGATAGAAGCAAGACATGTAGGGCTTGTCTGAGGCCACTATGGAATCAGCAGCTAAAAATCTAACAGCTCCAGGCCCACAAGTTATGAATGTAAATTGTCTAATGGTGCTGGTCTTGCCTCATTGGTCACAATTCTTGCAAAGTGGATTAGTTCACAGATCATTTATTTGAAAGTTACTTTTCAAGAAGAATGAGCTCTCAGACAGTGTTGTGTTTAAACTGGGCATTTCCACAGGAATGTGCTGTGTCTTGTATTTCCCTTTTGCTCTTTGAATAATTCCTCCATCTGCAGTTAAGTCTCTTGCAGATTCACAATTTTAATTACATTTGTTGATTATTTGCTTGGGCGTTGCAGGAATTAGACTGAAAAGCAATGATTTGTTCAAGGAAAGCAAGCATCACATCCAGACATTCCCTCACACACCTTAGAGCCATATCAAATCTTATGGTGTGGGTAGGTGCTGATTTCTCATCATCTGTGTTATAGTTTGTGCTTGAGGCTGAACTGGGGCACAGCTTGGGTTTTAGATTTGCAGGAATCTTGATCTGCCATTAGGATGGCAGAAAATCCAAACCAATGTACCTCCACAGCCTACATAAAACCTTTCCTCTTATTTTAAACGTTTCTGTATTCTAAACGTTTCTGTTGGTGCAAATTTTTTAACAAGTTTGCACAGGTTCTGTTCCTAAAACTTTGGAGTAAAATTTTGTACACTGATATGGACACAAAGCACAGCTCACAAAAACTCTCTGCCCTGCAAAATGTGAATATTTTACCCATAAAAATAGCCCCTTTTGTGGCTTGCGCCACACCTAAGAATCAGATAGCGAGTAACCCATAATCTCTGCCCCGGCACCGGCAGGTCTTCCTCGGCGGGGCCCGTGCTTGCTCTTCGAGCGAGCAGCACGTGGTATGGGACGCCCCCTGGCGGCCCCCTCCCGGCCCGGCTCGCCTCCAGGCTCCCCCAGCCTGTGTTCTGCTGTCCGGTATTGAGCAGGTTTCACACCCGCATCCAAGTGTTTCCATCACGCTTCCAGGTGTACAGAAGCTACTTGTCCTGGGTTTCTCAGGTTGCTCTATCCTTTACTATGCCCTGCTCACATATGGCAGGCCTCCCCGGATCACTCTTCTTTAGTGTCCCACCAGCGCTGCTTGTGCTAGGAGTGGAGTTGTGAAAGTTCTGAGGCCTATTCACAGCAAAGTGACCTGTAGGATGAGAGTGTAACATTTTAAGATTCATTGGTAACAGCAAAGGGAATTACAGTATCACAGATAAGTATGTTTTCTGCAGAGGGGAAGGTTGGAAAAGGCTTTAAAGTTCTTTCAGGCCTCAGAGCAAATGATTATATCAATAAATACAAACCAAGCAAGACCAGAGAAGTGATTGTCTCACTTCCACACTGGTGAGGCCACATCTTGAGTACCGTGTTCAGTTTTGGGGCCTTCACTGCAAGAAAGACATGCCCTCATGTCCAGCAGAGGGCAATGAAACTGGTAAAGGGTCTGGAGAACAGGTCTTATAAGGAGTAGCTGAGGGAACTGAGGTTGTTTAGTCTCATTTAGAAAATGAGGCTGAGAGGAGACCTTATCACTCTACAACTGTCTGAAAGGAGGTTTCAGCAAGGTGGGCATTGGGCTCTTCTCCCTAGTAACAAGTGATAAAACAAGAAGAAATGGCCTCAAGTTGCACCAGGGGAGGTTTAGATTGGATAGCAGAAGAAATTTCTTCACTGAAAAGGTTCTCAAACACTGGAATGGGCTTCCCTGAAGGTGCTAAAAAGATGTAGAAATGTGGTGCTAAGGGATTAGCACCAGCCTTGGTGCTTGATTGGACTTGATGATTCACAGATTCACAGATTGCATCAGGTTGGAAGGGTCCCTTCAAGATCATCTTGTCAAACTCCCTTGCAGTGAGCAGATACACCTCCAACTAGACTGGTCTGCCCAGGACTACATCAAGTCTGTCTTGACTGTCTCCAGTAGTAGGGCCTCAACCACATCCCTCGGCAACCTCTGCCACTATTCTACCACTCTCATTACAAAGAATTTCCTTCTTATATCTAACTAAACCTACCCTGCTACAGTGTAAAACCATTGTCATTCATCCTGTTGCTGTAAGCCCTTCTAAACAGTCCTTCCACAGCCTCCCTATAGGTCCCCTTCAGATATTGAAATAAGGTCACCCCAGAGCCTTTTGTTCTCCAGGCTGAACAGTCCCAATTCTTTCAGTCAGTGTTCAAAGGAGAGGTGCTCCAGCACTCTGATCATCTTTTTGGCTCTCCTCTGGACCTGCTCCAGCAGGTCTGTGTCTCTCTTGTGTTGCGAGTCCCATAGCTGGACACAGTACTCCAGGGGAGGTCTTACCAGTGCAGAGTAAAGTTGTAAAATCGCCTCTCTTGATCTGCCGGCCATGCTGCTTTCGATGTAACCCAGGATGTGACTGACCTCAAAGGTCTTTTCTAACGAACACGATTCTATGTTTTATCTGAAGTAAATGAGAAGCTGTGGTTTGGTAAAGCAGCAAGAGTGGAGAAGTGCGGGATGCTGCCTGTTGGCGGCAGTGTGCGCTTGTGTAACTACAGTACCAGGCTCAGCTTTATTGCTCAAGCGCAAACTGATGCTTGCTCTTTGAAGAATTCCCCTCATGCTTGAACTACCTCCCATTAGATCTAGTCTGGCTTTTTACAGTTCTTGCACTCATTAAAAGTGTGACCTGGGAAAGCACAGGAGTCCAGGCCACTGGATGCAGGGAGTGCTACAGCCTCTCGCTTGCTGCTGAAGGGGAGGGGGAGAACAATTGCACCAGGTGTGAGCAGGTGAACTTCCTTCTCACCTTGGTGGCGGAATTGAAAGATGAAGTTGCCGAGCTGAAGGACGAAGTGTCCAGGCTCAGGTCAATAAGGGAGAATGAAAGGGAGCTTGATCTGTGGGTGCAGGCTCTGCAGATCCCCCCTGCTAAGGAATCTGCCCCTGGAAACAGTGAGGGATGGGTGCAGATCCCTGTCAGGGGAAGTAAGGGAAATCCTACCCGGCCCTCTCCTTCTCCTCCTCTGCCCTTGCGCAACAAGTATGAGGCGCTGCATGCAGAGGGTACAGAGGGTGAGAGCAATGAGGATCACCCCACTGAGACATTGCCTAGGGTGGAGCAGTCACCACCAACTGTGGTGACTAGCTCCACAAAAAACAAGAAAAAGAGAAGAGTTGTAGTTGTCGAGGACTCCATCTTGAGGGGGACAGAGGGACCCATTTGTCGTCCCGACCCGTCTCACAGGGAGGTCTGCTCCCTTCCTGGTGCCCGGGTTAGGGACATCACCAGGAGACTCCCAAACCTAATCCAGCCCTCTGATTATTACCCCTTGTTGGTAATACAGGCTGGCAGCGATGAAATTGAAAAGAAGGGGACCAGGGCAATTAAAAAGGAATTTAAAGCCCTGGGGAAATTGATAGATGGGGCGGGAGCGCAGGTGGTGTTCTGCTCAGTTCCCTCTGTGGCAAGGGAGTTCACAGAGAGGAATAGCAGAACCTACGATATCAATAAATGGCTGAAGGGATGGTGCGAGCGGCGGCGTTTTGGGTTTTTTGACCATGGGGGAACTTTTACTGCGCCGGACCTGCTGGCTTGTGATGGGGTGCAGTTATCTAGGAAGGGCAGGAGAGTCCTGGCAATGGAGTTGGCAGGGCTCATTAGGCGGGCTTTAAACTAGGTCTGAAGGGGGTGGGTGAGGAAATTACTCTCTCTGAGAAGGAGAGAGATGGAAGGAAACTAAGGACAATTGAATCGAGAGCCCAGCTGAAGTGTATCTACACCAATGCACGCAGCTTGGGTAACAAACAGGAGGAATTGGAAGTCCTGGTCCACCAGGGGGACTACGATGTAGTTGCCATTTCAGAAACTTGGTGGGACGACAGACATGACTGGGCTGTTATACTGGAGGGATATAACCTTTTCAGGAGAGATAGGCAAGGGAGAAGAGGAGGAGGGGTGGCCCTGTATATTAGAGAGTCACTCCATGCCATTGAGCTAGAAGTGAGGGATGAAGGGGTAGAGACCCTGTGGATTAAAATCAGAGGTAGGACTAATAAATCTGACATCCTGGTTGGAGTCTGTTACAGACCACCCAACCAGGATGAGGGAACAGATGAGATATTCTACAAACAGTTGGAGGCTGTCTCAAGATCTTCAGATCTTGTCCTTGTGGGTGACTTTAACCTGCCAGATATCTGCTGGGAACTTAATTCAGCAGAGAGGAGGCAGTCCAGGAGATTTCTGGAGTGCATGGAGGACAGCTTCATGACCCAACTGTTAAACGAGCCTACTAGGGGTCAAGCTCAGCTTGACCTGCTGCTCTCCAACAGAGAAGGGCTGGTAGGAGATGTGATAGTGGGAGGCTGCCTGGGGTGTAGCGACCACGAGTTAGTGGAGTTTTCAATATACAGGGAGGTAGGGAGGCTCTTCAACAAAACCTACACCTTGGACTTTAGGAGGGCAAACTTCAATTTGCTCAAGGAACTTATTTCCAATGTCCCCTGGGCAGCAGTTCTTGAGAACAAAGGGGTCCAGGATAGTTGGACTTACTTTAAACAGGAGCTCTTGAAGGCACAGGAACTGGCAGTTCCCACATGCCGAAAGATGAGCCGCAGGGGGAGGCGACCAGCCTGGATGAGCAAACAGCTCCTGAAGGAATTGGGGGAGAAAAAGAGGGTGTATCGCCTCTGGAAGGAGGGGAAGGCTTCTCCTGATGTGTTTAAGGAGGTAGCCAGACTATGTAGGAGAAAAATTAGAGAGGCTAAGGCTCAGCTAGAACTTAGGCTGGCCACTTCCATGAAAGTTAACAAAAAACACTTTTATAAATTTATCAATGCTAAAAGGAAGGGCAAGAAGAGCCTCCACTGCTTACTGGACCAGGAGGGGAACACTATAACTGATGACGAAGAAAAGGCTCAGGTCCTGAATGCCTTCTTCGCCTCAGTTTTCAACAGTAAGGAGAGAGGAGGAGGAGGCAAATGGCCTCTTAAACTGGGGGATGGGGTCGGGGAGCAGTGTGTTCCCCTGGAAATTCATGAGGAATTAGTTCAGGACCTGCTGAGCCATCTGGACACCCACAAGTCCATGGGACCAGATGGGATCCATCCCAGGGTGCTGAGAGAGCTGGCAGATGAGCTGGCCAAGCCACTCTCCATCATTTTCCAGCAGTCCTGGCTCACCGGAGAGGTCCCAGGAGACTGGAAAATGGCCAACGTGGTCCCCATCCACAAAAAGGGTCGGATGGAGGAACCTGGGAACTACAGACCCGTCAGCCTGACCTCAGTGCCAGGGAAACTGATGGAGCAGGTTCTCTTGGGGCCAATAACTGCGCACCTGAGGGATGGCAAAGATCTCAGGTCCAGCCAGCATGGGTTTAGGAAGGGCAGATCCTGCCTTTCTAACCTGATCTCCTTCTATGATCAGGTGACCCGCTTGGTGGATGTGGGGAGGCCTGTGGATGTGGTCTATCTGGACTTCAGGAAGGCCTTTGACACTGTCCCCCACAGCAAACTGCTGGCTAAGCTGTCAGCCCGCGGCTTGGATGGTAACACTCTGTGCTGGGTTAGGAACTGGCTGGAGGGCCGGACCCAGAGAGTGGTGGTGAATGGTGCCACATCCAGCTGGCGGCCAGTCACTAGTGGTGTCCCTCAGGGATCTGTGCTGGGCCCCATCCTCTTTAACATCTTCATAGATGATCTGGATGAGGGCATCGAGTCAGTCATCAGCAAGTTTGCAGATGACACTAAGCTGGGGGCAGATGTGACTGAGCTGGAGGGCAGAAGGGCTCTGCAGCGGGACCTTGACCGCCTGGACAGATGGGCAGAGGCCAATGGGATGGGGTTCAATAGCTCAAAGTGCAGGGTGCTGCACTTTGGCCACAACAACCCCATGCAGAGATACAGGCTGGGGTCGGAGTGGCTGGAGAGCAGCCAGACAGAGAGGGATCTGGGGGTACTGATTGATACCCGCCTGAACATGAGCCAGCAGTGTGCCCAGGTGGCCAAGAGAGCCAGTGGCATCCTGGCCTGCATCAGGAATGGTGTGGTCAGCAGGAGCAGGGAGGTCATTCTGCCCCTGTACTCTGCACTGGTCAGACCACACCTCGAGTACTGCGTTCAGTTCTGGGCCCCCCAGTTTAGGAAGGACACTGAGATGCTTGAGTGTGTCCAGAGAAGGGCGACGAGGCTGGTGAGAGGCCTCGAGCACAAGCCCTACGAGGAGAGGCTTAGGGAGCTGGGGTTGTTTAGCCTGGAGAAGAGGAGGCTCAGGGGTGACCTTATTGCTGTCTACAACTACCTGAAGGGTGGTTGTGGCCAGGAGGAGGTTGCTCTCTTCTCTCAGGTGGCCAGCTCCAGAACAAGAGGACACAGCCTCAGGCTGCGCCAGGGGAAATTTCGGCTCGAGGTGAGGAGAAAGTTCTTCACTGAGAGAGTCATTAGGCACTGGAATGGGCTGCCTGGGGAGGTGGTGGAGTCATCGTCCCTGGGGCAGTTCAAGGCAAGGTTGGATGTGGCACTTGGTGCCATGGTCTAGCCTTGGGCACTGTGGTAAAGGGTTGGACTTGATGATCTGTGAGGTCTCTTCCAACCTTGGTGATACTGTGATACTGTGATACTGTGATACTATTTGAGTAATTAAGTGCGTTCCCCACCACCATCTGTAGTTATCAGGGTTTCGTCTCCTTGCTTTTGATTATCTTCACAGTATTTTTTCCTTATTTTTTGTTTGTTTTGTTTCTTTGTTTTGTTTTCTCACTATATAAGCATGTAATTTTTTTACCTTGCTACCTCCTCCTAGTAGAAAACTATTTGGAAGGACTATGTAGAGATAACCTTTGTGGAGCTTGGGCTTTCAGAAGTTGTTTAGGGAAACTGCTAAAACCAGGCAGTTAGAGGTTCTCCTGTCTGTGATGTGACACATGATAGAAGTGAGCAAGCCTAGAAAACCTTAATACACAGTAGACTTTTCCTGGGTGGTGAAAAATATGCTTTGGGGTTTTTGATTTCTCCTCTGTCACACTCTATACAAATGCAGTATATATATTTTCCAAAAAAAATACAAGAACTTATCAATTGGGATAGGTTGATTTGTTTGTTGTCATACATCCTTATTGTTAGAAATGTTTTGCTTTCTGAGGTGTACACGCAAAAAATGAGTACCATCTAGCTAGCCCAGACTGTTGCTAAATCTGCAGTAATTTTCAGGAAAAATATTTAGGTGAATTAGGGCAGACATTTTCATCTATGCCTTCACGTTTTCTCTTGTTTTTTTCCCTCTCCTCCTTTTATATGTAATATTAAATGACTGTTTTAGACAGATTCTTAGAAAATTATATTTAATAATACCCACTTAGCTATTTTGTATAAAACAGATACTTTCCTCAACCAAATTCAGGGATATCTGTAATTTCCCCATTAAATAGTTAAAAATACTGAGAAAGCAAACTTTAGAAGGGCCAAAAGTCTCTTAGAATCCAGTAAACTAAATCTAAATTACAGTTTCTGATTTTTTTCCATTGAGGTAAAGGACACAGAAAAAGGAGACATAGATTTCTTCTGAGTCTTTTATCTAGATTTTTGCCTTGGTTAAGAATTCTGCATAGGTAATGTCTAGGCATGACTCATTATTGCAACTCTCTTATTATCTGATGTTACAGTTGCACATCACTATATAAGTTCCTTGCTGACTATTGCGGAGGGCAGTAATAATTCGTGGCCGAGTCGAGAATTTATCAAAAATAGATATTTTTTATTTTTACAAAACCCGCCCCCACAACTATATATACAAAGATTAATTTCGTTTGATAAACAGGTTGAGTTGCATGAGAATTCCACAAGGATACCATTAACAATCTGACTATATATTTGGAAGTCAGTTTTTGGAAAAGGACTCAGCTATTAATTAATAGCGGTTTCTTACTAAATTAAGCTAAGCCAAATAACTCACTCAGGCTGGCTCCTGCGGTCTGTCTTCCTCCTCCAGCGGTTGCAGGAGTCGTTAAGGGTCGTTAAAGGTCGTTAGGCAGACAAAGGTGTGCCTAACAACAAAGCAAGTCCTTAGTCTCTCTGCAGTGCAGGCACAAGGGAGTGAACGAACTCAGGCAGAGACATGCGTCCAGACACACGCAAAATCCAAAGCGGGAACCCCAAAGGCGGGAAGACCCCCAATATTTATAACCTTCGCTAGACAAAGGGCAGAGTTACCACACCTTAGGCGCGAAAGCACACGGCCAATCCCGGCCTGGCTCCAGTGCGGGAACTCACGGGGCAGTCGCCCCCTTTCACGGGGCAGTCCCCGCCCCCTTCACGGCTGCAGGGCAGGCAAGGGGGGGGAAAAAAGGCGGCTTTTCCCCTTTCCCCCCGAAGTCCGGGCAGGAGAGGAATTTAGGGGTACAGGACTCCAGGACACTGACCTGTGCAAATAAGTAGCCCATCTCTAAAAAGCTTTGTCTACCTTCAAGAAGGTGCAATAACTGTCCAGTACAAGAAGTTATTTACAATGAGAAGGCAGGGTCACCTGCTTCAAGATACTATTGTAAGTTTAGACTTTCACAAGGGAACACTGGCAAATGAGTACAAAGAGGGTGTTACAGGAGCAGAGGATAAAAGCAGAAGCTGTCAGACCACGAGTAGGGGATGCAGGCACACAACTAAAGCTAACTGAAAGTCATACAATTTTGCAGTGTAATTCCTAACCCCTTAAACCAGAAGTCTTTTCTTAGCTGATTAAACCATCAGATTAAAGAGTCTAAAATGACTGTTGTCATTTTGGTTTTAATCCTTGAGCAGTCTCGGTATTTTAACAGCTAGGCTTTTTACACCTAGGGCAGATTTATCTGTTCAATTATGCAGCTGTAGCCAGGTCTGCAGTTAAGGTACCTTTGACGTGAGCATTCGCCACTGTGTTTATAGTAAGGATTGACAGCAGCTCTCCGGGGCCAGGGTGGTGGCTGCCACCCGGTGTCTGTCAGTGATGTGTTCTGGAGAACATCTGAGCAATATCTGATCAAAACTTCCAGTGCAGGGTGCAGTCCCTGTGAGGTTCTCTTCCTTCCTTCCTTTCAACATTTTTTGACTTTTAAGGATGACATTTGAAGCAGTTTGGTTTGGACCATCTTTCATTTTTCTGTATTGTGATCTCCTGATGACAATCCCTTTGCATTACTATCTGTAGGAACTGAGATTTTGACATAGCAATGCTTGTTTTGTAAATGCTAAACTGCATTGACATTGAACCACTATTTCTCTCACTTTTTTTTTTTTTTTTTTTTTTTTTTTTTTTTTGGCTAGCTGTAGCGGAACTGTTCATGTAGTCACTGAAATTTTTCCTCTTCTGTACATTCTGCCTAGATGCCCCACATCTATTTCAGCTCTATGTAAGCTTGAGTGCTTTTCCCTGGTTCTTCTTAAGCCTTTATGTTTTGAAACTTTTCCATATACATTACAAACTGGCCTTCTCAAACTCAGCAGTGTTTTTTTTAACCCTGTCAGCAATCCTGGGTGGACCCATGTGGGGATGTTTCCCCAAAAGCATCACTCACAAAGGGCATGTGTGCTTCCAAGGTGTTGCAGAAAGCCAGAGGCAAGTTCTGAATGTTGCTCGTCCTCTGCTTCTGTTGCTAAAAACAGTTCCAAAAGCAATTCACATGGACAAGGTTGCACATAAGCTCAGCATGTGCAGGAGGCTGTCAGCCTGTGCTGGCATTTGGACAAGTTATGCTGTGAACTTGAATTCTGAATGTCATTGCTTAGCCTTGCATTTGTACTAACCTAAGTCTAGAGGAACCATGAGTGATGTGTTTTGAGCAAAACATCATGCTAAAATGGTGGGACAACAGTCTTTGGCCAGCCAGAAACCATTGGTAGTAGTATCTTTTCCACTTGACACTTGTTGTACACTTTGTAACTAAGAAAGCTATCCAGAAAGGCATTGGAAAAACAAGAGGCTCTGGCCATCAGATATGTTTCTGTTAGCAGGTGGACAAAAGCCTACCTATCAATTTAATGCACAAAATGCACATGGTGTCTGTAAGAAGGCTGAATCTCTAAATCAGTTGGGTGGTAACCATAGCTCAGAACTGGGTCCATGACAAAGTTTCACATACAGAAAAGAACAAATGTTACTTGTAGTAAAGCACATATATTGCTGGTGGTATTGCTTTCACCAGCCTCTAGTATCAGAGACAGATACCAAAGCTGAGACAGATGTTAGTTCTGTGGATTTTATTTACAGATAGGAGGTGTGATTTCCATAGGGAGCTTCCTCTTCCCTTAAGAATGACATGCCAGTATGACTTCCATACTCACTCAGAGCTAAAAACTAAATTAACTTTGGTCCATGTTATCAAAAGCATTAATTTTCTCATGTAAACACAAAAGTCTTCATCATTTGCCCTCTGACCCACCCGTTAGTCTATCTACCTTTGTTGTAGGGAGCTCACTTCAGGTCACTTTCTCACTGTTGTCTTTGAATCCCTGGCCTTTACACATTCTTTTTCTTTTGTCTTCAGATAGATAAGCGAAAACACCTTTCATCTTTCCTTGCACAATTTATGGTATGTCTCTGGTTTTGTTCCCATTTATGGGACTGTAGTGCACACACCATCCAGTTGCTTGTACACATGCACACCTCAGCATGAGTCATCTTATTCACACTTTAATGACTAGAAACAGACTTCTTATTTTGCTGCTGTAGTGTATTTTTCACTAGTACTTTCTGAATGTAATGTAAGGTCATTAAGCATGGAAATAATACCCTCGTCTGCAGTATAGAAATTCCTTTAGCTACTTTGAGGGCTTCTGAATGTGCAAATATTTGTGTTTCCAGAGTCAAGTGCTTTTGCCTCCTGCCCTTCAAAGGCAGGAAGTCTGTGTCACAGCAGACTCCTAATGGTGTACTCTTAATGGGGATCCCAACCCAAATTGACAGATCTTGGGTGTAATTTTTTTAAACCTGTCAAAAAATATCATTGTTTTCTTTTATATTTTAATTTTATTAACAAAATACAAAGGATACTCAGAAAGAGATGTAGAAAACAGTAACATTCACAGCCACTCCACAGAAAAATGTTGCAGGAGAACAGCAAAGATGCAATGAGTTTTTAATTGTGAATGTCACCCTCTGGTGAAGGCAGAGTTTTGGGGAGAAAACTGGTTTTGGTGAGAGATGTACATTTAATTCAGAGTGGCACCACTGAAATACCTCCACCCAAAATTAAGATCAACAGAAAAGCATATGTGTCCATGCTAGAGAAACAACCTGAATTCTGCCTTCCTGTGGTGGCTGCACTTCCACGAGGACACGAGAGTCACTGTCCTACTCTCCACCTCATTTCTCTCATTGTAAAACATGACTTACTTCACTTACTCCCACAGGCTTTGTGGCTGTTAATGGAGAGTGTAAATCAGTTTTACTATTGCTCTGGATGGGAAATCAGTCCCATCTTTCTCACTGTGTGTTCTCTGTTCATCACATGCAGGCAGAACTGAACCCTGGAGAAAGTGAAGAGTCCAGCTATTGGGTGGAGGCTTCACTGTGGTTCCCAAATACCCTCTTGCTGCACTAGTTGGCTAAGGCTGTGTTTGTAAATACTCACAGGCCCTCTATTTTGGATTGTTCCTCAGAGCCAGATTTTCTTTTGATGTTAAACAGGATGTGTGTGTGTGTGTGTTAATTAATTTATTTTACTCAGGGTAGGAAATTGCTGCCAGTGTTCTTTGAAGAGTCCTGTGAGCCATCTCTCCCCTCACATAAACATTCAGGCAACTTTGGTTAAAGTGTTTATTTTTAAACTATGCATAAATGTTAATCTGGCTCTTCTGCAGCAGAGAGGTTTTACAGGGTTCTTTAAAAATGTCAAGGTCATGTTTAAACAGTTACTGTTTAAACTGAGAAGATGAAACACTGGACCAAAAGGATTCACTGATGAAAAAAAAAAAATCAGTACTTTCTACTAACAGGTGTTATCTGAGAGTTCAGTGCTGGTGAAAGTGATAGGGACGTACTTTGGAGGCTGATTTCTTGTACATCTACTCCTTCACACTTGTACTGTAATCATAGTTAGCGAAAATACACCCTTCCTGCCTTAGTGCTAAATTGAAAGGACTTCTGCCTGGTGATGACAGGAAAGCACAGGCTCTGTATATGTTGACTTCCTGAGACCGCCAGGAGGGGCCAGTTCACGTCAATTACAGAAATGACATTTGTGATGTGGAAGTATACAATTTCAAGGTTTAGAATGGTCCAGAAGGCTGTGAGATCTCCCAATGTTGGATGATTCGGTCATTTTACATACTGTAACACTGCACCAACAGTTGGATAAAGAGCACAGGGTGCTTCTTTTCAGACCCCAAAACTTTCAGACTTCAAGTTAGACAAAAATAATCAAGCTTTATGGAGTGCTATCAAATTACATTTAAGTTGGAAGAAAACAAAAATGTGTATTTTTAAAATAACTTTTTCTTTGTCTGACAGCATTACATAATTTGGTCTTGGTTTGATATTTAATTGGTAAGGTGTTATGATGAGAGGCAATGCAGTTCAAACTGAGCAGTCTATCACATGCTACCAGATATGTACAGTATTTTAGCAAACAAGACCAGACAGATGCCTTGTTCAAAGGAAATTGCTGTTTGGGACTCATCTTTTAAGATACTGCATTATGGCAGATTCCCTAAGGAAATTATTTGGTTTCTTTGTAATGTCAAGTGGCTGCATGCACTTTGGTGTAGGTTTGGCATCTAGCACCTTTATTCTAGGACAGTAATCCACAGCCATTTAAATTAAGACTTAACTGAGAGCTTAATGGATAAAGCTGACTATCTTCCCAAGGACTGTGTCATAAATTCATGGCAAGATGACAATTTTGAGATGACAAGGAGGAATTGAAAGATGGATACTGTGAAATACATGAAGTTTATCTTTGAGTTGAATTAAAACAGAGCTAGTTTTGGCCAAATTTCATGATGACTTTGGCGATGAGAGTTAAATTGGAGGTTCTCCCAGTGATCTGTGTTCCATTTTAAAAAAACAAAGAAACAAATTTTGTTGTAGCTGGCACTAAACAGAAGGCTGGGGTTTTTTAGCAGTAGCAATACATGGCAATGACTGATCCACAGAAACCAAACTGCTCATTTCTCATTCCTTTTGGTTTTGAGTGACCCACAGCAATGAGGGAGTTGCTTGTTCTTATTCTCCTTAACAATGTGAAAGACAGCATTCAGCTCATGAGGACTATCCAACAGTCACCTTTCTTGCTATATCATTCTTCCCCTTGACAGAACCGTTTTTTTTTTTTTTTTAAACACAGCGACCCCACTCCAGGATATGGCATTAGTTTTCAATATTAATTAATTGATCAGTACCATTCCATATGGTGTACATATACCATATGCCAGTCAATGTAGTGTATGTCTAATACATAATGTAGATATGTATAATCCTAACTTGGTGGAGATATCTGGGATGTAAGGAGAAATCTGTGTTCATCTTTTACGTAACAGTCATTGAGCCACGCAATCTTGTTTAAACAAACACAGTGACTCTTAAAATAGCCCCTGGACATTCCATTGTGATGGTCATATTCAAATGAATGTTCAAGATGTTTCCTCAGTATCGTATACCCACAACAGTAACCCTTCACTAATCACAGAGCTGTCTAGACACATTATTAAGCTATACCTGACAGTGGACATACAGATCTGCTCACTTGCTCAGGTGAAGCAAGGAAATCTCTCTTGTCCACCCCCCAAGGGAGGCAAATGACACGAACAAATTCGTGAGAGTGACTTTAATGTACAGTTTACTGTTACTAGATAACTATTGGAGGAATTCAGGGAACATGACCTTGTTGCCATATAAATGGTGGGAAATCCTGTTTCTAGCAAAGCAAAATTGAAAGAGGAGGATGTAAAGCCCTAGAGCTCCTCTGGAACTCACCCAGTTTCTAACCTAGAGCTCAGGTTTGTATTGAAGGCACTTGGATACACATGAGATGAGAAACAAAATTCAGCTGCTGCAGTCCTATCTATACTGATCTGCAGGTGAAATACTCAGCTCTTTAAGAAACTGTCTATATGTTTTCTTATATCAGACTTTGCTTATATCGTTGTTGCGGAGGGCAGGAATACGTGGCCGAGTCGAGAATTTATCAAAATAGATATTTTTTATTTTTCCAAAAACCCACCCCCACAACTATATATACAAAGATTAATGTGGTTTAATAAACAGGTTGAGTTGCATGAGAATTAAATCTACAAGGATACCATCAATAATCTGACTATATTTGGAAGTCAGAGGTTGGAAAAGGACTCAGCTATTAATTAATAGCGGTTTCTTACTAAATTAAGCTAAGCCAAATAACTCACTCAGGCTGGCTCGTGCGGTCTATGTTCCTCTTCCTTTCCAGCGGCTGCAGGAGTCGTTAAGGGTCGTTAAGGGTCGTTAGGCACACAAAGGTGTGCCTAACAGGAAAGAGAATCCTTGGTCTCTCTGCAGTCCAGGCACAGGGGAGTGTGTGAGCTCAGGCAGACACATACGTCCAGGCACGGGCAAAATCCAAAGCGGGAACCCCCAAAGGCAGGAAGACCCCCAATATTTATAACCTTCACTAGACAAAGGGCAGAGTTACCACACCTTAGGCGCGAAAGCGCACGGCCAATCCCGGCCTGGCTCCAGCGCGGGAACTCACGGGGCAGTTGCCCCCTTTCACGGGGCAGTCCTCCCCCCTTTCACGGCTGCAGGGCAGGTGAGGGGGGGGGAAACCAGGTAGTTTTTCTCCTTTCCCCCCGAAGTCCGGGCAGGAGAGGAATTTAGGGGTACAAGACTCCAGGACAATCGTGTACTTTTTCAGGAGTCCAGAACAGGCTGTGAAATTAGTCAATAAACTCACATTGATCCCTCAGTAAAGGTAAGGCCCCAGAAAAATAATATGAGTGATTTTATGGCAACTAAATGAGATGAATGTGTGCCAAAGTCTTCCCTTTTCTAGCTGGGGACCTAACGTGTTTCTGAGATCCAGTCACAAGCACTTCAAGGTGAGAGGAAAATACCTCATGCCTAGGTGGTTTACAAAAAGTTCTACTGAAAGGCATGTCCCCATGAGTCACTGGGGAAGTTGAAGAACCAGACAGGCTGCCAGTGGGTACGCATGGCCTGTCCAGGGGCACTCAGGTGCTGAGACCCTTGCTAGACCACTGCTGTGCCCTCTTTGTGTGAACACCTCCCAGTATGGTGACCTGCAGCAGTGATGGTAAAGATTTATACAGCAAGGCCATTTGGACATAACTACTGACCCTGCCTCATAATAGGAGAAGCATTCAGTGCCATTAAAATAGAACAAATTTGAAATTATATCAGGTTGTATGTTTTATGAGCCATATAATTAACAGCTGACTCTCAATACTATGGGGTATTATTGACTTAAATAGCTTAGTAAGTATCAAAAAGGATTAGGCATTGACATGAAACAGAATAGCATATGCACTGACACAAGCTAGGATCAAAATTACAAGGGCTATCAATCCTTGTGCTTCAGGGCATATTTTGATCATAAGCCTGGGGTCAGGAAGAAAGCCATTCTAATCGAGTAGTGTGCAGTATGCACACAGGTTATAGTTATACAGATCTCTTTATCTGTCTGTTTTAATTCCTTCCTCTTCTCTTTCCCTGTCTTCCTTTCATCCCTTTGTGTTCCTTCTCCCTCACATTTTTCATCTGGTATAGGTCATTGCTGAAGACAAGACACTAAACTAGATGGATGGGTGAACAGTCTGTACTAGTAGGATGCTTTAATGTTTGCTTCTCTCCAGAACTCTAACATTTATTTCACTAAAAGTTCTTCTCTTTCCAACCTTCCTCCTATGCACACTACTTTTTCTCTTTATCAGCTATGTCTACAAATCCACTTAGGTTCTTTTGAATTTTTCAGAGATAACAGAAGAACCTCAGTTTTGGAGAAGGAAGAGAACAAGGCACATTAAAGGAGATTGATTTTTCTAGTAGATATGCATTAACTTCTGAAGTTCAAAAAAAACAGAGTGTTGTTTTTTTTTAATTGTATGTATAGGAACATGAACAATCACCTATGAAAATAAGTTGTTTTTTTTTCTTGTGTATATGACAAGGAATCTGTGGACAGTCATGATAAAATGATGCTTGACTGGGGTAGCTATTTGCATTTTTCTTTGTAGAGTCTGAAGTTAAAGAATTGTTAAGAATTTTAACAACTTTCCTCACTTTCAACTGGTAAAATATTCCTCACAATTCTAGAGGTCTGAGCATTTTGTTTTATCTTTTTATTTGTTCTAGAATGAGGCAGTGCCAGCAAGCCTCACATAAGAGCAGGACAGGTTGGATTTTATGTCCTGTAAATGCCAAGTGAGCAGTTAAAACCTACTCACTATAAATACATAAACTGGGCAGCAGAGGCATGGTTCATTTATGTCATTGGTTCATTCGTTTTACATCATTGGTTTTCTTTTTACTTTTTGCCTTCACTCTTCCAAACTAATTTCCAGCTCCACCCTTTCTCATCTTTTTGTGATGGTTTGGGTGTTCCCCGCACACCCCCTCCCCACACACACACACTTTAGAAATCACCCAGACTAGACTCAGCCAGCTCTGGAAATATGAATGAAGCTATTTATTTACAGCTAGCACAATATACAAGCAGATATTTACAGTATATACAATTACATACAGAAATATACAAGGTAAAAGGTAATACAGAAACACAAGACCCCTCTCAGAAACCTGAGTCCCCAGGAGAGGCTCTCAACCACCCCTGCACCTTCCCCCTGCCCCTCTCAACCTTACCCCAGTCCCAAGGAAGAATAGAGGTTCAGCCAAGAGGTTAAGAAACAAAGTGGGTTAGGCCACATGGAAGGTGAGCTTAGAGAGTAAGATGTTGATTAGCCAGCAGCCCAAGCAACAGTGAGAGAAAAAGGGTGAGAGTGTTATCTAATGTTTTCATTTCTTGTTCAGCAAGACTGAGTGAAGAAGACATCACCATTGTTTTCCTTTCACAGCCTGGAATGTACTTCTTCTCACCAAAACATTCTAGCTAGCTTCAAACTAGCACACTTTTCCAGGTCCTTTATGTTTGCTAATGCCCACTCTTCATATCTGGTACTAGCCAGCACTGTTTTGCTCACCACACTGATACCTGGCTGCCCTTTGGCTTCTTCAGCCTTGCTAGGAAGACACTATCATGCAGCTTCCCCAATACCCTTCTCATTTTCCCCAGTGGGTTGAATTCCACTTAGTTTCTATGAACTCATTTTATAGTCCTTCACTCTTCTTCCCTAAAGACCAATGTTTTTGTGTTACTGCCTTCCCACAGGCACTTTTCAACATGCCAAGGCTGACCTTATGTTCAACAGACAGATGTGGCCTAATTCAAATTCCACTAACATCAGAGAAAATGCTCATTTACAACCACAGGCTTTGCATTAAATCTGTTGCATATACTTACTTTCTTTAGTACTTACTCAGCTTCAGTTATTAAAATCAGATTAATCCCTGACAGTTCCATGCACTGTATAAGCAAACCTGTGCTACTTTAAAAGACAGAGACCAAAGCTGCTGCTCTAATAATGTGAAATCTGCAGCTAACTAATACTGAAAGCAAGACATTACTTCCAGATCTCAGTCCTGCATAACTGAGGTGAGAATCTCACTGTTCATTAACTGTATTTCTCATAACAAGCACAAAGGCTCTCTCTTGCTGTTCAGATATTTTCTGGGCCCTATAACATTATTCTGACCAGACACCATTCAAGATTCTCCTCCATTTGCAGTTTTATTCTCAGTACAAGTAGACTACTGCATCAGCCAGAACATCAATATTTTTTTTGTTGACACAATACGCTCTTATCCACATTGCCACTCCTCCTCCTGCTTCATTTTGCCTACATCCCTTTTGAAAACTACTCTCATAATTTAGTCTCCCACTCAGTACTTGATTCAAGCAAGTATGTCACTCAATTTATATCCCACTTCTTGTTTAACGAAAGTTTCTCAGTTAGCAATCTGTTTCTGTAGCACTTGCTATGCAGAACACATGGTTAGCTATTCTTTCCACACTTCCTTCTCTGTTTCTGATTTCCAGACCTCACTTTTCTTTGTAACACTTGAAGGTAAGAAACTTCCTCTTCTGTCTCCCTTTTTATGTTCCTTGTGTATTTCCATGAGACCACTGAAATCAGGGCTTCTTAAATATCATGAGGTTCTTTGTATAAGGTACAGTCCTTGAGTCCAGTTAAACCAGTTCTCAACTGCAGCTGCAACTCACTGAGTTTAGTATGTAGCTTTAGTAAGCCTCTTCTATTGCTGTATTTCTTTGTCATGGCTTGTACTCCTTTTCACGTTTGCCATCTTTCTTCAATTTGTAAGAATAACGGATAAATGCACTAAATTTAGGTTCTGTCCCTCTGGACGGTCACTCAGCACCATGTGTTCAAATCCACACTCAGTTTTTATGTTGAGGAATAAACAGTGGAACAGAGTCCTGTTCCAGTTGATCCATGTATTTTAACACAGTGGAGTAAGTTGCACATATCTTGACTACATCACTTTGTGCAACCACAGCATAAAATTAACAGCTCGCCTTTCCTGCACAAAGGACATCTAATGTCATTTTGGATGGTGGAAGTGCACTGTGGGTGATGTATTAGCAACATTGTCCACCACCACATCTATAATCTCCCACTCGAGTTCTATGATATCATCCAATTCCCCTGGTACGGACTGGGAATTAATGTGGCTGAGTCAGGAATTTATACAAAAATAGAATTATTTTATTTCCCGAAAACCCGCCCCCAAAACTATATACAGAAATTAATTTAATTTTACTTACCAGATTCAGTTCGTTTGAGAAAATCTACATGGCTGCCATAGATAATCTGACTATTTTGGAAGTCAGAAGTTGGAAAAGGCTCGAGCTATTAATGAATAGTGTTTCCCAGTTAATAATAAAGCTGAGCCAAAATAACTCACAGTCAGGCTCACTTGGTCCAGCAGCCTGTCCTCTCGCTCTCTTCTGATGCCGTCTTAAGAGTCGTTATGAGGCATTCAGGTCTGCACAAAAGGGTGCTAATGGGTGAAGCAGTCCTTTGGAGCAGAGTGCCGGGCTCCTGTATAATCTATCCAGGCGGGGGGGAGAACTCTCAGGCAGGCACAAACGCTAAGGCGGGAATCCCAAAGGTGGGAAGTTCCCCAATATTTATACCCTCCCTAGACAAAGAGCAGAGTTACCATTTCCTAGGCAGGAAGACCACAGCCAATCCCATCCCGATTCTCAGGTGGGCACTGCACGGGCACCCCTTGTGCCGGAAGGGCCCCTTGCTCTCCCCTCTTCACGCCTGCAGGGCAGGGAGGGGAGACAGGTCTTTTCTCGCCATTTCTACTCCCATTCAAACCACCGAGAGAGAGGAATTGAGGGGTATACAGGACAGTTGTCAAGACAGCTCTCCCTCTTGTCTGCAATTCTTCTATGCTGTTTGAGCAGTTTTAGCTAAGCAGGAAGCAGATTCAGTGACTGGCACCTGTTGGACAGGTGGTTTGTTACTTCTGTGAGTTATTTTGCTGTCTCAGCAAGTTTCCAGGTCTAAATGCTGGCATAATAGAGGACGCAGAATGTGTGGGTTTGTAATCACCTTCTAGAGGCATTACTTTGTTGTAATGCTACTGTTATGTTGTCCTACTTTTGCTGTCTACTTTCTGCATAGACTGGGTGAATTTTTGCTCACTGCATCACTTAGGTATAGATTCTGCAGCACTGGGCTGGCTGCATTTAACCTGGCAGTGGGGGGAGGTAATGTTGGTGGCTGCTGTCATTGCTTTTCATGGGACTGAGTAACAATGATTTCACAGTCCAGTCACAGAGTAATAATGCAGAGTCTTTATACACGATTTTTTATTTTCAGATCTGTTTAATATTTCTCCTGGTTTATGATATACTCATCTGCTTCTCGGTATGTTCTTAACACAGTTGGCACTTCAGCTGTGCAGTAGAGACCAGAGCAGTCCTTCCCTCTCCAGCTAGATGCCCTATATAATTCTGCATATTAAGCAGATTTGGCAATTGTTCAGAAGGAGACAGGCTTAGTTAACAGGTGAAAACAAAATTGCTTATAAAGGTACTGCAGACAGCACTTTCAGGTGGCATGCTATTAGAGACAGAACAACTGATTTGTTTTCTACTGCAGCTGGAGAACGATGGCTTCTGTTTGTCTTGTGTCCAAGTCCCATCCCCACAAACCATAGGTGTGTGCGAATGCCGGGTCCCATTCTTTGGCAGCTTCAAACCATTTCGCACATTACTACGCAACCTCTGCACCAGATGATTATTTTCCTCGGGGACTCCCACACGCACCCACCAAGGTCGGGCGACCTAATGGTGCTTCCCGTCCGGGAGCGCACTGGGCCCAACTTTGAGACGGATGAGAACTCGGGGCTCCGCTTCCCTCTCCCACCGACGGCAACACAGCGCTCTCCGTTCGCTGCGGTGGGCGATGGCCTCAGACTGTAGCCAGGGCAGCAGCAGCCGGGAGTTGCTTGTTCTTCCTCTCCGCCCTCGTTCTTCATTAACGGTGCACGCACAGAGCGGCGAGAACATCAGAGCGGCTGCTGCTTGAGATAGAAAGGGGACAGCTAGCGGACCGGGTCACGCAAGCGCCGGGTCGCCCAACGCAACCAGCTAGGCGGTAGCCCCGCCGACGTGCGGCCAGGGGAGGGCGGTGGCCCCCCTTCCTCTCTTTCCCTGCCTCGTTCTCTCCACCCATTGTATGCAGGAAGTTTATCCGGCCGCAGCTCTCCCGAGTCCGGGTGCTGCAGCCTCAACCTGGAACCCTCGCAGGGGGAAGTAAGAAAAATCCGTCTCCAGTGCGCTCGGCCGCGGTACTCTCTCCCGGTCCTGCAGTCTCCTAGCCGCTTACGAGCGCGTGGAGAGGGTGAGCACTCTGCAGTCTACCCGCCCTCCGTGCGCGGGGGCGGGGGCGCTGACTGCAGTGTCCGCTCCGGCGTCCGCGGTGGAGGAAGACGGCCGCGCCCCGACTGCAGCCCCCCGCGCTGGCGTCGGCGCCAGCGCTGCGGGCGCCCCGGGAGCGCCCCCGGCGGCCACACCCCGCGGCGGGCCGGGGCCTGTGGAGGGGCGGAGGGAGGGGGCCGTCGCGGGGTGTCTCCGAGCCAGTTCTCGCGGTGCTGGCCAGGCTCAGCCTTCTTTCCCCTCCCCGGCGAGCGGTGACTGTGCACGGCGGAGCGGAGCTGGAGCGGGGGGCGCCTGCGCCGCCCCGCCGAGCAAGGAGGAAAGCCGCCGAGCAGCGTGCAACCTCCGGCCCGTCCCTGCCCGTCGTGGCTGCCTTGCCCCATGCCTCAGCGGCGCTGAGCCTCCCTCTGCCTGAACATGGCCACCACGGCAACGTGCACCCGCTTCACCGACGAGTACCAGCTCTACGAGGAGCTTGGCAAGTACGGAGCCCGCTGTGCGCCCCGCGCCGCGCCCCATCACCCGTGTCGGCCCCGGGACCTGCCAGCTCTGTCGAGAGCCGTGTGCGGGTGCCCCTGTTCTCCGTGGAGCAGCAGGAGGATTAGGCTGCCTCGCTGTAATCCTGCTTTCCAGCCCCTCGTCCACTACAGCGGCATCGCCGCTGAAGGGAAAGGTGCTTCTGGGTTGTCCCCGCCGCGGGTGTTTCTGCAGCCCGCCTCTGACTGCAGGCTCCTGTTGCACCCCAGGATTTTCTCTCTTCCCCCCCCCCCCCCTTGCCCTCCTCAAGACCAGGCTGCTGCCTTCTCCCCGTACTGTCTCCATGCTACATGCTGTCCTTTCTTTCAACTGTTTCCGCGCCGGGACACGGTACTCTTACTGCCGCTCTGCGATGCTTCAGTTCTCACTTCCTTGTCCCTGTGAAACGACCAGGTGCTGCTGCACCGTCCTGCTCCCTTCCTCTCTCTGCACTTGGCTCTGCATTGGCAGACCTGCTTCTGCGCCGTAGGACAGGGCTTTGCAGGGGAACCTTGTGGGACAGGAAAGCAGCATAGCAGCGGCCAGGGTAGGATTATGGGGACTGCTTTCCTGGGTACTGCTACTCTCGCCTTTTCTCCCTTCCTCTCTCCCTTCCTTCCTCCTGGCCTCTGCTGCATCTTCTCTCCAGCTCCGTCCCTGTCCCTGCCCCCTGTGCTGCAGCTGTGTGTCACCAAGCCCGGGCCCTGGTGCTAGTGCTCACCTTGCTGCTTATTGGATTTTGTGTAGAGACTGAGAAAGGGAAGAAAAAGGCAGAACTCTGGGAGTGTTTAAGATATTTTAGGTTCTCTGTGGGACTGTCTTCGGAGGCCCTTCTGCAGTTTCTGCTCCCTTTTCTTATACTTGAAATATGTACGCTTGTCCATAGACGTGGGTTTATGTTCCTGGTCTGAAGGACTTGGAATTTTCTGCCAGTTTTCTCTTGTGTATCCTTTTCCCCTTTCCAGATCTTTCCTGTAAAGCCACCAGCTGTTATTCTTGTCTCACTCTGATTTGTTTTTGTTGTTGTTTTTGGGTTTTGGTTTAAAAAAAAAAGCCACACCAAAAACCAGAGGAGACTGCTTTCAAGTGCTCATCTGTTAAGTCCTTTAGATTTTGAGTCCCTATCTTTTCACCTTGGTTTCTGTTGTGTTATCTCTGTTTTCCTCACAGAAATCCTTCTTCCCTCTCTCTCAGACTTCTTCTCCAAGTGGCTCTCTGAAATAGTTGTAATAATATCAGTAGTTCCACCTTGAGAAAATGTACAAAGCCTCGTAGCTTCCTCACCCATTAATAGGTACATACTTATCCCCATTTTGCAGGTGGGTAGAGAGATGTAAGAGACCTAGTAACTTCTGCAAAGTGTTGCAGCAATTTCATGACCAAGCTGGCATTTGAATGTGGGAGAAATGAGTCCTGGTTGTCTGATGTGACTGTTGGGGATACCGTCTTTGGGAGATGGACTTAAGGCTGGTGTTTGCAGCATTGTTGTGGGCTGCTTGTCTCCCATTCATCAATCCCTTCCTGTCCTGTTTCTGTGGCCATATGGTCTCTTTCTTGTGCTGCACAGCGTGCTGTTCATGCTCCGCTGTCTGTGAGGAGGCTCAAAGACTAGGTAGACTACGTTTTATTTGATGATCAGACAGCATGCACTGTTCATCAGATTCTCATATGTTGTTTCCCTCCTCTGTATGTCTTCTACCCTGTCCTTAATCTAGTCTGCTCCGGGGACAGGAACAGCTATTATTGTATTCTCCTTTTCAGTTTCATAGCTCCTACCCTCTTTATTTTTTTGTAGGGGAGCCTTCTCTGTGGTCCGCAGGTGTGTAAAGAAAAATTCATCACAGGAATACGCTGCAAAAATCATCAACACCAAAAAACTGTCAGCCAGAGGTTAGTGTCTCAATCTACCCTTTTTATTAAAGAAGCTACTTTGCTGGAGTTGAAGGTGTAATAAGTTTAAGGGATCTGAGGTTGCTTATCTTGGTCATTGTTTGAGAGTTATAAAATAATTGAGTTGTGTGGCAGAGAGGAGATTGAAAAGAAGTTGTATAGGATGATAGAAAAATTCCTGTATCTGGAATTAGATACTCCCTGATGTTGTCTTTTTCCTTTTTGAGATTTTCTGTGAGCTGAGCTAGAGGTATGTTTATACAAGATTTATATACATATACTTATCACTTTTAATAAAGAGGAGTGCTGAAAACTGGTTTTGTTGAATGTCATTTCTACCTAGGAGATGTCACTTAACAGATAGATGTGATTATTTTTTCTGAAGGATAGATGGTTCTTCCATGCTGTCATTATATATGCATGGTATGTTGGGAAACTAAAAAGTTTGCCCTTAAAGGCAGAAGTAGGCTGAGTAGAGAAATCTCATGAATTTGACTTCTCAGTAAATCAGAACAAGTACTTCTGCAAGTCCTGGAGACTTCTAAAACTGGAACCAGACTGTAGTCTCAAGAAAGGAGAAAAACATTTAACTCATCCCCCAGGCTGCCCTCTGTTTTCAAGGGATGTACATATGCACAGAGAGTACTGCACCTTGCAGCATGCAGGGAATGTGCATCTTCTAGTGCCTAGGGAATCCCTTACAAGGATTTAAGCTGCTTTGCGGGTAGAGTGGGTGAGGGGGAGAGTGAGAGAAACTGAACTTGGTTAAGAAAGCAGAGTGCAGCAAGTTGAAATGCCATGACTGTTTCTAAAGGAGGTGAATAAAACAAGATCCAAGTCCTAGGCCTTTCAAATTTAATGTATTTGGCCCTTGACTGTCTTGCTAGTTGATTAGATGGCTTAGTAGGGGGATTGAATGAGAAATGAAAAAAAAAAAAGGCAGGAGACAAATGATCTTGATAAATGATTTAGAAGTCAATAATGTTTTGTCTAATCCCTACAAACCAGAAAGATAGAATAGATGTTTTCCTTTTTTGCCAGAATACAAAATGTGGTGATAAAAGTGGAAGATCATGGAATCAGTCAGTGTTGGTAGGGACCACAAGGATCATCTAGTTCCAGCCCCCCTGCCATGGGCAGGGACACCCTACCCTAGATCAGGCTGCCCACAGCCTCATCCAGCCTGGCCTTCAACACCTCCAGGCATGGGGCCTCAATCACCTCCCATGGGGCAGCCCATTACAGGCTCATGGTGAAGAACTTCTTCTTTACGTCCAGTCTGAATCTCCCCACCTCCAGCTTTGCTCCATTCCCCCTAGTCCTGTCACTACCTCATAGCCTAAAAAGTCCCTCCCCAGCTTTTTTGTAGGCCCCCTTCAGATTCTGGAAGGCCACAATAAGGTCACCTTAGAGTCTCCTCTTCTCCAGACTGAACAGTGTCCCCCCAAAAAAAGATGGCTTGAGGAATGGTGAAAAAAAATCCATTTACTGTAGCTTGCATGTAGAAGTAGTGTCAGAAGTATCTGAAGTAGATAATGCCATGGCAGATGACTTTTTTTTTTTTTCCACTTGTGAAAATAAGTGTATGTGATTGAGTATTGTTTTGGTATCTAGACACAGTGAGGTGATGTTGGGGACCAACCAGGGGAGTCTGTGTTGTTTAGGAGGTGGCTGTAGGTCCTACGAGAATTGGTGTCCACTCCACAGTCAGATGACAGTGCTCGCTGATGTAGGTAGGATATCCAGTCTCTTGAGTTCCAAATTAGTTCAGCTTAAAGATGTAGAGGTTCGAAGGGTGGCTTTGTTTTGCTAATGGCCATTAATGCCATGTTTTCTTTGCAGAGTCCATCCTCTGATGAGGACAAAATCTCAGGAGAGCGATCTTCTCAGATACTAGTAGGCACAAGCCTGCTTAGAGAAGGGACAAGACAGATTGATAAACTGATCACAAATGAGAAACTGCTTTCTTACAAAAGAGGTGGAACTGAAGTTGACTCCAGAGATAAGAAAAAGGGGGAAAACTGCAGGATTAATATGGCTGAAACAAAATTCAGAAACTTGTTAAAAGAAATCCAAGAGTAGCAGAACTGTTTGACTCAGTTCTTAAGTGTTTGGGCTTCTAAAGAGTTGGAGCAATGTATAGATCTTCTTATTGTTGTTCATATTGGTATGTTTTACAGCCCACTGAAACCGAAAACTAAATAAAGGTGAATACAGGCCATGTTTTGAGCTACTACTTATTACTTTCTAGATTTCTCACTTTCCTTTTAATAAAATACATTGAGGATACTAGCCTGACTTACAGAGGTACTGGTTAGGTAAAGAACAAGTGTGGGGAGAGCTAGGAAGTGAAATGAATGTTTCTGTTAGAATAGAAGAATATCAGAAACAAGAGACTGGTCATGTTTTGTTCAAGTTTTACCTGAGGAGTATAGAATCTGCATTTACAGTGCAAAGTGGATGGCAACTTTAGCTGAATATGTAGGTTCATCAGTTACTCTAGCTGTTTGCTGATAGACTAAGTGGTTGATACAAAAAATGACGCAGTATTTTCAGTAGGATCTTAGTGAATTCACTTTGGAATAGGTTTTTAAAACACTGAAGGAAAAATGCATGCTATTTGGACATTGTATCTGTGAATTGATGATTAAGGATATTTGATTCAGCAACTTGAAAATGACAGTCTCAGGCAAACGCATTTTAGAAAGCTGTCTCCCATGGAAGGAGAATTGTGGCAATAATTCTGTGGTATCCTGGTTATGTGTTGCCCGATGCTTCCCATCCTCAGGCTGGCATTTCTGCCTAGGGAGGCTGTGTATTTGCCTGACAGTACACACTCATGGGGCTCTCCTTTGCATCCAGCTGAGTGTCTGTGGTGCAGGTTAACCCACTCTCCTGACCTTCCTCTCGTGGTTGTTTTCATCCAGGCTTGGTTGCAGCACCGGAATATTCTGTCATATGGGGTTACCCTGCCCCTCTCCAACTTAAGCATAGATATGTTTAAAATTTTGTACCTTTTGTATCAGAATTTGAACCCATATAAACACCCGATGTAGAAAATGCTACTTCAGGAGCCACTGTGTTTGATGGTTTTTGTGAAGGGTGGTCCTAACAACTTCTGTCTAGTAAGCCTTACCCTGTGTAAAATAAGAAGTCAGGTGTTGAGATTAGGGTCTCTGTTTCTCTGTTGTCCATGATTTTTGGATGCCTGTTCTTTCTTTTTTTGACAAACCGTGTCAGTAAGAGCTGGCTTAGATTAAAATTTGTGTTTCAGTTTTAATGAAGTATTTGCTATTACTCATATTGTGTTGATGCTCAAGACTGCCCAGTGAACAGTATGCCAAGAACTGTGGTGTTAAATAGGGGCCAAATGCTTCTGGAAAGGGAGGGAAAACGGATTCCACCTTAGCATTTTGCTGACACGTAAGAGCAGTGGTTGTTACACATGGGGGAAATACAATGCTTCAGTCATCTGAAATTCCTATGGGATTGAACACACAGGCTTTCACCAGAGCTATGAGTAGAGGGAAGTAATAACTAATTTTTTGGAAGTTGTTTTGTGGATGTTGTCAGAATACTTTTTGAACATGAAAAGTCATAGCAAGTAGTGCTTCAGTTGCTGGGCAGTAGCGTTTAAATTAAGTAAAATTGCTTGCGGTGATGAAAAGCTGCTGTTTGACTCTCCAGTGTCTATTTTAAGAGAAAGTCCTGCATTACAAAGAGGTAGAACTCTATGCTGTGATAATTTTTAGGTTGTTGTTTATAACAAATAGTATATAGTGATCATACCACTATGTGTAGTTGTTTTTTGACCTTGTTTTTTAGGGGGGTTGTGTGTGGGAAATCTCGATTACATCTATTGTGTAGTGTAATTTGCTGCTGAAAGTCTGTGTCTTTCAACTCTTGGAAATGACGTCTGTTGATGAAAAAATGAAAAGAAGCTGTCTTGCAAGTTAGACATCTTCAATGTTTCCTCTGTAACTGTGGCTTTTTCTTGCCAGTATAAGAAAGAGGTAAATTCTCTCCCTACTCTCCCCTTTTTGAATCTGTAAACTAGACAAAAATACTGTAGTCCACTCAGTTATTTTGTTTTGCTCCTGTAGGAGATTATGTGAATTGTGGGAGGAGCAGTGTATCAAACCCTAACAGAAAAAAAAGCTCTGCCTTTATACTTCCAGCTCAACGGGTTGTTTGTTTGTTTGTTTTAATATACACCTCTTGTCCTTGCTTTCAGTTCTGTAGTGGCTACTGACTTGGGTTTTGGAGTTTTGTTGGAGATGTCAGTGATAGTTTTCCCTGAACTGAACGCTGCAGAGGAAGTTGAGCAGCGTCAATCCCTAACCTCTGTCTTGGTGTGCTCTATCAACGTTCCTAGGTCGTGTTTGAGTTAGGGCTCACTTAGCGCTTACGGCTGCCAGGTTTGAAGTCGCCTGTGAACTACAGCAGACCCGCTTGAATTAGACGCACGCAGCGGTGGTGCGCTGCAGCCTGGCAAATCGGCTCTGCGTGTGAAGCGAGTAAGCTCAGCACACCGGGCACAGATGGTTGATTCGCAAATCCGAACTCCTGTGGAAATGTCGTGTAATGGTTGTCCTCTGCGTGTGCCTATGTTAGTAGGCTGGGGACGAATGTCCTTTCTTGCATAGGACAGCAAATCAAACCGTGTCTGCTTAGCCATACTTGCTGAGCAGCCAAATCGGGTCCAGTCATTTGGTGTGGGAGAGGAGCTGCCCTTCCTGCAGGGTGGCCCTGAGGCCGAGTGTCAAGAGCATCCCCGTGCCCAGCTCCTCCTCCTGGCCGCCGCCTTCCAGGAGGTTGAGAGATGCTGTGATTAAGGAGCGTATCTAGGAGATCAGCTGCAGTGTTAGCTGGGGCTTTTTTGGGAGCTCTTTGCGCACGTGGAGGGACGTAGGGAGCAGAGAGTGCTGCACCCGCTGAGACCAGTGTGTGCTGCTGGGGGCTGACTGGCAGGGTGACCTTAAGTGGCTGTGTGCTGCGGGAGGGGATTTGCAGGGGAGGAATGGGTCGGTGGGGTGGGTGCATGAATAGTGAGTGGCTGGACTCGCCGCTCTGCACCGCAGTATACACGCGTGCAGCAGCGGGTGAGCTGCTCTACTGATGTCAGAAACTGCAGCCCTCTATCTCCCACCACCAGCCTACTTCCTTCTCCACCTCTCCACTTGCAGCCCCCGGCTCAGGGGCAGTGAGTTTCAAGCAGTGTATGGCACTAGTGGAAACTCTACAAGAAAAAGTGGAGAAGAGGAGGGATGTATGTAAAAGGAAAGAGGAAGAAAGGCTGGTGCTGGGGGCCACCGAGAGGCAGTCTGGCTTTTTGCCCACCCCAACACATTAATATGGCCCCAGTATGAGAGCTCGCAGGGATTGGTGGGTTGGCAAGTGGTGGAAGCCCAGCTTCTGCTTTGGTTCACTAGGTCCAGAAGCTGGCTTCCTCCTGCTGTGGATGTAAGTGGTGGCTGGGGTTGCCCCAGGATGCCTCTCAGTTTACGCTGTATATTTTATAAAGTAGCTGGAACAGAGCAGACAGGATTTCAGCTTGTGTCTCTCTTCTCAGTGGTCACATTGAGTATTAAATTTCCAGCATTGACAGTGAAGGAGGAGGGGCTAGTGGGCACACAGATTGAGAGAAATTACTACTGCCTCCACATGAGGTTGGAGAAAGGGGCTTGGTGAGAAAGTTGGGTTTTTTATTTTCTCAGTGTAAACTAGATTTGCATACAGCAGATGTGGTTAAACTAACACCTGCGTGTGTCCCAAAGCCATTGGCTCTAGAGCATCTACTCTGATCAGTGAGCCATGATTGAAATATTTCCATGTGTCCCTCCAGTGAAGAGAGGGGTATTGAGTATGTTGTAGATATCTGGGGCAAGGAGAGCTATCTGAATTTCTTGGTAAGAGAGATCAAGTGCAAAAGCTGTGGGTTTATGGGTTGGTGCTTTTTTTGTTTGGTTAAGTGTTTGTTTGTTTTTATTTTTTTGTTGTTGGTGGTTTTGGGGTGTAGCATGGAAATTTCATTGCCTCCAAATTTGATCCTCTGTATAGTACTAAAATCATCATTGCCACAGGAATATTAATTCATGGCTTTAAAAAAAATCTGAAGAATTCTTCTCTCTCCCCTCAAAAATCAGTGAGTTAGCACAACTGTTTTAAGAGAGGACTATAACAATCTCCTTGTTCCCTTCCACATCCTGGAATTATTTCAGGTTTTCTGGCCCTGCAAATTGGGTGAAGACATTTTTCAGAAGGAAAGCATGATAATAGAAAAAAATCTCTTTCCACTGTGCCACCTATGAGCACCATCTGTCTGCTTCACAACCCTGACAAACAGAACATCACCCCCTTTTCATTAATTCTGGCCTATTACCTGTTTTGGTGTTTCAGGTGTTTGTTTTCTTTGATTTGTTTTTTGTTTTTCTGTTCTTGAAACCTGTTTTTCACCAAGAGAACAGATTTTACAAAAAAAGTTAATTTGCAGATGTTTTTACCATAGAGTAGCTATTGGCTTGGCTGAGGAAATAAATATCAGTTGGCACTAGCATCACTAGTGCAGGAAAGAAACCTTGAATGTCATAAAAACAAATGTGGAGTATCTCACCTTACTGGCTGTTTGCCTGCAACAGATGTGATGTCAATGCTCATAGTAATCATGTTGGGAAATCAGAGGCACATTGATTTCTGATGATCAAATGCCTGCTTAAAATGTTGAAATATTTTATAGATTGTTTTTATTATTATTTGTAATGTGTTTTTTGGGTCTTTTTGGTATGTGGAGGAAGTGTCAAGTTGTAACTTAAACAGCTGTAGTTCCTGCTGGTACTTATGATAAGCTTAATGCTTCAAAATCTGCAATCCTATGAGTATGCTGACCCCAGGTTCCTTTTTGTACCTTGTTAAATTTGCTCTCTATTTAAATATCACTGTATACTTCTGTTACAGCTCCCCAAGCATTCTGGTGTTGCTGCCTATATGATTTTTGGAGAACAAAAGCAAAATGCTTCTGAAGAAATGGGCCAGCAGTATCTTAGCTGCTTTTTGAGCACTGAGGGTGGCCAAAGATCAGTGAGGCATGGATTAGCTTTCTGGGAAAACCGAGTCTATAGGTGTTAGATTTTGATTTCTTACAGCTTTTTCCACCTGTTACTCTCCAGCTCTATTTCTTTCTGTTTTAACTTTTCTCTTTTTTCTAAATGCTTATCTGTCTCTTCTGGATCAGTTATTTTAATTAATAATTATATTAATCTAGAATTATTTTCTTTAAAATATCCCTTTAGTAACACTGCTTTACTCTCCTCCTTTCATGTCAGAGAATATTGTGAAATTTTTCATGTTCCTGCCTGTTAAATGAACAAACTGGGGTAGATGGTGGCAAGTAGCTAATTACTGATAATACTGATAATCAGAGATGTGTGGTTAATGTTGTATCTTGCTTTTTATTATGGGATGAGGAAAGGAGGACATAACTGTGGCTTTACTCTTGGTGTTGGGATCTGTTTCACTCTGTTACTGGCAGAGTCAGAAGGAGAATTCCCTGTCTCTGAGATGTGAGTTGAGTAAATGTGATGACCTTTCACAGAATGTGTGTGTGCATGTGGATGTGATACTGTACTCCCAGCGCTTTCGTGTTACGTTCTTCAGAGCATGAATTGCATATCTCTCCAAAGTGGTGACCTGCTGTCCTTCTTCAATCCTAAATTCCTATCTTGAGTTAGCTGTTGTCCAAGCACCCGCAGCTCTGAGCTGATTTGTTTTTTTCTGTGGTTGCAGGCTGCTTAGTAGTAACACTGGAACAAATCCTGGTTAGTGTCCTGTTTCTGCGAAGGGTGTTACCTAATGTTTTCCCTTTGCTGAAAAGCACAGGTGATTTTGCTATGAAAAACAAGATTCTTTTTCCCTGGGGCATCAAAGGCAGACTCCTGTCAGAGTCCCAAAAACTGAGCTGAGAGCTCAGAGAAAAGAGTAGGAAATGTGGGAATGAAGACACAATTAGTTTAAAAGAAAGCAAGCACCGTGCACGTGTGCCTTTAGAGAAGAAATGTGTCCATAAAGAAGAGCTTGGGAGTGGGCATAGCTCTTTGTAGGCCTGCTGACCCAAAGGTTAAGAGAGAAGGAAGGGAGCGGCAGCCTGCAGACTGCGGTGGAGCTGCTAGGTTATCTCTGAGTGGCTGTTGCCGCTATGATAGTGGCAAACAGGGACTGAAAAATTTACCAGATGCGTGCAAGCCAAAGGATTAAACTTTCTCATAGGAGGGAAGGGGGGGGAGGGGGGAGGAGGAGGTTGGCTGGTGATGTATTAAGAAAGGACAGCATCCTACATACAACGCTTGCTGTCTGGCATCCTGTCATTGCCACTGGGATGGTGGTGTGGGAATTTGCACTGACATTCTTCAGTCTAAACTTTGGGCAATAGTGCTCTGACAAATCCTGTCTTTTATGAGGTGGTGAATGAACCCTGCTTTCACTGGGTTAGTCAGCAGGATTTACATTGTTTTGGGATGAAATGTGAGTGGAAAAAGATGATGTCTTTCTCTTTTTTGGGTCTTTTTCCTGTTCTCTATACCTACAAATAACTATTTCTGAAATAGCTTAAAGCTTTTCTCCGTTAGACTTGGTGCAAATAATTACGTTTCAGCATTGCCTGCAGGTTTCAGACTTGAACACAAAACTAACCAGCCTGCACTAGCACTATTGATAACACAAGGCTGCTGTCATTGAAATTGTGTGATGCTAAACCATGTCAAGTGCAATTAGGGCTAGTACTGGTCTTGACCCTGCATACTGCTTTTGTCCCTCATGGTTTCCCTTCCTGGAGCTGGAGTTTGCATCCCTGTGTATGAGAGCTAATAGCATGGTGAGGAAGGCCTGGGCAGTGAACAGGCAGTGTATGAGAGAGACTAGGCTTTGGCATTTTTCACTCCACTGGAGTCTTAAGGAAGTCTTGTCACTACCCTGAGTTACAGCCTCCTATATGGAGGCTGACCATTATAAGGACTGGTCCTGGAAGAACTAGTAATTTGCATCTGACTGGGGAAGGAGGAGCTGGTGAGAGGAGCCTCTGCCCTTATTGCCAAAAAATTCAGTGTCCTGTAGCTCAAAAAGTGATACTGCTTTGTTGTTTGCAGTGCTACCAATTAGCAAGGTATGTTTTTGTGGGCGGCTTTAGGAAGGACTTCCTCATTGTGCCCAGCAAACGTTAGTGCAGCAATACACATCCTAGCATATGGCACTAGCAGATACTGTTTGTCTGTAGAATTGGTAAAGGTAGAACTGTGTAGTAATGGCGTAGGTCTTTCTTACTAGACCAAATCCTAGTGAGCTTTTTAAGCTCATGTGAATACAGGCTGAGTGTGAACAACGATGTTAAAACTTCAGTTCCTGAAAGCTTGTGGAAAAGATTCTTTCCGTTACCTCACTTCTAGTCTCTTCTAAGCACCTGAGTTAGCTGCTGTAGGCTGCATCTTGTTGAGTGGAGTAATTCAGTACTTGGATGTTCTTTATCCTCTGCTGTTACTGTGCCATCTCTAGTAACTCCGTATAGATTGGTAAGTGATAGCAATGAAGAGAAAGATGCTATTTTTTTTATGTTGAAGACAACTCTTCTTTGAAGGAGGAGGCTTTTTCAGTCCCAGAGGAGCAAAGAGAAAAGGAGAAATGGTCTAACATAGCCTGAAGTCTGAGGTGGAAATAGGAAGGGAAAGAGCTAGAATGCTTTAAATTTAAGTGTACCATTTTGGGATTGTTTCGGTGTTGTGTTTTATTTTGATAATTTTTTGTGTGTTTAGGGCGGGGGGAGTGTTGTTTGTTGTGTTTGTATGGTTGTTGGTGTTTGTGGGTTATTGGGTTGTTCTTTTTTCCTTCCTCTGAGCTTTCTGGTTTTTACTGGTGGTATTGAGCATAAAGTAGCTCAAGAAGGTGAATTTTACCCCAACTTCTCTCTTGAAGATTATTTCCTGAACCTGTTGCTTTGTTCCAGATCTGTACATTCCCACAGGGGTATGCAGTTAATGGTGTTGCTTCTGAGTGCAGAGTCTTCTTGTCTGTGCAGCAGAACATTGTGTGTAAACTTCTCTGCATTCCTGGATATGTGTGAGAAGTCTGTGTTGATCCTGTTCTTGTGCTTGCTGCTAGAGACCTGATGTCATACATCTGACTTGAAATATGACTTCACAGGGGATAGTCCAGTGCTTTCTCTGGGACACTTACTAAATGGACATTTCAAATAGCACGAGTGCCCTGGAAGCTTTTGCAGGCAAAACAGCTTGTTAAACCTCTTCATGCATTGGTCTGCAGTGCCTGCCAAATACACTTAGCATTTCTGCTGTAGTGGAGCAGCTACCATTCTGGAAATGTCCATGTAAATCTTGAGAATTTTTCTTTCTCTTCCCCCTTCCCCCCTTTTGTTTCTTTTTCTTTTCTCTGCTTGTATCAAAGCATATGACACTGCATGGGTGATGGGCCAAGAGGTTTCTTAGGGTGGCTGGAGGAAAAAAATGAGTGTGGAAAAAGGAAGGTGCCTTTGATGCACCTTGTAACCCAAAGGGAAGGTTCTTCTTGGAGGCTAACATAGAGTATAGCTTGGTGATGCCATCAGGAGTTCTTCTTGCTTGTCTGAAAGTTGGGATACTGTTAAGTTTCATTGTGCCTGCATCAAAGCCTGGTTTTGTAAGCTTTGAGTATCAAATGACCTCTGTTGAGATTGTCGGAGGAGTTAGAGGAGTTGAAGTTGCACAGCTTTGTTTTATATCTAGCACCTATGCAGAGACAAAGCTCAGTAGCAGTGGAAGTGCTTCTTCAGTGCAAGTTAATCTAGTGATTCATAGCTTGTGTGCTGCTTTAGATATTTCTGATTTTTGGGCTGCAGGATTGGAAAGTGACTTCCAGCTCTGCCAGTTTTTGATTTGTATGTCATCTGTTCTAGGATCTGCCAGGTCTGCAGATTATGATATTGTGTTGCATCTAAGATTGCTACAAAGTTGCCCAGATGAAAATTGTTAGTTGTCTGATCAGTGCAGAGCAATGATCCACAGCCTTGTCTGAATTGCTCTTGCACTTAGTAAGGATGATATAGAGGAGTGAACTGCTGGTCAGTTCATCGTTTGTGTGGAAGTACTTCTACAGCAGTGGAGTGGGAGTTGAGCTCTTACAATGCGCTTCTCCAAACAGCAAAGTTCAGCATCAGAGATGTGAAAAAAGAGCTGTTTTGATAACCATTATCAAATATTGCTGACAAGTCCAGGTGACTGGCTGCTGCTAGCAGTTTATTTTATTGTGGAAAAGGTTACCCAGCTTTAAAGAAGTACCTTATGCCTTGTTAGCTCTTTGTTGCTGCATATGCTTAGTTTCTTAAGTACTTCCTCAGATGAATTTAAAAGGATTTACATCACACCACCTTATAAATGCTCAAGAAGTTTTTGCTTTTCTAGACTTTTCAGACTGCTCGTCTCTCTGAAATATAAAATGTTAATTGAATTTTTTTCTCATCTGAAAAACGCAGTTGAAATTCATTCCCCATCTTGGAAATAAAGCTCAGGTCTCATCAATGTAGTTAGCTTGTTTGAAGGGGTGGTGAGGGGCCAGTTTCGGAACAAGGAAAAGTGCAACTTGTCTGATCCAGAGCAATTTATATTCCTCTTTCTGAATGTCTGAAACTATGGAACTTGCATTGCAATTACTTGGCAATACTGAGACCTGCCTTCCTGCCACACTGTTACTGTGTCTGCTAGCCAGCTGTAGCCTGATATTTATTTAGCTGGGTCATCCAAATCCACCGACACCTGATGTGATCAGTGGATGGGGAGAAGGAAGGAGCTTGTGTCCAGAAATTAAGTCGCTTGATGGAATTTCTCTTTAAGGTGTGTACTTCAAGACCTGTGCATAGTGAAATCAAGACAGAATTGCTGGAGTTCTTGCACAGGTTGCAGTCATTGTGTGTGCAGCAGAGAGATTGTCAGTATGGCACACATTGTCTTGAGAGCAGCTCCATGTCCTGCTGTCTCGTTTATTGCATGTCCACTTTAAGAGGGTTCATCTGCAATGCAGCTGTTGCTGGGGAAGTTCTGTAAATCAAGAGAGAGTGAGTGCAAGGGAGCCTGGTGTCTGCAGTTGTGTCTGGGTCCTCCTCACAGCACAGGGAAACTTGTTTGGGAAGATTTCTGCAGGAGGAGAAAGGGATGTCAGAACAGCACTGATGCTAGGAGCTCCTTCTTTCTGTGGCTGCGTTTGCACCAGCTGCTCAGAAGCTGGAAAATGCAACAAAAGACAGAATAGACCACAGCTCTGGCACTGGAAAATCCTGTCATACTTTTCTCCTCCTCACTCCACCACAGAGTCTACCCAGGTGGTTGTTTAGGGCTAATCCTGTCAGGATGTCTTTATTGTACACTCTTTTTTCTCATGCAAGATGTCCTTTTACAATTTGGAGCTTGTATGCTTCTGCATGTGACTCAGAAGCATGCACAAGTCTCCTGAATTGTGGGGTTTTTATCATGCCTTCCTTCATTGCATGAGCTGTCAGAGCAACCACTTGCTGGTGCAAAGGGATGATGCTGGTGTCCTGTGAGGATTTTGTGATGCCAGGCAGGAAGCTCACATGTGGAGTCAGCTGGAGTGCCGTGGCTCTGCAATCGTTGTACCTGGCACGCTGGGGGCTGCTGCTGAGTGACTTGGTATGGGAATGATGAGGGGAGGGGCCATGTGCTACCAGTAGCCCTACTGCAAGTGAGGAAGATGTTTTTTCTGAGGGAAGCTCTGTCAGGGTTGCAGCTCTTCAAATGCATGTCAGGGAGGCTGACTGGAGAGTGTGACTTTAGGCATATGGCCAGGGAGTGGGTGGCATGCTATTCTGCTTCTCCAGTGTGCAGAAGCACTGTGAAAGACTGCCCAGATATCTGCCATACCTGGGGACACTTGTGGTTGAGGAACCCGCATGCAATCCTACAAGTTTCTTATGATATTCTGGTGATAAAAGTCCTCTGTTGTTTCGACATTTAAATAGCTAGGAAGAGTGATGTCTTCCTCCAGGAATCCACAGGGAAACTGCTGGAGAGGGCCCTACAGCACCTTCCTTAGGTGGCTGTGGCTGTTAGGAGTGCATGCTTTTTTTGTCTCTGACGCTTAGCAAGCAGGGCTCCCTACTTGAGTGCATTTAGAAGTATTTTGGGCAGACCCATTTCTAAGTTTCCTCATTTCCTTTTGGGAAAGCATCTTCAATTGATGGTCAAAGGTGATGCAGGAGGAACTGGCATGTGGTTCACCACCTGCTTGTCTTCCTCTCATTTCTTTCTGCCTCTCCTGTTTCTGTCCCTCATAATAATGAACTCTGCTAACCATGTAAAAGCAACGTTGCCTTCCCTTTTGCCGGGGGACTGGCTGACTTGTTGTAATAAGTTATTTTTAGGGTTTGCTTCCTGAGATATTCTACCCGTGGCCAGTTATGGTGATGAAAATGTCACTGAGATGCAGAAAGGATTCCCCACTCATTGCTAGCATGCCTGATCTTTCTCTTGTAAGGGTGTTTCATGGGGCGCGTGAGTCCCTTACCACTACATCAGCTGCATAATTCCTTATGAAAAGCAGACCAAAATTCCAGGGTGATAAATTATGGAAACTGAATTGGCTTGGAGGTGAGGAGAAGAGAAAAGGAAAGAAAGAAAGAATAAGAAACAACAACCTTTTCTTTGGTTGCACTGTGATTTGTTTCTGCCCTTTCTCATTTTTGTACATAGGGATGTCAGAACTGCAGGACTGTGTGTTGGTGTATAGGGCTGCTCCTATAGCAGGCAATTTACTCCTTGTACTGGATGTATTAGGTTGCACTGGGTTGCTGCTAAGTGCCTGATCTAGACTAGAGGAGAAGGTGTGTGCTTATTATTTTTAAGCAACTCTCCCACCCCAAATCTGCAGCTCGCAACATGTGAAAAAGATGATTTTTTTTTCTTTTTTAAGGCATCTATAGCTAAAAAAACATAAATGTAATGTGGGTAAATTACAGAGCCCAGCTGAATGAGGCTGTGGTTGACAATATGTAGTATCTGACTTATGGAGCATCTTCCTCTTTGTCAGCAGGTATCTGTTTCTCTGTAGTGCAGCAAGTCACTTTCCTTTTCTGTCTCATTGCTTGGATCAGGAAACCAAGATTGGAAGAACTCTTTAGTGAGGAATTGCTGAGATGGTGGGGATGGGAAGGTGTTTGCTTTCAAGCTGTGTTGATCAGAGAAGCCACAGAAGTGCTTACTGGCGTGTAGCACCAGGAACCAGTATCTGTGGCAGTTGAGACTGAAAAAAGGGCACGTGGAATGGTGTGTTAGTGCACCCACAATCAGTGATGTAGAGATGGCTTTTGTCTGCCTGTATTGTACTCCTAGAAGAGAGCATGAGGAGCAGAGACCTGTGAGTGGCTTTGAATTGAGGTGGTGGGGCATATTTACTTGTTTCTGAGTCCTGATGCTGTTGGGAGCATGAAGTCAGATGGTTGCAGTACAGGGATGGTGGCAGCAGTCTTAGTGGAGTGGGTACTGTGTTCATGGAGTGCAGAGCCTTGCCAGTTACCCAGAGGGGAGCCTGTTCACACAGACTGGGGACATAGAAGAGTTCTGTCTCTCTTTTTTGAGTAATCTTCACATTTAAATTTGCTTCAGTGAGTGGTTGCTTTTCTTAAAATCTCTTCATTCTCTACAATACCTAGAAGTATCTGAGCTCTGGTATATATGGAATCAAGAAGGCAGGGAGGATGAGAGGGCTGAGGAGCAGCCATCTGGGATGATGCCTAGGGTGGAGCAGTCTCCACCAACTGTAGTGACTTGCTCCACAAAAACAAAGAGAAGGGTTATAGTTGTTGGGGACTCTGTCTTGAGGGGGACTGAGGGACCCATTTGTCGTCCCAACCCATCCCACAGGGAGGTCTGCACCCTTCCTAGTGCCCGGGTTAGGGACATCACCAGGAGACTTCCAAACGTAATCCAGCCCTCTGATTATTACCGTTTGCTAGTAATACAGGCTGGCAATGATGAGATTGAGAAGAAGGGCACCAGGGCAATTAAAAAGGAATTTAAGGCCCTGGGAAAATTGATAGATGGGGCGGGAGCACAGGTGATGTTCTGCTCAGTTCCCTCTGTGGCAAGGGAGTTCAGAGAGAGGAACAGCAGAACCCATGCCATCAACAGCTGGCTCAAGGGATGGTGCCAGCGGCGGCACTTTGGGTTCTTTGACCATGGGGAAACTTTCACTGAGCCAGACCTGCTAGATCCTGATGGGGTGCAGTTGTCTAGGAGGGGCAGGAGAGTCCTGGCACTGGAGTTGGCAGGGCTCATTAGGCGGGCTTTAAACTAGATCTGAAGGGGGTGGGTGAGGCAATTACTCTCTCTGAGAAGGAGAGAGTGGGATGGAAACTAGAGTCAATTGAGGAATCGAGAGCCCAGCTGAAGTGCATCTACACCAATGCACGCAGCTTGGGTAACAAGCAGGAGGAACTGGAAGTCCTGGTCCACCAGGGTGACTATGATATAGTTGCCATTTCAGAAACTTGGTGGGATGACAGGCATGACTGGAGTGCTATACTGGGGAGATAAAACCTCTTCAGGAGAGATAGGCGAGGAAGAAGAGGAGGAGGGGTGGCCCTGTATATTAGGGAGTCACTCCATGCCACTGAGCTTGAGGTGAGGGACAAAGGGGTTGAAAGCTTGTGGGTTAAAATCAGAGAGAGGACTAATAAATCTGACATCCTGGTTGGAGTCTGTTACAGACCACCCAACCAGGATGAGGAAATGTTGGCAGGGAGATAGGGAGGAACTATAACAGAACCCTCACCTTGGACTTCTGGCGGGCAAACTTCAAATTGTTCAAGAAACTTATTTGCAAAGTCCCCTGGGCAGCAGTCCTTGAGAACAAAGGGGTCCAGGATGGTTGGACCCACTTTAAACAGCTCTTGAAGGCACAGGAACTGGCAGTTCCCATGTGCCAAAAGACGAGCCGTCGAGGAAGATGACCAGCCTGGATGAGCAAACAGCTCCTGAAGGAATTGGGGGAAAAAAAGAGGGTGTATCACCTTTGGAAGGAGGGGAAGGCTTCTCCTGACGTGTTTAAGGATGTAGCCAGATTATGCAGGACTAAAATTAGAGAGGCTAAGGCCCAGTTAGAACTTAGGCTGGCCACCTCTGTGAAAGATAATCAAAAGCATTTTTATAAATGTATCAGTTCTAAAAAGAAGGGCAAGAAGAGCCTCCACTCCTTACTGGACCAGGAGGGGAACACTATAACTGATGACAAGGAAAAGGCTGAGGTCCTGAATGCCTTCTTTGCCTCAATTTTCAACAGTAAGGAGGGAGGAGTTCAGGGCAAGTGGCCTCTTGAACTGGGGGATGGGGTCGGGGAGCGGTCTGTTGCCCTGGAAATTCATGAGGAATTAGTTCAGGACCTGCTGAGCCACCTGGACACCCACAAGTCCATGGGACCAGATGGGATCCATCCTAGAGTGCTGAGAGAGCTGGCAGATGAGCTGGCCAAGCCTCTCTCCATCATTTTCCAGCAGTCCTGGCTCACCAGAGAGGTCCCAGGAGACTGGAAACTGGCCAACGTGATCCCCATCCACAAGAAGGGTCGGATGGAGGAACCCGGGAACTACAGACCTGTCAGCCTGACCTCAGTGCCAGGGAAACTGGTGGAGCAGGTTATCCTGGAGGCAATAACTGCACACCTGAGGGATGGCCAAGGGCTCAGGTCCAGCCAACACGGATTTAGGAAGGGCAGATCCTGCCTCTCCAACCTGATCTCCTTCTATGATCGGGTGACCCGCTTGGTGGATGTGGGGAGGCCTGTGGATGTGGTCTATCTGGACTTCAGCAAGGCCTTTGACACTGTCCCCCACAGCAAACTGCTGGCTAAGCTATCAGCCCATGGCTTGGATGGCAACACTCTGTGCTGGGTTAGGAACTGGCTGGAGGGCCGGACCCAGAGAGTGGTGGTGAATGGTGCCGCATCCAGCTGGCGGCTGTCACTAGTGGTGTCCCTCAGGGATCAGTGCTGGGCATCATCCTCTTTAACATCTTCATAGATAATCTGGATGAGGGCATTGAGTCAAGTCATCAGCAAGTTTGCAGATGACACTAAGCTGGGGGCAGATGTGACTGGGTTGGAGGGCAGAAAGGCTCTGCAGCGGGACCTCAATCGCCTGGACAGATGGGCAGAGTCCAATGGGATGGCATTCAATAGCTCCAAGTGCAGGGTGCTGCACTTTGGCCACAACAACCCCATGCAGAGACACAGGCTGGGGTCAGAGTGGCTGGAGAGCAGCCAAACAGAAAGGGATCTGGGGGTGCTGATTGATACCCGCCTGAACATGAGCCAGCAGTGTGCCCAGGTGGCCAAGAGAGCCAGTGGCATCCTGGCCTGCATCAGGAACAGTGTGGTCAGCAGGAGCAGGGAGGTCATTCTGCCCCTGTACTCTGCACTGGTTAGACCACACCTTGAGTACTGTGTTCAGTTCTGGGCCCCCCCAGTTTAGATGCTTGAGCGTGTCTATAGAAGGGCAACAAGGCTGGGGAGAGGCCCTGAGCAGAAGCCCTACGAGGAGAGGCTGAGGGAGCTGGGATCGTTTAGCCTGGAGAAGAGGAGGCTCAGAGGTGACCTTATTGCTGTCTACAACTACCTGAGGGGAGGTTGTAACCAGGAGGAGGTTGCTCTCTTCTCTCAGGTGGCCAGCACCAGAACAAGAGGACACAGCCTCAGGCTGCACCAGGGGAAATTTAGGCTTGAGGTGAGGAGAAAGTTCTTCACTGAGAGAGTCATTGGACACTGGAATGGGCTGCCTGGGGAGGTGGTGGAGTCGCCGTCCCTGGAGCTGTTCAAGGCAGGATTGGACGTGGCACTTGGTGCCATGGTCTAGCCTTGAGCTCTGTGGTAAAGGGTTGGACTTGATGATCTATGAGGTCTCTTCCAACCTTGGTGATATGGTGATACTGTGAAGTTTCTGGGCTTTCTAAGAGCTGCAAGCAGCCCATACCATCTCTTTGCATGCTGGCTTCATGTTCCCAGCTGCTGTGTGAACTTACTGATACATGGCATGTTTTGCATAGAAATGTTTTGATGGCTTTTTAGATGACATCTAGTGTGGCACATATGTGGCATCTGAAGTCTTCTCTCCCTGAAACTTCTCAGGAGCCTGCTCTGTATTTACAGCTCGCTTTGCTTAATTGAAGTTACCATAATATCGCTTGGGGAAGTTAGTCTTAAAATAGACAGTTTGACCTTTTTTTAATAAAATAATTATGCTGGTTCTCTGGAGGCTTAGTGTTTCTTCTTGTCAGAAGAGAGTATTTTGACAGGGGTATTAGCTCTTTTGGAGAGGAATCATTCAGCACTTAGGTGCAGAACCATTCATCTCTGCTCTCAAGACTGTTTTTCATTTACTTCTCTTGTTCATGTCCCTCAAATACCAAATCAAGGCAGCAATGCCAGCATCCTTCCCTCTCTCAGTTGGTTGGACTAGCTTAAAAATAAATGATGAATATAGGCTTACTGTTGCATGGACTCAAGTCCCACCTGTCTTGCACAGTGAAGGATAGTGTTCTGCTGAATAGTGATATTTGAAGCATTCAGAAACATGGTGGGTTTGCTTTCCTCCTAGGTTTCCATCGTTTGGTTTCAAACTCAGATTTCCTTGGTTCATTCAAAAGACAAGACAATCCCAACAGTTCATGACCAGTGGTTGCATTATCACACAGTATTATATTCAAGCAACACATTGGATGTGTTGCTGGAATGCTGTGGACTGAATGCAGTAGGTTTGCAGGTCTGGACAGGTCTGACAGTGGCAACTGAATTGAAGCCTGTTGAAATTCCTACATAACACTTCTCGCACAGGACAGCCTTATGGTTTCTATATTGATGGAGTCAGTGCCAGGAATTTCCTCTTACAAGGTCTCCCCTGTGAAAAGGGATGGGTATATTGTCTTGTGTGCTAGTTTGATGCAGGCTAGAATGTTTTGGTGAGAAGAACAAGATTACAGGCTGTAAAAAGAAAACAAGGGTGATATCTACTTGGCTTATAGTCTTGCTGAGAAATATAGGAGCAAGAAATAAAAACATTAGATAACCACTCTCAATCTGCATCACTCTCATTTGGGCTGCTGCCTGAACTGCATCTCTCTAACCTCACCCTCCATTTTGGGCTAACCCACTTTGCTTCCTAAACCTCTGGCCAAACCTCTATTCTTCCTTGGGACTGGGGTAAGGTTGAGAGGGGTAGGGGAAAGGTGAAGGGGTGGTTGAGAGCCCCTCCTGGAGACTCAGGTTTCTGGGAGGAGAGTTGTGTTTCTGTATTACCTTTTATCTTGTAAATTTCTGTATATAACTGTATATACTATAAATATCTGCTTGTATATTGTGCTAGTTGTAAACATAAGCTTCATTCATATTTCCAGAGCCGACTGAGTCTAGTCTGGGTGATTTCTAAAGTGGGGGGGGGGGGGGGGGGGGGGAAGGAACACCCAAACCATCACAGTCTTGTTACCCAGGAGTTTGATTTCTCAAACCCGTTCATTCTCCCAAAATCTGTTTTCAGTTACTAGAGAGAAGGTCCTTCCACTGCACTGTGCTCCTGAGCACCACCAGAGAAGTGTTCCTGAAGGTTTTTTTTCCAGTCTTGTTTCATTGTTTCCCCCCTGCCATCAACTACATAATTAATCAATAGCTTTCATTAAGCATCCTTTATCCTCCCAGTGCAACTACTGGGCAGGGAAGTATTAGCTTTGTGTTTTAACATTTGGAAATACTGAAAGAGAGGCAAATTTTTCAAGTGCTTTCCAGAACACTTGGCTATAAGCCATAAGGAATTAGGAAAAGAGTCCAAGTCATATTCTTTGCTATAACAGTGACAAGAGGAGTGTAGGTAGAAAAAAGACTGTGGGGTATTTGGCAGGAAAATAACATCGGCTAAATCATGTGGTGTTAAAGAGGAATTGTTGTCTAGTTTGCTGGTCATAGCAGTAAGATTTGTGTGTGTCCCTTGTACTGTTTTCTCCTCTGGTTTGCTTATTGTCGATGGAAAACATGGACATGCATGTGATGACTGCTTGATCATAAAAGGCTCTGAAAGGTGGTGGTGTGGTTTGGTTTTGTTGTGGGTTTTGCTTGTTTGTTTTCAGGAAAAAAAGAAGCATTGGATTTTTTTGCCAATTGCTGTGTTTAAAATGAAGTGATGTTTGGTTTTAAGTCATGAGGTATACCTTAATTGCAAACTGGGGATTTTTAAAGCCATCTATCTTTTAACTGTCAGTTCCTTTGGAATAACTGTGAACTCAAATAAAGGACAAAGATCCTGTTTGGTTTTGAATTATTGGCATTTACAGAAAGGCAAACTGTTTCCTTCCCTCCTGCTTTTACATTGTTTTTATGCAATATAAACTGCACTTTAAAATGGTCTTGTGCTTAAGGGCTTCTAATTAATGATATCTATTAAGAATAAAGAAAAAAATAGCATCCTTAAAGTGCAGACCTAGTCAGAAGAACGGTTCTTCAAGAATGACTAGATGATTGCATACTCTTTCTTGGCTTCTTTAATTTACAGGATGAGGGAGGAGCACAGTCTTGACTCTGAAACTAGTTATTCTCCTACAAACATGCCCATGGTATGCAGTTCACACTGGAGATTTTCATGGCCGCGACTTCTAGTGCTAAAGAGTTTCCCATACTGAGCTTAGCTGGGACTGAAGTGGGCTTGACTTTATTTTCCCAAGCCTCAGCATGAGTAGAAGCAATAAAACTCAGCTTTTTGTCTGATGTAGAGAGCTAATGAGTCAGCAGCACAGAGCATGGAGTAGAAGAGCAATATTTTCACATAATTATTCATCTGGCTATGTTTGTGTTTTAGTGTGTTGCCACCTCTGCATCATATGCTGTTTTAGTTGGGAAAGGTATGCGTTGCTTTTCAATACATGTATAATTCTGCTTGAGGAAAGGGGAGGATTGGCAATCACTGTAATGGATTTGAAATATGAAAACCCCACATTCCTTCTAAGTAGCTGTCACAAGACAACTGCATGGATGATATCTATTCATATGAAGAAATGGTAAGGCATTACAGGACAAGTCTAGAGAAGTGCTGCTCTGGTGAGACCTCACCTGGAATACTGCATCCAGTTCTGGAGCTCTCATTATAGGAAGGACATCGACCTGATAGAGAAGGTATGGAGGAGGGCCACGAATATGGTAACAATGTTAGAGCACCTCTGCTGGAAAGACAGGCTGAGTGAGCTGGGGTTGTTCACTCCAGAGAGGAGGAGGCTCCAAGGGGACCTAATAGCAGTCTTCCAGTACCTGGAGGGGGCTTACAGGAAGGATGGAGAAAAGCTGTTTACGAAGGCCTGCAATGACAGGACGAGGGGCAATGGGTTCAAGCTTGAGAAGATTTAGGTTGGATGTTAAGAACAGGGTACTCAGGGAAGTGATGGAGTCACCATCCCTGGAGGTGTTTAAAAAATGCCTGGACATAGTTTAGTAGGCATACTGATTGTATGATTCTATGAATGCAACTAAGCAGAATCTTATGAAATAAACCAGGAGCAAATATTTTGTCTTTATAATAAAATGTCATTTGCTAAAGTATTTTGAAGTACATCCCAAGCTGAGTCTGCTAGGGAATCACAGAGCAATGCTGTATCTCACATTGCAGCGGAATCCAAATGTTCCTCACAAGTAATTTGAACATGATGAAGATAGTTAACTATGTTGGGCATATGGTGCTTCAGCATAAAAGCAGAAAAATCATAAAGCTGTCTTTTTGGGGAGAAGTTGATTATTGCTCTTTTAAAAGTGTGAGGAACAAAGGGAAGCAGCCAAGTTTAACTTGTGCTGATGAACACAAGAAGTTGTTAAATACGTATCTTTGGTCTATACTGCATTTGTGCCCAAGTGTGATTCATTATTTCTCTTGTCCAAATTATATTCCTGGAAGCATCTGATTACCATTGAGCTACAAACTGATTTTTGCCCAGTGGTTAAGACTTGGGGAAGCATCTTAGTATTGTGAAGGCAACCAGAAGGACAGCCTTTTATCAGAATAGCTGCCTTGTAAAGGGCAAAATATGATTAAACTTAGCAGGAGGCAGAGAAGGCTGGAAAAACACTTTAGAGCTGCAGACTTGGTTTGCTGAGATGTGCTTTGTTTTTCTTCCTCTGACTTTGAGAACAAATTGGCCCACATCCTCCTATGTGGGGAACCTGCTTGTTTGATAAATGGAACAAGCTCCTGAAAATCCCCTCTTTTCCTGGTAATCTGGGTGTTTTCCTCCTCCAGCTTGAATGCTTATCTTGTCTTCTATATGCTGCTTACCGAGAGAGGCTAAGATGGGGTTTATCTTAGCCCACAGTAGTGCAGACTGTCATCAGCCTGAGCCTGGCAGAGCACTTCGTGCCAGCCCCACTCTTGGTGATGTTGCCTGACTCTTTCTTCTAAAACTCCTTGCTCCCATGTCTGCTGTGACAGTTTGATAACTGCTTTCCCCAGATCTGTCTTTACTTTCTTTGTTCTTCTCATGCTATCTTTGTGATGTTTCTCTTAGAATGTGATTAGTTGTGTATAGGCTGTAATAAATAGAATTTTCTCCTATACGCAGCCTGTGAGATGCTTTTCTAGATATATTGCTGGGGACACCATCTCAAGTTGTGCCGGGGGAAGTATAGACTGGATGTTAGGAGGAAGTTCTTCACAGAGAGAGTGATTTGCCATTGGAATGGGCTGCCCAGGGAGGTGGTGGAGTCACTGTTCCTGGAGGTGTTCAAGAAAAGACTGGATGAGGCACTTAGTGCCATGGTCTAGTTGACTGGATAGGGCTGGGTGATAGGTTGGACTGCATGATCTTGGTGGTCTCTTCCAACCTGGTTGATTCTATGATTCTTTTAGTCACCAAGTTAAGTGTCCCATCACTCTAATATTTGAGTAATTCTTGAGGTGTGGTCTCCATTCTGTCCTTGTAGGGCAAAATGGAGCTGTAATAGTGTCCATTTTTAACTTTGTATCATGTCAATGCTTCAGTGCTCTGGCCTGCTGGCCTCCTGACCAGCAGGGAGTGAATTGGCTTTTTTTCTGTTTGCTCATAGACACAGGTGGAGATGCTGCTCATTGCAAATTTTCTGCTCTGTTGAGTTGTTGTGAGCGAAGTGTAGATTGGTAGTCAGTACAATCTGGTTTTGGCTGATCTTGTTAAAGAGCAGCAAACAACCTGATGGATATCATAGACTGTTATTCTTAGCAGTGAAGTCCTTAGTTGTGACTGTAACCACTGAACCACATAATTGTGTCTTGGGAAATCAATGTGTTTCACTTGCTGCTGAGCAGCCTGTCTCTAAAGCAGTGCAATGTCATATTTGTCTTGCTATAATCCAGATCTCATGTGATATTCTGGTGTTACTTGTCTGGGTGTTTTCTTCTTGCATTGAGGCACAGTGTCTAGGACTCTGCAAGGCCTGAATGTACTGCAGATTCCTTGTGGTTGTCACATAAGTTGCTTTATTCTTACTTTTTTGATATGTGAAACTGGGTATTTGTCTTCAAAAGACTCATCTGCATTTTGTGCTTATATTAAGGATGACCTCTTAGATGAATGCCAGAGTTACAAAGGGGGAGCAGTGATGAATGATTGTCTGTCATGATGGATTAAGGTTAGACTAATTAATTCGGAAGATCAGAACGTCACATAGTGTGACACAAACCACTTCAGGGACAAATTCTTGGAGCATCTTAGCATATCATAGGATAGTGAACTTGTACCACATAACTTCATGAGCGGTCACAGTGTGAGCTGTGTGCTGCTGCTGGAAGAGACAGCTTTTTTTCTGTTTGCTCCTTCCTTCACCAGCACAAATTCTTTATATAGTTACATGGTGGACCAGGTTAATGGTTCAACCATTTAGTTCAGTGCACTGCTGTACAAGTGCATGTGGCAGCATCAGAGGCAAAGAATGTGCAGGGCTATGAGGAATCAGAGAAAGAATGTAATGATTGTCAGCATTACAAGAAAGGGACCTCCTGTACCTGCTGTTGAACAATTCTACACAAGAGGCAGTGCCAGAAGAGTATTATTGCTCTCTCTTCCTGGAAATACTGAAAAATAACATTAAAAAAAAATCTATTTTCATCTTACCTGTGGCCTTTTGGGGAAGTTGGTGAATGGAAATGTTGTTATAGTGGGACCTTTAGCTCATACAGCTGTACAACTGGAATCCTCAATTCCAGTATCTTAGCTAAGAAGTTGGAGATGCTATTGCATCTCTGTACAGCTGAATTACTAATATACCATCTGAAGAGTAGGTGGGCTTTTTTTGGAGACTCTTTAAACGGTGTCTTGCTGTGGTGCTAGGTTTGCTTATATGTACTTGGCCATGGTGTAGGAACTCTTGTAATATGACATGAAGGAATTGCAGTGCCAGTGAAATGTGTTTGCTGGTAGACAAAAGCCACTGCTGGTCCTCATTTCTATCTGGATTATATTACCTCTATCAGGGAATGTTAGTGTTCTGATGGTGTGGACTTGATTTGATGATGTTGTTTGCTCCCTCTCCTACAAGCCTAGGTCCAAGTACTGAACCCAAGTTTTATGTCTGAGACTGCTATGATTGTCTGTTTAAAGCCACTATATGGTTGAAGATAGTGTCACACAGTCTTAAGATTGCTTGAATGAAGAGGTCTCTGTTTTGTCTCCCTAATCACTTTGTGAAGTGATTTCTTATAATTTGAGAGCTAGGCTTCAGGAGTGAGAGCAGGTTTCTCTGTGATTCCTCACAGTGTCATTGCCCACATGGTGAGTCACTCATAATGCCAGAGTTCTTATTTTTAGTCCTGTTACTGCCATCAGGCTGAAACCATCGGCCGTTAAGAGACTTAAGTGAGGAGATAAACACATTAATCTCCCTAGTCTTTCCCTCTCAGCTGCTGCCTCTGTGTCTTTATGCATCTCAAGATGTAGTTTTGCCTGGACCATCAGGCAGAATCATGTCCTCTCCATGTTCTGGTGGAATGTCATTCAAACATTCCACTGTTTAGGGCTGGAGGTGGAAGTAATGCTCTCTGTGCACATGGGTTGGCATGTTCAGGCAGAGCAGTGTGTGCTTTGTCTGCAATGAAGGCAAGCTGGACAGGCTGTTACTGTCCTGCCCACTACTTGTGCCATCAGGGCATTTTAGGGAACGTTGATTCTGTTCTTGAGTCCTATCACCATACCACCTTCCCTTCTATTCCCTCAGGAAGAATCTTCAAACAAACAGGATTATTTCGTTTAAGCTTTCTGTAGCAATTGAGAATGTCCATCTGCTTTGGTGAGCTTCAAGTCTTGGACAAGGTAGCTGGTCTCTTAGTTACATCGGAGGGCTGAAGTTTGTGCATTCAATTTCGGACTTCCTTTTTCATCTGCTTTCCTGATATGAGAGTACTGGTGAGCACCTGTTTGCCCAGTGGTGGGCTAGTGGTGGTGCAGACTGAATAGGGTGTCTTCATCTGACCCTTCCTTCTCATGCCTTCTTTCCCAGTTACTTCTGATTCTACAAAATAAACTTGTTTGCAGGTGCCAGGATTCCAAGTCTTTGTTTTCTGTGCTTTTTCCATTAATGTGTGCCTCTCCAGCTTCAGGGAGTCTTGCACAAATTTACGCCATGTAAATATTAAGGGAAGAAAGAATCGTGTTCAATTGTTCTTTACCTTTGTTAGCAGGATAGATTATTTTTTACGCTTTGTATTTTGAGTGTTTTGCTTGTGGAAGAGGGAGAAAGGAGAGAAAATCTATGTATGAACACTTGTTCCTCTTTCAGCAACAGTACACCTGAGCCCTTGTGACCTCACTCTTCCATAAGTCCCAAAATATCCATGGCATGTAGTACTGTGTGATTATGGCTGATCTGCTACTCAGTCTCTTTAGCTCAGAAGCCTTAGGTAGCCAGCAGTAGCTCATAACTTGGGTAAGGCTCACACTCGCAAGCTCCTGCTAGCCTACTGGTGGTACAACAAGCGCATACCTAACTGGAATGGAGTTCTGTCCTGTTGATTATCACTCAGTGTCATTCTTCTGACCTTCCTACTATAAAGCCTTTTTCAATTCTGTGCCCTCGTTTTTCTTCCTACACATGTATTTGAGGGTGGTCCAGTCTACAAAACACAGAAACAGATACTTAAAACCTTTTTGCTTTCTGATCCCTGCCATTTGGAGATGAAAGGATAAAGTTATGGGTGTTTGAGGCTTCCTGTTTTTCTTGGAAATCTCTTCTCTTGTACAATTTGAAAGGACATCTGACTGCCAAATCTGGGAGAACATTAACTCAATCAAGGGGTTGAGCATGCTCAGGTGGAGAGTTGAGGCATAAGTCTGACAAATTACCTTCCAGTTTTGACCCAATTGCTGAGTGATGTAATGTTAAAAAAACAACTGAAGGAGGTGACCATTGTTTTGAATGTGGAGGTGCTGCTGCCAGCATGCTGAGACTGGAAACTAGCCCTATGGGAATATGTTAGTGTATTACTGAATTTACCTGGAGACTCTAAAACTTAGGCAAAGATAGTTCCTGTTTGTTTCCTACCCTGTAATGCCAGTTTTGAAATGCAGAGCTAGTGTGGGAGAGCAGGGAGCCTGTGGATGCCAGCAGGTTGTGCTCAGAGGCTACCATCATGAAGCTGCTGCATGCGTATTTGTAAATCTCTGCAGCCACTGAATGGAGATTGATGCTACTTACTCATTGCACTGGAAACAGAATTTACTGGTCAGTGAAGTTAGTGTAGTCACTTTACTCACATGTGCTGTGAGTTCTAAGAGTCCTTTCCTTTCTGTATGTCTTTATTATTCATTATTAGTGCTGTAAAAGTAGAACTTGTCTTTCTGTGTTCAATGCTGGAGTAGGAAAATGTGCAAGACAGTAGTTCTTATCTCACTTATCTTAGTCTCTATACAAGTACTAAGTATGTACTGCTGAAGAGAGATCTTGACCTCTCTGCTGGCAGTATAGCAGAAGGTGTGATTGCAGCATGAAGCTTGTGCTTCAATCAAGTTGTTCTCAGCAGTGTATAGGTAATAGCATTGAAGTCACAATGACGTTGGTTTCAGTGTGAACTAGCAACTTAGGCACATACATCCCCGTCAGGCCTGTACAATTTATGTTAAAGTCCATGAATCCTGATGTTACTGCTCCTGTTAGTGAGTATAGTGCTAACATGGATAGGTCTCCTCACGGTGCAGTTAAACCTTTGATTTCAGTTCAGGCATCTCCATAAAGCTTTGAGGCTCTTTCGCAAAGACAGAAGGTGCCCAGTAGAAACAATAACAGTAGCTGGATGTCTTGTCTCTCAGTTTCCTCAAGTTCCAGAGGAAATTGCTATGCAGTTTGCTTAGCACTTCAGTTTTACTCCAGTGCTCACTCCACTATTGCACTTTTAAAGCAAAGGTCTTGGCTTCCCAGAGAACAGCTGCTTATGGTATCCTCTTGCACAAGATCTTGTTCATTAAAGACCAGCCTCATGGAACTTTTCCAGCCTCTAACCCTCTGGAGGAAAAACCTGTGCTTGCTAGATTTTTTATAGTCAGCAGTTTCTCTACAGCACTGGATGTGTCTTCATCAGATCCTAGGGAAGGGTGATTTCTGTCTCCACTCTTAGCTGAGGTGAGGAGGCAGCTGGATGGAAGATGCTGGTGAGAGGCACCTCTCTGTTCTTTTAGGGCAGAGCAGTGGGAGACCTGGGGTTTCAATAGCCTGCATATGTGCTAACTGTGGTGTGTTAGGGATACTGCTGTTTTTAATGCACTGGACGTTGAGAAAGTTAATGCTGTGGTGTGCCTAGGGAATTACCATGACTTCCATAGCTTCTGTAATATAAAAAAGTTACCTAAAAACTAGCTGAGTGCTCAAAAAGCCTAGTAACCCATGTCTGCTGCAGTATCCTTTGCTTTGCTTCTTCATGCACCTTTCCTGCCAAATGAATGGAAATAACCTCTGTGGCAGATGCATCCTAACTGGAGTTACAAACTCAGGAAAACTGGGAGCTGTTAGCCATATGGGTTTCTAAGTCCCAGCAACTGAGTTGTGGTTTGTGTGAGGGATTTCAGTTTGAAGAGATTTGATTTTAATTAAAACACAAAAATCCCCCCCAAAGCACCAGAGAAAATTGTTCTTGGGAAGGGGATTCTGTTGTGCCCTGTGGATGTGTCAATCCTGCAGCTTTCTAGAGCAGATCCCTAGAGTACTGCAAAAGAGAGAGGAGAACTGTGGAGACAGCAGGGCTGAATCCAAGGCCATCTTTGATCTGATATTTGGAATCAAAATAAGATACTTGCTTCTTTCCTGTGTGTTTTGGCTGATAGCGGACAGGTGAGGACAGCTGCATTTCACAGGTGCTGGGATTTTGACACAAGGCAACAGCAATCACTGCAGTGATGGCCACTCTTGACCCTGTCAGAGACCTTCCCCTACCACCTGAACCTGTCTGCTGTATGCCTCCTGCAGTTTGCTGAGTAAGTTTGAGTCTTTCTTCTTGTTCAACTGGAACTTCCTCAGCTGTAGACTGGGATGTCATTCTGAATCTTAAGGGTGTTTGGTCTCTTGCTCTGGACATGACTGTGGATTTATTCTAGGTTGCCCTTGGCATCTCTTCTCAGACTCTCTGAAGCTGGATGTTGAACAGTGAAGGTAGTTTGTCTTCTCTGGATGGGATGCAACTTTTCTGTGTTTGTACTGTGGTCAAGTGATTACTGTGAAAATCCTTGCTGACCTATTCTGCAGGATTTGTGCAGCCTCTCTTTCTGGATTAGACAGAACTCCTAAACAGCTTATATGCAAAAGGTTGGCCAACCTACCTTCTGCAATTCCTTTGCTCTCCATTCCCTTTCCCTCGTTCTCTTCACTAGGCACTGATCCACAGATGCTCTGTACTACCCCTGCTGTGGACCTCCTTTTCAGGTGTTCAGTTTTCCAGAATTCTTGCTGCCCCTCAGTCCGATAGAACTCTGGATAAGATGCCTCTGTTTTCTTTCTTTTCAGCTGTAGTTTACAACTAGTGGTTTTTTGGGACTTAGCTTCCTACATGTGCAGGGGGTATCATAGTTCCCATCTCTGCGTCTGTGAACCTGTGTAGCAGGAGGTGAGAATTGCTATCCAGCTTCTGAATAAGGCTGCAGCCAGAAGGGAGTTAGCCTCTGATGTATGGATGATAGGACAGTGAATGCACAGCATTTCTAATGGAACATGGGCATAGGTTAAGAAGGTCAGGATAGCAAAGCAATGTCTGCATAATCCGTTTGCTATTTTTTTGTGTGAAGATGAATGAGTGGCTGGGCAAGGGGAGGAGGCAGGAAAATCAGTGTTAGCAGCCATGAGTGTGGTTACATGTTCGATTTATTTATTTATTAAATTCATTTTTTAACAGGAATGAATAGATTCATGGAACAGCAGCAAAACGTGCATTAAGTCGGCAGCTTTCTCCTCGGTGGTTCAAGAGCTTCCCAGAATTTTTCAAATTAACTAGAGGCAGATTTCCTGCAGCTCAGAAGCTCTTGAAGAGTCAATAACAGCTCAGCATTTGAAAGGTCTGAATACTTGGTCTGTGACCAGTCTTGCATTCTCCAGCCTGCCTGATCCTCCAGCTCCCTGCCACGTGGACTTCTCTGTAGGTGCTGGTGGAAGGACTGCCATTGCATTTCGTTGGCACTCTCTCCATAAGGAGTGGCAGCTCCTGCTTGTCACAGCCTTTTCTGATGGTTGTAGCCAGCACACAGGAAGGACGTGTGCAGGAAGGAAAAATTCCTGTCTGACTGCTGAGGATGAAGTGTGCTGAGAGGGCTGGGGCATGCCAGATGCTCTGCAGAAGTATATTGTAGTACAGACACTCCAAACTGCCTTAGTTAAGATAGGTTCTCTGTATTTTAGGCTTTCTGCAGCATGTTGCAACTTTAGGGAGGAAAGGAGGACCGACTGTCTTTGCAATACCTCTGAATTGCTTGCCTTGCACTCTTTTCTTCCTTTGTGGCTGAGCTTTCATGTGAGTAGTGGCAGCTACTAGAGAAGTTGCAGCCTCAGTATTTTCCTGCTTCTTCCTCCCACCAGAGCTGGTGGTGCAGTTTTGATGCATTTAATAGACAGAGTTTTGAGAGGTGGTGTAGTCAAATACTAACAGGAAGGATCTGCTTTCCACTTGCACCTTCCAGTTGGTGTCTGTCACAGAGCAGAAGCCACTGCCTTAGTGGAAGAACGCAGGAACCTTGTGCTATTGTGAGTGCTTTATTCCAGACAGTGTGCAATGGCTGCACATTGGGCATAGAGGCCTTGTCTTGCATGGAAACCTGGAGCATAATGCCCTGCTCTGCTCCGTATGGAACAAAACCAGTGAATTACTAATGCACTTCTTATAAATACAACTTATCAGTAGCTATTGAAGGCTTCAGGCTACTTTTTTTTGGGTTTGTGGGTTTCTCCCTATACTTTCCTCTCTTACTCTCCTGTCTCACTAAAGTAAAAGCAGTTACTCAGAGCAAGGATGCTGATGGAACCTCTTTCCTCTTGTTTTATTTTGTTTTTATCAGTGGTGTAGCAGAGAGTGCAATGCAGGTTATTGCCCCTTTTCCTTATATGAAACTTAATTCCAGGTGGTAGTTTGTGTATTCATTTTTGTTAGGGTCAAGGCATGCTCCATAGGTGATTTGCTGCTGATCTTTGCTCATTCTCATGCTGGGTCCTGTGTCATGTTCACAGTGCAGAGGAATCAAACTTTGCTTTAACTTTTTTTTGATAAAGCCTTTCACAGTGCACCATTAGTCCTGTACATTTGGACTGTGCTCAGACTCTTGCTTGTGATTCAGTCTGGTCCTTGTGAAAGGGCATCACATTTTTCTCTTGGCTCTCTACCAATAGACAACTTCCAGCCCACAGGTTAGAAAGCTTGAGGGTTTGCTAAAACCTCTTGGAGAAAGCTTACTGTTTTAGTGCCATGCTGTCTGGCCCTCCCAGATATACACAATATCCTAAAAAGCTACCCAAAAGAACTAGAAACAATATTTAACAAGATGTGTACTACTCACATGTTTGGTAAGTGCAGTGTTTAAAAACAGGACTTGGAATTTAATAGGAAGATCAGTTTTAGATGAAAATTTTATATCAAATAGAAAAATTCTAACATAAAAGTTCTCTGAACCCTGCCCTTCGAGTTGCTTCTGTGGTCTCAAATGTTAGTTGTCATCATCAGAGATAGACCTGTAAAAGGTCTTCAAGAAGAGTGCTCCAGAGTATTGTCTGAAATTTGGCAAACAATTCCATCAAAAACTGAGCTTGTCACATTGGCCTTTTCTGAAAAGAAACCTAGAAAACTGCATGTGAGTTTGATCAGTTTGTTTTGCACTTCAAATACATTGCTGTTTTCAAGGCAAGTAGGACAAGAAGACTGTTATTACTGTCCTTCCATCTCTGCATTGTGAACTTCCTGGAGGCAACAAAAGAGAGTAGTACTTGATGGGACTGTGTCTCTTGTTTGGAGGATGACATCAGGTGCATCTTCCTGGTTCTTTCTCTGCAAACCAGCCTCTGTCATGTTCATCTTGCATTTCTGTGCCTGCTGAAGCAGTTGTTTACATATCACGGATATTATGAAAGAGAATTTTCAAGGAATTGTCTTTCCCCTCTTGTTTATGTATTATCTTTTCTTTGTCCTTTGGCTGGCAAGAGGGAGCCTCATTTTCACTCTCCCTCTGCAGTTCCCATCCTGCCCTTCCCCCATCCAGATAACCTGTTCTTTTAGATGGCTCTCCCTGCTTGTCCTGGTATGACACCAGGTCTTCACTGCAGCCTTTCCCCACCCCCTCTTTGCATCCAGCTTATAGTTAGCCTTAGTTGATACTCCCATGGCAGGGTTACTGTCTGCTTTTGCCTACATCCACACTTGCAGGTCTCCTGAGTGCTTGCAGAATTGGAGATAGCCAGGTGCCATGTGTCAGCCTGACTTCCATGGGTCATCAGCAGTGACACTCAGCTGTCTTGCGTGTACCTTCTGAATTAAGATGTATATGAAGTTTCCTGCTGACTTTACTATTAAAGAGCAAAGTATGCCTTTTCATTTAGTTGTTTATCTTTCAAAATGAAAAAAAAAAAAAGGTTTTATTTAAAAACTCAAATCTGTTAGTTAAAATGTGAAATAAGAACAAAGTCCCCAAGCATGGTGAGATGGGAGGAGTGCTAAAGGAAAACTTGGACTTCAAACCCCAGAAATCTGTGCTTGAATTGGACATCAAATCAGACTTTGGCCACTGTAAGAAACGGTTTGCTGTTTAAAGCCTGGCAAAAATGCTGGTAAGAGAAGAGCAGCTAGTTGTTCATCCTGAACACATGTATTTCTCTGAAGACAGTCTCCTGTGCTCTGCACAGACTCAACAATCCTAATGACTTTCTCCTTACAGAGTTCGTCTGTCTCAGTTCTTGGGGTCTTAAAGAGCTCAGGTCCCAGAGTTTAACTAAAGAAATGCCACTTTGAAATATGACAAATGATGATCAATTACACAAGCAGGACCTGAGCCAGTTGGTATAAATCTGTCTCTAGCACAGATATATAAACACTAGGGTATGTGACGTATGTTCTGCGCTCGGGAGCCAGATGCTCAGGGAAGTTAAGCAGAGATTACACTTAGAGTGGTGCTGGATGGACCAGGTCGACTGATAGACGGAAATAAAGAAACCTTCCAGAACTCCAAGTGCACGCATTAATTTGTCAATTGTTGTGTTTCTACACAATATTTTGGAGTGCAGTAGAATCTGAAACTGTTTTTTTTTCTGTATCTCTATAATCAGTGTAGTCCCTGAATGCCTTCCATTTACAGCAGAGGTTTGCTTTGGTTTAGGATGCTTTTGCCAGAGCTGAGTGGGATACAGGCCTTTTTAAGGTGGGGCATCTGCATTTTCAGGAAATCTTAGACATGATTTTGGCTAATGGGCATTGCTAGCCAAGTGTGTGCTTGGAAGGTGTAGTGGCCTTGGTGGATTCAGGAGAATCAGTAAGCAGTGCATAAATGGAAATTGAACAGAATACTCCAGTGACTAGCACAGTCAGTTTGCTTTGTCTGTTGTAGGGTAGGGTTAGAACAGCATTTTGTGTTTGACCACTTTTCCATTCATTCTCTTGCCCTGTTTCTCAGTGTGAGCTGTGTGTTCTGAAGGCTGCAGAAATGATCATCTCTTTCCTGTTCATGTGCAGTAAATGAGTTCAGATATGCTTGTTTTGGCAGCAGTTTCCTTAGGGAAACGTGGCATCACAGCATTCAAGCAATACTGCCTGCCTAGGCTGCTGTAGAAAGACTGCACAAGTAGTTTGAACTTTTGGCCTTTCCTTGATATTTAGTTTTACTAGCAACCATTTATGAAGCTGTTGCAAGTACACATACAGCATAGAATTTGCTGTTACCATACTCTTGAATGAGACAGGTGCCCTATGAAGCTGCTCACTCTTGTGCTGCTCACCCTTCTTCTTGTACATATTCCTTGCCTCTTACCATGTGTGACAACACTGTAATCTTCCCTTTTTGTGTCTTAAGAGTCATAGACAAGGAAGCTTTGAGGGTACCTCTTAAATTATGGGAGGGCAAGGGGAGGGCATAGTAGGAAGTGGGAAGAACATTTTAAGCTACTTCTTCGGGCCAGAGGAATAGTTGGATTAGGCAAAGGAGAAGCTGGGTTTATATTTCTTTGCATTCCCTGAACTATTCAGGATTATGGTTTGGAGTACAAGCCAGTGGTATCTCATGCAGTTGTAACTATGAGAACAACCATGTTTTACACATTTGTCATTTCACAACTAAGAGTCACAGGGTAAGTTTTTCAGAGCGGTGTGAGTAGGAGAAGGAATTTTCAAATTGCAAAATTGAACATCAGTATGCATAAAACTTAGAGTTTGTTGCCCAACCCTTTCTTCTTGATGTTTCCTAACCAGCTTCTGTTGCTGATATCCTCAGCATCCAGTGTGTACACTAGCACTGCCGATGCTAGAAATGGGACTTCCCTGTGTTCATTCAAGGTTTATTTCCTTTTCTCTCCCAGTTCCCACTGACGTGTTTGTACACTTATGGAACTAGGAGAAAGAAATCTGTTGCATACTCAGTGGGTGAGGAATACTTGAGTATTCTCTTATAGGAACTGCATCACACACTACAGGACTTGGCTAAACCCCTCCATTCTTAAAACACAGAATGACTTTACTGCACGAGTTGCAGCTGTGGTGCCTTGGTGTTACAGCATGTGCGGCTACCTCTTGTGCAGAAATCTAGCTAGCTGGAGTGTCTGTTTTAAACTAGTTCCCTGTCCTTGGTGCATCTGTAGCGGAGACATTACACACATTATTTAAAGATTATATGATTTGCTTTTAATTCCAATGCCTTTTGTGCTTGGGTTGTTAGCAGGCTTACTGCTGTCTTCTTCCTAACTTTTGGCATTGAGGTAAAGCAATCTTGATATGATCATGCAAACTCATTGCTTGAATGGTACCAATGGGCTGCCAGCACTGTAAACAAACTAATAATAGTAAAAGGATGAGAAGCAATTTCCTACAGTGTCTTTATCACAGTTTTTTATTATCTATTTAATTTCACACTTTTTTTCCCCAATCTTCCCCTCCTCTGAAAGAAAGGAGCTTTCAATTGCATCCTCACCTGTCTGAGATTGCAGCCCTTGAGGATGAATGTCTGAAAGCAGGAGCAAGGACAAGAGGAAACATGAAAGCCTATCAGACTACATGGGAATCTCACAGCTGTAATGGCTATTGTGGCTACCTCTGCTGCTCTATTGTGGCTACCTCTGCTGCTTGTGCACTTGCACAATTGCATTGTTCAGTGTGAGTTCTGTGCCCACCAGGAGATGAAGAGCAGAGATGCTGTGGGCTTAAGAGATGGTTCGCAGCACTCATCATCGACTGGCATAATTGCTTAACTAGGCCAGCAGAGATGCAGGGAGTGACTCACTCAAGGATTTGTGCATGCTCACCCCCTCTCCTCTGCCTGTCACAGCTGTAGCTTGGTCATCAGCCATTTGGGAACTAGCAGCTTTATTTGGTTGCTGTTTGCAGTGGGCAGTTTCATAGAATCACAGAACTTTAGAGGTTGGAAGGGACCTCCAGAGATCAAGTCCAACCTACTTGCTGAGGCAGGATCACCTACGGTAGCTCACACAGGAATGCATCCAGGCAGGTTTTGAAAGTCTCCAGAGGAGGAGACTCCACAACCTCTCTGGGCAGCCCGTTGCAGTGCTCTGTCACTCATCTCTCAGATATTTGTATACATTGATCAGATCTCCTCTCAGCCTTCAGTTCTCCAGACTAAACATCCTCAGGTTTCTCAGTCTCTCTTTGTAGGGGAAATGTTCAAGCCCTCCAGTCATCCTCGTGGCTCTCCATTGGCCTCTTTTGAGCAGGTCCCTGTCTCACCAGTGTGTTCTCACCAGGGCAAAGTAGAGAGGAAGAAGAACCTCCCTAGACCTGCTGGCCACACTCTTCCTGATGCACCCCAGGGTAGCATTGGCTGTATTGGCCACAAGGGCACATAGCTGGCCCATGCAGAACTTGTCTTCCACCAGGACTCCAAGGTCTTTGTCCACAGAGCTGCTTTCCAGCAGGGCAGCCCCCAGCCTTCACTGGTGCCTATTGTTATTCCTCCTTAGATGGAGGATCGTGCAGTTGTCCTTATTAAACTTAGTTTCTGTAAGGTTGTTAATTTGAACTGCCTTAGAAGCTTAAATGGTTTCAGAGAAGACTTGAAATTGCCTTTTCTACCTCTTCTCCTTCCCTACTCACAGGGCTGCCACCCAAACCACTGATCTGACGCTGGACTTGGCTCATGAGGTGTGAAACAATCAGATGAACTAGAGACAGACACTTCCTAAGCTGATCAGCCAATGGCACAGTCACTGTTTTGGATGGTGGCTGATGTTAGGCTGAATGCCCTCTCTGAGTGCCACCTCAGCTGTGGTGACTGGATGGTCTGGGGGCTTTTCTCCAGCAGAACAGAGATACATTTTATGACATGTTAGAATAATGAATGTAGGGACAGTGTGAAGTAAAGGAAACTCTTTAAAGAATTGTAAAATGAAGAACTGATTACTTGGTGATCACAACTGTTGGTAAACTCCAAGTTTACCAGGCATGCTCTTTGTTGAACTGTAGATGATATGCTCAGTAATCGTTCACACTGCTGATGAGAGTTACATCTTATGAAGGAGATAGTTTTCTTTGCACTATTCTTTTTGGTGGGTGATTTGTCTTTCCTATGATGTGTTGGGGTTTTTTTTTTGTTTGTTTGTTTGTGGCTTTGGCTTCTGGACACTTCTTTAGTCATTTTGTCTCCTGTCTGTTACTGCCTACAAGTGCTGTTAATATTTTTTTCTTTTAGAAACACATTTTATGCTTACATTTACGAGGCCCTGGAGGACATGATTTCTAGGCCTTCCTGTCCACTGGCTGCTGTCACTTCACATCCTGGCTGTGTTGAATAAAGGCAGCCTGGAAGACTCACTGTCCTTAAGCTCTGAGGAGTGCTGTCTTTCCTGCCACTGCCCCCCTCCCCTCCTGGGTCATGGGACCCAGGAATCTCTTTTTGCTGCAATGATCAGTCCTACAGCACAATTTATTATTTCCACACTGCCTCCCTCCCCCATTTTTTTTCCTTTTTTAAAGTGAAGAGCTATACTTCTATTTCCCATCTGCCTCAGCTTTCCAATAATCTGTGTGAACTACATATTTCTATGCTAGGTCTGCAGTGGTATCTTCACAATATATTGTATTGAGACAACTCTGTAGTTGCTTTCTGCTTGCTTGCAAGGAACTAAGTATTTTGCTGGGCATAAGAACTAAAGAGGAGAACAGTTGGTTGAGGAAGGGGCAGGGGGATCACTTTTTATAGCATTCACTTTGGAATGGAGATAGCAGTTTTGCCATAGGATGAGCAAAGTCCCAAGTCACATCTGGCTGGACCAGCTGTCAGGGTAGAGATGGGAAAAAAGGAAGGAAAAGGAGACTTTTAAACCATACTGTCTGCTGGAAATGGTGGCTGTTGTTAAGAGCGTGCTGCAGTCTGGATTCCACTTTTGTGCCCGTGAGGCTTGTGTGGGACTGTGGGGGCTGCTTCTGTGCTGGCCATAGCAAGCTATGCTCCACTGTCATCTTCAGGTTTGAAATTCGCCTTGTGTGGGTCAAAGTGATGTTTGTAGGGCAGAATTTCTCCTTTTAGATCAGAACTGAGGCTATCTAGAGGGTAGCTGGGAAAAACCTTTCTCTGCCTGCCCCTATTCCTTACTGGGGTGTTCTGTAGACTTGCTGGCCTTAAACCACCACCTCCGTTAAAATCCAATCTCAACAGGCAAAATTCCTTTAATAATAGTTCCACTGCATTTTCTTTCTCTTGCTGACACACCTCCCTTTCCTCATTTTTTGCTTGGGATAGGCAACTGTTTGCAGATTTGTGTGCTTTGAGATATTGAGAGCTACAGTTTCAACCCCTTGTCCTCAGTTTTTGTTTGTCAATCAGTGTATGGAGTGGACTTAATCAGTGAGGACTGCTGTTCTGGGTAGGTGGTCAGTTGATTAGTGAATCTGGCCATCTTTTGAGATTCAGTGTCTGATGCCTTCATGTCATGCAGTGGAATTCAATGCCAAAATGCACCACATAATTTAGATCAAAACAATAGCAAAAGACCTGGGGGGGTGGGTAGGTGGGGTGGGATGAAAAGCTGTAGATAGCCTTAATATTAGTATTATGGTAATGTAGCAGCATTAAATGACCCTACAGGCAGAGAAGATCTAAACTGATCTAGCCAGAAGCATTAAACATTCATCAAAACCAGGAAAAAAAAATGTAGCTAGATAATAAATCAAAACTGTGGAGCAGCAGCTGCTTCTTTTGAAAAGATGGAAGTCAAGTGCCTCTTTCTGTGGAAATGTGGAAGCAGGCATGGTGATCAGGGTGGACAACTACTTTCAAGCTCTGTGCTCACCAGACAGGCCAGACCTGGAGCTACCATGTGAAGAAAGCTGTTTTCAGACTGTGTTCTTGTCAAGCACAATGCAAGCTTTGTTAGGTGGCAGTTCCTCCCAAATATGCTGAATGTTGGCTTAAAAGTATTGTTTTTTTTACTTCTGGACATTGACCCTCAGAATAAAAATCCATTAGTCTTAGTATGTCATTGAGGTAGGATTTCATGCTTCCCAGGGTGAGATTTGATGAGGTATCACAGCAATGCTAATGCTCCCCCTATCAATTTTTGCTTTCAGACGCTACTCAAACTCCATTAGATTTGTACTGTGTTGTTTCTATCTTCATTTTTCTTTCTGCAGTGGGATGAAAAAAAAAAGTGGTAATGAGAGGATCAGATTCCAACGATCTGAGTTTGTTCACAGACTTGTCATTGATATGGTCCCTGTTTTTCTCCTCCATTTCTTTAAAGATGGGGGGGGGGGGGGGGAAACTTTGTGTCAGGGGTTTTCAGGCTGTATAGGGGTTTTCAGGCTGTGTAGTGGAGTTTATTACACACCTACAGATTATCCAACTAAAGATGCTATGGAAGTGAGGAGAGAGCTACAAAAGGCACGTTAAAAAAAAACCATCATTTCGCAGCTCTGCATGAGCTAGCAGACACCACCATGCATATTGTCCTGTCCTATTGCAGAACGTGTGTGGAGCTCCTCTAAAAATTAGACTGTATTTTTGTGTCAAAAATCATTTGTTCCTTCTTAAACTCTGTAACAGCATGTTGGAATACTGTCTATTTAAATACACAATCTACAGCCAGACTCTTCATCTGAAGCACTCTCCCATCAGCTTTCTAACAAAGAAAGGTTGTTACTTGTGTATGAGAGTTACATTTTAACCACAGCCTCCTGCCTCTCGGTCCCCTAATCCACAACTTCTACTTTTCTCTGTGTGCTAGACCGCAGCATGTTCTCTGTAAATGCTGCTCCAGACCTTGCACTCAGAGATGTGGAGAAACTCTCTGGTTGCCAAGTCAGAACATCAGGTATTGTTTGCAGCTTACACTGCAACGTTTCTTGGCTGTTATGCTTCCACTGGGGTATGAGGAACACTCCAATACCTGTGGAGCAACAGAGCATTCTCCTCCCCCCCTGCCCTACCTTTTAATACTGCATTTTTAGATTTCCCACTACTACTATTTTTCCACAACCCGTTACTATCTTATAGGAAGTAGCAACTCCTTGCACAGAAGCCTTTGAACAATCAGCTGGGGTGTAAAGCTCACCTCTTCTCTGACTTCAAAACTGTCTGTAGTCACCATGAGATGCCAGACTCTCCAGTCCTGCATTTGCTCCATATCTCTTCTGTAACAGTGTCTGCACAAAGAGGTTGGTGGTGAGAGAGAGGTGTGGGGGAGATTCTGCTCCTGTTCTTAGTGAAGTTGCTGGTAAACTGGTCACATGGAACAAAAAAACACATCAGCTCCCCTCCCCCATGAACTGGAGTGTTCCTTGGCTCTGCACCCAAAGCAGTATCAGAAGATGTGTTTTACTTGTGAAATGCAGCTGGAAAATATGGTGCCACTGCAGATGGGAAACCAGTGATGGGAAGGCTGAGCTGGGGCTGCCCTGTGGGCTGCTGGGGAAGGGTAGGCGTATGTCTCCCTGCTGAACTTTTGGAAGCTGGGGAGACATGATTTCATGGAAGATGGGCTTGAGAGACTGTAAGCTGCAAAGTGTGGGGCCCTAGAGGGAAGTGCAAGCTGCAGGGGGCAAAGTAGAGAAGAATGTACAGAACCACAGCCCTGCCAGGGGAAGGAGGCAGGGGCAGGGCATAGGGGGAGAAGAGAGGAGGGCTCTGGTATAAGGGTGGGGTGCAGATGGTATCGGGGGAGATGGGTTTTGAGGATTAAGCTAGACAAGCACTCTGAACTGAAAGTCTTCTTACAAGGTCTGAAGTAACCATGACAGAGGGTTGTACTAACTTTTGTTCTGTTTTGGTGAAAGGACAAGTTGTTTGACAATTCAGAGCTATGAAGCTCAGCCTCTTCTGCTTCAAAAACCTTATTCCTTTTTCTAGTTGTGTTTGTATCCCACAGATCTCCCTTTCTTTGGGATGTAGGTTTCCTTAAGCTTTGGAATTACCCAAGGAGAGCTAAAATATGCTGTTAATGCTCGTCGAAAACCTGGTGGGAGACTTCAAGCAAGGATCACACAGCAGTTGCGCTGTTGTGGGAGGGAGCATGGTTGCACTATATTTCTTCCTGTGTCAGTCCTTTGGTGAGTGCAGTTAATGCCTGCTGGCCACAGCAGATGAAATGAGGTAACAGAATTCCTACTTGTTGCTGTGCTTATATCTGCCTGTTAATGTTTGTGGTTGATGATCTCTATTGCGTCAGGTCAGGAAGAAGATGACTGTTTTTGTTGTTGACATCTGGAGGATATATTGTTGCAGAGAGAAGGTACAACACACTGCAGCAGCATTGGTTCCCAGATCCCACCACTGCTTTGCCAGCTTTCCTTGTGTTTCACCCCACCCTGAGCAAGGAGTGAGGCTCTTATAAACCCATGAAACAGGCGCAGTTGGTGAACTGGTGTGTAGTTTTAATGGTGAGTTGGCAGAATTCTTGATTATTGCATCAGACTGTAGATACTGATTTCTGTAGCTGTGGTGTTAACCTAGCATACAATTTGGAAGGTAATCTCAGTGGTGAAACATTTCATTCCCACTTATTTACCAAACCTGGAAGGGATGTTCCCTCTGTGACTTTCCTTCATCTTAGTGGCTGATGACTAGCAGGAAAAAAAAAAGACAGAAAATGAACTCCAGTGCAAAGGCTTTTGGAAATTCTTTATTGGATTTTAGTAACTAAAGTAACTAACTAGTTAACAGAAAATGGAAACAAAGAATAAACCAGAGTTGACACAAGCCTGTGTATCCCACTGATGACATGGGAAGGATGACCAGAGAATAAAGAGACATTTTTTTTTTCTTGCCAGGAAGAGAAACTGGTATGCCTTGAGAGGAGATGTGGACCAAAAGCAGGGTTTGTTTGTGAGGCATGGCATGTGTGTCATGTCAGAGGTTATTGGAGGACTGGAGCCTGAATGATGCTTTGGCCTGTGTTAGTTCTGCAGACAGATATCCTCCACTGTCCTAATACAGTCATGGTGCTGGCTCACTTTTCAGTGGCTGCACTGACACAGAGGCATCAGACTGAATCCATGGGACTCTACTTGTGCCTCAGAATAAGACTGCCAAGAGCTTTTGAAATAACACAAAGAACAGGGCCTGTGACTTGTGGGAAAGGATTGGTCAGGTGGAGAAGGGGCAGTGGATCCTGTGAAGAGTTGTCTTTTCAAGGGGTTTATAAAATCCCGCTCCAAGTGCTGTAGCAACCTCAGATGGAGGCCACTTGCTCAGATTCTAAGTTGATCTCAAATTTGAACCCAAGGACTATGTTTACAGTGGGGTGGGGTGTTTGCTCCTTCTCTTTCTGTGTGCTGCTGCATGCACATCCATCTAGACATGTTGTTCTGCAGTGCTGACTTGGGTCAAAACATGGAATCTGCTCTAGTCAAGAACCCAAGCTAAATAGTGGGAGTTTTCTTGGCGAGAGGGAGAGCACTCAAACTGGCTTTATCTGTACCTTTTTAGGCAAGGAATGGTATGTCGAGCTTGAGCACTTTCTTGTGTTCACAGTTGTTAATTATAACCTATCGCATGGGCTTGTACTGATTTGGTGATTTGACTTCCTTCTGATTCGTGAAGTGTCTGGAAATCTGTTGGTGTCTGTGAGGGATCAAGTTCCTCTCATCCTCTTAATATGCACATCAGATTCCATTTTTTTCGCTTTACAAAAATGTTTACAACAAACAGCACTCAGAGTATGCCTTCCTGCTGAAATTAAGAGGACAAGAATTCTTCCTTTCACTGGGTCCACCTACTGGATAATTCAAAGGAAAATATCAAACAAGTTGTTTGCTGATAGACTGAAAAATATGCATATGAAAAGAATGGCAAAGATGTCTCTGATCTCTTTGGGTATCCATCTCCTTTAGATATTTTTCATACCTTTTTTCCTTTCGTTGGTGTTGTATACTTGATCATAATTATCACTGCAAAGTAAATAGAAGGTAATGAAATATAGGAAAAGAGAATAAATTGCCCTGATGAGTGTGGGTCAGGGAACTTCTCAGAGACAGAAATAAAATTCCTTAAGCCAACTTAACTTCTGCTCCATGGGGTTAATAGTCTACTTTCTGCATTACTTGAACAAAAGAAAGTGGAAACTGTTCTAAGTTTGTGAAGTTTGTGTCTTTTATTTGGTTTGCTTTTCAGTACAGTAATACCAAGTGATTTGCAGATACTAGCTTGTGGTGAGACACACTCGTTACCCATGTGTGTGACTTTCTGGTGGTCTTAAGATCCATGCACGTGTGTACTTTAGGGGTAGTATTACACTTGTATACATGGAGTTGTTTGTTTCTGAGAGGTGGGAAGAGTGCGAGAAAAGGCTGTTACAAGGTAGTGGTTTACAATAGTAGGTGTTACAATAGCGGTTTTGCTAGGGAAAAGGCTTTTTCAGAAAGTAGATCTGCCAGCATTTCTTGAAAGAAGTCCTGGGAGTTTTGTGCTCTTGGACACACTTGAACCTTTGTCATAGCTGAAGGCAAGTGAAGAAACTTTAACCAGTGTCTTGTTCCTCTGGCTTTGACTGGGTGAGAGAAGTGGAGCTTTGCTGTTTCACCTTCATTTGCTTGCTGTAGCCTTGTCTTCCTCTTGGTGAATTTATGACTCTTGCACAGTTGTTGCAGCAGAGCTACTGGCCCTGGTCGTAAAGGAGTGGGTACTCCTCTACCCTCATGCTTGGAACATCATGCGGTCATTCCACATTGAGAGGCTTGAAAACAGACATTGGCTTTTACAAATGTGACCTGCAATAGGTGCTGTTACAGATTTATTAATTTTGGCTGGTCTTTGAAGTGACAGTGTAGAAACACTGAAAAAGAAATGTCAAAATCCTGAACTGCAAAGAGCAGAACAGAGAGGGAAAGCGTTTGGGATGTGTCACATTATGCTTTCTTTCCTTTTCTTCTTTTTTTTTTTTTTTATCATCTACTGTTGGTTCTTTGAGAAATATATGTTTTGATCCGATCAATTCATGGCAAGAGGTCACAGACAGGGAGGAAGGAGGTTTTGAACAGAATTGCATTCCTGCTTGCACCACCATCGCAAAGGTATGCAATAGGCTTAAGATAGCAGTAATAAGTAAAGGTTGGTAGAAGGAGGGAGGCATGTGGAAGAGACAGCCTTTTTGCATAAGCAAAGGGAGAAAAGGGGGGCTTCCATGGAATTGGCATTCCTCCTTGCACCACCTTTTTGCATGAGCAAACAGAGGAATACAAAGGACTTGAAGTTCAGGGGAAGGACACTTGAGGAAGACCCCCTACTTCATCACGTGAAGACTACCAGAGGGGACCACCGGATAAAGAGAGACACGTGTGGAAGAGACACCTCCCATTCCAAAAACTGATAAGGAAAACCCAACCTTTTCTTAGAATTAGTAATGAATATGTAATAGAATAGGGCATAAAAAGAGAAAACTGAAGATAAAGTGTGTGCGTTAGGGTAGAGCAGAGCCTCCCCGCACACCCAGGCCTGTACATTGCTTGATTCCTGCAACTCTATCAAAAGCCTTAACTTGCATGAACGCAAGTTTATGCCTGTTATTTATGACAAATTGGGGGCTCGTCCGGGAGATCACTAGACTCTGAAGGTTCACCTACGGGAGGGACACCCCACCTCTTGGTGGCTCCCTGGGAAGCACCGGTTGGGGCTGGTGATATCCTGAACTCTGCTGGAATCAACCAATACATTTTTTTTGAGCTTCCTGATGAGGCTGCAGCTGCTTTTATAGACCCATAATTCTGTGCGCGCACACCCAAGCGAAGACGACAGAGTCATGAGTATTGTGGAAGCCGTTCGGTTGGGTGGGATTCGATTGCCTGGTGTGAGTGTGTTTGAGACGGAGTCTGCCTCCGAAGCGAGTGCGGAGGTCTGATAAACCACGGTTCCAAACTCCCGCGAGGGACTTGGCTGGTAAAGGACTGAAGCGATTCCAATAGGATTCGTGGGTGGGTTAAAGGAGGGTCGTTTAACCCCCTGCAAGACACTCTTTAGGCAGTCATGAAAAATGGGTCAAGCTGAGGACCCAAAACCCTAACAGAGGGAGTGAAACAATATTACCAGATTAATGATTAAATATTGGAATGATTGGGCCCCAGAAAAGCAAAAACAAAAATGAAATTAGTCCATTATGTATGAGAGTATGGCCAAAGGAACCAATACGTCCACATGTTCATTGGTCTATGTTTGAGTTTTTAGAGACTGGGTTTGTCAAGCCCTGGTAGAGTGTGTGAGAAACAGGAAAATATTTAGCCCTGAGGAAGGTGAATTATGCTGAGCTCTGGAACTATCACCAGAAAGAAAAGTTACAGAGCTGTCTGCTCAGGAGAAGGAGGAGGAATGGGAGCCCTTAATAACTCACCGCCCGTTCCAGTTCCAGCCCCTCCCTTGGCTGCTGCCACCGCTTCAGCCCCACCCCCCCCTTTCTTGCTTCTGCGGCCACTTCACCCCACCCCACCCTCCCGCCTCGCCGCTGCCGCTTCAGTTTCTCTCTCTCTTCGGCTTCCCCTTTTGCGGCAGCTCCAGCCCCAGTGCCGCCTAATAGTACAAGTGAGAATGTAGGGGCTGACCTGTACCCACTAAGGGAAGTCCCTTCAGGGGGGCAATCAAGGAGGGATAGGTTTCGTGGCCGTACCATTGAATACGACTGATGTAAGAAATTTTAAGAAGGAAATGGGAACGTTATTGGATGATCCCTTAGGGGTGGCTGAGAGACTAGATGGAAAGGCTGAGAAAGAGTTTACAAATGTATTCAGGAATAGATCCTAATTCAGTGGCAGGGGATGCTCTCCTAAGGACGCAACTTGTGGCTGAAGCTTGGGAAAACTTGAAAAATCGAAAATCAGCAGGAGAGAAGATCAGAGGAGTTACTTAGAGAAGCCCAGAAAGTGTGTGTCCACAGGGACGCAGAAAAACAGAAAGCAAGAGCTAAGATCCTTGTAGCAGCAGTAAGGAGGGTTGGAAAATACAAGCTACAACTAAAGAATTAAAAAGGATGGGGCCCAAGGGGTCCTCTGGAGAATCAGAGTTCAGAGAAAGACCTCCTGTGTGTTATTGTTGCAACAAGAAGGGACATATCCAGAAATACTGCCGCAAAAGGACACAGGATGAGAAATTATTTAAGGAAGACTAGGGGAGTCAGGGGCTGTATCTTTTGGGGACCCCACCATCTACTGAGCCCTTGATAAAATTATTAATAGGTCCCCATAAGGAGGAAGAGGAGCTTTTAGTGGACACAGGAGCTAAAGGAGAACCATTTAAAGTACCTGTTTTAAAGGAAGTAGAAATGGAAGCAGCAGATAAAATTTGTGTAAATGATTTGTTATTATTACTGGGGGCAGAGCATAACCTACAAAGAAACAATCTACCTCCAGAATTTCAGTGGTACAGTGATTACACCTTCTGGGTTTGTCCACTAAAGGAGGGATCAAAGGATCACTTTGCATTTGAATGGGAAGATCCAGAGATAGGGAGAAGACAACAGTTAAGGTGGACAGCATTACTTCAGGGATTTACAGAATTCCCCAATTTATTTTGTCAAAAATTGGAGAAGTTATGAGAGCAGCTGTTGTTTCCAGAGGGGACAAAATTGTTGCAGTATGTAGATGACTTATTGATAGCTGGAAAAATTGAAGAGGCAGTCCAAGAAGCCACCATACAGACTCTATTTTTTTTTTTTTTTTTTTTTTTTAGCAAAAGGACTTAAGTATCAAAACAGAAGCTAAAATTTTGTGGAACAAGAAGTAAAGTATTTAGGGACATTGGTTGAGCAAAGGGGAAAAGAAACTAGACCCCTGAAAGATGTGGGATCTTGGGCTTTAAGACTCCAGAAAATAAGAAGGAAGTCAGGCAGTTATTGGGACTTCTTGGATATTGTAGACAATGGGTAGAAAGATATAGCAAAAGGGTAAAATACTTATCAGTTATAGTAGATCACCTAACATAATGGGTGGAAGCTTACCCAATGAGCAGAGCAACTGCACTTATTGTGGTAAAGGTATTATTGGAAAATATAATACCAAGATATGGGGTAGTGGAACATATTGATTCAGATCAAGGGACACATTTTGCCTCAAAATTAATTAGGAAAACCAAAACTGAGAAGTTTCTTTGTTGTAAAATGTGTCCTCTTGGGGAAAAGTGTGACTGTCCTCTCCAAGAAGCCAGATCTTGGTGATCTCCCTGGAGGAATTTATTGTGTGTTTTCCTAGGGAACAGTGTGTTTGAGTGAGCTTTCTTTGAGTGTTTTTTGTAGGGAAGATTTTTGAGGTATAAGGTCTTTGTGTTGTTGTGACCTCCCCGTGAAGCTTTCACCTTAAAACAAAGGCAATGGCCATGGTGGAGAGGTTTTTCTGTCTTTTGGAAGCTCACGGGGCCCACCGTCTGTAGACGGGCTCGATGGGGGCCCGTGAGAACTGGAGTAAACTTTCAGAGTGTGACGAAGCGGATTGTGGCCCTGCAGAAAGAGGCACGGGCCAAGTCAGGAAAGGGCAAAGCTTCATCTGTGCAGTTTTGGGTGCGTGTTTGGCCGCTTCAATAGATGAAAAGTAAAGCCAAAAGAAAAGAGAATAAGATCATTTCCTCCTTGCAGGATCTGGTAGAGTTCCCTGCAAGGGCATATTATAACTTAAAAAGACGAAGTGGCAGATCTTAAAGATAGATAAGAGAAGAGAAGAAGCGGCACAATTGGTTTTTGAAGGAGGAACTGCGGGCAAGTCAAAACAGACAGAGCCTGCCCCTATATACACTCAGGCAGAACTGCAGCAGCAAAGGAAGCTGCCGGTTCACATGCGGCCTCTCATTAAAACCGAAATGCTCTATGAGGATGAGGAGGGTACCCCTACCATCACAACGAAAGAGATACCCTTTCCTTCCACTGTGTGCTAGTTTGGAAGCAAGCTGGGATGTTTTGGTAAAAGAACTAGATAACAGCAATGGATTGAAAACAATTGATGTCAACTTCTCTCACAGTCACGCTGAGAACTCTGGGAAGAAGAAAGACTTTTCTCCATTTTGTCACTCACTCTTTCTTTCTGCCTTAGAACCTGGTCACATCTCTTAACCCTGCTCCTACTAACCCTGCTCCCTAACCTTCTTGGCTGCACCTCTCTTCTTCCTGAGAACTGGGGTAAGGGTTGAGAGGCCGGGGGGAGGTGTTTGGTGTGGTTTGAGAGCCCCTCCTGGGACTCAGTTTCCTGGGAGGGGAGTTGTGCTTTTGATTGTTTATCCTTTGTATATAACTGTATATAATTGTATATAACTGTATATATTGTAAATAGCTGCTTGATAAATTCTGCTAGCTGTAAATAAATTGCTTCATCTATATTCCCAGGGTCCGTCTGAGTTAGCTGGGGCAAATACAAAAGGGTGGGGGGGGCGGGGTAACCCCCAAACCATCACACACTGAATGACCAAACTCCGTAAAGAGTTTGCACGTTCTGCTGAAGAGTCTGAGGTGAAATATGTATGGCGTGTTTCTAAAACTGGAGGGGATCAGATTAAGTTAACTGAGGCTGAAGCCACAGGCTATTGGGATGCTAATGTCTTCCGAACTACAGAAATAGAATGGTCCCTGGAGCCTTACTCAGCGAGCAGCCTTCTGGGCTGGTGGTTTTGATTCAAAGGAGAAGAGGAGAGCCTCTAGTTCTGAAGGGAGGCATGATCAGATAATGGAAAATGTGCAGAAGGCAGCTTGTTTGCAATGGTCTAGGATCGAGAATTGAAACATCATTTTGAATTGCCCCTTTCTCTTTTGGTGGACCCAAAGGGACTAACTCCTTTGGTCAGGGGACTTCCTGATTCTCTTAAGATGAAAGGCATTCAGCTTCAAAAAGAAATAGCTGACACCCCACTTACCTCCAGAATGCAAGCTGCTCTGAGGGAGAGCTTAACACCTGGGAGGAGTCAGCCTGATTCAAACAATGGACGTGGGAAGAGGTGGCAAGGGAGGTATTAGATTATGCCAGGCAATACGGGGTGCCTGAGGAAGTTCAAAAGCCTGACCCTAGAAGCTTGAGGCATGTGAAAATTAATCACCCACCTCCAAGTCCAGACCCCCGGAGCCAGATGCTTCGAATCCCCAAGCGACATTCGACTGGGGGAAGGGAGCACCTGATCACTAGACAGTATTGGTGGGGGGTGGGCCAAAAGAAAGATATCCCAAAAGAAGTGATTGACGGGTCATTCACGAGGCAGTTAGAAATGGTTGTGAAACACTGGCCTGAGCCCACCGTTGATAAGAGGACAAGTGTGCCTCATAGGAACTGAGGGCTTCACCCCTCAGTGGTGGCTGGGGGAGGTGAAGCCTAGAGATCCGTGAGCTCACCAATCAATTGTAAAATTGTACAGGGTTTGGGAGGTGGATTTGGTTTGTGCTTAGCTTGGCTTTAAGTGGAAAAAATCAAAGGCACTTACAGGCCCATTCAAAGTAATTAAGCCAACTCAGTTAAGAGCTTCACCTGGGGAGGCTCAGGGAGCCTCTCGTTGGGTGGGGTGTGTCCTGCACTGACACCTTATCAGTATCTGAGGGAGCTGACTAAAAAATACCAGTTCCTTCTGAAATGCTTGATTTGGTAAACTCTAATGCTGAAGATTCCTTGATGAATTGTCAGAAGGACTTGTGTTGTTACCATATTAAAGACCTCTCAAGTTTTGCAGGCTACAAGTCTCCCAGCAGCATTACTACACCAAAGGACTGCACTTTCCTCATACCCTGGCAGCTTCATCAGATCCACGGGGAAGCTTTACCTAAGCTTCAATGCACTCCCAACTGAAGGACTGACGGGGTGGGGGATATGGAATTAATGTGTTCTGTTCTGCTTTGTTAAGTGATGCAGCATTGTTCTTTTGTCTAAAATATATCTTGGGTATATGATCTTAGTAAGAATCGTGGTTCACTCCTCCATCAGACGTGTGAGTGGAGAAATGATTCGGGTGCTTTGTACTGCAGTATGAGGGGTCATGCACATCCTGAGGGGAGATGGAATCATAGAATCAACCAGTTGGAAGAGACCTCCAAGATCATCCAGTCCAACCTAGCACCCACCCTATCTAGTCAACTAGACCATGGCACTAAGTTGCCTTATCCAGTCTTTTCTTGAACACCTCCAGGGACGGTGCCTCCACCACCTCCCTGGGGCAGCCCATTCCAATGGGAAATCACTCTCTCTGTGAAGAACTTCCTCCTAACATACAGCCTATACCTACCCCGGCACAACTTGAGACTGTTTCCCCTTGTTCTATTGCTGGTTGCCTATGTTCTTTTTCCTAACCCATTGGGGAATGACAAATTCTATAAAAAATGCCACCTAATTGGACTGGGGTATGCTATATTGGAATATGTTCACCCACTGTTTTTCTTACTCCCAGGTGGAGAAGAAAGGGTCTGGTAACAAAGGATACGATAATTTGGGAATAAAGAGAAGGTCCATCTCCACTCATTTGGCACAAGGTGTAGTGGTCAAAAGTGGGGGAAAAGGTGATGGGACCCACCCCCTCCCAACGGATTATTGAATACTAGGGTCCTGCCATCTGGAACCCCCACGAATGGGGTCAGTGTGCTCGAGAACCAATCTATAACTTAAACCCAATCATAAGACTACAAGCATGCTAGAAATAATCACCAATAAGATGGCTTGGGCCCTAGATCATGTTAGCAAATCAATCTACACAAATGCAGACTGAAACTCAAATTATCATGAATTAAATGTCTGCCTATAGCAATTGTTAAACCTAAGGGAACAAAGCCACATAGCGGCACGGGACTTTCCCCCTATGAAGATGCTATAGGGTATGCCATATTGGGCCGGGTTGCCCATGGGTAACAAACTGATAGAGGATAAGAACATATAGAAGTATGTCATAGAAATCTTCAAAGGCAAGATGAATCACGGAGGTGGGGATGCTAGATTAAACTCTAGCCTCTGAGGTTTGCAATCCACAAAAGTTAAACCTGGTGATAAGGTACTGATACAGACTTGGAAAGAATAAACTTTGTTAACTATGTGGGAAGGCCCTTTTCCTTGTGTTGCTCACCAACAGGAATGGCCCTCAGAACAGCAGAAAAAGGTGGACACATGCCTCATGAGTAAAAGGACCTGTCCAGGATGGCAAGTGACTTCGGACCCAGAGAAACAAAAGTGACACTAAGGAGGCAATAAGATAAGCACTGGTGAATTTCTAAACACTTATCACTCCTAGGGGACTATATTGGGGACTTCATAACCAATACTCAAAACTGGCAACAGGTGTTGAAATTGTTTACAAACAGGAGGGGATTGTGAGTGGGGAAGAGTTTTGTTTGGTTTTGTTTGTTTGTTTTGTTAGTTTGTTTTAATTTAATTTGTGACACATATTTCAAGAAAAGCAAAAGGGCAGTGAGAGGCACCCAAGGAAATAAAGAGGGCAAGACTGGAGTGGGAACCAGTGCTGCAGCTGAAGAAGGTCTGCCGAGGGCTGCAACCCCTCTGGCCTGTGACCGCTGAGTAACATGGCCCTGACCAGACCTCTTCTGTGCATATCTGGATTAAGCCTCCTAACCCTGGGACAAGCCCAGAATTGCAGTGACTGCATTGCTGCAACTCGGAGGGGCAAAATCGTGTCTCAGACACTGATATACCATGCAATTTGAGTGCAAAGGATGAAAGTTAGATCCGTGTTATAAAAAACAGGTGTAATGAGACATTAAAAATCACTTGTTATGATCCAAAGGAAGGAGCCTATCTATAGTGGGTAGAAATAAGGGCAAATGATGAGAAAGGAAAATTGTTAGGAAGAAGCCAAATGACCACTGACCGCAGCCAACCCCTTTGGGTCACTTTTGATGTTTGCCAGGCTATTGACAACAACGGTGCTTCAAATTGTGGGAATATGGGGTGGAGATGTTATTATAGTGGGCAAGAAAAATACATTTGCCCAGGGGATCCTGGCCAATGCTGCCGGTATCATAGGGAAAATCACAACATTTGGTATCTCATTCATTTTATCATGAAATAGAATCAGGAGCTAAGTATGGAATTCCAACAGTTGCTAAAAATCTTTTTGTAAATTTGGATGAGAATATTGCAAAATCATTGAATGTAACCAATTGTTCTGTCTGTGGAGGTACCGATCAAGGAGATCGATGGCCCTGAGAATCAATGGAAGCAAACATCCTGGAAAGTGGAGAGAGGTAACAGAAAGCAGCAGTGGGTCCTACAAACCAATATAATTGGAAGAAGTTGCTGGCAGAGACTGGGTGATGGTCAGTTTATAGGGAATTTGGAATGTGAAGGGGGTTGTGTGCGTAATGGAACTGAAAATACATGGTAAAATGGTAGCAAAATCATAAATGGGTGGCCAGGCCAGGGTGGATATTATTGAATTGGGAACAATGAGACCCAGATTCTTCCTGTTGCCTGTCTCCAAGGGAGAAAGATTAGGCAAACAGCTGTACACTGAGACTGATGAGCTAAGAAGGGCCAGGAGGGATCTCCAAATAGGAAACTGGAGAGACAAGGAGTGGTCTCCCGAAGGGTTCATTGCCTATTATGATCCTGCAACATGGGCAGAAGATGGATCTTGGGGTTATGGAACCCCAATATATATGCTTAATAGAATAATTAGAAATTAGACTAAATTTGCTTTAGTGGGAGGGGAAGCGCTGATTGTGATATTAATTGTACCTAGTCTCATTCCATGTTTTGTAAGACTGATCATGATGGTTGTGCAAGGGATGCAAGTAACCATTGTACCCCATAACCCAGAAGGGAGAACCAAACCCCAAACTATAATGATTATTTAGGTGACAAAAGAAAGGCTAAAAGATGGAGAGTTAAACTCTCTAGAGCAAGTAATTGCCCGATTTGAAGCTAAGACACAAATCAGTCTGATCAAAAAGCAAATGGGGGATTGTGAGAAATATACGTTTGATCCGATCAATTCATGGCAAGAGGTCACAGACAGGGAGGAAGGGAGGTTTTGAACAGAATTGCATTCCTGCTCGCACCACCATCGCAAAGGTATGCAATAGGCTTAAGATAGCAGTAATAAGTAAAGGTTGGTGAAGGAGGGAGGCATGTGGAAGAGACAGCCTTTTTGCATAAGCAAAGGGAGAAAAGGGGGGCTTCCATGGAAGTGCATTCCTCCTTGCACCACTTTTTTTGCATGAGCAAACAGAGGAATACAAAGGACTTTGAAGTTCAGGGGAAGGACACTTGAGGAAGACCCCCTACTTCATCACTGAAGACTACCAGAGGGACCACCGGATAAAAAGAGACACGTGTGGAAGAGACACCTCCCATTCCAAAAACTGATAAGGAAAACCCAACCTTTTCTTAGAATTAGTAATGAATATGTAATAGAATAGGGTATAAAAAGAGAAAACTGAAGATAAAGTGTGTGCGTTAGGGTAGAGCAGAGCCTCCCCGCGCACCCAGGCCTGTACATTGCTTGATTCCTGCAACTCTATTAGTAATAAAGCCTTAACTTGCATGAACGCAAGTTTATGCCTGTTATTTATGACAGTTCTTTTCAGACAGGATATACAGAATCTATTAGGGCCTCTTGTTTGTTTGTTTGTGTCTACTAACTTCTGTGGGAGGGAAAATGGTGGTGATTTGAGACTTGCTGGTATTCATGTTTCAAGTGGTGGCATGGCATACTGTCCTGTGCCATACATTTGCAAATGCTGAGAGATCTCTGTCGTTGGAAAGGTGTAAGAATGTAGGGAAGGGTCTGTAGCTTGAAGGTGGTGGGACGAGTGAGCTAGCTTTCTTTTGCTGCAAATGTCTCGGTAAGGAAGCTTAAATTTAAATAAGAAAAGTGCAAAGGAACCTGAAGGCTCAGACTAGTCTCACACTACAAAAAGTATTTGATGCAAATTCGATTTCTCTCTGGAAGCAACTCTGATATCTTAGCAGCTGGCACCAATTGCCTATCTCCCAGAATTGGCATGATGACAGCAGTCAAACTGAATTTATTGCTTTGGGTTTGATTCCTCTTCCGGACTCTCCCCGTTCCTAGAAATGTAATCTAGAATGTATTCCCAGAGGAACAATAGCTTCAGTCCCTCTTTAACGCAACCATGGAGCATGGTCCTAGTGCAGGATGGAGGCACGTGGACTATAGTATTGAGGAGCCAATTGCTGTTAAGAGCGAGTAAGTTGTGTTGGCTGAGGGAGGGTGAGCAAGGCTTTTTCTTTTTGTCTTCATGACATAGCTTTTCACTAGATAGTTCACAGTTGTCGGTTAGTTTGGTTTCTGCTTCTTTTCACTGCATTTAGGAAAGAACCTGCATTCCCATTGGGGTGGCCAAACATTTAGATTGCTAAAAGTTGTCCCCCATCTTTTGCCTGCTTCCTGCCCTCCCCCTGCCCTTCTTAAGGCAAATCTGTTAAATAGGGAATTTTAGCCACAGGCCCTCAGTATAGCTGGAGTTTTGTAAAGCAAGCCAATAAACACTGCAGTGGGTGTGCTTCTTTGCACATGGAACCATTTCAAAACAGTGCTGTTTCTAATGTTTATTGAAGGAAGTACAGTGGCATTAACTTTTCCCACTTTATTCTCTGGTAGGTGTTTAATTATTTTCACTGATAAATCTTGGTTTGATTTATTTCAGTCAACATCTTGTCCACTCTTTGAATTATTTCTTTAATCCTGTCTTCTACTTCTGCCTGCCAGGAGGAGGAACTATTTGAAATAGGCCTGGTTTTGCTGTTTGTTCCTAGAGCAATAAATGTTGGTGTTCTTTGGGTAGGTGGAGGGGATGGGGCACAAAGGACACATCTATTTTACCCTCCCTGGTCACTGGTCTTTTAAGGAGCTTGTGGCAAGACTGGCTGGAAAATATGTTTTTATGGCAGCTGCCTGAAGCTGAAACAAAACTCTTCCCCACATCTCTAAAGAGTGGGAGTCAGTAAGGGCATCGTTGCTCTGTCTGAAGCTGGGAGAGGTTTGTTCTGTGCTTCCAGTGCATGGTGGCAGTATTAGCACCTGGCACCTCACCATTTTGTCCTGCTTGCGGGTTCAAGTTCAGGCCTCACCTTACTTGCTTGAGACTGGTCTCCTTTTGGAGTTTGTTATAGGTGTCTTTCTCCAGACTTTGCCTTCTGTAAGCGTACCTCACTTCCACAAAGTCTCCTTGTATTTTCCTGGCAGTCTTTCTCTCTTCAGCACAGCACCCTGACAGGCTGTTTAGGCACAGTGACCTCTCTCCCTTTCTCTTAATCTTTTTTTTTTTTTCTAATTTATGCCTTTTTTCTTTTCTTTTTTTTTTTTTTGGTGGTGTTATGTAAATGTTCTCACTTGACAGCTCTAGTCTACTGAGATTTGTAGATGCCTTGTGCCCTATCTGTGTGTCTGAAGATGTTTTCCTTCAGGCCTTGAGTGTCCTGGGGGGAGGAGAAGTACCTGGGGAGTAAAAACCTACTACAAAGTAGCCAAACATGTAGTGGCTGGAGTAGGACACTGGAAACTGGTACCCTGAAGAAAAAGCAGAGTCCAGAAATTGAGTGTCTTGTGATTTTTCCATCTCTGCCACTACATCTTTGGGGTAACAGATTGAAGTGGTCAGACAGTGGAAGGATTTTCTTACAAAAGAATAAGAAATGCACAACAATATAAAACTAGATATATTCTCCACCCTGCTTGAGGTTCATTAAGTGAAGCTGTCTGCATTTTGGTTTTTGTTTCTTCTGGGTACACCTTCCTTTTACATCATGTTATCCTGTTTATCTGCTGAAGTTCAGTGCATTTAGGAATATCTAGGCCAAGCCATCATGGTTTTGGTCTTCTGTGCTCAAACATGATTGGTTTTGTTTTAACTTGTCCATTTAGAGATTCTTTTAGCTGTGACATTATTAATTGTGCACAACCACATCTGTCCATCCATTGTGTCTTCCAAGCACTCTTGTCCTAATGAATGGAATGTGTTTTGGTAGAAAGTGAAGCAGTTTCGTTCTTATAGGGCCTTAACTCTCACAGATGATACTAACCCAGTCATTTTTGTCTTCTCTTGAAGCAAACCCCTAGACAAATAAAAACCCAACCCAAAGAAATACCAGTTTTCTAAATAGGCAGTTTCTTATCAGACGTGTTATGAAGAAGTCCACTGTTGATGTTGCTAGAATGACAGCAGAGTAATAATGTTAAAAGTACTTTGGTTAAATGTTGTCTCACAGGCTGAACCAAGATCCAGAAATCCTATGGTGTAAAGCTCTAATAAAGACAAACACGTATTGAAGCCTTAGTTTGTGTGTTGAACACAGGAAAGTTTTGTCCTATTTTTAAACACTGTCTCCTTAAGCATTTACACTTTAAATTTTGTCACAAAAGAGCTATGTAGACTGCACTTTTCTGTCTATGTGGGTACTCATTGCTTTAGACTGTAAATATAAGCACTGTCCAAATAGCAGGATTCTCTTTTGGCTAGAAAACAGTAAATGAATATTAGACAAGTACTCATAATATCCTGTACTTAAGTTTTAAATGTTAGCTATTATTCAGGGCTAGACAGCTCCTGTAACTTAGCAGGAAAAGAGATTAATGAAATCCAATATTTGGAAGCAGGAGATAGATGAATTCAGACTTGGAACGACAGTGCTAACTTTCAAGAGGAAGGATAACTGACATTTGGAGTAACTTGTCTGCGTGTACAACTTTATTTATTACTTGAAGTCTTGAATGTGATGAACCCTTACGTTTTCTAAAGGATATACTGTAGTTGAGGCAAGTCACAGAAATTGCTGGATGAATTTTGTAGTTGTAACATGTGAGAAATAGGCCTAATATCTCAGGTCTAGGATCCTGTAAGGTAGGGCAGATGCATTGCTGTGTTTCTTAGCTACAAGATGTACTTCCACTGTGCCCTAAGAATAAACACATTCACTCCACAAATGGCTTGCAGAAACAACTTTAGTCTTTTGGACAAAAAGAGGAGAAATTATTTGCTTTACAAGCTCTTGTGAAGACAGGGGTGTGAACCCATGTGATCTTCTCATCATTATTCAAATACAGTTAAAATATTTTGCATTTTTAAGGTTCAGTGATAGAAATGTGTTAAAGTCTAGCCTTTGACTGCTGTGCAGATACACAGAATGTTGGGATTTTTTTCCTGTCTCCTACTGGCTGTTAGACTCCTTGTTTATTTGTTATGCATTTAGATACGAGGTTGTTCCCTGCAAGTACCAAATCAACCCTTCCTACTGGTCCCTGGAATGAGAGTCACATGTCTACACTGTACCAAATGCCACCAAGCAACAAAGAAAGGTTTTTGAAAGGGGCTCTCTTTGAGGATAGGTTTTCATAGCTTGGGCTATGTTCTGCTGCCACCTGCAACAAGACAAGTGATCCGGCAGGAATGGGATCCATGATCCTCTAGGACTGTGGCAGGAAATTTACTCAGCCTGACCTTTTGCTGCGCTCAGTTGTGGTGGCTGGCTGCAGCCGGCTGGTGCTCCTGGTGCTGAAGTGTGCTTTCTCTCTGCAAGTTGTGCTTGAGTTTGCCTGTTTTGTTGCCCTGGAGACAGAAGAGTGTGGTATGCTTTCCCTCGGACCAGAAATAGTTTCCTGTACCTTGTGACTGGAGTGCTGTACTCCTCCTCTGGTCTTTGGCCAGGCCCTGTGGTGCTGGAGGGATGGCATATGGGGTGATGACCTCTTGTCACAAGCTCTGATGTGGCTGCCGCCCATGATCACTAGCTGCCTTGCCTGCTCCCCTCCCTCTGCATGATGGTGTAGGATTTCAGGGGAGCAATTGCTCTTGATTTACATCTCCCATGGCATTTTGATGGTTATGTCATTTTGTTTGAGCCTTGCTCTTGTCAGCTGTCTACCCTGGCTCTCAGGACTCAGTGGCTGAGTAGCACGTGGTGAGCTCTTACTTTTCCTTCCCCCTTCGCTCAGCTGTTTCTGCTGTCTGCTTCCCCATGTCCTTGTACTTGGGAACAGATTCTCAGCAAATGTATCTGTGCACAAGGGCAATGTGATCTGGGAGGATGAAGGATCTACTTCTGTAGGAGTTCCAAGCAGAGCTGGGAGGGTAAGTGGGGAATTTGCAAGACCCAGATGTGCAAAAGGATGGATAGTTTATCTCTCACTCTTGTCCTGCTGTGAGAATCTGGGCTGAATGCAGAGCATGCAGCACAGTCTATTTACTGCGCAACTACGTTTTGCAAAACTTCATTTATGAAAAATGCTGCTAAAGGAGAAGCCAAGGCACCCCCCTCTGCAGCCCAGAAGTGCAAGTGAGAAAGAGCTTGCATTGCACCAAGCCCTCAGGAGCATGGAAACTCTCCAGCCTTTCTTGCTGCCTGCCAACTTATTGGAGAGTGTTCTGACATAGAACTGTAAAATATATGCAACAGGAAGAATAATTTTGAGAAATGAGAAGGCAGGAGAGATGAAAGGAGTAATTTACTTTCCTCTGTCTCTGAACAGTAGCAGATGAGGATATAAGCATATGTCAGGCCTATAAAGTATTAATTGGGACATTTTCTACACTTCAGTGGTGGGAAAGGAGGCCAAAATTCTTTAGTGCCCTGAGCTACTATTTCCAGCCTGGAAGAGAAAACTGTTCTGGGATCTTGCTTAGTCTTCATCTTCTGATTATGGAGGAAAGAACAGTTGCCCAAATCCTGCTTTTACAAAGGGGAAAACCATGCAGAGACCATGTAGCCGCATAGGCTGTTCTCAGGCAGAGCAGCACAGTATGACTTCGTTGAAATGAGTCTTTAGTGGGTTTGCTATAAACTGGAGGATGCTGCAAGCCTTCCGGTGACCTATGCATAGTCCAGTCTGAGAATGCTGTTTTCCCTTGCTATATTCTTTTGATGATTGGACTGAGAAGGAAGGACAGTCATGCCTCTTTCTAGACATCTGCATCCTCAGAAGCAATTGCCAGGATTTCCTGAAACTTTGTCTCCCTCAGATGATTTCAGTGAATCTGTGCTTCGCCAATGTGAGCATTTCATTTGAGAAGATGGGAGTTCTGTTGCAAAAATTCAGGACTTAATCATGGCTGTAGTGAAAAAATTTCTGTCCGAGCCTTAGTGACTAAAAGGCTCCCTGTTTCTTGGCTGAGATGGGCAGATATCCTCTAGCTTCTATTCCTTCACTCATGTATGATACATTTCTAAGGAGAAGAAACCAGTTTTTGCTGTCCTTGTTATTTTTGCCTTTAATCTGGATGACAGTTGTGCTCAAACTGATGTTGCCTTTGGGCTGGAATAAGCATGCTTAGTGTTTAGGCAGCACTTCTTGCATAGAGAACTCAGAGTGCTTTATCAGCATTTCACAAGCACATCCATTCATGGGTGCTGAAGTATGGTTACTTTTACAGTTCACTGGAGCTGGCAGAGTTCCCTACTTCATGTGATGGCCGTGCACTGGCAGGGGCTCTATGTTTCTCCTTACTCTGCCCTTCTTTACCAGTGTTTCTCTAGAATGGAAGGAGATGCTGTTTCACATTTCATGTGGGTTATTTCTTTAGAGACTTTTCCTCCTCTGTAGCCTTGGAGAAGGGAATATGCCTCAAAAGGGGCATTAGTGGGGAAGTGGCTTTGCATATTTATGAGGCTGACAGAAGAGCAGTGTGCTGCTACTCGGAACCAAGGAGTCCATATTGGTTTAGTGTTAGCTCTGTAGCAAAACCAGATACTCTCCTGTAGCCTCCACTGCACAGCTCTCACCTGAAACAGCTGTGAGGTTTTGGGAGACACTTCTGTTCCAGCCTTCTGGATGTCTACTGGTCACTGTGTTCTTTTCTCCATTGAATTTGAATGAGACCTTAGTTCATAGTTGTGGTTCTTAACAGCTTGGGTTTTATTCTCTTTCAGATCACCAGAAACTGGAACGCGAAGCTCGAATCTGCCGTCTTCTGAAGCATCCAAATATTGGTAAACCTCCTTGGGCTCAGAGGGATGGGGGTGAGAGAGAAATAATGTATATCATCTAGTGCACTGTAGGAGAGCAGATGTATTCTGAATGTTCACAAGTGGTCAAACTTGCTTTTTGAAGTCACCTCATTTTGTCTTTTTTGCATGTGACCCTGTCCCACTACTCTAGCATTCTGGCCCAGATGTTCACCAAAGCTTGCTGTGTTCCTGTGCAGTTGCCTGAGTAGAGTTGCCCCTGCTCCTGGGTGATACATGACTCTTGTCTTCTTATAGAATCATAGAATCAACCAGGTTGGAAGAGACCTCCAAGGTCATCCAGTCCAACCTAGCACCCAGCCCTATCCAGTCAACTAGACCATGGCACTAAGTGCCTCATCCAGTCTTTTTTTGAAGACCTCCAGGGATGGTGCCTCCACCACCTCCCTGGGCAGCCCATTCCAATGGGAAATCATCTATCATTCTGCAATGGAAGTGAGCTGTTTTTGTTTTCCCCATGCCTGTCTTCTGTTTGGTCCTCTCGGCACTTTTTGACATATCTGATCAAATGCTGTATTCAGAGTCATACCCGAAGTTTCAAGGAAGGTGGGCTAAAATGTCAGCTCTTTACATTACAGTGGTCACTTAATATGAAGCCAAGAGACCAAAACCAAATTGCTTATTTTGGCAGTAGTCAGAAACCAACCAACCAAACAGTAGAATAATGAAGTAAAGGAAATAGTTTTGTCTGGAAGTACAGGAAGATGCAAAATAAGGCACAACCTCAATCCAAAACTACATTATTTACTGAACTGTAGAGAGAAGGCATGGATTTTTACCTGATACCAAAGCACCATGAAAATTTGCCCAAGGTTTTCTTTTAGGGAAATGCTACATTGCTGGAATTTGCTTTAAGCAAAATATTGGACAATTAATAATCCTCTTTTTAGTACCTTTTAAATAAATCACAGAATGATAGAGGTAGGAAGGGACCTCCAGAGATCATCAGGTTCAATCCGTTGCTAAAGCAGGTTTGTCTAGATTAGGTTGCACAGGAATGTGCATCCAGTTGGGTTTCAAAAGTCTCCAGAGAAGAGAGACCAGGAGCTCTCTGGACAGCCTATTCCAGAATTTTTTCCTTGTGTTTAATCGAAACCTCTTGTGTTCTAAAGCTTCTAGGATCTTAGCTAAGGTCTAATTTATTAAAAAACCAAAAAAGGCTAAGAAATACCAAACTGCCACCTTCAACCAAATCACTATTAAATATCATTTGTCTTTCTTTTTGCGTAACCCTATCTATCAGTGTAGGTAACATTTTAAGGGCATCTGTCTGGTCTGACTTTCAGTTTCGTAATCATTTGCTCCTATTCTCTGAAGACCTGGGAGAGGAAAGGTGTCTCACAGCATACCTCGTGGACTAGCATCTGTAGCCTATTCCATATGTGATGAAGAAGCAATTTCCACAAGCTTAGGACCTCGCAAAGTGCCTTAGTAACAGCTTTTCAGCAGAAAGAGCTTTGTTGCATCTGAATGTAGTTGTGGAGGTATGGCATGATGAGAGGAGCAGTTGCCACCTTCTGCAGTAATTTGCACTGATGAATATGTGGGCTGGTAAATTTATTGCTTCACAATACTCAGAATGACTAAAACTCACATTTAGCTAGTTACCAAGCTTCATTTGCCCCATAAGACTTGTTGCACTTTGTTTACTAGGTGATGTCACTTTTTATTTTGGCCCTAACTTCACTTCATCATCTTTCCTTTCTATTATTTCTTACATCCTTTCTTGCCAGGCCTCTCACAGAGTAAATTTACACATGGGGGAAAACGACTTTTATAAGTAAAACGCACCGAAAACAGAAACATATCACGTTCCTGCTTCACTTCTACAGCTTGTTCCTCATCTGTAATGAGTGGTGATGTTTGTCTCCTGTTGTAGTGTGCTTTGGAAAAGACAGTTCGTTGGAATGTCACTGGTTCTTGCACTGTCAGAGCATTTCTTGTCTTCCTAGGAAAAACATTTTCTTACAAAGAGGCTACTCATTCTCAACTAAACAGGTAGTCACAGATAGCAATAAAGGAATTATTTTTTTTGCCTACAGTACAGAATCAAAGCACATCCAGTAAGACCTTGGGAAATCATGTGGTCTCTTTGTCAGTCCTTCGTAAGCCTGGCTTGTTCCAGGCATGTTTGTTCTTAAAAACCTCTAATACTTCCACAGCCCCTAGTGGCAATCCTTCAAATGTTTAATTTTTCTGTCAGGCATCAGAAAAAAACATACTTTGCTGCTGTCTTACTTTGTTGTTTCTAGTTGTGTCTGGAGTATATGTGGAAAGTAGTTTTTCTTTCTTATAACAATCTTTTACGTATTTGAAGACTGTTATCACAGAATTACGGAATCAAGCAGGTTGGAAGAGATTTCCAAGGTCATCCAGTTCAACCTATCACCCAGCCCTGTCCAGTCAACTAGACCATGGCACTAAGTACCTCATCCAGTCTTTTTTTGTACACCTCCAAGGATGATGACTCCACCACCTCCCTGGGCAGCCCATTCCAATGTCAAATCACTCTCTCTCTGAAGAACTTTCTACTAACATCCAGCCTAGACCTCCTCTGGCACAACTTGAGACTCTGTTCCCTCTTTCTGTTGCTGGTTGCCTGGGAGAAGAGACCAACTCCCCCTGGCTATGACCTCCCTTTGTGTAGTTGTAGGTCAGCCCTGAGCCTCCTCTTCTCCAGGCTAAACCACCTCAGCTCCCTCAGTCTCTCCTCATAGGGTTTGTGTTCCAGGCCTCTCACCAGCTTCATCGCCCTTCTCTGGACACATTCCAGTATCTCAACCTTTCTCTTGAATTGAGGAGCCCAGAACTGGGCACAGTACTCAAAGAGTGGCTTTTAGTATCATGCCTCTTCTTAGTCGTCTTTTTCCTCAGAGTAAACAAACCAAATCTTTCAATCTTTCTTCATACATCATGTTTTCTAGACCTCCAGTTTTTTTGTTTTTTCCTACCCTCTCCCCTTCCCTGGACTGTCTCCAGTGGCTTCATGTCTTTCTGGAAATGTGATGCCTGAAACTGGATATAAGATTCCAGCCAAGGTCATGTCAGTGCTGAGTAGAGGGGGCAAAATTGCTTCACCTGTCCTACCAAAGATACTAATTTTACATATGAACCTTTGAAACTTGCCATTAAAATATTGTTGATGCTCATTTGTTTTCTGACACTATTGCTTCAGACTACTTTCTGCAGAACTTCTCGCAAACAAATACTTTTTCTATCTTGTATAGTTAAGGCATGCTGTTAAGGCATACCTTACATTTGTCTTTATTAAAACAATCAGTAAGAAATCCACTCTGTGGGATACACCTCAAGTGTTTCCAAGACTATTTTGATTTGTCTTCTGATAGTATAATAGAGTTGCAACTCCTCCCACAGTAACATGAGCTTTAATAACAAAGCCACATATTGCATAATGTGGATAATTAATAACATTGTTGAATACTCTTGGCCTCTGGACAAACTCTTGAAGGTATTGTTTGACAAGTTGTTCCATTTTGACAGTGATCAATTTTGAGTATGTTTTTTCACTGAATTGTATACACCACTATAAGTTAGTTCTCAATGCACGTTTCTTTTTTCTGAATTGTTTATGGAAATAAAACTTAAGATGATATTAGAAGCCTTGCTTAAGTCCAGATGCTATATGTATTGCTGCTTTCGTGTTCCTTGGACTTGTTAGGTTGTCATGGGACGGAAGTGTTCTGACATAAGTGGTAGGTTTGTTCCTTGAAATGTGTATCAGCAGTTAGTATTCACATAGTTACTGCTATTCAGTGTTGTAAACTCTTCTGGATGAGTATTTGCTGTGTTGCCTCAGTGTGAGGCTATGGTAGTAACACGCACCAGTCCTGAATAATTCTGCAGATTTTGCCCTTGCTTTGTTTTCCTCATTCAGTTTTATTGTTACTGCTTTTGTTGCAAACTGTGTTGCAACATGACCTGCTTTTCTGAAGTGATCTCAGCTTCTAGTGAGTCCAGGGCAAAAGGATTAAAGGAAGTCTGCAAGGTGGACAGCCTCTATTGTCTGCCCATACCCAGGATATAAAACAAACCTATTGCTCAATTTGTGATCTTTGCAAGGCATTGATTCTGCTATGGAGATTCTGGACTGCACTACTTTGACTCTAACACTGCTGCTCCTATAGAATAAAGGTTGCCTTAGGTACAAAATAATGGTGATATTTACGTTTGCTGTTGCTCTTTGTATAATGTCCACTTTCTGAGTGATTCTAACATGTTTTCATTAAATCTCAGTCCTAATTATAGGCTATTGCTCTGTAATTGGCTGTTTTGCTTGTCTTTAGATCCATGTTGTGGTTAAGGTTACCACAGTGCTGTAATCTTTCTAAGAGCTAGACAGAAGAAAGTTGACCTAGACAGTTTTTTGTGATTTTCATCTTATATTATGTACCACCTTCTCATTGTGAACCATTCATCTGCATGTGCCATTGCACCTGATAACCTGTGATGGTTTGGGTGTTACCTGCCCCCCCCCCACCCCATGCTTTAGAAATCATCCAGGCTAGACTCATCCGGCTCTGGAAATTGAATGAAGCTTTTATATGTACAGCTTAGCACAATATACAAGCAGATATTTACAATACATACAGCTATATACAGAAATATACACGTTAAAAAGTAATACAGAAACACAACTCCCCTCCCAGAAACCTGAGTCCCCAGGAGGGGTTCCCAACCTCCCTTCCACCTTCTCCCACCCCTCTCTATCTCACCCTTTATGTTGCCTTGTGCCCAAGGAAGAATGGAGGATCAGCCAGGGTTGTTAGGAAGCAGGTGGATTAATCAGGTTAGGTTAGAGAGAGAAAAATGCAGCCTGCAGCCCAGACAGAGAACGACTAGCCGATCTGTTTGGATTCTTGCTCTTATACCTCTCAGCAAGCCTATGAGGGAAGTAGACATCACCATTGTTTCCCTCTCACAGCCTGTAATGTTGTTCTTCTCACCAAAACATTCTAGCTAGATTCAAACTAGCACATAACCTCAGACTTCAGTTCAGTTTAGGAACAACCTATTTCCCTAACTTTCAACTTGTGGTTTTGTTGGGTGTGGTGTTGGTTTGTTTTGTGGTTTTTTTGGGTGTATCTTTTATTTGTTGTGTTGGTTTTTTGGTTGTTTTGGTTTTGTTGGTTTTTTAAAAATTCCTGGTGATAACTTAAAGCATTTTGCTTTCTCATCCAGAGAAACCATTTGCCAGCCGTGCTTACCAAAAGTCATAGAATTCCTGGGATCAATCTGTTTCCTTCACCCTGGTTTTTAAAGGCAAAATAAGATGCACCCATTTCTGAGGATATGGGAGTGTTAGTCAATGGTGGAAAGCAACATCATTAAAGCCTTACTATCTTTAGGCTGATAAAATGCCTGTGAAAGTTGGCAAGAATCACAGCTCTGTGAAGGGTTCTACTTCTTGCAGTGATTCCATTATCTATCAATTTGTTTATGGGCATTTAACATGGATGTATTTGAGAACATGTAGAAGAGCATAGTATGGCTCTCTTCTCCCTTGGTCCTTGCTTTGTAAGAAAGAAGCAGGTTTCAATAAGCATAACCCTACAAGAGTAGGGTTATGACTTGTTCAGTGTATCATGAAGCCTGCTCCATGCATGAATTTTGTCTGCCATTCTCTTAGGTATTGCCCTTCTTCTAAATTTACTTTGTTACACTAGTCTAAATATGTATCTCCTCTTTGGATCAGTCACCAGATGAGCAGTGCTCTTTCTTTAGATATTTTTAACTGTACAAATGTAGTTCTTGAATATCTTTTGTTCATAGTTCAAATTGGTTGGTTATTGTGTCCCAGCTCATGGCAGCTTTTTCTGTGAAGAACTGCATGCACTTAGGTCTGTAATAATAAAAATACCTATTTTAAGAATGGCTGGTAGCAGCCCAAGAGTCAGAGCCAAATGCTGGCTTTGATTTTTTGCCTCCACATCATTTGCTGAACTGCTTCAGTTAATTTCTTTGAGGGAATTTATAGCAGTACTGAAATGCTGCTCTCAGCATCTATCAGAATTATTGCCTTTTCAGGTTTTTTTCTTACTTCTGACTTTTTCTCCCAAATATACTTGCACCTGAATTATTTTTATTTAAACTTCTATCTATTGGCTTCTCTTGGCATAAACCGAAATTTGCTCACATTCTTACTTAAAGTGGGGGAAAATGGTATAAATGTCTCCTGTGAATTAGAATTATTTCTTTTGACTCAGTTTAGTTTTATTTTCTTTGACAAGTGATCTGTCCTTGGGAATGGTTTTTATGGATATGCACAGAAAATGGCTTCCAGTTTGTGTGCCCTTAAATGATGGCTACAGTCAAGGTGTGAATTGCTGTAAGGACTAAGGGTACTGTCTTGCTGCATGCAGCCTAGCTGGACCATCTCACAGGTTTATACTTAACCTAGTAGGGAAGCAGGATGCAAACCTAATACTGGATTTGTTTTCTTAGTGGCATCAGCCACAACTTAAGTTTCTCTCATTTTGAGAGCAGGCCCTCACTTTTCTCCCCTTCACAGAAACACAGCAACATTCAAATTGGAAAAGACCTTCAGGAACACCAAGTCCAACCAATAACCCTGCTCTACAAGGTTGACCCTAAACCATGTCCCCAAGCACCGCATCCAAACAATCTTTAAACACATCCAGGGTTGGTGATTCAACTACCTCCCAGGACAGCCCATTCCAATGCCTGACCACATTCACTGCCTATTGCTTGTTTCCATCATTTTGTTTTCTCTTCCTGTAGTTTTTCCATGCCATTTAAAAAACAAACAAACAAAAAAACCCCAACAAAACATTTCTCCATAGTCCGTCTTAATTTGGAAATGCAGTAACAACTGTGTTTGCTTCTTTGTCAGAGCATATATTTATTCTTTATTTCTTTGTGGTCTGTACTAGAGAGGTATTCAGATTCCATTATTCATCTGTTCAGTTGCAAGATTTATCTGTATGTAAGCCATTCCCTAAAAGTGGGATGTCCCCAGAGGGATGATGGCCAAACTCAGTGCACTCTACTCAAAAGGTACTGCAGAAGTTGGAGGAGGATTCTCCTAATTTATTTCTTTGCTCTTACATCCTTGTTGGAATAATGTTGAGGAAATGGACCGAGTCCCCCTTGGGATTCCCTCTGCCTCAGCACGGAAGAGAGGGATGAGTACAATGTGGTAAAATGGTGCAAGCAACAGCCTGCCTTTTGAACAGTTTGCTGTGTGACAAGTTTTCATGACTGTACTGGGAAATGTAAGAAAGAAGTTGTGAAAATCAGGGTAATGCAGCAGGGCTGGGGGATGTCAGGCAGAACACCTGCCTGCATGGGCAGGAGCACTGCTTTGCAACACCAAAGGCTCATTTGTCCATGATGACAGAAATGCGAAGCAAACATAATTTTATTGTATATATTCAGATGAAGTGGATTTAATGTGTGTTGTTTTTCTGGTGTGGTTGGTTGGTTTGTTTGTTTTTGAGGTACCAATAAAGTTGGCATGACTTGTAATTACTTTGGAAGTTTTTAGAAGAATAGATAATGTACATATTACATAACATAATGTAGATAGCTGTATATATTACATACTGTGTATAATACTAGCAGTTACCAAACGTACCACTGGCTTATCTGGTATGTGGATAATCAGAAATTCTTAACAACAGTTCTGGATGGTTGCGATTGCATTGTTATCAGGACAGTAGGAAATATTCCTGCTAATGGGAGCTTTTGGCTCATGTAATGTTTAAGTAGGGCATACTAAATCTTATGTATCATGTGCCGAATTTCATGTTTTCAATACAGACATTGCAAAATCAAAGGAAGCTACTATTTAGTTGACACTGAAATGTTGGTATTTTGGGCTGCTTTTTTTTTTTAAATAGTTTGTTTTACTTTTGCTTTTTACCTCTGCAGAAGGACCAGTTTCTTAATGTCAGAAAGATCACTGCTTTAATCCTATTTTTTAGGGCAGAAGTGTTAAAAGTTATGGTGAGAACAATGGTGGGGGGGATGAGGAACCCACTCATTTCTGGGGGGGTGTGTGTCTTTTCATACAACCTTAAGTGTGTTCCTTGTCTTTCTTCATAGAGCCTTCAGTGGCTTGGTTCTGCTTGAATGGAGCATAGTGTTAACAAGCCCCCCTTCTCTTCTACTTTCCAAAGCTTTAAAAGTGCAGTTGGTGTGAAATGCTGCAGGCTTGGGCATTTTACATCAGCCTGGTATAGATCCAGCATACCGTAGCCTCTCTGTGTCAGCTTCGGAAGGAGGAGCAGGAGAAGAGTACGGTTTTCTACTATGTCCTGTTAGCTAGCTGTCCTGCTCCTCTTAGTTACTGCTCTAACAAAGCTGGTCATTAGCTGCTGGAACAGATGATTTCTGGAGGATTATTTGCATTACACAATTTAGTGCTTTTTAATAGCAAATTTTAATTAAAATGAGAGTTCTTTTGGAAGCAGCCTGGGCAGCTGCAGCTGCATTCTGCATGTTTAATGTAATTAGAGAAACAGCTGGAGTGGGAGCTGAGGACCCAGCATACAGACAGATACAGGTTTGTGGTGGCACCTCATGAGACAGGCATCCTGAGTGATGCAAATGTTGCAGGAAGCATTCTGGCACACAGCCAAGCTTGGAGGTGGTGGGACAATTCCCATCTTGGCTGCCCAGACTAGTGAGCAGCTGGAGAAGTGGAGAGTGGGTGGTAGACATCTGTGTCAGTTCACTTGTCACTTGTTCTGCCACAGACGATAGTGCTCAGTTTGTAGTTTGTCAGGCTATGTGTGTGATGTGTATTTGTATCTGTAGTTTCAGCATCTCCTGGCACATTGGGAGAACATCTTTGGAAGAGACCTTCAGACACATTTTAGCCTCTAGTTTTATTCTGCTTCTTCTGGCCTGCACTCATTTGAAATGCACCCTTTGTAGTATTCTTTATCTCATCCCTTTCTCCATGATACAGGCAAAAATCTGATGTCTTTTTGGAAACTGCTGAGAGGTGCAGCTGTGACTGACCTTTAAATAGAATTGTTCAGTCCAGAAGATCCCTGAGCACTTCTGAGTTTGCACTACTAAGACCCTGTGAAGCAGTTACTGCATTGCAATTACCATGATCCAGGAGACAAGAAATCCCTGTTGCCTCTTATTGGCTCTACTGCAGATTCTGCAACACAGGCGACTTAATCCAAGAGCCCCAAGTATTACATAATCACAGTAAGTGACGTGTGTTGGCTAATAGTGTCCTTTACGTTCCCATAGTATCCAAATGATTTACAGTTAGGAATATCTAGATTTAGCAGGCAAGGTCCTCATGCCCTATAGCTTGAGCACTGTCCCCAAAGACAAGCAAAGACCATTGGTTATGAAGGAGCAAGCATATTTCAGGTCCTATTACCTTTTTCTAAGATGAGAGCAGTAGTTGCTAAGTGAAAACACTGGTAACTGTCCTGTGACATTCTTCTCCTGCTTGTGTGTTTATCTTTTGCTGTGATTTCAGTAACTACTTTGCTGTCAGAGACAGACTTGCAGCACGCTGTCAGAAGCCACCCTGTCTTACAAGTCAGCCTTGCACCACTGTTTGCTGTGGACATAGGATACAGGAATGTTCAATCTGGAGCTTAACTGGCAAGCATAAATGCTTCTGGATATAAGAGTAAATAGATAATAATATCAGCACACTCAGCAAGGTGAGGGGAAGATGTGGGTCAATCTACCCTAGGCATAATCTGTTGATCCCATTATCAGTTGCCCTTTATATGTGACCTTTTAAAAATGAGATGCCTGTTGATTTTCAACATCATCTTATGTTCCTGTGGTTTGGGTGAAATTTGTAAAATCATTCTTATTTATTCATCATTTACTCTAAATTTTGCATTCACAGAGCTTGTCTTCGCATGACTCAGAAGCAGGTTGCATTGGTTGTTAGGATGGTATAGTTTGTTTTGAAGGAAATTCTTATGCTCAGTTTTGTGTCACACTCGGGCATCAGAGAGCTGCAGTGGCCTGTACATGGTCGCTTTATTCAGGCAGGGAATGCAAACCACATGGCATGACTGTTACTGTATTGATGTTTCTCACTAACATGCTCAATTTACTGCAGCTAATATCATAGCTTATTGATATTTTTTTCTAAAATAAAACCTGGACATGCAGTAGGATTTTCAAACACTTTGAAGTACCAGCTTGAAGTTTTGTTCTTGAAGCAAGATTTCCAGTGATACTCTGAAGACAGCAGGCAGAGGAAAGTAATATTCACAATAGATGTTCTTAGAAAGTGCTTGAACTCCTGGTACCCAGCTGTTGCTAGGTTCAGTAACTGCAGTACACCCCCTTGAGCCACTTACTGTGGTATCAGGCTCACTGTAAATGCTCTGGATTCCATTAGGGCCTCAGACCTGGTACACTCACAGAAAACAGGCAATAATTTCTGTGACTTGCATCAGGCAGTATTGAAGATACAAGGTTTTAGAGAACATAACCTAAGTCATGATGCGTACCTTCTGCTGCCTGAGCAGCTGGTACTATTGCAGAAGATGTTTTTACCTAGCAGTCTGTAAATGATTGTGCTCCTTTGAGACCATTTGTTCTGACATTTCTTAATGGTGCTGTGGGCTTTAACTTATTATTTGTAACATTATCTGTAAAACTCAGTTATTTGTATGGTTGGGACTTTTTCTGTGCTCTGACTAAAACCTTGGATAAAGTCTTTTGCCATATCCAGTAACCGATTTAGTGCCTTGTTGTCTGACTGGCTTCTGTTTTGTTTCTCCCATCTCCTCATCTGTTCTTGTTAACCATTGTACTAAGTGCTCTTCCATCCATCACCTTTGACATGGGAAGAACCATCAGGTGACCCTGGCTGTGCATGGTGTTTCCTACATCTGTAAGAGTCCCTGTGTTAAGGGTGTTTGGCTAGGAAGCAAATATGGTTAGAACTGATCTTGTTGCATGGCAGAATCACTTAATAGAAACAATCTATCTCATCTTCTGGTGAATGGGGTAATATCAGGTTCCTTGGCAAGTACTGGACTATTTTGCAGTTTGGTCTTCCTTGGAAGACCCTATGTTTTAGTTGCTGTGATGTAAGACTCTATTTGTGATGTGTCAGTTTGTCTAGCCTGCTGCGCTAGACAGGCATCTCTTCTCCCCTGTTGGGGGGGGGGAAGAAGTTCTGTAATATTTTTGAAGAAAAAGCCTAACTGGGTGAGGTCTTTTCCCTTTTCCATTTTTGTTGTAATGGATAGTTATTTTTTTGGAAACCTGTTACCTTTCAGAATCTACATGTGATTACATTTTTCACCCTCTTGTGTCAATAAGTTTGCGGGTCTGAGCAGCCTGTGTGGGCTCTGCTCAACTATTTGGTTGTTACTGAACTTGTGGTATTAATGGAGGTGTTAGGTGGCGCTGTGTTAGAAAGGAGAACATTTTAACTTGTGTATCAGCATTGTGAATCAAGGTTATCACATCTGCATACTGCAGTGTCCTCCTCGCTGGAAGGCTCTTGTGGCTTTGCAGGAGGGTAGGTAATCAAAACCTTAGAGTGGAAGGGCAGTGGGGGTTCTTCCTATTCTGCTATGGGGTATTGCTTTTCTTTCTCTCTGGTGGTGTTGGTATGAAAAGTAGCTGTGGGCTGGAACTGAAAGTCACAGGAGTTTTGGTATATCTAGACCTCCTTAAATGTTTTTTTTTATTCCATTCATCACTGCCCTCCTTCATACTTTAAGCTTAGTAGGTCAAGCTGTTGCTAATTATTCCTATGCAGGCTGGTGAGGCCCACCATCAGCTTTTCTACAGATTTTCTGTAGATTTCTGGATTTTCTTTTTCTCTTCTACTTGCTCCCTGAGCTTTGTTATCTCAGCAGAATAAATCCTGGACAGACTTTTTGTTCCAGCATTGCTCTGGGTGGTCATGAGGAAGCAGCTCCCTTGTTAAGTTAATGACCTGCGTCCTGCCTCCAAGGCCTTCTTTTGCTGTGCAGCCTTAGAGTGATGTACAGTGTCAGTATTTATTAACTGTTTCTGTGCTCCTGTCATGGTTCCTCACCTAAGGATGCAAATAGTGTTTTACTGTCCTTGAAGGCTCTTTCTACTGCCTCTGCCAGTCTCTGCCAGCTGAATTGCTACTTCTTTCCCTTTTCATAATGTGTTTGACAAAGTTGCTTTCCTCAGGACAAAGAAATGGCACCGATCAGCTTATTAAGATTTTACTTTCTGGTGTAATTTGCTGCCTGCATCTTTGCATCAGAGTTTATCATCAACTTTCTCACTTTTATCTGTGTTTGCTGTTCCTTTTTCATGGTCACTGCTTTCAGCCTGCTGATGGCTGTGCCTCTTTCTCAGGATTTCATTTGCACTACTCTCCTCTCTGGTGTTGCCTGCAGAGGTGTCAGAAGAAGGACAGTGCCAATTTTGTGCACACTAAGCATTGTCAGACATGGCCTTATTAGCACATACAGCTTGTTTCTTCATTTGTCCATCTTTACAAGGTCTCCTCACAGACTTTGCCTGTGTCCAGGGTCTCAGCTTTTGTTGATGTGCCTTTCTCCTGCATTCACCTTGAATAGTCTTGTGCACTGTAATGAAAACCTGCACGGAGAATCCAAGTGTCCATTTCAGCCACTTTCCATCTTGTTTCTAGTCTTCAATGGAAATATTTTCTCCTAGGAAATGCCCTTCTTCTCTCTTGCATTTTTGCAATGCCACCTCTGCTAGTTTTTGCCAAGAGCTCAGGAGGCAAGTTTTCTTGTAAAAACACAAGGCTGTATTGCAGTGAAGTTACTACAAGCCAAATAAAACTGCTTACCTGGAAGATTTTTTTTGCAGCAAATTATTTGAGGAACATACTTAATAAAGGTGATGTGTCTCTGTTTTCATTCTGTAGGAACAGCATGTTGCACCTGAAACACCTGCTGTGCTGGTACTCTAAGTGTATTTGCTTGTTTGCAGCATTTTGCCTGCTGGAGTGCCCCTCCCAAACCCCTGCAGTTAGATGCAGTGGAAATGCTAAGGAAAGGAAATTGGTCAGGGAACCAGCCTAGAATGCCTGTGGATAAAGACATGAAAGATATAGCAAAGTACAAACAGAAAGAATAAGAAAAGTAGTAACTCCTTTTAGGAAAGGTACTGGGAGTAGTCTCTGCTCGTATGTGCTACTCAGTTTTGAGTCTGTATGTGTTTGCATGTGGAAGTATGCCTTAGCAAATGAGAGTTGCGAGGAAGATTAGAGGAGAGCATTGAGAATATTTGCAAGAGCTGTTTCTTATGAGCATGTGCCAAATGCTGGTTTGAAATGTTCCCAAGATGATGCTGGTAACTGATGTCATGCCCCAGTAAAAGGTGCAAACTGACCTCTTGATACTGGCAGAGGGAAAATCATGATGTTGGGAAAAGTCAAGACAGGTCACCTTTATTTCATATGGATGAGAATGGAACACAAGGAAATAAGTCAAAGGTACCATTAAAGTGACAGAGCAAAAGAATAAGATTTTTCTTACCAGGATGAGAACTGTAGTGCTTGGTCAGTACTCATTTACACAATGAGTGACTGAGACCCAGTCTAGTCTCAGCTGGTTGCTTCAGCTGGGTGAATCAATAGGGAAAAGCTGCAGATGATCATGTGAAGAAGACACCCCATCCTAGTCAGGGTGAAAAGGTTTAGGAACTGAGTCAAATAGGATTGCTAGTTTGTGACTCTGATTGACAAGGAAAATAGTGAAGTTTTTAATGAGGAGAGAAAAGAGAGAAGTAGCGGGTAGGTAGCAATATGAAGTAAGGGCTTAGTTTTTCTGTTTGGGTTAGAAACAGTGCCTAGGTATCTAGGAAACATCAAAGAAACGGAGATTTTTTTATTCTGATAGGAGGAAGTGGCACTGTACCAGCTGCACAGCTACAATAATTATTGCCCATGTGTCATGTGGGGAAAGGAGGACAGAGCTCCAGAAACCTCAGAATACCAGGGAATAGTGGCCTATCATGAGGGCAGTCCCAGTCCTGCAGGTTAAAGAGGATAAGGAAAGGGGAAAGATGAAGGTTAATTTAGGCAATAGCAGAACTATGGGAAGATAGATAAGTGTGATGGTTTGGGTGTTACCCCCACACACACACTTTTGGAAATCACCCAGACTAGACTCATCCAGCTGTGGAATTTGAATGAAGCTTATTATTTACAGCTTAGCACAATATACAAGCAGATATTTACAGTATATACAGAAATATGCAAGGTAAAAAGGTAATACAGAAACACAACTCCTCTCCCAGAAACCTGAGTCCCCAGGAGGGGCTCTCAGCTGCCCCTTCACCTTCCCCTTGCCCCTCTCAACCTTACCCTAGTCCCAGGGAAGAATGGAGGTTCGGCCAGGGGGCTAGGAAGCAAAGTGGTTTAATTAAAGAAACAGAGGGTGAGCTTAGAAAGAGATGCAGCTCAGCCAGTTCCCCAGCAGAGGCACTGAGTGTGTTATCTATGTTTTGATTCTTATTTTTATACATCTCAGCAAGCCTATGAGGGAAGTAGACATCACCCTTGTTTTCCTTTCACAGCCTGTAATCTAGTTCTTCTCACCAAAACATTCTAGCTAGGCTCAAACTAGCACAGTATGGAAGCTGAAGAAAGTTGAAATTTTGAGAAGGAGAATGTGATCAGATATGTCTATTGTAATGAACAGGTCAGAAAAAATGGAGACAAGGAACTGATTCTGAATTTCAGGTGAGGACTTGGAGTTCTTGAAGTGAGGAAAAGGAAGTACAAAGACAGAACTTCATGGACCTTTACAGGTGAAAGGCAGGAGGAAGATCAGTGGAACTGATATGCAAGTGGAGTTTGAAGAAGTCAGTCTTTGAGTTGGGTGTTTGGAGATCCTGAAAATCATTTGGTTTTGGAAATAAGAATGGGTGGGAAGAGATAGCAGAATGTGAGCATGAAAGATAGAGTAGACAGATGTGCAAGGACAGTACTGAAATGTTGGAGAATGAACAGGAGGTCAAAGATATTTAGAGTTCATTTTGATGCTAGGGAGTAGTGGATGTATGTGAAGGACACCCATCTGTTCCTTTGAGATAAAGGAAGAAAACAGGTCACTAAATGAGCACACGAAGTGAAGAGCACGGGCAGTTAATAGACTGACCTGGTAGAGGAAGAACCTGACTGTGCATTGGTTTGATTTGTGAAGTGTCGTATTTGCTACATGCTCTGTAAATCTCCATTTCTTGATTATGTTTTTGCAGTGCGGCTCCATGACAGTATTTCAGAAGAAGGTTTCCATTACCTTGTCTTTGATCTGTAAGTGTTTTTCTTTGGCTTTGATGCTTCACCAGTGATGCAAACACAGGAACAGTTAAGTAAAAGTGGAATAAAGATCACCTGCATTAATATAATTCTCCCTTTCTCTTTTGAGACCTGTCATTATTATGACAAAAATCTATGGACTGTATGGTAAGGAATGAACTCGTGGCAGCTGTTGTAACTGTGGGATGGCAAAGGTTGGCTATCCTGTGTTGAACTGTTTAACTTGTGTCTCTGAGGTATCATGGAGAGGGACATAGGACAGGTGTTCAGCAGAAGCTTAACATATACTAAGGTCTGTTGCAGTGCACAGGCAATTCATGCCCAGTGTGTCAACAGTGTTTCATATACTGCTTGTGAAACAGCAGTTCAGTGGGTCAATCAAGAGGTACCAGTGCCGGTATCATGGTGATGGAACTCCGCTGTGCCTCCCCTATGCCACAGGTCTGCACACAGGCTGTGGGAAAGGCTACACATGGGTGGCCACATACATTGCACCAAACCTTAAGCTAGGCTTGTGTGGACTCTGTAACCCTCCTTATTCTTTTGTACTCCAGGGTTACTGGTGGGGAGCTCTTTGAGGATATTGTTGCCAGAGAATACTACAGTGAAGCAGATGCCAGGTAAGACTGTTTCCAGACCCTTCTGTCTGTGTGCCACGTGTGTTGGCAAGTGGGACGAGTTTCCTGACTGCTGTGCTGTGCATGGCTTTGTTCGGACACTCTTGCTCCCTGTCTGCAAAAAACGATTCCTCTTTCTGCTATTAGCATAAACTATTGTCACCAGTCAGGCTGACTCACCACAGCTGTAGCCATTGTCACTTACTGGGCTACAGCTGCTGTCTGCCACTTGCAGATGTTGTGCTCTTTGCTGGGAGACCTGTTGCTAGCAGTTTTGTCTGTGACCTTTCTGGTGTGTGGTAACAACATGACCTTAGTGGGCAAATATGAGGGAGAGCTGTCCTGTGGCTGTAAGAGTTGCCTGCTTGGCCTTTGCTGTCCCCTAGTATGGGTTTCAGTGATGAGCCATTGCTATTGGACAGACCCTTTACATTTGTCTGTGTTTACAGGACAGGGGGAGAGAGGGCTTTGGAGGCTGTATTTCTGTCTAAGCTTTCTCTGACTGTGCTGGTTGACAAAGTAAGAAAAGGCGCAATAGGTTAGAGCAACATTTATATTTTAATATTTAAAATATTTAGTTGTTTGATTTTTTGTGTGTGTGTGTGTTAGTGGTGGGCTTTGGGGTTTTTTTTGTTTTGTTTTCTGAGTGTATCTTCTCTCTCCCATGCATGAACTTACTGAAATGGCCTGTGCTAGTCCCTTTCCTATGCAGGGTGGGTGTTTTGTGCAGCAGTAGTGTTCTCTGACCCATCCATCTGCTGGATATGTAGCATTTGGAATCAGAGCTGGGATTAGGTAGCTCCTGTTCTGCTTTACCAAGGTCTGGGAGCAGTCTGATGGTGACATTTCAGCTTTGCCTGTTTTGCACCCATGTTCTTACTCCATCCCAGCCCTTTCTCTAGCAAGAATTAGGGGAACCTTGAGAGGAGAGTGATAAGAGGAGTTAGCAGGTGCTGCTGCAGGGTGTGTCTTGTCGGTGCAGTACTGAGAGAGAGATCATAGTGATTGGAAGGAAGAAAAGAACATGAACTGGTGTGTAGTGTAGGTACTGTTGTGGATCTTGTGGGCTCTTACTTGATTTACCTTTGGTGTGCTCATAAGCCTCTGTCTACTGGCCATTGCACAATGCCTTCAAATGAGGCATTGCACTATGTGCTGTTCCATGAGCTGTCTGCTGATGGGGAAGGCCAGGGGGCTCATCATCTCTGATGGAGCTCCTGACAGACAGGTCTGAGAGCCCTGAAAATTGCTTCAGTGGAATGTATGGATGCTGTAGGCACAGCATCTCACATAGATCCACAGCTGCTCAAGCTGTACTGCCTTGAAGTTGGGAAGTTTTGAGACTATCAATCATCATCCTTCCCCATGTTCCTCTTGGCAGTGCCTGTTTCCAGAAATGGTCAAGAGCTGGCAGTGACCAACACTGCTCAGGAGAAAATTACAGCAAGTTTAGGGGTAAAGAAGAACTGTCTGTGGCTTTGTGAGCCTTCCTCAGGGTGCCTGGCCCTCTGACCATCAGCCACAGTGCCCACATCATGACAGAGTGAAACTCCTCCCTTTCTCTCTCCTTGCAAAGCTGAATTCCAGAGCAGGCTGGGAGAGCCAAGGGAGTGAGGTCTGTGCCAACTCTCTGCACTTGGCTCGCCTGGGACACCTCACACTTTTTCCATTTTTGGCTAGAAAATCTCTCATGCTCAGACTCAACTCTGTTCTAATTATACATTTTTGTTTTGGGAGCAGAGAGATATTAATGGATTCTGACTCTAAGGATTGTACTGCCAGCTCTGAAGGGGTGGGGGTAGAAAATATACAGTGCTGGACCTCCTCTCCTCATCCTTCCCTCACCCTTTTCCTATCTTTTCCACTAGCCCGTTTCCCTTCACTCAAATTTTTTGCTAATTTAAAATTTGCTCCCCTGAGGTTTGTAGAATTTGGTCAGTGGTCTGACTGATTATGCAGCGAGGATACAGAGCTCTGAGTTGCTCACATCTGAGTGTTCACATCTGGGTGCTTACTGCCCAGCCGTAGCTGTCAAAATCCCTACTCCCTTCCACGTTCACCCTTGGAAGATGATTGAATGTTTAGCAGAAGAGATGTTTTTGACCAAAAATCCTATCCATGGGTGTGTTGTGCTGTCCTTTATGCAACAGGTGTAAATAACGTCTTGCTTTTGCCCCTGTGGTTACAGCAGTGAAAGCGACAGAGGCACAGTTTTCTATGAGCTAGGGGAGTGCAGCACCCTGTGCTTAACAGGGAATCATTCTGCTTTCACATTGCTGAACCCTTAAGTGGGATCTGTACTTAAAAGGCACCCAGCAAGTGTGTGTGTGTGTGTGTGTGCACATTGTGTATGTGAAGTGTTTGAGATGCTCCTCTGAAAGCCTTGCAAACTGGCAGGCACCCAGGAGTCATCATCCTGAATTTGCTGGAGGAGGCTGCTCCTCTCTACAAGTTTATTCTTTGCTGGGGACTAGCCCAGCTGAATGTTTCCTGCAGCAACTGGTTTTTGTTACTCAGTCTCAGCTGCCATTTGCAGGTATTCAGGAGCCTCGATCCTCCTGTGTGGAGTAGGCACTATTGGCTGAAGCAAGTGAACTTATTGTGATGGGGAGGAAAGAAAGAGGTGTTGGTGGGTAGGAGAAAGGCTTTGTGGTTCTGCTCTAGGTAAGGATGTTTAGCGCCCTGTAGCTTGAGGGGGCTGAGGGTGTCCAGTTGTGACAGTACTGAGCTGCAGCATTGAATGGGCATGATCAATGGATTCAGCCTGGAGTCTTGAACTCTTCCTAGTACAAACATAAAAGTTGGGGAAATAGCTCTGGAAGGAAATGAGATGCCAATATGTGTGTGCGTGTATGTAACTCTGTGTGTCTATCCCTTTATCTTGCAGCCACTGTATTCATCAGATACTGGAGAGTGTGAATCACATTCACCAGCATGATATCGTGCACAGGGACTTAAAGGTAATATTTCCTCCGTGCCACGGAGGCTGAGGAAAGCAGTCAGGGAATCATTGGAAGAGCAAGGCAGAAATACCTCTTATATCTGGCAGAGTTGGGGTTTGGGTTTTGTTTTTTGTTTTTTTTTCTTAACTGGAACTGGGCTCAGTGTTCCTAAAGCACCAATTCACTCCCTCAGAGTTTTCTAGAGGGTGTAATGAACTCCCAAGGAACTTTTCAGTCTTCATGAAACTTGTCATCTCCCAGCCTCTCTGAAGCAGCTCCAGGATAAAGTAATTGTGAACCTTGGAGCGCAGCAGGTAGTATTCGTTATAATGAAGGACACTTTAGTCTGCCGTTGAAGGGATCTCTAACAACCTGGGGCAATGTCTGTTCAATCTGCCAGGATGAGTTTGTCTGCGTGTATATTTTTCTTTCTACGCTGTTGCCAAACACATGCCATTGGGCTAAGGCAGAGATGCACAACAAGAATTTTTGTGCAATTTCTTTCTTCTCCCATCAGTAGAAGTGCTTGTGCTTTTAAACTAATCCCAAAACTGCTGGCCAGTTAATCATGGAGGGAGTCAACCACTTGCTATATTTTAAGAGTTTTGTTGACCGAGAGCCCCTGCAACGTAGTTACTTGTACTCCTGTCCCATGCAATGCCAGCTGTGCTGGGAGCTGGTGTGGGAAGGTGTGCCTGCCCTGCAGCCCTTTCTGTCTAAAGTGGGAATGGTGATGGCCACCAGTGGTCTAGTTAAATTAGTGGCAGATGTCATCCTGCATTAGTGTTGGCTTTGGTTTCCTACACAATGCATAAGGGGAAAAGCGTAAAAATATTTTTCAGAGGGCAAGGCAAAAACATGTTACAAGCTTGATGGCAGTATTTTCCTGGTATCTTGATCTAATGGACTGTTGTTAACCCTTAGCATTTCTGGCAAATGGCCATACAATGCTTTTGGCCTTTTGATTTAGAGCACTGTGAAAAGTTGAAAGTGATCTACTACAGAATGACTGCTCTGAATCAGAGCTGATACCTACTCTTGAGAAAGCAGCTCTAAGCAGCATTACTGTCCCAAATTACGCCCTTTATGAAAATTGGTAGTGTTTTCCAATACAGGATTGTTTGAATTTTCCTTTGCACCCTGTGTTTAGATATAATCTATTTTACTCCTAAGTTCTGTAGGTGTGTAAAACATGAACTGATAAATTTAAAACATAGCAGTTGCTAGAGACTCCTTACTGTAGTTGACATTTCTTCTGTTGCTGTCTCTGATTCACTGAAACTATGCAGGCTTGTGGACTAGCCATTCCTTTTAGCAATGAAAGATCCCGTGCTCTTTATTTTGTATTTAGCTGCTTGCCAAAAGCTTGGCCTTCAGGATCAGTGTGTAATAATTACAGAGCTTACTTCAAGTGAAGTTTTCTTGTTGGCACCTCCCTCTCATAAGCCTGTCTTTTGGCTGACATACTTTTAAAGAGCTGCCTATAGGGACCATAAGAAATTAGGGAATGCATTCACAGCCTTACCAAAACACATGTGAAACCTGAGAGAAGCCTTATGTTGGCAAACATGCACATGGATAAGCCTTAAGATGTTTTTACCTACATTTTAGAAGTGAATACTGCTTAGCTATCACAAGCCTGACTTAAATTTCACTGTTTCTTAGTCAAGACAAGCATAGATATGAGCTGAAGTAGGGACAGAGTTTCAAAATACTTGATTGGCCTTTTGTTTTAGGGTCGTGCTTACAGTGGTTAATTTTCATCACTGTAACTAGATTAACACAGTCTTTTCCACTTCTCATAAGTGAAAAGGCATTGTCATTCAAAGGTACTGAGAAACAATACGTCTTTCTTTCATGTGCTAATGGCAAGCAATGTGATGGGCAAAACTCTTCTTTCCTTTAAAGCAGAAGCAAGGCTCCAGTACTTTAAAGCCAGGTGAAAGAGCAAAGCATCATGTTCCCATCAGGCAGAAGAGGGACAGAGGCTGTCATGTAATGAAACTGGAGGAAGCTGCAAAAAAGACCCATCAGATTTGTGAAACTGAGACAAGACACTATTTCTGAATTTCCAGGCTTCCATCCTGCTGAGTTAAAAAAATCAGATGGGTATGAATTGCAAACATTATCAGAAGTGGGTAGGACAAAAAATCACATTTGTTTTGCCTGTCTGCAAGTTGGGTTTCCTGCAGATTTGAAATAGTCACCACATTAACAACTTTAGAAGGGTCCCATGTTACTAGCTGGTCTGTTGCTTCAGAAGCTGCTGACTATCAGTCTAATTTTTGGAGTTGTATTAAATGTTCTGCTGAAGTCCTCTGCTGGAATGCAACAGAAGTATGATTCAAGTGAGATTCATGTGAAGGACAGAAGTCTGTCTTCTTTCCTGGTGTGTGGCTGCTGGTCAAATACGTGATGCAGCAGTAGCAAGACAGCATATTTTACACTGCTGTGAATATGTAGCGTGAAAAAACAACTTACGTGAATGCTCACTGCTGTGCTGCTTATGCCAGGCTGAGGCTTTGTCTGTAAGGGATGAAAGCTACAGCCTATCCAGATGATGCCTTCCCACATTACAGTGCAGTATTTGGCAGTCCTTAATAGCATTACATTTACTTTTCCAGTGCCTTGGGGACTGCGTAATGTTCACGGGGAGAAACATCACTGCGGATTGTATCTACTGCATCTTTCCCCTTCCTTCCCTTCCCCATCAATTACTCTCTGCAGGGATGACAGAAACAAATTTTGGGTTCTGTGCTGCAAGAACTGTACTGCCGGTGCCCTCTGGTGTCAGCATATTACATGTGGGCTGGGTTGGGAGAGGCTGTGGCATATTTGTTTTAGACTTCAGGATTTTCTGCTATTCTAGATCAAGGCCATTTGCTGCTGTTGCTCTGTCCTCACCTGAACAGCCTGAGTACACAACTGCTAAATTCAGTCAGCAGATTGAATTGATTTAATAATGTACTGCAGTTGGAGGCTTTAATGAGGGTGTAAGTCTTTCATTCTTACTCCCTTTTTTCTTTCTTCTCCCCAGCCTGAGAATTTACTACTGGCAAGTAAATGTAAGGGTGCTGCTGTCAAACTGGCTGACTTCGGACTGGCTATAGAAGTCCAGGGAGAGCAGCAGGCCTGGTTTGGTAAGAGTGTTTGAGCTGTCCCACTTTTTGCTCCCCCTCTTTTCTTGGTGATTGGTTGAGTTGCTCCTCCCCAGAGCACTTTTTATCAGTTCTTCCAACACAGTTGGATGTATTTGGTATTGCTGCTTCCTTTTCAAACATCTCAGCCTCTAGGTCCTTGGGCGTGATCCTATGTGCAGTAGAGGAAGTAATAAGATAAGACAGAAAAAAATTACAGTGTATTACTCTGGTTTTCTTCTGAATTTACAGTAGATGCTAGCATCAGACAAATGCAGCTGCACAGTTCAGACTCTGATCTGAATTTTCTTACTGCACGAGTGTAGACATCTGGAATTTTGTTTGGTTTTTTTACAGGGACTTGACGAGGCCTTTCTCAGGCATATTTGGATCTGTCCTTATCTTTGTTTAGCTAAAAAATAATTAGAAATTAGACCTCAGGCTAAACATCAGCTCTGAGACTCTGCAGTGCTGTGGAAATTCTGGAGAGACAGCTACTTCTCCTGGTCTGCCAATATCATTGACAACCAGATATGGTGCATCTGTGTCTTGTGTTTTCAAACTCCAAGACATCACATGTAACAGTGACAGAGGCCTGGCATATGAGTTTGTGTCCATCTGGTTGACACTGTCCCTGTTTCTTTCCTGTTTTTTTTCTGCAATACAGACGCTTGATCCCATCTGACTGTCTTTTTTTTTTTTTTTTTCTTTCTTGTGGTTTACCAAGAGGTAGCTCTAGCAAATGCAAGATGAAGGGTGGAAAATAGGTTTTGGAACTTGGTTACAGCTAGTAGATTTTGTGAGGTGGCAAGATGTCTTCTACTTGGGTACTGTGAGTACTTCATGTCATACGTTTCCTGGCAGGGTTTGCTGGCACTCCAGGTTACCTCTCCCCTGAAGTCTTAAGAAAAGATCCTTATGGAAAACCAGTGGATATATGGGCGTGTGGTAAGATTCTGTCAAAATGTTTTACACTTAAAGAACAGCATTTCGTGTAGAAGAGCAATTTCTTATAACTTGTTTCCAGGAGGGTGTGCAGTGCTCCTCATTATTGGGTGGAGAGATGAAGGCACACTTAAGGATAAGCACTCTGTGTAGATGGCGTGAATATTGGAGCTTGAACTCATTTGATTCTAGTTCCTAATCACTTCCTCAGACTGGGTATCAGATGCTTGAGACTCAAGAGATAGGACCTGTCTATGCTTTTCCAAGTCGGTATTTTTAGATAACTCTAGCAGTTTCGTATTACGCTGTGTAGAAGATTAAATGCTCAAGAGAGCGTTTTTTAACAAAGGGGAAGAATGAAGTGTAAGTGTATCTGGGACCAGTAAGTTTAAAGATATGTGATAGCAATGTTGCCTGACATGGACTACACAGTTTTCCACAGGCCAGGAGTGCTAGCTTTATCAGTGTCACTTTTATCCCAGGAACATGTGCAGTAAGCATCTAAAAATATTGTCCTTCTTAAAAAGTCCTTTATTGCCCAGCAACCCCAGAAGATGTGGCTTCATTTTATCCTGAGAGAAACTAGGAGTTGTAGCTCACCAGCCATCATAGCCAGAAGAGGGTTGAAGGATATTGTGCATCTTCTTTCAGTTCCTGGCAGCTGGTGTTAAGAACTGAATGGAAAGTTGCTAGGGTGTGGTTCAGCAGAGGATAAAGTTTTTGTAGTATCTTTTTTGGTCTTGGAAGGCTAAATATGATGTCAAATGAAGATCTAGAGCAATCACTGCCCTGGGGACCATCAGGAGGGAAGGAAAAGGGGCTGGAGGAATAATTGGCGTGTTAGCCTAACCATAGTGTATCTGTGTCTCTCCCTCCCAGGAGTGATTCTGTACATATTACTAGTGGGGTACCCTCCCTTTTGGGATGAAGATCAGCACAAACTGTATCAGCAGATCAAAGCCGGAGCCTATGACGTAAGGGCACTTTCTCGCTGAGTACCTGCATGGGTGTAGAAGCCATCCATAACATGACACTATCTCACTTGGTGTAAAGCAGCAGGCCCCAAGCTACTGTGCAACGTGATGTTTGGCATGTTTACACACCTCATTGTATTCACTGCCTGGGATACAGTCCTGTTTGGGGTTGCTGAAAGGGTATATGGAAAGCATCATGGTGGACACCATAATGTTACTAGTCATTAGGGAAATTAAGAGCTGCAAATACAGATGGTGGAAATGGTGTCTTCTAGTGCATTTACCACAAAGTGCTGCAGACACAGCCAATGCTCACTCTTTCAATGGAGCAAAGGAAAGAATGAGTGGAGGAGTTGTCTTTATCAGGGTCTAATTAAAGGTACGTAGAAGGATTCTGTATAATAGTAGCTTAAATTATGGTCTCTGATCTCCTCAGTGCCATAGTGGAATTTTCTCAAGCTGTGGAAAATAAGGAGCCCAGTGAGAAGACTGAATGGCAGGTGGCTTTGTGGTGGGAACCAGTGTGGTGGCTTGGAAGCTCTGGTAAAAAACCAAGCAGTTCATGAAACAGTTCTCAGAGCTTGGCAAAACTGAGGTGTAAAACATAGTGCCTGAAGTAGAGAATTGGAAGGAGGCTAGCACTGGGGAGTTAAGATGGTGTAAAATGTGGTTCAGGTACCACAACTCAGATGTTTGACATAAATACTTCCATTTAAGGAGCGGCTTGGGAGGAAAGGAGGAACTCCTGGAAATTATAGCGCAAAGCTTGTGGGCATGAATATTAAGAGGAAGTAGGGGAGCTCATTTTGTAGGCTGCTTTGTGGTTTGCATTGAAAGAAAAAAACACAAATGAGGGTTCTTCTGGATTGCCGTTACCTCCCAGCTTCTGTGCCTGATATCATGAGAGTAGCTGTTACTCGCAAGAACAAAGATCTGCCTAACCCTGTGTCCTGGCTCAGTGGCTTCCTGAATGAAAGTGATGTCTTTGTACTTCACAGCCTCAAATGGACTTGTGTTCTTCTCTAGCCTTCCGGCCCCTCATATTTCTGCATTGCTTGTTCTTATTTGAAGTGGTGTTGTGCTAATTGTATCAAAGGGGATTTTCAAAGCACCTCAGGACTTAAATGTCTAGCTCTTTATTTGTGTCATGAGGAGTAAAGTGTTGGATGTTTGCTATCTACCTGGTTTTGGGCAAGTTCCAGTAGATTCTTCTCCTAGTTTGCCTAGTAGAAAGCATACTTGCCCTTGGTGTCCTTACTGCAATACTGAGGGGCCTATATGCACAGGACTGTTTTGTTGTCCTCTCTTGACCATAGATGAAGTGGCAACTGTGAAATGGACTTTGGGTAGGGGTTTTGCAAGGTATTACAGAATTTAGATGGGGGGGAGGTGTCCTGACTTAAATGCTCAGTATCATGATTTTTGAGTAGTCTCTTGCAGTGTTTGCACAACAAATTGTATAATGCCGGGCTGATGCCTGAGAATGTAGAAAAAAAAGTATATGCAAATTAGATATGGTGGATGCATTTTTATGGCCCAGCTGAGCAAAGCACAAAACACAGGAGGAAACCAATGGGTTTATCTTTTTGTTAATAATGTAGTTCTCTAAGGAAATGTTCTCAGGAGAGATCAGTCTTTCCCCCTGTTTAAAGACAGGAGACTTTATCCCAGCAATACATTTATCTTTGTGTTCTCAAGTTCACCTGTATTTGTATAGTAGATTCACAGGAGTGAGACATACTGCATTTAATCTTAGCATGCTGTCTTCAATAGCACATGCAAGCATGTGGATGATGATGTAAATTTTTCATCTTATCATTACTGGAGTTATAGGAGAAAGCAGTTACCCCTTATGGATGATCAGCTGAAATACTTGAAATTCTTTTCTTTCCATGCTTCTGTATTCTTATGCACTATTACATCTCTCTTGCCTGCCAGGTAATGACTTCTGGTATGGTACATGCTCGCTAACAACTTGCTGGTGGGTTGCTATTCCTAAGTGACTGGTATTGTTTCAGAATATTGTGCTTTATTGTAGGGAAAGTATATCTGATGAGGTGTTCTCTGTTAGCAGTTTTCACTTTCATGAGCTTTTGCTGTAGCTAAGTGTGATTTTGCATATGCTGTTATACTGTTACAGCTTTTTAGCATGCCAGAGAAAGGGCAAGGTGGGATAAAAGCCAGTGCTTCTGTTTTTCAGATCAGAACTCAGTTAAAAATATCAGTGACTTTACTTTTTTGACTATAAAACAAATTCTGTGGTCTAAGTGATTCTGAAGAGGCTTTTAAAGTCAGTTTTTTGTCCTGTGCTTCTGGACTTGGACAGGTGTGCCCTGTTGTCCAGTACCATTCATTTGCTGGATGCTGTATGATTTTGTTCATTGTGGGTCTTCACAAAAATTGATAGTTTGCAAATACATTAGCCCTGCTATCAAAAGGGCAGAAGCTGGAATTCAGCTGTGCAGGAAATAGAATCTCTTCTAGTAGATATTTTCAATTCATCATCTGTTCCTTCTTCCTCTTTCAGTTCCCATCACCTGAGTGGGACACTGTGACTCCCGAAGCAAAGAATTTGATCAACCAGATGCTGACAATAAACCCAGCAAAGCGCATAACAGCTGACCAAGCTCTCAAACATCCATGGGTCTGCGTATGTGTTTTCCTCTATTATAGATTGATTTGTGGTTTACTCTGAACTGACATGTCAAGAAGACTTAGCTGCAGAGTAAAAATAATGTAGGTATTTCAAGTTATGGGTTTTTTTGGAGGCTGACTTTCAAGAAGCTAAGTTTGTTATGCTGTGGTGCTTTCATTGCCACTGTAGGAAAAAAATAATACCTTATTCTTGTAGAAATTCTATGAAGTTTTGCCACATCTCCTCTTCTAATCCATATCATCCTAAAATGTCAGGTGGTGCTTAGCATTGGACAAAATACTTGAAGATTATTTTGTTCTTCATCTCTACTTCAGTTTGTTGCATTGCATCTTTGTGATGTTGGAACATTTGTTTTATGCTGCAGTTTGACTGTAAACCTGAAATCAGAAAAAAAAAAAAATTGCTCTTCTGTGTATTTAGTTTCTGCCTTGCCAGATTCCACAAAGATATACTTTTCATCTTTGGCCAAGTTGGCAAGGAAATCTCAGAATGCAGATGTAAGTAGTCATAGGGAAGAGTAGCAGTGGTGCACTTTTTCATCTCTGCAGGATGAAATAGTTCCACCTAAACGTAAACAGATGTTCTTGTAATACCATAGCATACTTCTGCTTTCTAAAATGTGTCTAGTGTGTTTCTTTGCTCATTTGTTCTTCAGAAATTATGGAGTTACTTCCTTCTGCCACAAAGCAAATAATAAGCAATTTAAACTTGTGTGAACATCTGTGTAACATGAATATTGTCTGCTGTAAATTGATGCAGGCTTCTTGGAAGTCAAAACTTCACACTAGCCAAAACTTCACAGCATTTTGATTTTTCCTTTCACAGTTGTAATCTGTAGCAATTTGTGTGTATCTAGTATCTAGCTTTTGTCCCAATGCCTGTAACCAAACCTGTATGTATTGCAATAAGTCACTCTCTGTGGCAACATAATATAGAAAAGAAGCTTTCCTGAATTATGGGGAGTTTGATTTCCCTTCACAGCCATTTCAGCCTCTCACCCAAACTCCTTCCAGCTAACTCTGTTGTTTCTATTCACTGCATAGTCTCTGTATGTGCAATATAAGTTTTCTTATTTTTCTGGAGATGTAGTGCTGCTCTCAAGTAAATGTAGTAGGAAATCTTAAAACTTTATCTGAGACACTGAGTTTCTTAGCATCACTGAATTTCTGAAGGACATGTTCTAAAGTACATGTCCTGACTCTTGTAGGTCCACACTGAACAACTGGACATTGCTGTCACTCCTAATGAGTCTGCATGACAGTAGCCACCAAAGTTGCCCTTGTAAAGGGAATTTAGGCTTGTGGCTCTATGCAAGAGCAGGCATTATTTCAGCATTAGTCTCTGATTTCCTCATGTTCTCTAAATGCCTGGCAGCATCAATCTCTAGTTTCCTCATGTGCTCTCAATGACTGGCAATGCTTCTGGGATGTCCTCTTTTTGCAGCTGTTAGGATCCCAGTCTGCTGTGGATGATAAGTGTGCGTCACTGGCTAGAAGTTACGCTCAGGGTTTTACACTGGCACAATGAACTATATGATCTTTCCTCTTACAGAGACAATATCAATTTCTGCAAAACTGTTGCATGGATGCCAAGGCCTTTGCTAGTCAAGCACTTAGATTCAGGGAGTTGCTGTGAGTGAGAAGGCTACTGCTCATAAGTATTCACTTAGCGCTTTCAATTTCCATTTTGGGTTGTGTCTAATGCATCCTAGATCTTCTGTGTTGTACTTCTAACTCAGGCCCCCATGGGTGTGTGTCTATTTTACTGCCTTGATCCATTCATGTGGCTGAGAGGCAGAGTATTGACTCTCACCTGTACTTCAGTCACATAGTTTTCTGGGCACAGTCCTATAACAGCCAGCCTTGACTTAACATGTCTTGCCATACTGGGAAATACTTAAGTTTTGAACTAACTGCAGTGTTTTGCAGCCATGCAGTGGTGAGAGGCTATGTCATGTTGTATGTCACAGTTGTGTGCAAGTGGAGCAAACTCTCCTGAGTAGGGTATGTTCTTAACCTTTTGCTCTTGCTGTTTTTCAGCAACGATCTACTGTTGCTTCAATGATGCACAGGCAGGAGACTGTGGAATGCTTGAGAAAGTTCAATGCTAGAAGGAAGCTAAAGGTAAGTTAATTTGCCTTAAATTTTAAATCCATGAATTTGTGGTTAATAGCTTCCTGGCAACAGTATTTGTTCTTACTTTTATCTCACTAATCGTACCTTTTGTGGTCCTCCAGGGGGCTAAAGTAGTGTTGAGGATAGTTTCTTTCTCTAGAGCTGGAAGTTTCCCAGAAGTTTTCTGTGACATAATCACTGCTATTTTCTTCAAGAGAGTTGAAGTAGAGCAACTAATTCTTAAATCCTGGGGCTTTAGCTTTCATCACTCTTGTCTCACAAAAACGGCATATCAGTTGCTCGTAGATAGAGCAGAGCCTCTAGTTGGAGCATGAAGCAGCTATCTGCTGGCTGAACACTAGGACTATGACTATAATGATTCTCTTGTGTCTAAGCATAATTCTTAGTACCTGTTTAGATTTCCTAAGCTATCTTGCCTGACCTCTAGAAGGGTAGGACTCCAAGCGGTCCCATGTCAGGCTCAGCGTCCACATGTAGGAATCCTGGATACACTAGGACTTACTAGGGAAGCATTAGAATAGCTGTGCTTTGGTACCTGATGCACTGATGCATGAATCAGGCCAGCCCCTTCCTGAGGTAACACTGTCTGTTAATCCTGCTTTCTCTTTCTCACAGGGTGCAATTCTCACGACAATGCTTGTATCTCGGAATTTTTCAGGTAAGTTCTCACTGTTCCAGTTCCTTCGTTGGTTTTGCTTTGCATGAGTGTTTTGGAGTAGAGGGAAGGAAACATACTTACAGTTCATCAGTGTGTAATGGTGGTTGTTTGGCCTGGCTAGTGACAAGTTGACATAGGAAATTACTGGGTTAGGGAGAAGTATGTGGTGCTGTAATCTAGTACAAAACAGAAAGTCAGCTGCCACAGTTCTCTTGTGATATTTTATCAATTATTTTGGGAAAATTATTAGCTTTCTCATCTGAAAGCAGGAGTCAAGAACTCTTACTAGGTAGCAATGATTCCTTTAGATTTGAGGTAGGGACACAGGGCAAGTAAAAATATTGGTGAGGATATAGGACAGGAGCTATTTGGGTATTGTATTACTCTGACTCATCAGAAATGGATTTGAAGTATTTAGCTATTAGAGTTCTCCTTCTTGGCATCTCAGAAGTGGTTTTCATCCTTTCAAGCTTAATAACTGGTAGTCTGGCTCCCACCCAACTGCATTACATAGTGCACTTACTGAAAATGCAAATCTCAACATGCAAATCATTGCTTTTTGGAAGATGATTGTCTTGGCTCAGCATATCTAGGTGATGGCAGTTTTATCTGTGCTCATTTCCATTAGGCTGGAAAACTTTTCTTTGCAAGTGATTTTGATTCATGGGATTGTTTGCTAACTTTGCCATTTTTCTTTCTCTTTTTAAAAGAGCAGTCATTGAATGCATCAGCCAGGTTTTTATTGCACCTGACTGAAACGGCACTCCACTTTCAAGTAGGAGTCTGCTGTATGATTTATAACTGATGATAAATGGAATGGAAGTATATTAATTTCATGTGGCCATTTACTTTCTGAGTGATGTTACATTAAACTTCTAATTAGAATGAAAACCTCTATGAAATAATCATCCCAGTTCTTTTAAAGTTCACATTCATATATATAATAATTTTTGTGATATCAAGGTGACATTTTTATCCTTATCTATTGTGATTTAAAAAAATAATTATTTAAATATGTGAAATCAACCTACAATTAAGACACCACCCCCAAGCAACTTCAGAACTATTTTCCCTTAGTTTTTTGCTTTCTGGTGAACCTGTGCCAATATGCCAGGACTGCTTGTGGCTACAGCAATTTCTCCTTACCACATTTCTGATACTTTGACCTTAAAGGGACAGAATAACTTTCTCTATTCACCTGTTCCAGGATTTTCTAATTGCAGGACTTAAAAATTACATGTTGTTTTCTGAGAATGATTCTGCAATAGTAGTTTGAGGAGTTATGGCACAATGACTGGGCTTCTGTGGGACTGTACAAAACTTAACAATTTATTGGGCTTTCTGGTGGTGTGAAGTGTTTTAGATCTATTCGCACAGGTAGTTTTAATTTCATTTAATTAATGATTTTGAAATAATCAAATAATTTCTTTTTAAACAGAAATTTTAGATTAGTTTTTAGTTTGCAAATATTGTCACTTCTAATGAAGCTGCAGAAGTACTTGGGCAAGAAAATCTCCTGTAACCAAGATTTTGAGTACATGAAATGCCTAGAGAAGGGTTCTCCTTAATGGTGTGTGACCTCTACATCCACTTTTCCTGAGCTAGTATCGAGGAGGAAAAGGCTTGTTCTGCTGATTTTTCTGTCGCAAGGGCTAAAGCTGCTAGATCCGCTTCAGTTAGCAGCTGAACAAAAGGAAATCCTAGGTAGCCCATAGTGAGCGCAGAGTTCTCAGTGTTACTGAGTTCTGCTTTGAATATAGAATTATAGAATCAACCAGGTTGGAAGAGACCTCCGAGATCATCCAGTCCAACCTATCCCCCAGTCCTATTCAGTCAACCAGGCCATGGCACTAAGTGCCTCATCCAAGTATTTTCTTGAACACTTCCAGGGACGTCGACTCCACCACCTCCCTGGGCAGCCCATTCCAGTGGCAAATCACTCTCTCTGTGAAGAACTTCCTCCTAACATCCAGCCTAGACCTTCCCTTGCACAACTTGAGACTCTGTCCCCTCGTTTTGTTGCTGGTTGCCTGGGAGAAGAGACTGATCCCCATCTGGGTACAGCCTCCCTTCAGGTAGTTGTAGACAGCAATGAGGTCAGCCCTGAGCCTCCTCCAGGCTAAACAGCCCCAGCTCCTTCAGCCTCTCCTCACAGGGCTTGTGATCCAGACTTCTCACCAGCTTTATCACCCTTCTCTGGACATGTTCCAGTATCTTAACCTGTCTCTTGAATTGAGGAGCCCAGTACTGGACACAGTACTCAAGGTGTGGCCTGACCAGTGTTGAGTACAGGGGAAGAATAACCTCCCTTGTCCTGCTGGCCATACTGTTCCTGGTCCAGGCCAGGATGCCACTGGCTCTCCTGGCCACCTGGGCACACTGCTGGCTCATCTTCAGCCTACTATCTACCAGTACCTGCATGTCCCTTTCTTCCTGGCTGCTCTCCAGCCACTCTGTCCCCAGCCTGTAGCACTGCTTGGGGTTGTGGCCAAAGTGTAGAACCCTGCACTTGGCCTTGTTAAATGTCATCCCATTGGCCTCTGCCCACCCATCCAGCCTATCAAGGTCTCTCTGCAGGGCTTTCCTACCCTCCAAAGGATTGACACCTGCTCCTAGCTTGGTGTTATTTGTGAACTTGCTGATGCTGGACTCAATCCCCTTGTCCAGATCATCAGTAAAGATATTGAACAGGACTGGGCCCAGCATTGATCCTTGGGGAACACAACTAGTGACTGGCAACCAACTGGATGTGTGCCAACTGGATATAAACTATGATCCCGGGTAATATTTGCTCTGAAATACTGTCGAGAAAGAAATGTTGCAAATTAGATGCAAAGCATTTGTAGCCTCTGTGCATAGCAGCAATTTCTAATATTCTGATATGTTTTGAAAGCAGAGAGGTCAAGTACACTTGTTTTCTTCACAGGACTATGTGTAATATGAGCTTGATTTTTTTATTAGTATTATTTACTTAGGTTTTTTAATTGCTGCAGCTGAGAGAGATCAGTTTGCTGGAGATGAAGAACAAGGGCATGATAAATAAAATGGAAAATTCTGTCTGAGAATGTCCTGGTTTGAGCTGGGACAGAAGGTATTTTACCCCAAAAGAGTAAATAAACACATTCAAACAGAATTAGAGGTTAAGTAGTATTTCTGTTTACAAAAGCAAACAAAATACAAAAGATGCCAAGGTAGAAGCATATATGTACATTCAGAATCAAGCCTGGCCTAGCCACACCCCTGGCTGAGCCCCAAAACAGGTCTCCTGTAGGCCTCAGGCTTCAACCAGCCAACCCTCTCCCCTCAACACCAGGCCCAGCATTAGCCCACACTTCCCTCCCCTAGGATAGGCCCAGTAGGCCTCAGCTACAGAGCAAGAAATAGCTTTCTAGCCAGGCTCACTCCCACACAAACCAAAGCGATAACCACAACCACACACTCAGATGAGAGGTGAGAGAGAGCTGGACAATCCGCTTCTTATATGGGGAGATACAGGAAAGGGAAATAGGATAACATTACAATGTCCTGTGCCACCTCCTCTGCAGCTGGTGTGGTTATACCAGTGACCCTAAACCTACATCAGGGAACTCTGGCTGGAGCTGAGACTTTTGCTATCATGATAGATCAGGTAACTGTAATTGAAGAATTCTGAAATAATACTTGTTTCTTTCCCTAAAGACCTTAAGGAGTTTTTGTTCTCTTTAGTGTTGTTAACACTGTCTTGTGAGTCTCTAAATGCCCCATTTCCAGCAGACAGGCAACAAAGAAGAGAAAAGCTTCTCCCCATTTGGCCATGAGATCATCTGAAAGCTTCTTCACAGGTGTTTTCAAACAAGAGGAAAATGAAGGCTCATGTGACTGTGGTATCAATTAATTAGGCATGATAGTACTATCTGCAGGAAATAAGAGAAGCCTTCTTTAATTCCATTGTCATTACTATATCCTGTGCCACACTTCTTGTAATCTGGAGTTCCTTCATTTGACAGTATGCTTTCAGTTTGTCACAAATTACACAGTTATAGAGTCTGTAGTATTACTCTCTCACTTATCCTGTTTAAAAAAAAGATCTTATTTTTTGTGAAGACTAAAGAAACCCCAACAATAACAAAAGAAGTTTCATGGGGGTTTTTTGTTGCTTGCTAAGTGCCTTTTGCTCCAGGTCAGTTCCTAAAGATAGAGTGTGATTCTTTGCCCAATTATGGTATATTCAACAATATTAGCTGTTTGTAATTATTTTGAAAATATTGTCTCAGGTCAGCTGTAGGTTATTTGTTAAAGACACATGCAGTTGTACTCCTTTCAGCAGAAGTCAGAAAACTGAGACCTGGTAATAATAAAGGGTTTGTAGCTTTTGTCCGTGCTCTGGTAAGTATTTACTTAGCTGCAAGAGAGAACATTACAACCTAAACTTCACTGTGGGATATTTAGAGTCACACTTGGGAATACACAGGGTGATTTGACTGCTCACTTGTGGCTTTTGATATTCAGATGGTGGAAGAAAACACTGATCTAATCTGCACTCACAGAAATAGTTGATTGAATCACCTTCTGAGAAGTAAATGCAAATTTATTACTAGGAGAAACTTGCAAAGATTTTCTGAAGTTCCTAATAGTTACAGCATTTAAGGGTTCCTGGACTTATTTATATAGAGGCATATAAGTAGGCCTGCTACAAAATGAGTGAAATAATGAATAGGATTGCTTTTCATCTTAGAAATAGCCATCTGCAAAAAGAGCTTATTTTTCTTGGGAATTGTCTCTTCTTGCTGTCTTGGTCCAGAGGAGGAGAGAAAGATTCAGATTCGTTTTAAAACATTCCCATGTGTGAAATTAAAGCAGAAACAAGGCCAAATATCAAAAGTGAGTCTATTTATTTAAGAATAAAGTGACCAAAACCCAGGAGAGGAGAAAAGGGGGAGAGAGAGAGAAAGAAAATGGAGAAGGAGAGAAGGAAAGGGGTTATATTACCACCTATAAAGGTGTCTTTCTGTTTCCAGCATGTGGTGTTTTCAGTGGAGCTCTTCCCTCCTCTGCAGGAGCTCTTCTTCTCTAAGCAAGCATTGCTTGGAGCTTTTTTTTGTACAGTTTTTTTAATTGCAGCTTCCTCCTGGCCCCTCACTCTTTGGTATGCATATGTGTCCAAGTGTTGCTTCCAGGGAGTCTTGTGTCTGCAGAGATCTTGTGCATCGACCTGTTCACACACCCCCCTGGGTTTACTGAGCGGATATGCATGTTCTTTGTTGCATTATCCAAGGGGGTCTGTCCACCACAACTGTGACAGTTGCTGTCTCACTGAGCCAATCTTATCTTTTGTTGAAACATACCATATGGCAGCTTGTGGCAATAGCTGGAATGCATTACATGGCTTCACGTCCTTATTAACTTTCTAACTAGATAGTTGAGATTGAGGGATGCCAGAGGAAGATCCAGAAAGCAGAGTGCTTTCTAAGTAAAGAAGGGCTGACAATGCCTGTGCGTGTTTGATGTAACCTATACAGAGTTGGTTTCGAGCCGACTGAAGAGCAAAAAGGAAAAAAATACAAATATTGAAGTGATACTGAAGGATTTCAGTGTCCTGTTATACCTGTCTTCCAGAACTGCTTGTGAAACTGATTTTTTGCTATTTTGTGTGCATATATGTACATTATGTGTGTATATACATATATAAAATCAGACAGGAATCATATATCAAATCAGACAGGTATCTGTGTTCTTTCTTTTAACCAAAGTGAAGTTAAAATTCTAAAATTAAAAGTGTAACTTAAAAGTTTCTGCTGTGCTAATTATGTAGATGTCTGTTCAGGATCAGAAATTTGTATCACCTGACTCATGTGAACACTAACCTCTTGGTGTCAATTCAGTGATGAAAATATGGAGAGGAAAATTTATCAAGAGTTTTCAGAGAGCTTTGAATAAATGCATATCAGATCACTGGGAAACATATTTCCCGAGCAGAACATGAAGTCACATTTAAGGATAATTAAGTTGTTTTAAAGTGATGTCTCTGTATCTACTACACTGCTTGCTCTACCATCTTCTAAATTGCTAACATAAGGAAAAACTTATTTGAGAGTGATCCCTTGCCATTCCGTGATCTGTGTGACACAGCACTGAAGTATAATGGCCCAAGAGGTTTTGGAATTCTTCCTTTTAGGAGACTTTCAAAACTTTCCAGGCCACAGTCCTGTGCAACCTGATCTAGGCAAACCTGCTTTAGCAGGGAGGTTAGACCAGATGATCCCGAGAGGTCTCTTCCAATTCTTAATATTCTGTGATTCTGCTTAAGAAACAGTTGGGAGTTTCAGGGAATGGTGCTCCACTACTACATTGTGGACCTGCTCATGTAATGTACTTCAGTAAGTAAACTTCCATTTTGCACCTTCCCAGGATCACATGGATTTCATTGCTGCATTTAATTTTTTTTTCACTATGGCCCGAGAGTCTAATTTATAATCAAAAGTGGACTTAAATTATTATAATATTTCCCTTTACCTTTATACTTCTCTACCTAAAGTTCAGGGAAACTTGCTGAATGCATTTTATTTTCTTTTTGTGATCTTTGTCCTTTACCACTTCATTTCTTCGTTTGTTGGGAAATGGAGTTCTTGTAATACTACAAGAGAGGTGCTCTGACATTTGGACCAGACTGGGACATTGAGGCTTGAAAATCTAAAATGGGTATTCAGACTATTTCAGCCTTTTAAAGTTTTACTTCTTTTTGTGTGTGTACATAGCACAGAATACATCCAGTTGGAAATTACTTCAAAGATTGTCCAATCTAACCCTCAACCCAGCGCCAAAGAGTCAACACTAACCCATATCCCTAAGCACCAGGTCCACACAAAGCTTAAACACCTCCAAGGGACTCCACCAATGCCCTGGGCACACAATTCCAGTAGTCAATAACCTTTTAAATGAAGAAATATTTCCCAGCAACCAGCCTAAATCTCCCCTGGTGAAGCTTAAAACCCCTTCCTCTAATCCTGCATACCTCCAAAGAGACTGTTTTTCAGGGTGTGAGATTCCTGTGTTGGCTAGAAGGTGCTTGAAAACATTAATTGAAATGTCACAAACCATCAGACTGGCTCCTGGTGAGTTGTTTTTGCTTTTTGAATGAAGTCTTGCTGGAGAATGTTTTGGTTTTGTGAGGCTAGCAGAGGTGTAAAAAGCAGAGGGAAATCACCTGGCTTTTCCACACAGTTGCTCCCCTTATTCCCTTTCCTAGTGGGAAAAGTGGGAGCTCTGTAGCTTATGCCAGGTGACACTACTGGGTTGTGTATTTCACACAGTATCACAGTATCACAGTATCACCAAGGTTGGAAGAGACCTCACAGATCATCAAGTCCAACCCTTTACCACAGTGCCCAAGGCTAGACCATGGCACCAAGTGCCACATCCAACCTTGCCTTGAACTGCCCCAGGGACGACGACTCCACCACCTCCCCAGGCAGCCCATTCCAGTGCCCAGTGACTCTCTCAGTGAAGAACTTTCTCCTCACCTCGAGCCGAAATTTCCCCTGGCGCAGCCTGAGGCTGTGTCCTCTTGTTCTGGAGCTGGCCACCTGAGAGAAGAGAGCAACCTCCTCCTGGCCACAACCACCCTTCAGGTAGTTGTAGACAGCAATAAGGTCACCCCTGAGCCTCCTCTTCTCCAGGCTAAACAACCCCAGCTCCCTAAGCCTCTCCTCGTAGGGCTTGTGCTCGAGGCCTCTCACCAGCCTTGTCGCCCTTCTCTGGACACGCTCAAGCATCTCAATGTCCTTCCTAAACTGGGGGGCCCAGGCTTTAGTTTCTGTGAATGGCCTGTCTTTTAATCTTTATCTGTGGTGTCATTTAGGAGACAGATGGAATTAAGAGCAGAATTAAAATTAAACTTTTCAGCAAAAGAAAGAGTCTACATTATAAGTTCTGCCAGGAAGTTATCCTATGTAAACAGGACATCTTTGTATTGGTATCTCACTTAGCACATAGTGTTCCTGTGCAATTGCTGTTGCAACAAGTTCCTGTATCAAGTCGCTGGACAATTTAAGAGGAAGGGGACTGCCGAAACAGAAACCAGGGTAAGGGTAGAGAACACAAGACAATATCTCCCCTCTGTTCTATGAAATTACTATGTTTAAATGGCTGTTGCTAGAGTGTATTCTGTGAGTAGCCATTGTGGCAGAGAGGTGTCAATTTTAGCTCTGCCTTGTCCTTAATAAATAGATGCTCTTGAAGTTACATTGCATTCATGTGCATTGTTTATAATGGTAGCCGGAGGTGCTTCTTTCTGGCTGCTGTCAGCTTGTAGTGAGCCCCACAAATGACATCAAGATGAGAATTAGTTCATCTGACTTTATTTGAACTGAGAATGTGAGGATGACAAGCAGCAACTCTCTATGTCACTAGGAATTATGTGCTGGCATTGTTATTTTAATATTCAGGTCTTAGCAAAGTCCAGAATTCTTCATTGTGCAAGTGCTTGTGTTTAGAAGCCAGAACTTGACTTCTTGTGCTAACATCAGGAGTTAATCAGACACAATAAATGCAGCTTCAGTGTTGTCCCTGCATCCTGAAAAAATACTGTCTGGAAGCTTAGCTGAGATTTGACAGCTGGGATCAGGGCAAACTTGAGGCAGGCTGAGGGGTATTTACTGTCCATGGCTGTTTGGAGTGGGTTTTCCTGTCCATCTCAGAAATTCCCTTCTCCACTGCCCACCTTGGCTCTGGTACACCCAGAGTGTCTAGTGCTTGTGCCTGATCAGTTCAGCATTAGGGATTTGTGTTTCTGCCAAGAGCATGATCCAGAGCCCAGGCTGTTCCCTATAGATGCCACAACTCAGAAATACAAGCAGTAGGAGGAGTATACAGGTTGTGTGTAGGAGAGGGCTGTTATGTTCGTCTTCAGAGATTAACTGGAGAGTGTCTAGTTAAAGCCAGGAACAGAACTGTGCTTTTAAGGTACTGAGTTAGCTGCCCATGCCTTTTTCTTGTTTCACTGTAGAGGAAATCTTAACTCCACTGAGTAGAGGGAGTTTAATTCCTTGAATGTGTAGAGGAAGCAGGAAGTATTTCGTGCCTGGAAAACAGCTGAGCATGGATAGAACACCATTTCCTGATAAGTAAATAATCTGCCTTCATGTGTCCTTGATTTTCTTCCCCCTCCTCATGTCTCTCTGCTAAGGTGTGTGCTGAGTGGTGCTGCTTGGCTTCCAAAATGATTCTTGTTACAATAAGTCTTATCTCTTGCTTGCTGCAGACATTCCACTTGTATCTCCTTTAATTTCTGTCTCATAACATGTACATGTCTCACTTTAGTCTGAGATGTCTCCAGTCTTTGCTTGTGAATGCATTTCGTGGGGTCTCCACTTGTCCTTACAAACCACAGCATGATGCATGAACTAAATATGATACAGAATGAGTTTCTGCCTGTAGTGCTGGGATGCTGACAGGCCTGCAAGAGTGTGCTGAGTAGAGGTACAAGCTAAACAGGCAGATGCACTGGGGAGCTGTTGTGGAGGGGTTTTCTCTATTCCTCCTCTGTTAGGGGGAGGTGAGAAATTAATTTGAGGCGGTTTTGATTTTTTATAAAATTATTTATTAAAATTAATATTTACAAATTTGTACCACCCCCAACCACTATGAAATCCAGGTTTATATGCAAGTTTATGAAAATAGCTTGAGATATATTTACAGGGATTGATTATTAAGTAGAAATATCAAATTATTAACAACTATAGACAGAGAGAAATTCCCTTAGGCTTAATGCCTCTTAACAACTCTAGTGTCTGCCCAGCAAGGGCTGAAACTGTGTGTGCTCTTCAGATAGAGGCAACTTATATTACAAAGGAATCAAAGCTTACTTAGGCGTGTTGTTCTCAGGTATTAATCATTAATCACCCTCTCGGGATTCTGTCTCAGCGTGTGCCCAATATTCGGGTCTTGGTGGAGCTGAAGATCTGTCCCAGCTTGCAGGAGGATAAGGGTTCCCAGTCTCTGGGTTAACAGAATTTCTCTGACCTTCTCTCCTGGTGTGGTCTCTGCCTCAATGCTGCTTTTTCTTCTGGAAGCCGTGTGTCCAGGGATGATCAGCTGGCAGGAATTCCCAGGTGCAGGAGAAGGATTTGTACGTGTAGCTTCTGACACGGTCTCACAGCTAGCAGGCTGTGTTCGTAGGTTAGCAGACTGTCTGAGGGTCTGCTGGGCCTGGATCTTTCCAGACTTCCAGTACAGCTGGCAAGCAGGGTCTATGCCATGCTGCAGGGAGACGAGGTCCGTAGATAAATCAAGATAGCTCTAGGCTTAGGCAGGGGGCTCTCGGCTCCCCATATATGTATGAAGTGCAGGCGTGCATGTGCTCTGCTTCTCAAAGGGCTCAGAGATAGCTTGACTGTGCCTTGAGATCAATGCATGAGGTCTGAGCCTCTGTAATGCTTGCAAGTGAGTAAGGCCTGATCCTGTTTCTAGGCCATGCAAGCAGGGTCAGGGCAGCAAGGTGCTGCTGTGGATCAGAGCTGAGTCTGAATACTCATGAATGCTCTGAACTAATGAACCTCTGAACACGTGGTGCTGCTTTGCACCCCTCTTTATAGGCTCTGGGCCGAGATTCGTGGCTCATTAGGACATCTAAAATGACCAATCAGGCTGGCAGTAAGCCAAACCTTACCCCAATAGGCAGTAGAGACATGCCTGGACCTCCCATTAGGGGATTACCTGGGCGCACCCCGGAGTACACGGCCTGGGCGTGTGTGTGATACACAATCTGTTTACTGCCTCATGGGTCCTGGCAGAAAAACATGTCCAGGCATGTAGAGGCATAGAGAAGCCTCTGTTTTGGGGCTGCTGCCCCTCCACCACAGGAGCACATAGTACTGGGCTGCATAGAGGAGCCTTAATACTGTATAATGTGATTTTAAGTGTCTTCTGTCTGCAGGCGAGTGTGGGATTCTGGGGAAACTGCAGAAAGTGTGGGAAATGGTGCTTCTCAGCTTGTGTCTGGGTTATTCCCAGGACATATGCCAATGCTGTTATTCTTTGATATTTTGGTGTGTTTATTTTTCACTTCAAGGATGTCCCATTTGTGCTATTTGAGTTGCAGAATCCTTTACTCCTTCTGAAATGTTTTAAGGCTGTAATAATTTATTGATTTCAACAGTTGCTGTGTGAGATGCCTTGATGTATGTGTGGTATAAATATTGGACCCCTTTTGACTCCATGATCCCCTTGTTCTCCTTCTCACTTGCATGTGGAATCTATCTAGTCTTCATCATGCTGTGAAGGTGGCAAGAACTTACTTTTGCATAGTCTTTAAGTGCTTCAGTATGCATACACTCAGCAAAGAAACTGTTGCATGACAGATGAGTTGCTTGGGTCACTTTGTCCACCCTCCTGGGCGCACATTGGAGCATTTTGTGTTGAAGCAACACATTTAGAAAACCTCTGTGTGAGGTTTTTCCAGTGTCCTTAGATGGTTTCTAAGGGCAGGAATGAAGGCAAAATCTTGATCTGGCTTTATACTTGTTTAGGGAGTAGAATTGGGAAGATCAATTCAGACATTTTAATAAATTTCTAATACACCTCTTTACTCTGAGAAGACACTATAGTTATTGTTCCACTTTACCTAATATTGTCTAATTAATCTGTATCTCTAGGGTCATATGGTAGGGAAGGCAAGGTAGAAAATATTGTTGACATAAAATCTGAACAATTGCTTGGATATTGCAAAAAAAAAACCCAACATTTTTGTCTTGATTCTACTGCTCCTAGAGAGAGACTGAGCACTCTGTGCACCAGGTGGTCAACTCATTTTGGGGAGTGGAGCATTTAAACAGTTGTGCAAGCACTTTCTTAGGACTTGCCTTTTCTCTAGGCCCCTGTGGTGGTTTGGCTGTTACCCGCCCCCCACACACTTTAGAAGGTACCCCAGCTAACTCAGCCAGACTCTGGGAATATAAATGAAGCTATTTATTTACAGCTAGCACAATATACAAGCAGTTATTTACAGTATATACAGAAATATACAAGTTAAAAGTAATACAGAAACACAACTCCCTTCCCAGAAACCTGAGTCCCCAGGAGGGGCTCTCAACCACCCCTGCACCTTCCCCCTGCCCCTCTCAACCTTACCCCAGTCTTAAGGAAGAATAGAGGTTCAGCCAAGAGGTTAAGGAGCAAGGTTAGTGGCAGTGAGGTTAGGGAGATGCAGCTCAGTCCAAGCCCAGCCCGAAAGTGAAGACAAAATGGCGAGAGTGTTATCTAATGTTTACATTCTTCTTCAGCAAGACTCTGAGGGAAGGAGACATCACCATTGTTTTCTTTTCATAGCCAATTATTTACTTTTTCTCACCAAAACATTCTAGCCTGCTTCAAACTAGCACAGCCCCATATTTGTTGGGCCTAAGATCCAGGTCAAGTACCCAGGCCCATATGCTTCCCAGCATCTGCTTAGGAGAGGCTTATCAGATTATTGGTCCAGTGGGACTCTAGCATGCTGTTCACAGAAATTGAAATGACTGTGAATACATTCCTTACATGCAGGCAAGAGGGTTTTTTTTTTTCCTTTGTATCTGTTGAGGTTGTTGTCAAGGTCCAGAGAAGCAGAGATTAACAGTATCTCTGTCCAGAGGAGCAAGACCAGTTCTTACAGATTTCCGTGTTGTGAAATTAAGGTGCAAACGAGACCATATATCACCACAAAACTATTTATTAAAGGATAGGGTTGGACAAAGCAGAGGGAGAGAGGGGAGAAGGGGGAGAGAAAGAGATAACAGGAACGATGGAGAAGAGAAGAAGCAGGGAAGGAAAAGAGCTGTGATCATATTACCCTCAGTCACAGATGGAGGGGAGAGAGAGAGAGACAGGTGCGTAGCCCAGGGATGATCTTCTATGAAGTTCGTCAGGGATTCTTCGGGTGGTGTGCAACTGTGGTGGTCCGGTGGAGGTGCCACTGGTGGTCTGCTGAGAATGCCACTGCTGGTCCGGTGGAGGTGCCACTGGTGGTCTGCTGGGAGTGCCACACTTTGGCAGGCATTCCTCCTGCCTTTTATACAGTTTTCTGCTCAGTGTCCGGCTGCAGCTCCCCAGGGAATCTTCCTGCGTATTCTCCTGCATTCGCCGGGGTCTGGCGCCACCGGGGAGAGGGCCTCCGCCCCCTCCCTGGCTGTACCTGTCCATGCCCTGAATGCACATAAACCTTTTCCCTTGGGGGTAGCTGAGATAAGATGTAGGCATGCTGGGCATTCCAGCCAGGGTGAAGTCCAGGAGTTTCCAAGGCGTTGTCTGTTGATTTGCATCCCTGAGCTTTAGGCCAAGCACCGAGTCTGAGTCCTGGAAGTTACCAAAGGCAATCTGTATCTTTGTTGATTAGGGAGAGATGATGCAATCTTTATCTTTGTTGATGAACGAGAGAGAGGATTTAGACTCTCACAGTTGTACATAGAGTCTTACTGTTGGAAGTCATCAATATATCACTTTCCTGTAAAGATGAAGCAACTCCTTCATCAGTCCCAAGTGTGCCTTTTGCCAGGCATCTGTTGCAGGCTCCCTGACTGTGCTTGTCATGCTCTTATACTTATTTCTAGTGCCAGTTGTTCAAATTTACCACAGCAGAGCATCTTTATCTTTCAGTGATGAAATTCAGCCTAGTTCTGTCTCTCTTCTTTTTCTTCTTTTATTTGAACAGTTATCAGATGCTACCTTTTGCACTTCTCCAGTCTCTTCCTTTCAGCTACCCAGATGATTCCCTAGAGTAACTGAATAGCAGTAATTAGGAGGCCTCTGCCTTATTAGAGTCCCCTTTATAAGTGAAGTCTGTTACATGAATGGCTGCACTTGAGGGTAAAGCCTTTATCCTGTTGTAAAGATCTGGCAGATTTCTTTAACTTTCCCTCTCCTGTAACTTCTGGATGAGGTCACGGTGTGGAGTGTAAGATTGAAATAGAGGAGCTCGAAAGTCTTATTTCAGATTTGGTCTTTCTGAGAAGGTGAAAGTGGGAGCATTTTTGCCTAAATAGGTGAACAATAGATAGTATGGATGACCTTCTGCTATGAGGGTGAGTCGACTCAGCCTGTGTTCTAGGTCTCTTACCGTTGAGAGGAAATAGCAGAGTGGTTGTTCTTCTGAAGTCTTGTACAGTTTTGGGGGAAGTGGGAAGAGAAAGAATAGTCTTGAAACCAAAATCTGATCTACTTGTGCTTCTCTCCACAGCTGCCAAAAGTCTGCTGAACAAGAAATCAGACGGAGTGAAGGTAAGTTCTTGCTTTCCCATTTCACTGTCTCTCCCACCATTTGAACAGAAGGCAACCACTTTCTTTGATGCCCATCCCCTTCTAGGGTAAAACCGCAGCCCTGCCCTGTGGCTGGGATTGTTATGCTCAGTGCATTGTTGTGGAGCCCTGGGTGGGATTTTATTGTTTCTTACATGCACCTTATACATCACACAACTAGCTGTGTGCACTATTGTACCAGCAAGATTTCTTTTCCCCTTTCTCTGAAGCATGAAGAACTCATCAATGCTGTGGATTAGAAGGACCGAACACGTCTCGAAGTGTGACATGTGCCTCTGGCTAGTCTATTCTCTTCAGTGCAGAATGATTTGGGTATCAAAATTGCGCAGAGCAGTTCAGAAGTTGATAATACCTAGAGGATTTCATGAAGATCTCTTTGCCTGCCCCCTGATCAGAAGCCGGGAAGAAGGATGGGGGCCTGTAGATGTTCACATTTGGACAGAATGGAAACTAAGTCTTATTTAGAGTTTGGCCCATGTTCCTGAGGGCCAAGCATTCTCCTCTTCTAAGGAGATTACTCTTTTTTTGCCCCACTTCAAATTCCTTTGTGTGCATAGATTAGTTCTGGGAGCCAAACAGGCCACTTTCAAGGCTGTATGTTGTAGCAGACAGTAGCCTATTACTATCTGGTACTGGAGTAGAGACAGTTTTAGACTAGTGCACTGTCTTCTCCTGACTGTTCTGAAGGATAATTGCTTTCCACATGGTAAGGTAGGGTTTGGTTTATTTGCTTGCATTTGAAGTACAAACCTTTCTCTAGAGCCGTTATGTGGAATAGTTCTTCTGGTTTTGTGCTGTGGACAGTCTTCATTTCCCCCCATGCTAGGGCACTGACATGCCCATTGCAGGACCAGCACACTTGTTCTATCCTGCTCTCTTAGGCCTTTTCTGTTTTGAGGATGCTGTTTCCAGAGGGTCCTTTGCATATGCATGCCTCTTGTAGAGACATGCATTGAACACGTACACACTAGTGCAACGAATGTGTCTGAGTTGTCACATCCGTTGATATGGAAAATATTACAGTAAAACTCCAGTGGAATCGGAATGGGTGATCCCAAGTGTTGTGAACTTACAACCAGCAGGCAATTTCTTCAAAATCCCAATGTGGCAAGAAGAGGAGCAACTGGAAAAGCAGCAGTTTATGTGTCTATGTAGTTTTTGTCACCTGCCTGGAAGAAACTGACTTCCTTTTCATGACTCTTGATTTCTAACAGGCTCTCAGGGAGCACTGCAACTTGGGTCATAACCTTCCAGAAATAAGCAGATGATGTGCACATAAGTTTTGAGGCACTGTTTCTGATCACGTAGTTACAAGGGGATCTGTATATTAGAGATTTCTATCTCTATAGAAAGCTTGTGGTGTTTGGTTCATTGAGAACATGATGTCTTCCTCTGTGAATAGGGTAAAGCTGGATTTACTTTTCCAGCTGATGTGAAGTGTTCTTCAGCTTTTCAGATATCTGTTCTTCCTGATATATGTAATTGAATACTTGTGATAAAGTGGAAGGTAGATTAGAAAGCATAGCATTCACTGTGTGCCCTCTAGGAAACTCTTCTGTACTTCTGGATGACACTGGAGACTGCAGTCAAGAGTCTGCATGCAACTTCAATACTTCTAAGTATTACAGTAGTCTTGCTCTGCAGTGTGAATCCTAGTGGTGTGCATAAGGGGCATCAGCCTGGTCTGAGAGCCCACCAAAAAGTTGTTTTAAGCTACTCATTTTTCCAAAATGGCACCTATCTTAAGGGGTGGCCTTTGAATCCTCATTTCTGTAAGTTTTAAAACTCAGCAGTTGCATGTTTCTTCTCGCCAATGTAGACATTTATTCTTGACAATGTAGACTTTTCAGTGCATAGGTTGCTTCCTCCTAGTGCTAAGTTTGGACAAGATAGAGAGTAGGTGTTTTTGTGGTACATCCTTTAACACTTCTGTTGTAGGATTTCTGTGGCCGCATACCAATTTCCTTGTTTGCCTCTGCTGTCTACCTGTACAGTACTGTTTCCTATTAGTCATCCCATATCAGTGTAGTCTTTTACTACTTCCATTTGCTTACTGGAGCTTAGTGCTGGCACACTTAGCTGGTGTGCAGCAGTCTCTGCTGGTCTTTATCTGGTTGATGGCCTCACCATTGTGATCAGTCTGCTTTTGTTGCCTCCTTTTGCAGGAAATTTGTAGTTTCATCCTCACTGATTTTTCTTATCCTAGGTAGATCTGACAGCCAGCTTGCAACAGTGACTGGTTAAGAGAATCCCGTATTTGAGAAGTTGTGGAGGCTCCAAGCCAGGAAGTGTTCAAAGCCAGGTGGCATGGGACCTTGGGCAACCTTATTCTAGCAGAAGGTGTCCCTGCTCATAGCAGGGGGTTCAGAACTAGATTATCTTTAAGGTCCCTTGCAAACCGTTCTGTTATTCGATCTTAGATTATTTGTGGCAAACTATGTTTTTCTGCCTATTGCAGTAGCGCAGAGCATGCATACTCTGACCTGAACGCTAAAGAGATTTTCAATTTCATCAGTCTTTTTTACTTCCACTTTCTATATAATTCAACACCAGATACATATTTAGAATGAGCTTTGCATGATGTGTTTCTAACTGTAGTCTGCTGCTGACCACACACCATGTGGTTAGGCTGTTTCTCATGTTCCCTCCAAAAAGGAGACTCCTGGTTTCTTTGGTGGTTTACTTTTTTGTTTGCTTGTTTCTTAAAACCCTATCGGAAGTTTACTTCTATAGAGATTTGAGAGAAAATGTGTTTCAGTTTCTTCAGTAGCTTTAGCAAGTCAAGGTTGACTGTGCTCTATGAGTGTGGTGCCACAGATACTCACAGAGTAGATGAGAACAGAAGTAACATTTCTTCAACAAACTGATAATTATACAAGTGTGAAAAATAAGTATTTAAATCCCAGTGAAGAAAAAAAAAACACATTGCCAGTTTTTCCTTAACTTAGTTCTTATTCAAGGTAACCTTCCCTTCCTTTTAGTTAGCATTCAGAGCTACTTATATTGGAATCCTGCATTATTTGACAAATGCAGTAGGATTTTTTATTGTATAGTATTAGATAAGTTTGAATGAGGCCTACATCTTTCTCATGCTTTATTCCTAAGAACTCCATAAAAATGTGTGTTGGGGAATATTTCATGTAAGATACAGCATGTAGCTGCTTTAGCATGAATGAGACAGGAATGTTATGATGTACATGAGGGATATGAGCATCTGGTGTGAATTGTGTTCAGCTGATATGTTAGAAAAAAATCACAATTTTCATTTCAGTAGGAACTGGCTTTAGTTCTTTGTTGAAATAATCTTAACACACTAAAGCGCTGGAGGTGAATGCATTTTATTTGCATCTCACCATTTTAGAAGTGGGGACAAAGCTCCCCCTCACAAGAGGAGGACAGGAATTTTTTTTTTTTTTTAATTCCAGTAGATATATGCCCATGTTTGGGTTACTTTGATAAATGTCCATGTGTATGACCCTCTTATCTGACAAATTCCTTTCCAAAATCTGTTTGAAGCATTCCTGGTTTTTATTTTTCACTGTTGTGTCTATTTCAAGTACTAATTCTGCTAATTGATAGATATTTCATCAGCTTGGCACTTGAGAACTTTTCCATTATCTTAAATAATGAATGATTTAAACTGCCTTGAATCTTAAATTGTCCCTGCTCACCAAACCTTTGGCAGTGCTGCACTCACTTTCTTCAGGCAAAATTTGGATCTAAGGTCCTGGAGCAGCAGCAAGGAAGGCCCAGGTTTTATCCCCAAGGAACATGCTCTTCTACTGCCAAATCCAGAATGTGATGAATTGCAGACCATGTAACATGCCGTGTATCTTGTGGCCACTCCTGTAGGTCCCAGGTACTTTTAAAAATATTCTATATTTATCAGCCACATTGTGCAGCTACTATTCTAAAACTTACTTTAGATAGTTTCCTGTCAAATCTACTTGTTTTCTTGTCACGTTGTCTGCATGTAATCTGGGTTTGCCATCCAGTACAAAGCAAGGTGATGGAGGAGTTAAGGAGAGGGCTAGGGCAGACACCTGAGTGAAGGTTAATGACACATGCTGAATGTCCTTTCTCTGATCTTTTCAGGGTCTGGGTTTCCTGTAGTTAGTATTACAGTGGTATGGTTGATTTGGTTGATTTTTGTGTCCTTTTTTTTTTGTCTCTGTGCAGCGCTTCAAACAGTGCTGCCCGGAGACAAAACACCCTTCTTACTGTTGTGGGAGGATGCCTGTGTTTCCAGTTCTAGCAGGGCCTGTCAGATCCACCTTTATATTCAGAATTTGTTAATGCACAAACTTGCTATTTTTTTAAATTTAGCAAGTAATTTTAAGTATTTTTAAAATTAATTCTTCTACAAGCACTTTGTTACTTGCCTATTCATGTGTGTGGGATTTGTGTTTTTTTTGTTTAGGTTTTGCCTTTTTTTTTCCTGAGTGTTTTGGTTTGTGATTAGAGGATATAGAATTACTTTCAGTGATGGTTTTTCAGGTCCAATGTAACACTATGTAAATACTTACTTGTGGAGGAATGCTATGGGATGCAGATTTTAACAGCTTTCATTTGCAACGCTCTGCAAAATTTTGTTGATTTTCTACCTTGTCTGTCTACTGCATGCACAGTCTTCTACCCCAGTAGAAGCTGAAAACCATTGCTGAAAGGGGAAACTCAAAAAGAGTAAAATTCAGATTTTGGTATGTGACAAAGTTAGTGTTGTAAAACCTTCCTTCATCTGTGTAATTGCAAAGAGACACTAAATACCATTTGTTCTGCTCTTTGCAAGGAATATTGTGTCAAGCGTACATCTTATGCCTGGCGAGCACCTGCTTTCCCCTGCCCTTTGCCAAGTAAAAGAGTGTGTGAGGAAGGCAGCATGCTCTGTAGGCTGGCATACTGCTGAGAGCAATTTGTGAAAGTGTGCTTTAGACAGAGAAGCACAATTGCAAGATGAACCAACAGGGAGTCCTTAAAAAAATCTGCAAATGTCTGGAAATCTGCTAGGGTCAATTAAACATCCATGCAGTGACTAACAGGATTTAATGCTTCCTATTTCTGTATGTGGACTTTTAATGATCGTAAAGCCATTCTGTTTAGAGGAACTGTTATGGTGAAGCTAAACAAGGAGAAAACAAGTTCACCTGAACAGTGCAGTTTTATGGTGAACTGCTTTATCAAGATGCTTGGGGAGCACTTCAGATCTGTTTAAGTGCTGACATCCAGCAAACACATTCTACCTGCTTTTGATTGCATTCATTTTTTTCACTGCATTGTGGTATGCCTAGAAACTTGAACCAAAATCAAGGGTCCACTGTGCCTAGCACAGTAGCAGTGCCTAATCTTACAATTTAAATAGACAAGATAGCAAAAGGTCAAGAGGGAAGATGGGATGTCAATAATGAAAGTTATTTTATAATATCACACAACAAGCAGAAGTAGGAATAGGACCTCAAATCTGCTAGTTTATGTTGTCTTTTCCTGATCTGCTTTGATTTCAACATTTTTTCCCTACCTCAAATCCTGAAATAAGTGTGTAGGAATATGGGTTGCAAGAAGTATGACATTTTCATCTGACTGACAGTGTCAGATTAGGACAGAACTATGCATAGAATACAGAAACACAAAGTTGGAAAATATATGCCATTTTTAGTGCATAAAACTGTGGAATGGGACCTTGCCTGGAGTCACTCTACTTCCTTTAGCATTTTATAGTATGTCTTATGCTTTCTGTAGGTGCTCAGAATTATTTATAGTTGCTATTTTCTACTATTGCTGTTGTGGTTGAAGGGGCAGTGATTCTAAGGTCGTCTTTTGTCAGTTGCTGACTTCTGTTTGTTACCTAAAGCAAGAGTCTCCATTAAGTTTCATTATAGAGGATCTACTCCTCTTTTGAAATGAACATCTGAATTTCACTTAAACACCAGAAAACGGATTTTAACAAAATTCATCCTTGGTTCAAGAGGGAAATGGTTGTCTTTACTGTTGTGGGAGGAATATTTTGTTTCCTCAGATGTAGGGAAATCCTTGATGTGATTCAGTGAGGTACTTTTACCGTGGGCTGTCTTTAACATTACTCTGTATTCGTGGAACATCACTACCTAGAAATACTTAAGAGATGTTGCAATGGTAAGGAAGGGAGGGCTCTGTAAACTGAACTTCTGTTATCTGTCTTAATTTGCTAAGTGCAGGTCACAAGAAGAAATGAGAGTTTTCTCACTCAGCGAGTCAACTTGAAAAGATGGCAGAGATGGCTCTGATGCAGTTGTTGCAAAGGGGTTGGTAGACTGATCTGGTTTTAGTAATTTCTCTCTGTGTGTTCTTACTTATTAAGTTTGTGATGCTTTAGAAGCCTACTGCTGATACATCATGTTGTCGTTATCACAGTATCATCAGGTTGGAAGAGACCTCACAGATCATCAAGTCCAACCCTTTACACAGAGCTCAAGGCTAGACCATGGCACCAAGTGCCACGTCCAATCCTGCCTTGAACAGCTCCAGGGACGGTGACTCCACCACCTCCCTGGGCAGCCCATTCCAGTGTCCAATGACTCTCTCAGTGAAGAACTCTTTCTCCTCACCTCGAGCCTAAATTCCCCTGGTGCAGCCTGAGGCTGTGTCCTCTTGTTCTGGCGCTGGCCACCTGAGAGAAGAGAGCACCCTCCTCCTGGCCACAACACCCCTCAGGTAGTTGTAGACAGCAATAAGGTCACCCCTGAGCCTCCTCTTTCCAAGCTAAACAATCCCTGCTCCCTCCAGCCCTCTCCTCATAGGGCTTGTGCTCAAGGCCTCTCACCAGCCTCGTCGCCCTTCTCTGGACCACGCTCAAGCATTCTATGTCCCTCCTATAACTGGGTGCCCAGAACTGAACACAGTACTCAAGGTGTGGTCTAACCAGTGCAGAAGTAGAGGGGCAGAATGACCTCCCTGCTCTGCTGACCACACCCATTCTTGATGCAGGGCCCAGGATGCCACTGGCTCTCTTGGCCACCTGGGCATACTGCTGGCTCCAGCCTGTTTTGAGTGAGTTGTAATAGTATTTTCTTGCTGTGGTCTTAAGAGACCTCACTCCCTCACCGTTTTCATCCTGCCTAACTAAGCTTTTCATTCTCCTGTTGTTATAGTAACCAGTAATATGCTTCTGGATTTCTACAATAGATCACTCCATGTTAATAGACTAATGCTGGTTTAAATTTAGACTGTACACCTACTAAATTCTGATCTACAGAGGGTTCCGTTTCCTCCTATGTCAGTGTTACTTGTGCTTCTATATAGGGAGGGTGATTGGTTGTCTGTATGGCCTTAGTTGACTTTTGATTTGTCTCTCTCTTTCTGGCCCCTCTACTTGATGCTGTAAACTCACTGGAAGTTGATATGAACTTCAAATGACAACTGTCTTTGTTTAAGAGATCAATTCCCTCAGTATTTTTATAGCCCCTGTTTGTCTGCAACTTTATAGAATACATTAAAAACTGAAGTTTTGGATCAGTTTCTTAGCTGTTGTGAATTTTCACTTCTCAGTTAAAAACTCCCTGTCATGACTGTGTACAGGTATTCCTCTGGGTCGTTGTTGGTCTAATCATTATATTTGGTATACTGGTAGTACATTCTGTTTTATACTTCAGCTTGAGGACAAAGCCTGTGGAGAATTAAAATTGTTCTAAGAGAAGAAGAGTCACAATTTTGTGAAACAGGTAATGGCCAACCTTTTGTTATGCCTTCATTGAGTGGAAGATTCATGAGCCAAATGTCGAACAGGTTAGCAATCAGAGTCTGTCCTGTACTGAAATTAGAGAACAGATGATGCAGTAACTTTGCTAGTTTTAAGTCTGTTTGTGCTTTGGGTGCATAATTCTGGATATATGGTGTGATTAGGAATGTGGTTCTGGGTATGAGGTGAATGTGGGCATTTTCTGCTTACAAAGACATGCCTGTCTACACATGTGCTTGAACTGCCTTGTGAAGACAGTAGGGACAAAGGGCAGTATTCGGATTGTGAAAAGCTGAGGAAGTGTAAGAAATGGCACATCTCCATGGCCTGTGCCTGAGTTCAAGGGCTGTTCTATAGAAGGGCCATCGTAGTGTGCAGGAGTCCCAAGCTACATACTGAGCCCCATGCCATCACACATTGCTGTGAGCTAGACTCTACATAAGCAACAGAAAAATAAACCTAGTCCATACCAAAGGAGAATAAGATGGGAGACAGCAGGGAAAAGGGGGATCATTGTAATGTGAAAGCTCTGCCAGGCTCAGCTGAGACAGTAACATTAAAGAGTGTAGTGGCAGAGCGGAGAAATGCATGCCAAGCCTTGTTTACTAGGGAGCGTGGTTTTGGTGTGGAAGGCATCTTCGGAAGATGACTGAAGATGCCTTTGAACTGGAGAGCAGAGTCCAGGAAGATTTGGTATGCTTAAGCATTGCTTTCCTGTTTGTTGTTCCTCCCAGTACCTGGGAATGCAAGGGTACTCTGGCTGTTGGGTGCCTCTTGATGTTTCTTGCCTTTCCTCTGTCTGAGCATGGGTGCACCTTGCCACTCCAGTCAGCTCCTAATTCCTGTATGAGGGAGCCCATTTCTCTCCCAAAGCTCTTCACAGAAGTTTCTCCTCTTCTTTAGCCCTTGGGAATGCCCCTTCTCATTTCTACCCTACTCTCCGAATCCAGTTTCAAATGCACCTTAACTTCCTCCAGATGTAAACACGCAGTGGTTTTCTGCCTACCTCTTCAGTGGTGGCTGGGGAAGCTGCACAGTTTTCTGAGTGGAAGAGCATATTAATGGCACCCCTCCCTTGCATCTCGCTTCTCATGCATAAATATTCCTCTGTTTTTTCTGCTCTCCTTATATCAATGTGTGGGGCCACCTCAGTGGACAAGGGTCCTGTCCATTCCCTTGGTGCATAGTTTATGTTCTTTAATGGTCACTTTACACTGCACCTTCTTGTGTATCTGTGCATTTTCTGCTGCTGCTTATACTTGATGAGCATTATTAGCAGGGGACCTGTGCTGCCACACTGATGGTCTGAATAGTTCTGTGCTTTTCTTCTCATCTCCTCTCTTCCCTTTCTCTTTCCTCTCTCAAATGGTGTGTCCAGAAAAGGAAGTCGAGCTCCAGTGTGCATTTGATGGTGAGCACCTCCAGTAAGCTGCCTGCAATTCGTGCGTCTGCCATTCTCATGCCATGCACGCTCAGCTTATGCTCATCACCTTACATAGCATGTCTGTGCAGGGGGGCGGTGGGAGGTAGGGGAGGGAAATCATTTTTGCACTGAAAGGTGGAGTGTTACTCACTTAAAGAGCCCTGTGATTGTCGGCCCCCAGCCCTATCACACAGTTCCCATTTTGTGCAGAAAATCTACAGCTGGTAGTGCTGTTTGACTTGGCTGCTCAGAGTGTGTAATAAAAAAAGGCAGTGGTTCTCCTGAGCTCAGTGGAGCAGGTGTATGCCTTGCCTGGACATAGGGCTTTGTCATACTGTTGCAGAGGTGCCAAAAAGAGGAACAGGTGCTTTGCCTGATTTTGGTGCTGTCATCCTTGGTGGGTGCCCTGCAGTGTAGAACAAACTGGGAGTTGCTCCAAATGTGGCAGAGACTGATGGGGCTTCACTGTTTCAGATGCAATGTGTGGGTACAGCACAACCAGGCAGCTCAGAGCTGCCAATCACTTTTTTTTTTAGCATACTTAACTGAAAAGGTTTGTCAGAGCCCTTTATAAATCCAAAACTTCCTTTTGTCTGTATTCTTGTTAATGTATCCCAGCCTGACAGAATACCCAGCAACTGCCTCCCCTGTCCTGTCCATTTCCTTTTTTTTTCATCCATCCAGATGTTTGATAACCATAGAATTTGTTCAGAAAAGTAGTCTACTACTCTCAAGGAAGCAAAGAGAAAATTGGCCAGTGCCATATTGTAAGAAGTCATGAATAGCCCATTAGGTGATGTCTTTGTCTCTGATACTGAGAAATGAACAGTAACCAAAGTGCAAAGTTAGTTATTGCATTGTCTTCTTTATACATAATTAAAAAAAAAAAACAACCAACAGAAAATACTTCTTCCCTATTGGAGGTAGGAACAGGAACGTTACAGCTCTCTGGAAGACCTTTCTTCTCTTTCTCCTCACTCCCTTTTGTAAACCTAAATAAGTACTGCTTGGAACATGTGATGTAAGACTGTGATGTAAGACTGACTTTTTACCAGTCCTGCCTTTACAAAAACTCAGGGCAGGTGTTCACTCGTGCCTTTCTTGCCCTTCTTTTCTATCTAACTGCCATCCATATTTAATTTCCATTACATGTTGTTTTTAAAGCAGTTTGTATATGTAAACTGCGTAAATGTCAGCCTCTGAAATGTGGAAACAGTGGTGATGGCTAAAAAGAGACTATCCCAAGTGTTGTCACTTATTTTTTTTATAGATAGCTAGAAAAATGTGTCCTTAGCGATATGAGCACTGGCCTGTTTTCTTCCTGTTGCACCCTCTGTGTTGGTTGTGTCTGACTCCCATCTAGCTCAGGAAATGCTGCCAACTGTGGTGCCAAAAAACTAATTGTGTTCACAGAGTTTTAAGAAGTGCCTGGCACCTGTTTAGGTGAAATTGGCTTCTTTTAATTTGAGATGTACTGCTGTGAATTACCAAGCATTGTAGCCTTCCCAGTGACTAGGTGTTGACCTGACAGTAGGAAGGGAAGGAAGGATGAGTTTGTGCTACCTGAGGCTCAGGGAAGGGTGAGTCAAGTCTGTTCCAGTGAAGGCGTAATTTGTTAGGTGGCACAAGACCATGAGTGCATGTGTGTGAAGTTCAGGGTGTCAGACAGCATCAACTGAGTTGTGGAAAAAAAAAACACTTAGGGCTAAGTCTTCTGCTTCATTTTTCCTTGTGCTTCTGTCCTGGAGTAAAATGCTGCTTGATTCTGGACAAGCAATCATGGTATTTGATCTTCTGCCCTTTGGCTGGGGAAGAGTTACAAAAATTGGGTAGCCAAGTGCAGCCTTAGAGAGTAGGCTGTTGTGTATTGGGTGTGTAAAGGTTTGCACACTGTAAGAATCATTAGAATCAACCAGGTTGGAAGGGAGACCTCCAAGATCATCTAGTCCAACCTATCCCCCAGCCCTAGCCAGTCAACTAGACCATGGCGTTGAGTGCCTCATCCACTCTTTTCTTGAACACCTCCAGGGATGGTGCCTCCACCACCTCCCTGGGCAGCCCATTCCAATGGGAAATCACTCTCTCTGTGAAGAACTTCCTCCTATCATCCAGCCTATACTTTCCCTGGCACAACTTGAGACTGTGTCCCCTTGTTCTGTGGCTGCTTGCCTGGGAGAAGAGGCCAACCCCCACCTGGCTGCAACCTCCCTTCAGGTAGTTGTAGACAGCAATGAGGTCAGCCCTGAGCCTCCTCTTCTCCAGGCTAAACAACCCCAGCTCCCTCAGTCTCTCCTCATAGGGTTTGTGTTCCAGGCCCCTCACCAGCTTTGTTGCCCTTCTCTGGACACGTTCCAGCACCTCAACATCTTTCTTGAAATGAGGGGCTCAGAACTGGACACAGTACTCAAGGTGTGGCCTGACCAGTGCTGAGTACAGGGGAAGAATAACCTCCCTTGTCCTACTGGCCACACTGTTCCTTGAAGCAGGCCAGGATGCCATTGGCCTCTCTTGGCCACCTGGGCACACTGCTGGCTCATCTTCAGCCTACTATCTGTCAGTACCCCCAGGTCCCTTTTCTTCCTGGCTGCTTTCCAGCCACTCAGTCCCCAGCCTGTAGTGCTGCTTGGGGTTATTGTGGCCAAAATGCAAAACTCTGCACTTGGCCTTGTTAAATGTCATCCCATTGGCCTCTGCCCACCTATCCAGCCTGTCCAGGTCCCCTCTGCAGGGCTCTCCTACCTTCCAACAGATCAACACCTGCTCCTAGCTTGGTGTCATCTGCAAACTTACTGATGATGGACTCAATCCCCTCATCCAGGTCATCAATAAAGATATTGAACAGGACTGGGCCCAGCACTGATCCTTGGGGAACACCACTAGTGACTGGCTGCCAACTGGATGTGGCACCATTCACCACCACTCTCTGGGCTCTGCCATCCAGCCAGTTCTTGACCCAGCACAGAGTGAATCTGTCCAAACCATGAGCTGCCAGCTTGGCTAGGAGCTTCTCGTGGCAGACATTGTTGAAGGCTTCGCTGAAGTCCGAGTAGACTACATCCACAGCCTTCCCCACATTCACCAGGCAGGTAACCTGATCATAAAAGGAGATCAGGTTGGTGAGACAGGACCTGCCCTTCCTAAACCCATGCTGGCTGGGCCTGATCCCTTGGCCATCCTGTAGGTGCTTTGTGATGGCACTCAAGATGACCTGTTCCTTGACCTTGCCCGGCACTGAGGTCAGGCTGACAGGTCTGTAGTTTTCTGGCTCCTCCTTACGACCCTTCTTGTGTATGGGTATCACACTGGCCAGCTTCCAGTCTTCAGGGATCTCTCCAGTGAGCCAGGACTGTTGATAGATGATGGAGAGTGGCTTGGCCAGCTCATCTGCCAGCTCTCTCAGCACCCTAGGATGGATCCCATCCAGTCCCATGGACTTGTGAGGATCCAGGTGTCTCAGCAGGTCCCCTTACTTTCTTCCATGGATTTAGAGGAGGACTATACTGGTCCCCTGACTCCATCCGCCCACTTCAAGAGTCAGCTGTCCTGGAGACAACCTGTCCCACCTATTGAGGATTGAGGCAAAGAAGGTGTTAAGCACCTCTGTCTTTCCTCATCCTTAGTCACTGTACTCCCCTCTCTATCTAATAAGGATTGGAGTTGTCCTGGCCCTTTCTCTGCCATTCATAATATTTGAAGAAAACATTTTTTATTTTTCCTTGACAGCCAATGGCCAGCCTAAGTTGTAAATGGGCTTTTGCCTCTCTAATTTTTTCCTCTACAAGACCTAGCAATTTCCTTGAACTTTTCCTGGGACACCTCCCCTCTTTTCCAAAGGTGATATACTCTCTTTTTAATCTTTAATTCCTTCAGCAGCTCCCTGCCCATCCTGTCTGGCTGCCTCCCTCGTCAGCTCGTCTTCCAGCTCAATGGCACAGCTGCTCCTGTGCCTTCAGGAGTTCTTTCTTGAAGTAGGTCCAACCTTCCTGGACCCCTTTGTTTTCAAGGGCTTTTTCCCAAGGAACTTTCTGAATTAGTTCCTTAAATAGGCTGAAGTCTGCCCTTCAGAAGTCCAGCGTGGAGGTTCTGTTGATGCCCCTCCTGGTTTCTCCATATATTGAAGACTCTTTAATTTCATGGTCACTGGACCCCAGGCAGCTTCCAACCACCACATCCCCTACCAAGCCCTCTCTATTTGTGAGCAGCAGGTCAAGCAGGGCTGCCCCCCTGGTAGGCTCACATAACAGCTGGGATAGGAAGTTGTCTTCCACACATTCTAGAAACCTTCTAGACTGCTTCTTCTCTGCAGTGTTTAAGTCCCAGCAGATGTCTGGTAGGTTAAAGTCACCCACCAGAACAGGGGCAGGTGATCTTGAGGCAGCCTCCAGTTGTTTAAAGAGTAATAAATCAACCTCTTGTTTCTGATTGGGTGGTCTATAACAGACTCCTCCCAGGATGTCAGCCCTGTTGGTCTTCCCCTTAATTCTCACCCATAATGACTCAACTTGATCATCCTTGATTTCTACCCCCATGACATCCAGAGCATTCCTAATGTACAGAGCCCCTCCCCCACCTCTTCTCCCTTGCCTGTCTCTCCTGAAGAGTCTATAGCCATTGATTACAGCACTCCAATCATGCGAGTCATCCCACCACGTTTCAGTGATGGCGACAACATCATAGTTTTCCTTCAGTACCAAGGCTTCCAGCTCCTCTTGTTTGTTACCCATACTGCGTGCATTAGTGTACATGCACTTCATCTGGGCTGCTGCTTTTACCCCTATCTCTAGCCTACTGTCCTCAGTTTCTTTTGATTTATCTCTAGTGGTGTCATGTTTAACCCCCTCCCCCTTCCACTCTAGTTTAAAGCCCTCTCAGCAAGCCCAGCCAGACTCATGTGCCAGGGTCCTTCTCCCCTTCTGTGTCAGTTGTACCCCATCTGTTGCTTGCAGACCTGTGGCAAGATGAAGTTCCCCAAGATCAAAGAATCCGAAGTTTTCTTGGAGGCACCAACCTCTGAGCCACTTGTTCATCAAATACCCTTTCCTATTCCTCTCTGCATTCCAACCTGTGACTGAGGGTATAGATGAAAAGATTACCTGTGCCCCTGCTCCCTCAACTGCTTTTCCCAGTGCCTTGAAGTCCCTTTTGCTAGCTTTTAGCCCTCTGGTATTAACCTCATAATTTCCCGCCTGTATAACTAATAAGGATAGTAATAAGAGGGCTGCACTACAGTAGGCAGCCTCCTGGTAACATCCCTGACCCGGGCTCCAGGGAGGCAGCAGATCTCCCTGTGGAAGGGGTCTGGCTGGCATATGGGGCCCTCTGTTCCCTTCAGAAGGGAATCACCAATAACAATTACCCTCTTTTTTTTCTTCTGGGTACTTGTTCTGATGCGAGGGGGCAACTGATTTGTTTCAGTTGCCCTCCCAGCCAATGGTGCTTCTGTCTTCTCCAAAACCACCTCATCCTCAACCTCTAGTGCCCTATATCTGTTGTGCAAGGGCAGCTCAGGATATGAGGATGGCTGGAAGGGTTTACCCTTGCTTCTTCTGCGTTCCCTTTCAGCCTTGAGGCGCTCCACTTCTCCCTTGAGTTCAGCCACTAGGTTAAGCAGACTATTAATCAGCTCACACCTAATGCAGCCAATGCCTCTGTCTCCCTCGACTTCAAGTGCCAGGCTCCAACACTCCTCACATCCAGTTGCCTGGACACCTGAATTCCTACAGGTGGGCTCTGTTTGAGTGCCCACAGTTTTACAAGTGTTGTACAACTTGGACCTAGTTTGCACCATGTCTTGCTTTCTTGAAGGTCTGATGACAGTTAAGTTAGTATGGATTTTTTTTTCCCCCGGCGCGCTGCAGCTGGGCTCAGCAGAGATGGCTGCTCCTCGTTTAAATCACCCGCTCGCCAGGCACCGCCCCTCTGCCTCACCTTCCAGCGAGCACTTAACGCCTTGCCGCTCCCTGCCTCCTTCTGGGCTCCTCGGATCGAGAGAGACGCAAAATGGAGGAGAAAAAAGCTTCGAGGAAGCGCGTTTCAGCTGAGCTAGCCTCGGTCCTGCTCTCTCTTGCCGAACCAGGCTGTGGCATCGCCGCTGCCGCTCCTCGTTTAAATCTCCCGCTCGCCAGGCACCGCCCTAAGGTGACATTGCACATCTAGCAAGCTGTTGTCCATTTCTTTTTCAGAACAGTGGCTCCCTGGATGTTTTTGCCTTTTCTTCCCATTTGGCTTCAGTTATAAAGCCTTCCAAAAAAAAAATATTTTTGTATAGCTTCTTTCATTCTAATTTTGCCTTCTTATCCTGGTGGACAGTGAAAAATGGGCTGTGCCCTTCTCAGTGGAAGAGGTTTGGAAGACAGACCTCTGCATTAGGATCACCGTTTCTGAAGTAGCATGGGAACCTCAGTGCTGTGTGGAGAGGTGGATCCAGATATTGCCAGAAGTTGTGTTATGTTTATGCCACAAAATAGTTTAGGATTATTTTTTTCAGGTTGATCTGCTCCTGTGTTACATCCATAGTGGCCTGCCATCAGGCTGGAAAGACATGCACAAAGCAAAGCTCTTGGAAGGCCAAAGTCTTAGGACTATGCAGGGATGTACAGGAAAAGGCAATAAACAGTAATTTGTGAAGCATTTCTCATTTCTTAGCTTCAGAGATGGAGCGTATCATAATTTTTTTTCTTCCATGGACTTCTAAAGAATGAATTTTTGCCTCACTCTTGCACTTCCTCTTCTGTGTCTCCTCTCTCTCCCTTTCAAAAAAGAATGTAGCTAAGCCAAGACATGCTGCTTGCTAAGAAAAACTGAAGTATTACTAGATGCATGTGTGAATTCCCAGCATCATAGGATGTATTTCTGGCTGACAGTGGCAGATGTTTTTCAGCAGCATTTGACTTCTTCCTCCATTGGGGTGGTTGCTGGGTGATGGAGGCCTAATGTTTTGCAGTATGAGTTTGCACTGCCCAAGAACTGTGGGGTGGAGCAGCTGCAATGAGGTCACACTGCTGTGAGCTCCCAGTTAGTACCTTCATCTGTACAGCAGGGAGTTTAAAGTGAGACTCTTGTGGTGCTGATTTTGACTTTGTTAGTGGTGTCTCGTAAAGAGTACACAGCAGTGTAACTGTGGGCCTAAGTTTCCAATAACCAAATGGATTTGTGAGCTTGGACACAGATTAGGCTTCTTACAGATACAGACTTTGCTCATCCATCATGTAACTGATGTACATGACTCAATAAGACATTTCTTTGCAGCAACATGGTGATTGCCTCACTCTTACGCAGTGTGAATGCGGGAAATTGAGATTCTATTCTTCTACCACAGCTACAAGAGAAATTGAAGAGAGAAAGATGCAAAACTACTGGGCACCATCCAGAAGACTTGCTGCCTGGGGATCTGCATGTCCTTTTCCTTGCATCCCATTCCTTTTCATATTTTGGTCCTGAAGTCTCTTTGTTCAGGTCACAGCAGGGATACAACACACCATGCCTCACCTTTTCTCTGCCTTTTATAGGGCTAACCACAGTTTTTTCTTGCATCAGTAGATTCCCTGGGACTCTCAGCAGCAGCATCACATACCTAGGAGTGTTTCTGCACATTTTAGGAGTTCTCAGACATGACTCCTATTTGTTCTGTTTGAAACTGCACCGTCATTATTGTGTACCTCTCAATTTTGTAGTCTCTTTCTCTTGGGACTGCTGCCACCTCATTCTTCCTTGACAAATACTTTCATGGGTACTCGTTGCAGGATTTTCCCTATCTCTTTGGGCTGCTGCCTTTTTCCTTCCCATTTTCCTTCCCTATAGCTCTAGCACTCTATGCATATTTGGGGGCTGGTACAACAATTTCTGTTGCCTCTGAGGGAAGGATGATGTCCAGTGGTTGAACAGCACTCCTTTGTCTTCCCTCTTGGTAACTGAGCCTGTGTGGGAGGTGTGGGTGTGAGGAGCTGGTTGGGGTGGAAGCAAAAATACTGTCATTTTCTTGCTGCCTCTGCTGCCTTGCAGGGGAACTAAAACCATGTTTTTCTGTCTCAGCCACAGAGCAACAACAAAACCAGTATAGTAAGCACTGCAAAAGAAACACCCCCAGTGCAGACGTCCATGGTATCTTCCCCAACCACTATTTTTTTCCTGTTTGGTTTAATTTTGATTCTGTCCTCTTCCCTTCTCTCCTTCCCTACTCCCCTACTCCCATCCTAAGTGCTGCTTGTGTTGTTCTGTTTCAGCTTGTGTTTTGGCTTTGTTCTGTCCTGTCTGTGTCCCTGTGCTGCTGTGGAGCCTGATCACAGCCTCACAGGCTTTGGGGTGGGGGTGCTGAGCAGAGCTGTGGTTGGATGTGGGAATCGCAGCTTGCCTAGACTTCCCCATGTGCCATCCCTGTATAGTTCTGTGTGTCCCGTTCAACTGTTCCTGCTAGCTTTGGAGAAGCTAGTTTGGAAGAAGAGGGTGGCAAATTCCAGCCACTCTTCAACATGCAGGAAATGGAGGATGGACTTCAGGACATCACAGAAGACAGGGCAGGCAAAGGGTTTTTAGAGTAATCCTCTGTTTGCCCATCTGGCCTGCTCACTTGTGTAGTTGATTCTCTGCAGCTCGCTGATTTGCTGGGCTAGCATATTCTGTTTGGGCTGTGTGCAGCAGGCCGCATAGTGTGCCCTCTGTGCCTAGCACTTTTAATGCCACAGCTCAGTATGGTCTGCTTGTGTATGCTGGAAAGATCAGGCAGCAGAGCCTGATGACAGGGCAGTGACAGAGGCAGATCGCTAAGTGTATGTCACTGCACTTGTCAGTCACTGTTGCCATCTCTGAGTCACCCTGTGAGAGTGGCAGCAGTGGGAAGAGGATCCTGAAGTCTTGTCCCAGTAGTGAAGGAGTGAGTGTAGGAGCTAGTTAGCACCAATAAGGCTGGCAGGTGCTTTTTGTTTTGTGTCTCTGGAGAGTTGGATCTGGCTTTTCTGATGGGGCTGGGAGGGTGGGATTTGATGTTTTTGTTGTAGGATGAAGCATTCTTGGGACACTTCATAATTTTCTGCTTTCCCTTCACTGACTTTGTTCATGATGGTTTTGATACTGAGAGAACCTTTCTAAATTATTAATTTTGGTTTTGTTAGTGAAATTTGATCTAATTTTAGAGACTTTTAAGAATGTGTATGTTTTTTCCAGAGCCTAATTCCTTAGCAACTCCTTTGAGAGTAGTCTGACTATCATTTTTTTTATTATGGAAATTATGAATGTCCCTTTTTTAAGGTAAAATATCTGGCAAACTTTCCCAAAAACTGGGAGACAAAGACCCTAGCCCAGTAGTATCCTTTCTTCCCCCTCTACCTCTTCTGAAGCATTTTCCAGTGAAGATGCTGCTTGAGGGGTCATTATTTCATGAACAGTACAGAGGTTGCACAGTTGCTGCCTGGTGTTGGTGCCAGCCTCAGTGACTGGAGGCAAATTGGTAATTCGGGCATTTTCAGGGAAGCTGGGGGCTTTGTCTCCTTGTGACTGTAGCTTTTAGTGCAGCCTCTCTCTTCAGGAAACCTGTGCAGGAATTGTGTGCGCCCACACGTGAGCACATGTGTGCTGTTTGGAGTTTGTGGTTTGATTTTTTACTTTAAATGTCAGTCATCTTTTCTCTACTTGCTGGGGAGTGAAAATAAATGAAAATGCTTTGGAAGTTGAGTTTAATGATTATTCCATCCTTTCCTAGGAGCCTCAAACAACTGTTGTCCATAATGCTACAGATGGCATAAAGGTAAGGGCTGGGAGTGTTGTCAGAGAAACTACTGCTTCTCTCCTTGTTCTTGTCTTCATGTGTCTTCAATTTCTACCTTTCCAACGTCTGGTTTGTAGCATGCTCCTGAATACTGCTGGAAGTAGACTGGAAAGGTTGCGTGATATGGCTGTGGACCTCTGGAAGAGGCTGAGTAGGGATAGCTGTTCAAATATAATCTCTTTCCTACTGTGATGTGTAATCACTACTCTTTCGTGTGTGGGGTAGAAGAGAAGATACAGGCACTTTTTTTTCTTCTGAAAATGGAGACCTATTCCTCTGAGAAAGCCTGGGAGGCCTTTTTTTTAGCTTCTTGTGGCTATTCTTCCAGAAAGAAGCAAATCCCATTTGATATCACTTGACAGTTTGGTAGCTTCTGTCCTTGTAAAAGTTCTAGGTGGATGGCTTGAACATGCTAAAGCTGAGCAGAGATACTGTTAAGTTTTGCTTAATATTTGGTCTGCTTCCATCCAGATCTTCCTCACGTCATCCTCTCCCTGCTGCCCTTGCCAGTGTTTCTGTGCTTTCCCCCATCTTTCTTCACAAACAAATCAGACTATTTAATCATGCCTACAACTGCTGATGCCTGGTAATACTCTGTTCTGCTGTGCAGGGTTCCACAGAGAGCTGTAACACCACAACTGAAGATGAGGATCTGAAAGGTAGGTGTTTTGCCTGTAATTTCTAGGCAGGGATCATGGTGATTTGATAATTACTTTGAACTAGCTTCCCAGATTTCTGTGTCTGACTCAGTTCATAAATTCACAGTGAAGCAGTCATTCCTGTCACAGTGGGACCAAGTGTTGGAGAACCGGCTGACTTGGCCTCTGTGTAACATAAACACTGTTTGCCCTGAGCTAATTTGTTTTTTCTCAGGTGGAATTCTTTATGTGCAAATATCATAATCTGTTCATCTCCAGTCTGCTTCTAGGTGTGGAAAATCCCTACCAGTCCCTTCAAGTTTGGAATCTGGTTGTGGTTTTGTGCTTCCCTGTAAGTTACAGGGAGTTGACACCTCTCTGTTAGTGCCCAGTTTCCTTTCTGACCCTTTTCTGGGAATCTCTTCAGTGACATACACATGCTTCTTTTTTTTTTTTCCTTTTAACTTTTTGGGTCTATTTTTTGTTTCTGAGTTTAAGACCATTTCTATCCTGTTTTCCCTAAATATCATTTCTATTTCTTGTCCTTGACTGAGATACCAGTAGAGGGAGAGGCTGAGAAGAGATTTCACACTTGTCAGTGACTATATCATAAATATTCTGTGCTTGTAAAACTCTCTAGGTGAAGGAGCCCTGGGTTACATATCTGCTGACATTGCTTGAGTAGCTGCCCTTTCCCTGACCTTCCTGAAGAAACAGCAGACATTTTTCTGAATGAGCAAGTTCAGGATAGGTGAACACAGATTTGCATTCTGAGGCAAATGTGTTAATAGTTGGCACTTTGAGACAGGTATTCTTATCCTCCCTGTAGTCAATCTGAGTTACATATCCAGAGAAAAATCAATGCTGACTCTGTGGTGTAGCAGCAATGTCACCTCTGTCAGCTGGGAAAGTTCCTGATACTTTTCCTGTGACTTGCCACAAGCTGCTGGCTCCACTTCTGAGGAGTCACAGGGAGCAGAAATGTGCCAGGGAGTGAATGGGCTCTGCAATACAGATTTTTTCAGATAAGACTTGACCTCATTACAGTACAGTATTCTAACTCCCACATTTTTGCCAAAGAGTAACCCGTGGATTCAGAACCTGAGTTTGAGGGAACTGGGTGGTTTAGTTAGTGCGATAATGAAACTGATTTATCTAATCTCCATTGGGTCTGTCCATAACAGATATTTGTTCAGAACCTTGTCTCCTTTGTTCAAGACAGGTTCCAGACTTGAGCCAGTCAAATCAATGAGTTCTGTAAATCTTGAATATAAATTCTGAGAGGAGAGGAAGGCTGGGGCTGGAGCAGAAGAGCAGTGCAGGGTGGGGAATAGAGCAACCAGCCAGGGCTAAATCTATGAATTGTGTAGGGCTACATTGCTGCAGATTATAACTGAGGTATTTGGTGGTGGTTCGTTTGGGTCTTGTTTTGTTTTGCTGTTTGTTTTGTTTGTTTGTTGTTTGATTTGGGTTTTTTTCCTGGAAGAGGTTGGCAGATTTTGCTATGATTTTAACAGAAGGAAGCATTTGAGTAGTGGTTGGGAGGACGGGAGTTTGCACAGTAATGGTTTGTGCTCTGGCCAGCTCTGATGATCCTTCAATTTTAAGTGTAGCAGTGTTCACCAGTGTTTATTTTCAACTCCTTCTCCTCCATGTTCTAAGCTAAGGAAGCACTTAAGCAAAACTACATAAACCAAAAGCTTTGGTGGTGTTGGAGTTCTTGGTGTTCTGCATAGCCATGACTCTGAGAAATGGGAGGTGCTTGTGCAATTCCTCTGCCAATTTCTTGTTTTTAGTAGACAACAGGTTACATAAATCTGTTCTGTTGTAGTGTGGGAGAGACATTGTCTTCCTCCATCAGTGACAGGGATATGTTGCTTCCACTGTGGTGGGACTAAGGGCAGCTCCACCACCTCCTCATCTGCCATCCATGGTGTCATTCTAAATTGCACAGCAGGTCCATATTGTAGAGCTATCTCTACTTGGCTTTGCTCTGGAGGATACTCCTGCATGTTTTGTGCCCAGCATTGTGGTTTCTTTAATGTTCTCCTATATCCTTTCTCTTTTTTTTATTTACTGAACTTGCGTGTTCTGTTTGTGTTTTAATTCCCTGCCATGCTAGCTCCCCCTCTCTCCACCGGGGATGGCAGCTCAGTGCTTGAAGGACGGAGGCACAGTGAGAGCAAAACACAGACTGAGTCCATGCAGTCCCAGCTTTCTCTCTGTTTCTCAGCCAGTAAGTCCAGGGTGCAGTGCTTGATGGCATCTTTTTCCCACCCTTCCTTCCACCTTTCCCATTTCTCCTTTCCCAAGATTTTTCCCTTCCTCAACTTCCTTCCAGAATGTTGATTTTTCTTTTTTCATTTCCAGTACTCCAGAATAAAAAGAAATCATCTCCCTTCCTGCAAAATACCCTCCTTTGCACACCAAAAATTTCAAAACCATTCCTTTTTGAAACAAAATCCCAAACAGCCTCATCCTAGCTAATTTAATTTCTTTGCTTTCATCTGGGAAAGATGTGTTCTTTGTTAGGATACACTGTCTTTTAAGGTTTTCTCAGGCAAGTCACTCTTTCTCTTAGTTTTCCTTGTGGTAAATAGGGTCAGTGGTGCAGGTCTTCTTAGGGAGGAGATATGCAAGGGCTGAATTCAGTCTTGCTTGCCACGAATTCCTGAGCACTCCAGAACAGGGACCATGCTTGCAAAGTATAAAAATAAGACAAGTCAGGTTTTACAGAATACTTCAAGGATACTTTGGAAGGGAAACTGTGGCTGCTGGAAGACCCCATAGCATTTCTAAATCCATTGTCAGATGCTCTGAATTAAAATCCTCTGATAATGTTGTTATTGAGGGGCATTTCTCTGTTGTGAGCTTTACCTTGTATGTCTGTCTTGTTAGCTTAGTTAGCTGGTACCATTGTTAGCCAGCCAGTTATGGTGCCATCTGCCTGAGCTCTCCTGAATTGGCTGCTTCTATAGAGGAGTCTGTGGCAGAAAAACTTCAAAAAGGATATGGAAAAAGACCATAGCAGGTTGGAGAAAATCTCAGTGAGATTCCTAGCCTTTCCCCTATGCAAACATACTGTACTAGCTGCCTCAGAATAGTGAGCTATAATGGAAGGATCTTCAATATGAGCTGGAAATGTCTGATCAGGTCAGTCCGAGAAGGAAGGAACAGGCATGCCTTCTTCTGTCTCCTCCTTTCTTCCTTTCTTCCTTATCTGTTTTTCTGCACACAGCATCAGTATCTCATACAATGAAGCAGCCCAGAGATTCTCTGTTACTTATTTTTGAAGTAGCTCTAAGGATGTCAATCTGCTGATTCTTGAGGTGCAATAGGAAAGGTGTTTTGCCCAGACAGGATGGAAGGGAAATGATATCTTCTGAAGTCCTTTTTGCAGTGAACTGCCCATGACTGCTTAACTCCTTCCTCTTGCTCATACTACCAAGGCCTTGCTTGGAGCGCTGAGAAGTGCCAGTTCACTTCTCTGCCAAGTGGGGCAGCCTTGTCCCACTCCGCTGCCGTCTTGAGTTGAGATTTGCAGTGGTTTCGGTTGCCTTTCCCTTTCACTCGTACCTGCACTCGTGCTGCTCTGTCACTACCCCGACCAGTTTCAGATCACTCTTAAACTACCTTCAGCAGCATTACTGCGATTCCTACTGTGCTCTGAGAGGGTCTTATGCACTGGTGCCAGGGTGGTCCCCTCTTGAGAAGTCTGTCCCTGCTGCTGTGTGACAGAGGCAAGAGAGCAGGTAGAGGGTGCTGGGATGTGGCTGTCTCCGTGTGCCGACCGGGGCTGGGGCTGCGTGTGTTTGTGGTTCTTTGTTAGTTTTTATTTTACTTTCTGGATTTTGTTTATTATTTTAATGCTTACATTTGTTTTGCAGCTACACAGTCTTGTGAAGAGAAGCTTCTTGCCTGGGACAGCCCAGGGCAGACATTGGAGTTAGAGCGTGCTCGGTCGGAGCCTTTGCTAACTCCAGTAGTCCCCTTTGTGCTTAACCGTGCACCGTGTAAGTTAGCAGCTGGATAGAAGTAGCGGAGTAGTGCAATTAATGCTAGCTACTCTAGATGTACTTTTCCTCATCGTCTCTTCACCCCTGCCCGCTGCACCGCCCCATCCGCCCGGAAAGGACCACAGCGTCCCTGGCAACTCATCACGTTGTTTCCGGCTTGAGGCGCAGGCGCGGGCGCGGCGGGCCTGCCCGGAACACGGCTCGGCCGCCCCCCGCCGCCTGGGAGGAGAGCGCGGCTGTAAGCTCCTCCTGGCGTGCCTGCTGTCGTCTGCCCCTTGTGGCGCTTGAGGAAAGCAGCAGGACAGTGCCGGTCACTGTTGTGGCCCCCTGCTGGGTCGTGAGCCCGCCGCCTGTCTGTGCATCTCCACAGTGCAAGGCCCCGGGGATTCATGAGGCAGGGACAAATGTCTTCTCCTTTGTCCTTCCGAAAACATGGGTCAGATCACCTGTGTGCTGGCTGTAGCTCGGGATGTAGTAAAAGCAGTCTGATGGAATGGACTTGTGTTGAACGACAGGGTCATTGCTGCTGCATAGTGAAACTTGGGAAGGTGGTACAAATCTCTGTAAGATGAGTCAGGACATGGTGGCCATGGTTGGCAGATTGCCTCACACATCTCAAATGGAGTCCCATGGACTCCATCTTCCAGATACTGTACACACTGGTGTGTGTCTGCATGGGAGTGAGGTAACCTTGCTTTGTGCAGAAGCAATTTTATACAACTTACGTGTAAGGACATTTTTCACAATAGACATAGCCCACTGTGTGCTTTTCATCCATGTGCTGTATACATCTTTCAATGTGCAGAAAAGTGTACAGCCTGAGTGGTGAAGCCAGCTCCCTTGCTATTGTGAGCAGAGAACATGGAACACCTCAGAAGTGGTGTGGCCTGGACAATTTGTTGTGATAAACCCAGAGAAGGGAATGCAGATGTGTTGGACAGAGTGGGTCCAAGTAACAGTATATGAGTAGCCCCTATCTTCATTTGTTTTGAAGTCCAGTGTACTGCGTTGGATTAATGATAGTGCTGTCAGAATGATGAATTGTGTTGTAGGTTTTGGACTGACAAAAGCTAACTACCTGATGAACAGAATGCAGCACTCATAATAGCTGAGGTATTGGTGATAGTGATAAGCAAATTGTTTGGAAACATTTTCCAACTGGCTTGGTTAATGTATATGACTACTGTGATGAAGGGTTTTCACATCTTAAACTGCAAGACAAGTGCTTCACATGAGAAGGTTCATTGGCATTCATTAGTCAGACTCCCGAGAAGCATCTCAGGCTGTCATCCAGGAGACACCTCTGGTGTCCTAGACCTTTCTAGAAGAAAAATAATTGAAATACATCTTTATTTCCTTTCACTCTGCATTTTGGGATCACCATTCCCCTTTCATACCACTGCCCCCCTACCCTCATGTGAATGCCTGTCATTACTGCGTATGTCCAGAATGCAGGGAGCAACATCCTATGAGATCTAGACTAATGGTGCTCCCCATATTACTTGTATGAAGCATCCACTAGCCTCATATTCCCATTGAAGTCTTACACACAGTTCAATTGCTCTTCCTTCTCATTTACAGTGCGTAAACAAGAGATCATTAAGATAACAGAGCAGCTGATAGAAGCCATCAATAATGGAGACTTTGAGGCTTATACGTAAGTACAAATGTCTTCTGATGTGTTGTTTATCAGTTTGTGTGCAAGCAATGATCTGATTCCTGGGTATGCACTGTCATGCACTCAGGGATGATAAAAAGTTTTATGCATTCTAGCTTCCATAAGTTGAGAGTAAGAATACAAGAAAGGTATCTAAATGAACATCAAGTAAAATTCAGTTATCAAACAGCAATAGGAGTGATAAAGGGAAGGAAATTGCCCTGGCTTTGTAAGAAGAGTAGCAAGGAGGGCAGTGAGTTGGACAAAAAGAGAGTAAAAGAGAAATCAGAAGCTAACGGGCTTACTTTTTGTGAAATGCCAACTCACACTGACACCTTGTTGTTGCAGGAGGATTGAGTCCTTCACAACTTACTCCTTGGAGTAGGAAAATAGTTAGGTGGACATGGGGTGTAAGTCAAATGACATATCAGCACTTCATTGTGTAAATAGCTCTTAGGTTCAAATGCAGACTGTAAGCCTGTGGTGCTTTTCTTTGCAGAAAAATCTGTGATCCTGGTTTGACCTCATTTGAACCTGAAGCATTGGGGAACCTGGTTGAAGGAATGGATTTCCATAAGTTTTACTTTGAGAACTGTGAGTGGATAGATTTGGTAACACCAACAGATTTCTCTCTAATCTTACTTTATGCCACATTTGAGTCATAATGCATTCATAAGAATCAGCACGCTTTTTCTCAAAAGCCTTCTTCAGCAGCAGTTTCATTTCTAATACCCATCTCCTCCCAGTGTAGGCACACAGTTTGCCTGTGCAAATAATTTGTAAGAACATACTGTGGGAGTTTTAGAAGTCT